>NW_022631110.1:3831028-5031028 GCF_010015895.1 Lontra canadensis
CCCCCCCCCCCCCCCCCCCCCCCCGGGCCGCTCACCCGGCCGGGAAGTCCCCGCCGCCGCCGCCAGCCCGGCCGCCGCCGCCAGCCCGGCCGCCGCCGCCGCCAGC
Source organism: Lontra canadensis (assembly GCF_010015895.1). Taxonomy (NCBI): domain Eukaryota; kingdom Metazoa; phylum Chordata; class Mammalia; order Carnivora; family Mustelidae; genus Lontra; species Lontra canadensis. The sequence continues at coordinate 3,831,135 of NW_022631110.1, forward strand.
CCGGCCGCCAGCCCCTCGGGCCTCGCCCCTCGCAGGGCCGCCGCCTCCCACAGCAGAGGTACCACAGCTACCACCGCCGGGCCACGGGACCCGGAACCACTTCCTTCCGGAACCGCCTCGCCCCGCCCCCGCTCTGGCCCCGCCTGCGTCCGCGGCCTCGCGCTGGCCGGCTCTCCCACCGACCCGTGCTCTCTCTACTCCTTCGCAGCGAGGGTGCCCCGCCTGGACAGCTCCGGTCAGAGCGCCTGCGCCCTCTGCCGGCCATTCCCACCTGTGCCGCTCTGTCCGGGGCGCATGCGCTGTCTGCTGCCAGTCCGCCGGGGAAGGAGCTATGCACGAGGCGTTCACCGTCCTGCGATCCTGGGATCCCGGAATCCCGGGATCCTGGGATCCTGGGATCCTGGATGCTGGAGCTCATCCTTCAGCTAGGGGCAGGAGTTTAGTCCTAGGGGTCATCCAGCGTTGTACACAGGAGGCAAAGGTGGCGAAGCAGATGAGACTCGGCTTTCCAGCTCCTGGCTTGGCCCTCAAGGTCCCTCCAGAGCCAGCCCACCTGAACCTGCACCTGCCATTCCTATGGCCTCAAATTAAGTTTCTACTCAGAAAACGAAACCTCCGCTCTGCACCTCCCAAATAGGCCAACAGTACCAACATCTTCCCACCATCCAATTCAAAATACTGACTCAGTTTTGTCTGCTTTCTTGATTTCTCTCCTCCCTGCACTCCAAGCACCAGCCACACAGGTAGTATGTCCTCACTCTTGGAGCTTTCTCACTTGACATTTTGATATAGTTTTTCCTCCTTGCAAGACTTCTCTTTCAGAGCCCACCACATTTAGTAGTATCACCTTTACCCTCCCTTATTGCCAGCTGATTGCATTAGAATTTTCCTCTCCATCTGGGTTGAATTACAGCCATCATCCCAATGAGTCCAACACCAATGATTGAGCCATTTTTCCTTAACTTCCTCAATCCAGATGACTTTACCTCTACTCTACTTTATCCACCCATTCCCAGGCACTTATTCTAGCAGATCTAGACATTCATCACTTTATACCGCTCCATCTCTAAAACCTTAAGTTTCAAAATCCTGTTTATTTGTACTCATAATCCTCATCCTTGAAGTCCTGTCTCTCTCTTATTCTCAATGTACTTGATCTTCAAAGACCAGAGAGCTCTCACATCCCCGAACCTTCTACCTGACTTAAGTACATGGCCTTTGACTTCAACAACTCTTGTAAGCAGAGCCCCTGGAATGGCCCTTTGACACATGGTAACATCAAACCACCACCTTTAAACGCTCCAGTTATCTGCATTTTCCATTCCTACATCTGTGTTTTCAAGTACCGCTTCAGAAGAAAAAGTCACACAACACAGAATGATGTCACTACAAATTTTTGGATACCCACTAGAACCTTGGTGTCTCTTTTATGTGACCTCTCTCATTTCCAGTAATTGCTGTTATTAACCCTTTCTACTCTCTTTAAGTCCCATAGCAATGATCATTTTCCTCTCTTCATACATGATATTGCTTCCTGCTTCACAGAGAAAAGTTCTCAGCATAGTACGTAAGACCTTTCTTTCTTTTCTTCCTTTCGACAATCAAAAAAAAAAAATGTTAAATCAACTTAAGACAGACTGGTAAGGATGGAGAATAGAAGAGGTGGCAGCTGGAGCCAGGACTGGCCCTAGCAGTTGTAGCTGGGACATTCGTGGGCAGCCAGGTGCCAGGCTCAAAGGCCTGCACCACAGCCAGCTTCAGGGGCCCTTCTTCAGTCAGGCCATATTCCGTGTCAGCTGCTCCACGCTGGACATACCGAGGCTGACTGCTTCCCCATGGGCACCCTGCAGCTGGGAGTGGTGGTACATCCACTGGAACGTGGCCGAGGTCATGCTGGGGGCGCTGCCACCGTTCACAGCCTGCAGGACCTTCTCCACCAGGGCAATGGCCTTGAAGTGGTGCTCCTTTCAGAGGTGATTCCTGTAGCTCTCAGCCCAGTTATTCCCGAAGAAGCAGCCCACGGGTTGTTTCCCGTCCTTGTCCTTGCAGGTCAGCAAGCCCCCTGCGGACGACTGATCAGAGCCACGGGCCCACACTGCTCCCAGAGGCTGTTCTGGACTGGCAGGGGTGGGTGGGGGGGATTATCTGATTCCTACTTCATCTCTCTAGCCCTCTACCTCTTTGTACTCAGTGTTCTGGCCATACTGAAGTGTTTGCCATTTAAGACAAATACTGCTTTTGCTTCTACTTCATTGAACATATTGTCCCATCTGTCTGGTTAAGAGGTGTGAGACCTTTTTAAATGCATATTAATGACTCAGTCCAGGAAGGTTTTCTTCTATTCTACCTTCAAGAATTGTTTCTGCTTTATCCAGTCATCTATTGAAGGGCATCTTGGCTCTTTCCACAGTTTGGCTATTGTGGACATTGCTGCTATGAATATTGGGGTGCAGATGAGCCTTTTTTTCCCACTACTTCTGTATCTTTGGTATAAAGACCCAGTAGTGCAATTGCTGGTCCATAGAGTAGCTCTATTTTTAACTTTCTGAGGAACCTCCACACTGTTTTCCCAAGTGGCTGCACCAGTTTGCATTCCCAACAGTGTAAGAGGGCTCCCCTTTCTCCACAACCTCTCCAACATTTGCTGTTTCTTGCTTTGTCAACTGTTGCCATTCTAACTGGTGTAAGGTGGTATCTCATTGTGGTTTTTAATTTCCCTGATGGCTAATGATGATGAACATTTTTTCATGTGTCTGTTAGCCATTTGTATGTCTTCTTTGGAGAAGTGTCTGTTCATGTCTTCTGCCCATTTTTGACTTATTTGTTTTTTGCATGTTGAGTTTGAGAAGTTCTTTTTTTTTTTTTTAAAGATTTTATTTATTTATTTATTTGAGAGAGAATGAGTGAGAGAGAGCATGAGAGAGGAGAAGGTCAGAGGGAGAAGCGGACTCCCCAAGGAGCTGGGAGCCCAATGCGGGACTCGATCCTAGAAGTCCGGGATCATGACCTGAGCCGAAGGCAGTCACCCAACCAACTGAGCCATGCAGGTGCCCGAGTTTGAGAAGTTCTTTACAGATCTTGGATATCAGCCCTTTGTCTGTAGTGTCATTTGCAAATATCTTCTCCCATTCCCTTGGTTGCCTCTTTGTTTTGTTGACTGTTTCCTTTGCTGTGCAGAAGCTTTTTATCTTGATGAAGTCCCAAAAGTTCATTTTCATTTTTGTTTCCCTTGCCTTTGGAGATGTGTCTTGAAAGAAGTTGCTGTGGCTGATGTCGAAGAGGTTACTGCCTATGTTCTTCTCTAGTTTTGATGGATAAAGAAGATGTGGTCCATACATACAATGGAATATTACTGAGCCATCAGAAAGAATGAATACCCACCATTTGCATCGATATGGGTGGGACTGGAGGAGATTATGTTAAGTGAAATAAGTCAAGCAGAGAAAGACAATTATCATATGGTTTCATTCATATGTGGAACATAAAGAATAGCATGAAGGACATTAAGGGGAAGGAAGGGAAAACTGAAGGTGGGGAATCAGAGGAGGAGACGATCCATAACAGACTATGGACTCCGGGAAACAAACTAAGGGTTTCAGAGGGGAGGGGCATGGGGGGGATGGGTTAGCCTGGTGATGGGTATTAAGGGCGTGTTGCAATGAGCACTGGGTGTTATACACAAATAATGAATCATAGAACACTACATCAAAAACTAACAATGTACTGTATGCTAATTAACATAACATAATTTTAAAAATAAATAATAAAAAAAAGAATTGTTTCTGCTCCATTTGTTCTGGTCTCTTTTAGGGAGAGCAATTATCTGTGGCCATTCTCTGTTTTATCATTTTTTTCACTTTATCCTTTTCTGACATTGACATTTGGTACAACTCAAATTTGCTTTCAGTATTATTGATAGGGTTTCCCAAAGCATTATTTCTGCTTCTGTTTTTACTTAAATGCTATTAACTGAGATTTTAGCATCCTTGCTTCATTCCTCCCCCACCCCCCACCTTTCAAATCGTCCTATTGACTTTGCATCTCATCTTACCTTCTTACAAAAGGATGTTAAACTGGTGATAACATTTTCCTTTTGGATTCCATAGTCAATCATTTTCATGAATATGCTCTTCTCTCCCTTTCGTGATTAGTTTTTGTGTACTTTACTATATACAGACAAAAAGATACAGATAAAGATATATTCTTTGAATCATCTTTGAACAAGGTGATCTTTATTCAGACATATTGGTTAGGCCCTCCCACTATTTGCTGTTCACTTGTGTGGACAGAGAGGTTAAGTAGTTTGCACAAGGTCACATAGCTCTTGCTGTGTCTATGAATAACACATATGCACACATACACAAAACAAGCCTAACAGAAATAGGTTATTATCTGCCTTTCCGTTTATTTTTTCTTTGCAAAGCCAAATCTGCTATTGAATGCTGGGTATGCTTAATACAAGAATTCTGCGTTAGTAAGAATAAATTACGCTACAGTAACAGTCTCAAAATCTGATTGGCTTATAACAACAAACGTTCATTTCTTGCTTACATTTCAAGTCCATCGGAGGTCAGCTCTGGTTCTTCTGTCCAGGACGCAGGCTGAAGGAATAGACCCTCTCTGAGACATTACTGGTGTCAGATCAGAAGAAAAGGAGCAAGAGTGGGACCATGCCCTACATCTTAAAGCTTCTGCTTCAAAGCTGAATCAGAACCTCTGGGAGAGTGGCTCAGTATAGATTCAACAAAGCCCCTCCGGGGGATTCTGAGGCACTCTCAGGTTTGAGAACCACTTCTCTAAGGCTTGTATTCCCTGTAAACCAGAAGATGGACATAGAGGCTTGTTGAAATCCATGGTAGTTTTTAGACTACTAATTCTTAAACCAGGGGAAAAAAAGGTCAAATTAAAAAAAAAGAAGAAGAAGAAGAAGAAATCAGGTATTGATACAGACTTGGGCCAAGTGCCCAATGTCATTGTCATTTTTTTGAAGGGATACTGTTTCTAGGGAAAGCTGCCAGCTGCCCTGACATGTATCTCCAGTTGCTCTTCTATGCAGCTTTCTTTTTAAAATGCTGATGTGAGAATTAGAGAATTAGAAATAAGTAGGACAAACAGCTTCCTCATCCCTTGACAATGCTATTGGCCCAGATTTTTCTCAGTTTTTGTATAGATGGTTTGTATCATGTTGGTCATGCCTTCAGCATCTACGTTAATCCTTATAACCCAGGACTGCCAAAACCAGGTGAGTTTTCTCTTTCCTTAACTCTCTGACTTTGGGTTGGTTCATACTGTAAATGAAATTTGACATATAATGTTTACCCAGCCCTGTTTCCTATAGGCATTTTTTTTTTTTTTTTGGTGGATGCTGTCCTTTCTTTACCTTTACTTTTTTAAGGGCTTTGTCAACAACAGGGCGCAGACAAATAATTTATACTGTTTGGAAGAAAATGTTTTTAAACAGGCTTATGCTGCAGATTTCTTTTTGCTCATTCTAGTCACTGTCTTTATGTCTGTTTTCCTATTGAGATGGAGGACAAATTCCTAAGCAAGATTTGGTAGTTACTACCAGCTCACTGGTCCCATAAATTATTTCTGATGAGCTCTTGTATAATGTAATATGTGAAGTGGCTTGCCCCTGATTCTGAAAATCATATCATATTTGTGGTGTTAAAACGTGTTACAACTCAGCAATTATTTTGAAAAAAAAAATTGATATGGACTACCTACATTGATGAAGTCAAAAAGGAACAATGAGGTTAGGTTTGAAACTTAATTTTATTGCAAAATATTTTTTTACTCCCCTTATTTAAACCTTCACTGCCCCTTCCTTGAAGCTCTTCCCCTAGATCCTTGATAAACTCAGTTCACATGTCTCTTCCTACCATAAGCAGTCTGGTTTTGTGTCCTGGTGCAACCCAGACGCCAATCCAAAAGTTATTAAGCTCTCAAAAAGTTCATTATTCCAATAAATTTGACTTGTTTAACTCTATATTTATTAGGTACCCCCCACAGTGTCTTCTACTTTTTCATACCAATTCTTACTCTCCTTTAGACTAGTACGGAAAGAGAACATAATGGATCCTGTGGTAGATTTAATGATAATACAATCAAAATATTTACTGCCCCTCTCTTCCCAGGTCCACTAGTTGACACTGAAAATGACATATGTGGCTCACATTATGTTCCCATTACACAGCTCTAAGTTAATTATGGCATGGCATAAACAATAAACTATATACCAAATTACTTGTGCTCCCTCTTGTATAGTACAGGTTTCCCCTTCCATCCAATCTCCCTATGAAAACTTTCCTAAGCCAAAATAGCATACAGCCAAGAGTATCCCGTTTTCTGAACGTTTGCATTAGGCTACTTCACTTTTATGAAAGACCTACCTTAGTGTGGTAACAGCTTTTTTCTTGAAAGTGAAAATTATTTTCTGATTTCTTTCAGTTAACAAAACCAGGTATGAATGTAGGTCTTTTCGTAAAAGAATTTTTGGAAAGCAAGGGGTTAGCAGTATCTCTGGTAAGAGGCAAACCAGCCAGGGACAACACTTCCCAGCATCCCTCGCATCTATCTATGTGGGGCCACGTGAGTAGTTCTTGCCAATGAAATATGAGGGGAAATGGTAGGAGGCCCTTAGAGGACAACTTGGTTGGGAATCATTGTGTCTTCTCCATACTCTTTCCCTATTCCGTGGCCTTAATGCAGAAAAATATGATAAATTTGGAAGATGAAGGAGCTACAAGATGGAAGGAGCCTTGTCCTTGAATTACCACTTAGAGGAGAGTTAGAATAAGGCCCATCTGTTTTGGACTACACATGAGGAACAAAAAAGTTCTGTTGTATTTGAGACATTTGGCATCTTCTGGGGGTAATTGTTATAGAAGCTAGTATTACTTTAACTAACATACATGATCATCCCCTTCCCTTTGGCCAGTGATTATCTTAAGAATATGATTATCTTAATTTTATCTTAAGAATAAGACTTAGTACTGGCCAAGGAGAAGTAGACACCTACTGGGAGCTTCTGCGATAGAGTTTCCTTCCTGGTAGAAGGAGGGAGCTGTACAAGGAATAGCCAGCCCCTAATAACTTAATGCATTTGATCATAATGGCATGGGGATGAGATGTTGGCCACATCAACCTTCTTAAAGCCAAGACACTCAGAGAGATGCTGCCCCAGAATCCTGTCATTGAGCTGCCTTTGGAGCTTATTATAAATTGTATGTGATTAATAAATACCCATAAAATTGGAGGCACTTTCTGCTGTGTGCAGTGAAACCATCCAAACTGGTATACATATTCCCAATTAAAACAACAACAACAACAACAACAACAACATTCATTTAACAAAGATTTGTTGTGGGGCTACTCTGTGACAGGTGGTGTTTGTTCTAGGCACTAAGGAATCCAAAAGCAAACACAAAAACCAGTACCCTTGAGAGTGTCATCTCATGACAGAATATGAGTTTGGAAGAAAGATAGGCAGATCAGAGGTCATGGATTTTAATTCATAGATTTCCTCAGTAACAACTATGTTTATTCACTCACAAATATTTATTGAATTCCTGTGTTAGGTAGTAGGAATATTAGGCAATTAGGCAGCCCTGATGTCAAGAAGCTAACAGTGAGGAAGACAGACATTAATCAAAGAATTACACAAATAAATATCTCATTCCCAAACTTTAATAATACACAAATATGTAACAGCAGACCTGACCTCATTACCCATCACAACTACAATAATAACTGGGAAACTTGCAAATATAGCTAGGAGATGGGTTGATGGGCAAGAGCCTTAAAGGGTTGTCTATGTGATTTCCCTAAGCAGGAGCTTTGAGGCGTAGCAGACCAGGGCAAGCATGGGCTCAAAAGCAAACCTTGTATTTAGAGCCCAGTTGTGTACTTTCTGATGTATGGGGCGTTGCATGAGCAACTTCACCTGTCTCGGTCCCCGTGGTAAAGTGAGCATGACAACAACGGTGCTTATCTCAGAAATTCATTCCTAAGGTTGAGAGAGAGAGGACGTGGAAAGCTCCTAGTACAATACCTCGCTGGCTCAGGTCTGGTTCTCCAGGAACAGGGTCTGAGACCAGTTGGCATGCAGGAGGCCACGGGTAGTGCAGAGAGGAGTGGAGGTAGCAGGAGGGAGAACTTGGGCTGTAATGTAGCCTCAACAAAGGCCTCTGGTGAACCCACAGGGAGCAGCTCTGAAGCTGAGACAGCCCTTCTGAATTGTCCCACCTTGAGGCAAGGATTTTTGTACATCCAAATTATCCATTGGATACAGGCTACCCAAGTGAGGGGGTTTAACCTTGGTGAGGCCGCCTCCCTGAGTCAAAGGCAATTCTTAGAGAAGAACTCCACCAACAAGCCTCACTAACTACTTCCAGCATCTAGAAGGAGACATCTGGAAGGACAAATACCTCAGTCTTAAAGAGGAGGTCCGTTCAGGTGCTGCACCATGACATCAGCATTTAATGTAAACCATTAGAGCCATTATAGCAGCTGCTTAAAATTTCCCAAACTTGCTGAGTACTTAAGGCTTCCTCATCGTCAAAGTATAACTTCCTAAAGGTTATAAGCATAATTGTGATGCAAATATACAAGAGCATGGGTCAAAACTGTGTTGACTTCGTTAGGGAGCAGGATGACAAAACTGGATCGGGGGAGGATATGGGGACTGCTTGTCACATGGATGTAGGTGTACATACAGCACCACAGGACACAAGTTTAGTGCGGAAACAAATGCTGGCGTGAGATCACAAAATTAGATACAACGCTACTCAGTGCCCTGCAGGAACAAAAAGACATAACCTTTGGAGCTAGCTTTTCTGTAAGACGAAAGTCATCTGCAACTTTCTGTCTACAAGTGTCTACTCCAGAGCCTGGGTCCTAGTCCAAGCACATGGTCTGTCATACAAAGCTACATCTGAGACTCAGCAGCCCTTGGGCTGCTGTGCGGAGACCATGCTTTAGCAGGTCTTTCAAAGGGCATGCAGTTATCTTTTGGCCTTATTTCACGTTCTGGATAATTTCTTACCATTAGTGAACACTGAACACCCCATACCAGCCATCAGGGCCGTCACTGCACAGGAGCGACCCCTGAGAACTCTTTCAAAGGTCAGGTCCACTGAGCAAATGAAATTCATTCTTTCCTTCTGGTGGTACCAGTAGGATTCTTTGTTCTAAAACAACCTTTGCGTCCCACCCTGGGGACCACATTCATCCCAACAAGCTCTCCATATGCCCACTGTGCATAACCTACCCCCTTCTTAGCTATCACTTCTTTGTTGACAACTTTCTGGTCAAAGACGAGCATACACACATTGCTAGGAAAATGTGGTTAAAAGACAAGTACAGTCAACAGAGGGCTGTTGATTCTAATTTGAAAAAGAAGTTATTTTACACGTAGGTTCAATTCCTTGGAACTCTAGTCCTCATATTTTGTATGGAGACATGGGGAAAGCCTGCCTTAAGACGATCTTGGAAATCCAGAAGGCTGGTCACTTTAGACTTTATCCCCTACCATCAACCATCCCTCAGCGCCAATTGGAGGGATTAAACTTCGGCATTTCATAACTGCTTCACAGAAGCTTCTCTCTTACTTACTGCACAGCTGAAGGGAGAGCTGGGGCGTGAATTCTCTAGGTGTCATATCTGAAGCCTATCGGCTCCCTATGCCTTTTGCAAGGTGACTCTCAGGCTCTGGGCTGCAACAAGGGTGATTCTTTCCACTGTGTGGAGTGCACGGTCTTGGACCCTGACCTGGATCTTGGGATTAAAAAAGAAAAGTACTTCCCTCCTGGTTAACATGGGCCATCTGTCCCGAAAACAAGAGCAAGTAGAGCCACTCCATGCCTACTAGATCTGATGGTCACTGTGAAAGACATGTCCTCAAAGGTTCAGAATTTTCCAAGCATTTTAATTCAGTTTCACGCACTCCATGTTTCTCGACTTAGAAGGCCCATACTGGGGATCTGAGCCCGTGTTTGGCATTTGATCTAGTGTTTATGCACAGAGAATGTGAAACAACACAAAACAGCCCACATAAATCAGGTTACATAAACACCACATTAATTTGGTCTGTTGGGACGGAAAGATGGGGAAGTGATTGATTTAGGGAATACTACTTTCAAATCCCATGTTCTTGCTTCTAGGGGACGTGAGCTAATAATACAGCCAAGCTCTGCTGCTTTACGTGGATGGATGGCTAAGACATGCTGGCCAAAGCATACTCAAACGGAGATTAGATAGTGGCGATGGTTGCACAATTTTGTGAATGAATCAAAGATGGAGTTGTACAAAAGGGGGTATTTTGATAGTATGCGAATGATAGCTCAATAGTTTTTTTTTTTTTTTAAGCACACTCAGAACTAGGATTCCCCATGGGGGTCCTGGCTCTTCTAAGCTATAGGCTTCTGCTCTACCAAAAGCACTTCTGCTGCTCCCAGGGGCAGAAGAACCTGTCAACTCTCCTGGCGGTACCAAAGCTGGGGCCCTGGAGTCAACCCCAGTTTTGTCAAGTTCCAGCTCTGTGTTCTCAAGGAAGCAACCCTCTCCTACCTACCTCATAACCTGGAGAAGTATTAGGACCACCTCACATACAGCAGGAACTGAGAAGGTACTGCTCTTTAGGTCCAGTCCTGAAGAAGCTTAAACCATGGCAAGTAGAGGCCACTGCTTCTCACCTCCTGAGACCATGGCAGATCATCCATTCAAGATCTTTAGGGGTTCGTGCCAAGTCTTGTGCCTAAATTTTCCCCTGAATTAAACCTTGAACCCAAACTGGTACCCACCCCTTGGGCCCTGATCCTGTTTTTATAATTTCCTCATTGACTTCTGGGCCCTTATTCACATCCCTTCAGACATACTAAACTCACTTGACCCTCAGGAGACATTGAACCAAACGCTCTCTCCCCACAGGAAGAAATAATCTACCCCTGCCCCACCATACATTATATTCTTATGTCTCTTGGGTATGTCACTGATACCGATTTTTTGTTCCAAGTTTTATTTATCAGACTACGCTTAGTTATGCAAGGTTTACCATAATATTTAGCTGTTTGTTCAGGGAAATTCTCCCTTTTAAAAGGCTCATTTTTTAAAGTTTCTTAAGCTTTATGTTTATTTTTTTTTCCATGTATTGTATAAGTTACAAAAAAAGAAATTCCATTGACTGGGACTTGATTTAATTTCTAAATACTGAAAAAACGTGAGGGCTTCCTACTATTAGTTTACTTCACACACATTAAGTTTTCCCACCTGGGGCCATGACATGTCTTTCCATTCACATCTAATGTCCCCTATCAAGTTTTAGATATAGCTTATTATTTCTAAGAATTTCTGGGTTTTCTTGGCATCGATTTCCTACTAATTATTAATGTGGAAGAAAACTACTGATTTTTCTTTAGTATTGACTCACCTGTGAAAACATTGTAAGAGTTTTTCATTTCTTTCTCTTTGGGTCTGCCCCACCCCCAAATACTACCCGCAAAGGCTTCTCTTTTCTAAGTGTTCTCACTCTACTTTCTCACATAATTGTGTTTCTTGAACAATACTGAAGAGTGGGGAGGGAGGTCACTCCGTGTTGTGCCCCCAAAGTAATGGGTAATGTGCCCCAGAGCACCTCTAGAAACAAAATAGTTCTTTACATTTGCTTTCCAAATTTAGTTTACAAAGCATTTGACTAATATAAAACCTGTACATACTAAGAAAAATGTAGAACGTTCACAAATTAAAAATTGCTCTTAGGAGTGACTCGCCACCACTGTGACCCTGTGGCCAGGTTGAAGAGGACAGAAGCTACTTGTAACGCCACTGTCAAAGACCAGCATAGGGGAAGAAGATGTCCACTCCTGTGCACTCAACAGATGCTTTGTCAGCAGAGCTGAGGAGGGCTACATTGACTGGATCCTTGGTTTCAGAGATGGCAGCCCAGAAAGTTATCATGAGGGTTCCAACATTCCCATTCCACTTCTGCCCTCCTGGCTTTCGGTCTTTGCTGGGACTGTCTCCCAGGCTGTAGACAAGCCATGAATCAGATACCAAAAAAAAGCTGGTCTGGGTTTTCACTTACTGGAAAGTAAGGGTCACCATACCCATTATAATTTTGTTTAAATGCCAGATCGGTATGTGGAATGTTTTCCTGGATCACACCAAGGTTAACCGCATCTTAACTAGCTAGAATTGCTTCACATCAGTGGTATGAAAGTACAGCAACTCTACTGTATATACCTAGAAGTCCATTGTGTCCTGGGGACAGCTCATCACTTATTTCCATAGTTGGCTGCACTTGGAACTGATAACAGAGAAATTGTAATGAATTTGACAGGGAAAGGACACCAACACAGGATTTTCGGTTTTTCTCTACATAGCTTTTAAAAAATGTAATTTGGTTTCAGAGCATTTCTTCACTGAGCCTACAGAAACAAACAAAACACTAGCAAGCCATCAGACTCCTCAATGAAAATGTATTTCACGTTAAACACAACGTACACGTCATGCAAATGAGGCATCACCATGGTCACAATGGTGCTGTGAGGTACAACAGATCACAACAAAACAAACATTTAGCAAAATAAAGCTATAGGAAAGATGGTGAGGCATTTTTTGAAAGTCAGACCATGCTATCATTTTCTGTGTGCTTGTCATAAAAGGGATTTTCCCCCGATATGCATCAAGATCAATGGCACTGCATTACTGGAGGCATGTATTTTATTTAATATATACACATACACAAACATACACAGTTTCCATAACTAATAAAGTTTTAAACTGTAGCGGGTTTTAAAAGCACATGAACAAGATTACTTTTGAGACTTCTTTTTATCTCCTTGTTGCAAACCTCAGTCAAAATTATGGATCTTTTCCAAACGCTTTATTATACAAGTCAAAATAAGTTTCAGAGAAGGTCATTTTAATCTGAAAGTCACATTTCACCACAAGAAATAAAATTAAGAAAACACATTATTATATGTGTTCTGAAAATGTGCATGAAATACATGGAGTATACATTCTAGTGTCATTTGTCGCCCGTTCGGATATTTTTATACTGAAATCTATTAAAGTGATATACTGGGTCCAGTTCAGGGCCTCCTTATTCCAGAGCACTATACTTTTCATTTGTGTGTGGCTTCATCAGAGTTGAGCAAACACAGGAGCAAACAAACAAGGACCTGAAGATCCAAGAGAAAAGCAATAGCAACAACATGAAAACCAACCACCTGTGCATGAGACACAAAATTCATTCAAACTTCCTTCGGTCCAAAAGCCGCTTGATGGCTTGGGAGATTTTTTTAAGGTTCAACAATGACAAGATCCTTGCCAGACTGAGGTGCCCACATCTATAAGAAAATGCGTAAGTGAACAGAAATCATCCCGCCCTGCTTGTTTCCATAATCAACCAGACTTACTCTATTAGTTCCCCAAGGAGTAATGTGGGGCAACACATTTTACAGATGGCTAAGCTTAATAATAAAAAAAGCTTCTTGATAGTAACTTCCAACAAAGAAACCTCAGAGAAGGGAGAAAACCCTCTGGAATTTCTTCTTCTAAACAGAGACAAGGAGATAAACAGCCCAAGTTCAGTATATATGCTTAAGCAGAGTCTGGGTTAACGTCTAGAATATTTACAGGAAAAGACATCTACATGTTTAGGTACTCCAGCTTTGGGAATAAGAACAGTTATAAGGTGAATTTCCAACACAGAACCACCTGGGTTATTCGGAGGAGCACTACGATAATAAAGTAGCACAGGAAGCGCTTTATCAGCCGCTGAAGCCCATAAATAGATCTGTAACATGAAATTTTGCTAAAGCCCAACAAGGCCAGCGTTTCAAGGTTTCTACCAAGAGTGGCCAGGGTTTGAGTTTGACATACTAACTAGGAATATACAGTTACATTTGGATCTAATAATTTGGAATCCAGGGATTTAGGACAACAGAAGCTTCTTCAGAGGACCGGCAGCTCGGATTTGACTACCAGCAGCTTCATGGGTTCTCCAAACACCACCTGTGTCAATTCAAAAACAAAACCAGGTGAGATGAATGAAGAGACCACGCTGTACCTATTCTCTCTCACTAAAATGATCACATTGTCTGGGACTTTCTACCTTCTTGATTATATTTTCCTTGGTTCACAAAGTATCTTTCAACTGAGGTGCTACAGCATTTTGGGTAGAACTATTCTACTAGGTCGCCAAATTCTCTTCGGTTGGGACTGTCCTAAAACCTGTAGGATGCCTAACGTCCTGCTTTCCAAATGGCAGTGCTACCCACAGCTACTGTGACAATGACCCCCCCCCCAACATATTTTAGGATTTCAGAAGAGAACTTATTTTAAGAAGCCAAATGCAGTCAAAACAAACAAAATACATGCTTATTTATGTTTATCTCTATCCCATTCTTTGTATTTCTTAAAGTTTTTATTTTAATCCTATTAACAGTATACTGTTCATTTCAAGGATACAGTAGAGTGAGTCAGCACTTCTGTACGTCACCCGGTGCTCATCAGGACGAATGCCCTCCTTCACTCCCATCACCTGTCTCACCCTTCACTTCCCTACTTCCCCTCTGGTAACTGTTTGTTCCTTGCAGTAAAGAGTCTGTTTCTTCTTTGCCTCTTCCCTCTCCCCTTTGCTTGTTTGTTTTGTTTCTTAAATTCCACGTATGAATGAAATCACATGGCATTTTTCTTTCTCTTGCTGATTGATTTCACTTAGCATAATACTCTCTAGGGACCTGGTTTATTCTAAAAATTACCTGTCATGCATTCCCTTTCATGTGTGAAAGGGCCACACCTTCTTTCCCAAAACTCAAGAGAAGAGATGCACCGTGTATACCCAAAAGTTGAGCACAGGCAGATGTATACAAAATACAATGACCTTGATTATGTGGCTTCCCCAACCTGTTTCCTCATTTGATTTTACTTAAGTAATCTCTGCGCTCAACATGGGGTCAAAAACCCTGAGATCAAGAATCTCATACTCCTCTGACTGACCCAGCCAGGAGCCCCAAAATAGACTTTAATATTCTTTTTAGTAGGCTCTACGCCGAACACGGGGCTTGAGCTCCTAACCCTATGATCAAGAGCTCTACTGATCTGAGAATGCTCTACTGACAGCCAGCCAGGCACCCCATGTTTCCTCATTTGAGAAACAGAAAGGTTGGACTGTATCCTATCAGGCATTAAAGTTCTGTTATAGGAGTGGAGCTTAAGGGACATTTAACTCTAGGAAACAAACTGACGATCGCTGGAGGGGAAATGGGTGGGGGGATGGAGTGACTAGGGGGTGGGCATCAAGTAGGGCACATGATGCAATGAGCACTGGGTGTTATATGCAAATGATGAATTACTGAACTCTACCTCTGAAACTAATGATACACTATATGTTAATTGAATTAAAATGAAATTTTAAAAAAAGAAAGTGAGAGTGTGATGAGAATATAGAAATGTTTTGAAGAGTCTGAAGTGGGAGGACGGTTGGAATCAAGTTATGAAAGGAACTGATGACAGATTCTAATTATGTTTTCATCATCAAAACAAATAAGCCCCAAAATGAAGTAAATCCAATGTGAGGTATGTATAACTAAGTCACCCAAATGCAGAGTATTTAGAACTCATTTTGGCAAGAAAAAAGGCCAAAGGTGGTGAACAAAAGCTTTAGGACACAAACATCAGTTCTCCATTCCCCCACTCCCTCAGGTGTGATCCAAGAATAAATATTCACTTTAAAAGACTGCAGAATGGGTCAACAGAACAGCAAATCATTTGGCCAAAAGCTCATCACCGCATATAAATTATTGTAGCTAGAATGTGGGATGGCACTGAGAGAAACTAGGGGAGACATTCATTTTATTAATACCACCTTGCACCACTATTACAGCATTCTCTCTTTGCCTCTAAAAATGGTGCTACTCCAGACAGATGGCTGCTCAAACTTTTAGCAGTGCTTCTCAACACACACACCCATCCACAAACCCCGAAGAGCAGGGGCAGGCATGGTGGCGAATAGCAATGAAGGATCTCAAAATCCATCTCAATTATTGTGTATGTGTTGCAGTATATACTATATACAGGTTTCCCCCGCATCTGAAAGAACATTCCTACGAAACCTTTTGTAATGGAATATGGTGAAGAAGCAATTACCACTAACTCACATGAAAAAAATTTTTGAGCACTTCCAGACTCCGAAAATAACCTCTTAGGCTTTTCTGATACTTTAGGACACTTCTTGCCAATGGATGTGCAAAATAAACGGAGATAAAGCACAGATGCTTACTGATAGTGCAAAGCTATGGCAGCTGAATGCTGAGTGCGGCTGTCAGGAAGGAGCCTGGCAGAGCCACTCTCACTGCCTCTCTAACAGCTGGCTCCAAGGTGAACGCTGAATACTATTTGCACATTTTGCCTCTATTTTTTTTTTTTTTTTTTGTAAAAGCAAGAACCCTCTTTGGATTACTTTCAGTTACTATAAACAGGTAACTAACGTAGGTCTTCCATAAACTACATTTCGCATAGTGTGGAACTTTTGGCAAAACAGGTGATATCTGTATTCATATTCACATTTATATTTTTCAAATAAAACTGACCATCGAAGAGATGGAATGATGTTAACCCCACCTTCACAAACCCCAGGTGGAGAGGTATAAATTTAGACTCTAAGCAAAAGACTGTACTGTACCTTTCATTAAAGAGAGGTATTTGTCAACAGAAGGTGTTCAGAGTATTTTCTTGGCCAGGACTGTTAAATCCTTCAATCAGATTTTTGTTACAGTCATCCAGGCTGAGATTTTCACTGGATCGCTTGGGGTATATGGGGGGGCCAGTGAAATCTAAGAGATCTTGAAGAGCTCGGGCATTACCAGTTCCATTTTGGTCCAGAGACACCCCAGGAATCATTTCACTTACTGGTGAAAATTCTGGGATAGAAATAAGCTCTTCCTTTGAAACAGGACTGGAATGTGGGGAGGGGAAAGAGAAGGACAGAAGAAGAGAGAGAAAGGCAAAAATTAATTGTATTTGCAATATTTGGTTATATTACTTTTCTAGAGAAGATGGACTTAGAGTTGGTATGAAATGTACTAAACAAAATACAAGTTAGTTCAACTCTGAGACTCTGATAGAAAAGGCCCCCATGGAGAACAAGGGAAGTGGACTGAGCAGAGTTGTGAAGGCCAAGCTCACACTTCCACAAGAAGAAAGAAAATAAAAACTAAAGGCACCAGCACTGTGGAGAAGCCAAGCACTTCCAAAATCTTCAAAATGGAAAAACCAAATAGAAAGCCAGTGCTTAAAAAAAAAAAAAGAAAGAAAGAAAGAAAGAAAAGAAAGAAAGAAAGAAAGCCAATGTTAGAAGTTAAAACTGAGCTGAGGAAGGGCTCTACTCAGCACTGGAGCTTCTGGCGCTGCTTTTCTCAAGTGGTGCTACTTTTGACGAGCTACTTTTTCTCCCCTGGCCTCAGTTTCTCTGCTGTACAATGGGGGTGAGCAATCATTTCTTCATACCAGGGCTCCTGTGAGCGTGATGTGATCATACCGAGGAAGTCTGTGTGGAGCCACCTGGAGCAAGTGTTCAGTTTAGGTGGGAGCCGTTATTAGCAAGGACCCCACCATCCACCCACCACCGGCAGAGCAGTTCTTTCCCAAGTAAGGCCCCACTCTACCCTGACTTATCCAGCTCCTGCCCACCAGGCCTGGCTCTCCACCTCCTAGAGATGGAAGAAGGAGTTTCACAGCTGTGTCAACCACAGGCATAGCTCAGATGAGTGGTGGGCTGGCGTGTGAGGTTCCGTCACTCAGAGTCTTTCTTAACAGCCAGAGTAAGGCTGCTGCCAGGTTCGACTGTTCTTTTCTTCCTTGATAAGATCTGAGAGAAGAATCTATAAAAACCAGTTGAACTGAAAAACTCAGAAAATCCATCTCCCTCATACTCAGCCTAGTTAAGGGGTAGTAGAGGACCTACCATCACCTCTGGTGGCTGGAACCTGGGCAAACTGCCCGATCAGCAGAAAAACCCACCCCATCTCCACCTCACTTTACTTCCTCTCCCTGGGTTTACAGAGCTGGTCAGAGCATGAAGAGGAGAAAAGGCCACAAGTTTGGGTGCAACTTCCAGGAGTCATCTCTCTTTAAATGCAGAGACGGCCGCAGGAGAACTCGGAGCACACACAAAGCCCCTTCACTTCTTGAACCCTGGCGGGTGCTATGTCTTATCCCATACCCCACTCCCAGAGACATCAAGAGTAAGCGGAGGTAGGCTCAACATGGGGCGGGGGCAGAGATGTGGTGTTAACTTTTAGGATGACTCGGCTGTTCTGCCCTGGTGGCTGAGGAGTGGAACCAAAGGAGGCAAGGGCTGTCTCTGTAGAATTTGCTCTACTGGTGACGGGGTGCTGGACCCTGGGTTTTTACATACCTGGCTCAAAGCCAGGATGCACAAGCTGGGATATTTACAATCACTGTGCCCTAGGAAAGACCATCTTTCCCAGACAAAGCTGAGAATTCACAGCCAAGGAGAGAACGGTAAGCTCTGGGGGGCTAGAGCGCTGACAGAACTTTTGCAAAACACTGTCACTGCCTCCTGACTCAGCTGCCTCCACTCAACTGCCCTGCCCAAGGCTCTCTCTTGCAGTGTCTCTGCCCCAACCACAGGCTAACTGAATTCTCCTTTTGAATGGGATTAATTTGCCAGGTGATATCACCTACAAACACACTAGTTAAAGAATTCCTCAAGATTGTAGCATCTGAAAGCAAATGAGATTCCTTATCAAGTCCCCGCTGACAAGTCTATGTAACATAAGACAGTGGACACAGTGAGTCCTGTTGGTGTTGCGCTCGGATCCCCTTTAGCTGTAGGTACATCCGGCTCCCAGCTGCAGAGAGAGCAGGCTGCTAACAGCTCAGAGCTGCCCCCTCTTCTCTGAACACCCGCCTTGGCTGAAGGAGCCCTATGTCCACTGAAGTTATAACTGCATCCCCTTCCTTGGGTGACCACGCTCAATGACTGATGGATACGGTGGCACAGAAGCTGCTTCCCTTAATCAGACCACTCCCTGGTAGAAATTTATCCTCCAGATCTCCCCTATGACCAGCTGACAGAAGCCTCGCTTAGTGATTTCCCGTGCCCCATCCTGCTTCCCACCCAACTCTTGCTCCAGAGAACTCTTTCCCTGTAAATCCCATGCCTTTGAATACCTGTCCCACGCTCTACTTCTTTTTTTAATATTTATTTTAGGCGAGAGAGCGAGAGTACGCACACAAGTGGGGTGAGGGGCAAAAATATTCAAGCAGACTCCCCGCTGACCGCAGAGCCAGACGTGGGGCTCAATCCCATGACCCATGAGATCATGACCTGAGCCAAAACCAAGAGCTGGATGCTCAATCCATTGAGCTACCCAGGAACCCCTCCCAGGCTCTACTCCTAGGGAACCTGACCTAAGACACTGATAAACCACTGACAGCTTTCCTAAATGTCAATGGAACCTACTTTAGTCGATTCAGGTGTTTAAAAGAAAAAAAAAAGTCAATGAAGAGGCAGTGGAGGTGTTTGGAGAAGAGGTGAAGCTCACATGCAAAATAAATCAACTTACCTCACATCCATAGACTGAACCTCCTCAGTTGAATCATCCAGACTGTTTGATTTCCCATCAAGGGTGTCCAGATGAACAAGTCCCCCAACTGGTTTAAGCCCATTAGAGAAAATGTCTCGGGGAAAAGTTTCTGGGCCACTGCGCCCCACACCATTAACTTCCTGGCAGTTGTTTAATCCATTTATTTCTGATTGAGAACACAAAGTCATTCGTTAACCATAAAATATCCAGAACAAGGAGCTAACAGAGGAAATATACATTGAAGCAATTAATTTAATCCTCTACTTTACCAGCAGTGCAACATCTTTTGCCAAAAAAACCCACAACAACAAACGAACAAACAAAAAAACCCCTGTGTCATCAGCTTCACACAGGGAAAAGAAAGGACTAATGACATCACCAGTGTCTGTGCAGGGCTCCTGACCCGCCCAGGAGGCTTGCTGTCTCATACTGTGCAGGTCCCCACACTCTGTAGAGCGCTTACTTGAGCCCCAATGCAAAGGAAAAATGTAGAATGCTTCTGAGATGGACACACCCTTCTGATTTTGGTTGCCATGAAATATTCACATCTAAAGAGTTTTAAGTATACCCGAGAGAGACGAGCTGGACTGCCCGAAGTGTGGAAGACAGTAGAAACTACCATAGAATAGCAGAGTCCATTCTGAATAGAACCTGACCAGCTGCTGAGCTCCCTGGAAGGTAACATGGGCCAGCAGGTGGCCAGTTTTCTGTGGTGGGACTAGTAGAGTTCCACTTTCTGAATGGACCTGACAGACCTCTGGTGGAGATGGGGACTCCACCAGAAGGGAAACTACACAGTCCCCTTCCAGCAGTAATACTCTTAAGACCCACAGGTGCTTGTCCCCAGCAGGAAGTGCTATGAGCCCGTACCTGCTGAAAGGAACTCAAGAACCAGTTCTCACACTTACCTATTTTGTTCGGGACAACTGGTTTTATCTTTTTTTCCACACACACAGCAGACTGAAGCTCCACCTTTGGGTCTTCTTTCTGAAAGCAGATACAGGGAAGGATGACTTTACACAGAAAGACAAGTGCTTCTGAAATGCATCAGAAGATATTTGGAACTGTACTGAGCCATCTGCCTGTTCCATGGTAATTCCTGGAATCTTTTGAGCTTATTACAAATCAGCTGTGTTTCCCTTATTAATCTGTGACCATTTCCTGATTTATTCAGGAACTACCATGCCTCTCACTGCATTCCTACCCCCACTTCTCGGAGGAAATTTTTCATTACCACCCTGTCTGAAACTCCTTAGACTTCGCTCTCCTTCCAGGTACTGACAGTCTCCTTAATCTAGCCAGGAACAAAGTAGGAAGAGTTCAATTTTTCTGGCTTTTCCTCTCCAAGACCTTCAATTCCACTGAATATACCATGTCATTCTTTCCTCCTCAGCCAATAAATTATTAAAATGGCACTCTGAACACCTACCTTCACTTCTGGAGACACATCACTCTTTCTTGTTCTCTTCATGATTTCATCAATTCTCTGGAAACCAAAAAGAACCAGGTAAAAGGACAATAAAACCAAATACACGTAAAAGCAGTTGGGTCTATATGCAATTTCATATGTCAGAAAACTTATAAAAGAGAAACATCAGCAGAGAATAATTTCCACTGGTTTTCCACTGGTTTTGCAGATAAACACCTCGGCCCTCTAAACACGATCAAATACTTGAGAAGTGAACTCGTACCTAAAATCAACAGTTTAGATTCCATTTTTTTCCTTCCTTTCCATAGGTTACCTAAAAACCAACAAATCACCACCTGCCATTCTAGAGGACCACCCTAGAGAAAGTAAAGCTGAGGTGCAGGTCAGGAGGGGAGGCCAGAGACTGGTCTCCTAACTCTCAGGCCTAAAGTAGTTCAAAGCCTGGGCTGGATCTACGATACCTTGGGAATGGAGCTTTATAATCAGTCTCCTTAAATCCAACTTTATCACTAACTATTTAAATGTAAATGGATGAAACTCTCCAATGAAAAGACAAAGACTATGAAACTGGATTAAAATAACAAGTCTTAACTATATGCTGTTTATAAGAGACATATGGACATACATAGGTTCAAAGTGTAAGGATGGAAAAATATTTACCATGTAGACACTAAGCACCAAAAAGGCTGACAAAGTGGACTTTCAGACAATTATTACTGGAGATAAAGATGTATTAGTGATAAAGGGGTCAAATCAATAGGAAAATTTAATAATCTGAAATATGTATTCACCTAAAAGCAAAGCTACAAAAACATACAAAAGTTGACAGAACTAGAAGAAGAAATGGCTAAATCCATAATCACTGATAGAGCCTTTAACACTCTTCTCTTAGTTACTACTAGAACAAGAGGAAAGAAAACCAATGGAGATAAAGAAGATTGGAACAGCACTACCAACAAACTTGACCTAATTAGGTAATTTTCCGATCACTCTACCCAACAACTGTAGAAGAGAACTGGATTCATTTCCTGTTCTTGCCTCACCCTAACTCCTCCTGATCCTTAGCTCTTACCTTCTTCCTCTCCAGTCGCTCCTGCTCAATCTGCAGCATGATTTGTTCTCTTTCTAGACGCATCTGTTTAGCTGCCTCCTGGGCCTTTGCTTCTACTGCTTCCTTCTGACAGAAACAGGAAAACCAAGGCACAGACTTTACTAAGCTGAGAAAACAGTGTTGTGGAATTCCTTGGGATATGCACATAACCTTCTACCTTATCATCTACCTCAAAGGGAATGTTGTTTCAATATTCAGTGTGGATTTACACAGCCTGTTCTATGACAGAGCAGACGTGGCTGGGCCTCACTCACACACCCTCAGTCCACCATGCAAATTACCTACAGATATTTTCCATACTGCCTGCCAAGGTCTTTCTGTGCTGAAGGACTGTTTCCAGCCATGTGCATGTGGCCAGGAACTTCAGAAACTTTTTTTTTCATTTCAGGATTTATTTATTTATTAGAAGGAGAGGACATGTACACACAGACCCAAGTGGAAGGGGGCAGAGGAGAAGGAGAGGAAAAGGTAAAGAATCCCAAGCAGATTCCACACTGAACATGCAGCCTGATGTGGGGCTCGATCTCATGATCCCAAGACCACAACTGGAACCAAAACTAAGAGGTGGGTGCCCAATGAAATGAGCCACCCAGGCACCCCAGGAGTTTCAGAAACTTAATTCCCACAAGGAATGATCTACAGCCATGAGAGGCAGGAGCTGAAAGATAAATAATCCAGTTTCCTCACCCCTCAGAGGGACAATTCTAAGGCATATGGCACGGTCTCTTAGAGAATGCCAAAGGGACTAACCCCTACTGGTCCACCGTAAGCTACTCCTTAGTTCACTTACATGGGCTTTCCTCTCACTTCCCTACCAGCTTCCTGGGATCTTATCCCAAATAAACTACTGGTACCCAAATTCTCATCCTAGCATCTACCTTTTGGGGGATGTGAACTGACATACAACAAACATTACAAACTTCACTTTTATTGTCCAAAGTAACTCACACTTAATAACCAGCCCAGTTAGTTTAAGGAAAAACTTCAAGTAAGTATTATAAGTTATTCAAATTTAACTCATTTTACCTAATATAAAGTCCTTAAGGGAGTCCATATGAAGACTCACACAGTACCTGCTTTTCAATCATGACTTTTTCTTGCTTTTCTTTTTCTTGTTTTTCTTTTTCTTGCTCTTCTTTTAATAACAGCTCCTCCTTGGCCTTTCTCTTAGCCTCCTCTTCTGCCTTTCTTTTTTCTTCCTCTTCCTGACGCTTCTTTTCCTCTTCTTGCTTACGGGCTTCCTCTTCTAGGTGAAGTCTTTCTTCCTCTGCCTTTCTTTTCAATTCCTCTCTCTCCAGCCTTTTGAGAACATAACTGTTGTTAGGAGATGTTGACATTCTCAGAAGACAAACTACCAAAGAACTGTGTGCTGAGAGGAGCACGCAAGGTTCAACACAGTCGCAGACATGTGCACTTGAGTTAGTATCCACTCAAGGAAATGACTCAAATTTCCCGGGAAGCAACTTCAGTCCATATATATGTGTGTGTGTCTGTCTGTCTGTCTGTGTGTGTCTGGGTTCATATATATAGGGTTAACTTTAAATTCTGTTAACATAAAGAGTAATGAGGTACTGACTTGTGAACACACCATAATGAAGACACAAATGTTCCCTAGTCAAACTATAAATGACTACAGCTCCATCATTCTTACTTAATGACAATTCTTTAAAAACTAAGTGAAATAAATATTTAAAACTAAAAAGCCAAAAAAACTAGAAATGTCTTGATGGCTACAATTGTGCCAGTCAGCAATTTAAGAGCAGTGACGGCAAGCTCAAAAAGTTTACTTTGGGTTCGAATTGCTACATGACTTTTTGAAGCAGCAAGTAGAAGAAAACACTCAACAGAACCCTTATATTTAATACAGAAATTAACACCTATTTCTCATTTGTTTTACCAATCTTTAAAAATCTCTTTTAGCTTGGGGTGCCTGTGTGGCTCAGTCAGTTAAGCATCTGACTCTTTATTTCGGCCAGATCATGATCTCAGGGTATGAGACTGAGCCCCGCACACACACCACACTCAGTGGGGAGTCTGTTCGTGATTTTCTTTCACCCTCTCCCTCTGCCCCTCTCCCCACTCATGCTCTCTAAAATAAGTAAATAATTCTTTAAAAAACAAAGTGTTAAAAAATCTTTTATCTTTCTTTGCTATATGAAAATTAAATGACATTTAGAAATTTTTCATCCACAGATGAATGGTTGATAATAGAATGATAAAGAGCTCTAAGCAGTGAGGGAAAATCCTATAAAGTCCAAGTGCTTGTGGGGTGCCTGGGTAGCTCAGTGGGTTAGAGCCTGTGCTTTCCGCTCGGGTCATGATCCCAGGGTCCTGGGATCGGCCCGCATCAGGTGCTCTGCTTAGCAGGGAGCCTGCTTCCCACACTCTCTCTGCCTGCCTCTCTGCCTACTTGTGATCTCTATCTGTCAAATAAATAAATAAAATCTTTAAAAAAAAATAAAGTCTAAGTGCTTGTTTTTAGATTTCTTTTTTTTTTTAAGATTTTATTTATTTGACAGAGGGAGAGATCACAAGTAGGCAGAGAGGCAGGCAGAGAGAGAGGGGGAAGCAGGCTCCCTGCCGAGCAGAGAGCCCAATGCGGGGCTCAAATCCCAGGACCCTGGGATCATGACCTGAGCCGAAGGCAGAGGCTTAACCCACTGAGCCACCCGGGCACCCCTGTTTTTAGATTTCTAATGTTCTTCCTGTTCACAAATGTGTCATATTCCTCAGCTATAAAAATAATGTAAGTAATCATACTCATCTTACAGTATGTTACTGAATGGCAATGTGACATATGGACAAGACTGCACCTGAGGTGCCTGGCTGGTTCAGTTGGTTAAGCGTCTGCCTTCGGCTCAGGTCATGATCCCAGAGTCCTGGGACCAAGCCCTGCGCCAGGCTCCCTGCTCAGCAGAGAGTCTGCTTCTCTCTCTGCCCCTCCCCTTGCTCGTGCTCTCTTTCTCTCTCTCTCTCTCTCTCTCTCATAAATAAATAAATAAATAAACAAAATGTAAAAAAAAAAAAAAAGATTCTCTCTCTCCCTCTGCCCTCCCCCTGTCAAAAGATCAGGACTTTAAAAAGAATGTCCTCCTATCCTGCAGGAAATGTGGAGGCAATTAGCCTATGTATTACCAAAGGAATACTTTAAAAGGTTAAGAAATACTGAAAGACACATACTCTACATGAGCAAAAGGTGCAGTGTTGAAAGCACTAAAAGCACTGCTGAAATTATTAAACAACAATTATTGAAAACAACTGAAATTATTAACAAACATTCTGGAGAACTCTGGACAAGAGCATTACAGG
This sequence comes from Lontra canadensis, assembly GCF_010015895.1. NCBI lineage: Eukaryota > Metazoa > Chordata > Mammalia > Carnivora > Mustelidae > Lontra > Lontra canadensis. The sequence continues at coordinate 3,856,600 of NW_022631110.1, forward strand.
ACCTAATCAGAAAGAAACTCCAGTTCTTAGATTCCTCAATGAAAGACCAAATATGTCTAACATTAAGAGTATCAAAATGGGTGTGTTGTTAACAATATTTATCCAAAGATTAATTCGGAGCACTGTTTTAGTTGTAGTTCTTATCCCTCATCTGATGAGACAGTTTGACTGTCCTGAAGAAGTTAATACACTGTGTATGAATTAATGCACAAGCCACTTCATTTTTATCTTCATCTTCAGGGTCTGAAAAGCCATGCTGTTTCTTCTGTTTTACCATGAGGAATTCAGAGGTGCCCACTGCACCCACACACAGTAAGTGATACCATCCTCTTGGCCCCTAAGTCTCCCTAATCTTCACTGTCATGTACAACACACATTCCTTCCCACAGGCCCATTAGCCCTTGCTTGTCCCTCCTGTGACAGACAAAATACCCTCCATTAACCATACTCTGCTTCTCCTAAAGTAGGTGAAAACTAGCTTCCTATGTGAAACTGAGTCCCTCAATATCCTCTCCAAGGACAAATATTCTTTCTCTACCTGCTTAAGAAACCAGAGAACATGGATTTGGCCATTTCTCCAATGTCCTGCTCCTGCAGGCTACCCATCCCCTTGCCCTTAACATCTTGACCAAGTTCTGTTTGGACTTCACAAGACCCATATGCAGTTCTATCACTCCTCTGTCTTAATTCCTGTCATCTACTCCAAACTTACCCACTTTCCTTACCAGGTAGAAAGTACCAAAAAACTATGCACTGTGGTCATCATTCAGCATTTAGCATATGCATCCCTTATCCCTGTCAATGGCCACGGGTGAGGGTCTTTGTGTAATGACCCCCCCATCTCTCATCCTCCAGCCTTTGGCCCCTCCTGCACTTGCACCACATCCCTGACACATGCTCAGCCTTGAACTATTCAATCTGTGAACTAGATGTGGGTTTCATGATTCTCTCTCCCTTGTGTGCTTAAAAGTTTTCATTAAAAAAAAAAAAAGCTTAGGGGTGCCTGGGTGGTTCAATGGGTTAAGCCTCTGCCTTTGGCTCAGGTCATGATCTCAGGGTCCTGGGATCAAGCCCTGCATTGGGCTCTCTGCTCAGTGGCGAGCCTGCTTTCCCCTCTCTCTTTGCCCGCCTCTCTACTTGTGATCTCTCTCTCTCTGTCAAATAATTAAATAAAATCTTAAAAAAAAAAAGCTTAATCTTCGACATCCTGAACTTGTGCTTCTTTGATCTGTTTTCACCCTGTCTTTCAGCACCTTCTCTCCTAACCCGCTGTGGAAATGCTGAATTTGAGATGCATTTGGGACACTCTCAAATGAAAGCATAATGTCGCTGAGATATGGCCTCTAGGATCTAGACCAGTGGTATCCAAGAGAACTTTCTGTGATGAGGGAAATGTTTTAGATATTTGTACTATCCAATATGGTAGCTACTCACCAGGTACCTATTGAGAACTAGAAATGCAGCTGGTACAGCTGAGAAACTGAATTTTACTTAATTTTAGTGCATTTGCGTTTTGGTAGCCACATGGGACCAGTGGACAGCATAGCCCTGGCAGGAGAACAGGTCACAGCACGGAGTCAGAGGTCACCAGTGTACATGTGCTATTTACTGCCTCCCTCGTACCAGAAGTACTGAAGGTTTTCAAAACAAGATGAAATTAGCTTCAGAAACAGATGCTAAATGAGGCAAAGGGAAAATGAGGGTAGAAGGGGAGATGAGAGCAGAGTTGGTTTAGCACATCAAATGCTCACATGAAACTGTTGTGAGAAGTGTGGGCCCTAAACCATTTGAAGCCAGAGGAAAGTGGCCGAACAGGATGGAGTACCACTGCTCACAGAGGGCTTGTCTGGTGAAGCTGCCCAAGGGCTGAGGGTTGAGAGTCCAGGCAACATGTGAGGGGATGTGGGGTGGACAGAAGAGACTGAGAGGAGGGGCCAAAGAAGCAAGGGCAAGCTTGACAAGGTCAAAGTCAACAAAGAAATGGATTAAGAGTCTGGCAATTGGGAGGAATGGTGAGTGTGAGGTATGAAAATGAGTTGAGGAAATAAAGACAGGAAGTACAATCAATCCTTTTTGGAGAGGGGCTGTGCAGGAAATGTGAGAGAGAGAGGGTGATTATTAGAAGGTAAAGAACTCCCTCTTCCTAAGCATACAGCCACAATTATGTTACTTACCTGCTTAGAACCTGCAATCACCCAGACCTGTCATTTGAGGTCCCATGATTCATCTTTACCTCCTGTGACCTCTCTTCACAAATCCTATGGGCCTCAAACCAGCCCAAACACACCACTCAACAAAAAGATGTGTCACTGTTGACCAGAACACTGGAGATGGGAAAATCATCAAAAAAAGGTACAGAATTTGAAGAAGGGATAAATAAGACCTACTTGCCAAGGTCACTTAATAATTAAGGCTATTCTATTATTTATCACTCAAAATTCAGTACCAGTCTTAAAGTGCCGTGGTATGGCTTGCTTTCTGTCAAGTTAATTCTCTAAACATATTGGACTGCACTGTGTGACTACCCTAAAAGCTTCCTTACCAATTTAGTGATAAAATCCACCTTGTCCTTCAATGTGCATTCTTTTCTGAATGCAAAGATCAGAAAAGGCCGGACTGCCTGTACTTTGACCAAAGCACCCTGGTATTAACACCACAGTGGTTCTCACTCTTTGGCGAGCTATTAAAACAGGATAGGGCCTATGCCTGCATATTTTCATTGCACTTGCCAGATGGTTCCAACCCCTCCCTCCCATATTTAAAGACCACTACCATGATGTCCTCTGTTGTGCTCCAGGAATGGAGTCCCTCTACCTTGCTGCTTGTGGACGATGACATCAACTTCCACTCCATCTAGGGGTCTTTACTCAACCTTCTTCCTTCTCACCTGGGGGTCCATGTTAGGATAATTTAAGGAAAAAACATGATTTGGGAAGCAGACTCAAGATTTTTACGTCTGGAACCTCCTATCTTCAGAGAGAATCTCATTCCATGAACAGAGCTCAAACTCCCCTGATAGCTCTATAAGGCCTCGCTGGTCCTAGAGTCCAAGGGGAGAATGGGAAGCTATTGGTTAATATTTAGATCCAGGAGCTAGGAGTTTCCAGGTAGTCGTAAAAGGGCAATGTTCCACTGCTGTTAATTACACCCACTAGAAGACGCAGTCTCCCGAACACCTGCCACGCAGACCTGTACTTCTGCCCAGTTTGTGTCAATAGTCAAACCCTAGAAAGAAAGGTGAGTTGCTCTTTCTACCGCAGCCTTTTACATGAGATGGCAATGAAACTCTGAGCAGCCCCACACCTGTCCTGTTCTTCCTTCTCCAGTCGTTCCTGCTCCTCCTGCTCCTTCTGCAGCCGGGCCTGTCGTCTCTTTTCAGCCAGGATCTTCGCAGCCTCTCCTGCATCAGTGGTGCCTGCTGTAGGTTTTCCTGAGGCTGCATGAGAGGAAAAGATCATGGGAAATGAAATACTGATGGCGCTCACACAGGTAGCTGCCACTGGAAACAAAAAGTTCAACTCAGCGGGTGACAGGAAATGCTGCTGGGATGAGCACAACTGGCCACTGAGCAGAGAAGCTGCAACAAGACGGTTGTGACCCTGTGAATGAATCTCCCAGTGGAGGGTAGTAGAAAGGTGGGGAGGAGAGATGGGGGGATAGCGTGACCCACAAGAGCCACCACCGCAGTGCCCATCTGGGTGAACACAGTGTATCTCTTGTAAAAGCTTGAAAGACTAAAGACCTTCTCGGTGGGAAGTGCTGATACTGGCTGGAAGCAGCTCAACAGTCCCATGAGCTTCCAAAGCCATGACATGTATCAGTTCATCCTCTAGGAGACCCGTAGGAGACCACAGGAAGGACTCAGGGGCAATGTGCAAGCTAGAGAAAACAGCATGAGGGCATAAAGTTACCCCAGGGAAAAATCTCTTTCCTTCCCCCACACATGGATCTGGGCAGAGAGAGAACGAGCTTGTAAAAGCCAAGCCCTGGGGTAGCACTGACAAGAAGGGCCTACCTCCACTGCTCTCAGCCTTCCCTCCTGTGGCCACAGGCTTCTCAGTGACATGCTTGTCCAGAAGATGCTTCTCAGTGACATGCTTGTCCACCACATGCTTCTCAGTGACATGCTTATCCAGAAGATGCTTCTCAGTGACATGCTTGTCCACTACATGCTTCTCTGGGGCTTCCTCTCCATGCAGGCCAGCTGCCTGCTGAGCCAGGACACCTTCCCTTTCCTTATTGCTCTTCTCTTTCTCTGCTTTCTTCTTGGGTGTTTCCTGGCTGGGAAAGGTGGGACAGCGGTACTTCACAGGAGACCCTGGGTATGGTGGCTTCATATTCTTTGGAGACTGTGGATACACTTTAGATGTTGCCCTGGAAAACCAAAAGCATGCTTGAAGAGGATTCCAGACCCTGACCACACAACCTCTCGGTTCCTAGCGGGCTTGGTTTTGAAAAGCTGAACAATTTTATCCCTCAAGAGGAACAAGTGGAAAGCTTATTAGCACATCCAAAGTCCTTGAAGTACTATCACCCTAACAGGAACATAGGAATCGCTACGATACCCCTGGTGGAAGGGACAAGACTTTAGGAAGCCCAGCTGCTGAGGCCATGTCCTAACTTTACTGAAGTTTGACTGACAATGTGAGGATAAAGTGTTAGGCACTGTCCTACCTCTTTTCTTTTTTTTTTTTTAATTTTTAAAGATTTTATTTGTTTATTTGACAGAGAGAGAGACAGCGAGAGAGGGAACACAAGCAGGGGGAGTGGGACAGGGAGAAGCAGCCTTCCCGCTGAGCAGGAAGTCTGATGCAGAGCTTGATCCCAGGACCCTGGGATCATGACCTGAGCTGAAACCAAGAATCGGACATTTCATCGACCGCACCACCCAACTGCCGCTTAGCCATTAAGTGTACAGTTCAGTGGCATTAAGTATGTTCACAATGTGGTGCCAACTATCTCCACTATCCATCTCCAGAACTCTACACCTATGAAACACAAACTCCCTATTCCTGCCTCCCTCAGCCCTTGGCAACCACCTTTCTGCTTTCTCTCTGTAGGAATCTGACCACTCCAGGTTCCTCACAGAAGTGAAATCATATCGTATATGTCCTTTTGTGTCTGGCTAATTACACTCAACATAATGTCTTCAAGGTCCCTGGTTCCTTTTTTTTTTTTTTAAATTCACCATTACTTTAGTATGATTGATATCCAGTTCCTTTCTATGTGCCGAGGAACCAACTCTGCCAAGAAGTGGGCATTAGAGTTGTCTTATTATTCCTCACATTGTCAGTCAAGCTTCAGTGAAGTTAGGACATGGCCTCAGCAGCTGGGCTTCCTAAAGTCTTGTCCCTTCCACCAGGGGTATCGTAGCGATTCCTATGTTGTTGTTAGGGTGATAGTACTTCAAGGACTTTGGGTGTGCTAATAAGCTTTCCACTTGTTCCTCTTGAAGGATGAAATTGTTATATTTCATATTTAAATACTGGCAGTTCCATATGGTTCAGTCTGCTACACGATTGAGAGTGATGATTTGTAATTTTGAATTTGTAATTTATGTATGGATTACTTCTTCCTAAAGTAACTCTGCAAATGCCTCTTCCCTGTGCAACCATCTGGGTAAACTCAGCTTCTGAAGCTAGGCTGTTACCTGTATCTTCAACACCTAGCACTCACCAGGAGCCAAGCCTAGACCAGTGTACTTATTATAATGGACCTTTTTTCAATATAAGACAGGCTCCTGCATTTTACCAAAGCAATATTTCCCTGAGTGACAGTAGACTTGTCCTCAGCTTTCACATCTTTCCAGTAGCAAGAGAGATCCTTTTAGATCTTAAGAACCTCAAAAAAAGACCCATTTATCACCATAGGCTTAAGAGAAAACTAATCAGGGGCGCCTGGGTGGCTGTCATTAAGCGTCTGCCCTCCGCTCAGGTCATGATCCCCGGGTCCTGGGATGGAGCCCCACATCGGGCTCCCTGCTTGGCGGGAAGCCTGCTTCTCCCTCTGCCACTCCCCCTGCATGTATCCCTATTCTCTCTGTCTCTCTCTGTCAAATAAATAAAATCTTTAAAGAAAGATTTAAATTTAAATTTAAAGAAGGGAGGCTGTGCCAGTGCATGGCACAGTATTTAACTAGCGTGGCAGCTTCTACTTCCTGTTCTGGGAGATACTTGCTCTTGGGAACACTCTCTTAAAACTCAGAGCCACGCTGTGAGATGCCGAAGTACTATGGAGAGGCTGTGTGTAGGCATTCTATTCTGGTTCCCAGGCCCCTCTGAGCTCCAGCCAATGCCCAGCGTTAACTGCCAGCCAGGGGAATGGGCTATCTCCAACCTGCAGCTCAGTCAAGACAGGTAACTGCAGCCCCAGGTGACACTGAACCTATGGTGGAAGACTGCAATTGAGAACCACCAGGTGAACCCAAGTCAAACCTCAGAAAAACCACACAAAAGACCCCAAGACAGACCTTCCTGGTAAGCCCAAGTCAGAGCTGCGAGAATTGTTAACAAATTGTTATTTTATGCTGCTAAATTTTGGGGGGTGGGTTATTACAGTAGCAAGAGGTTAACGAGACATTCCCCATCATAATGACCAAAGTGACTTAGAATATATTTCTAAAACCCTGAAACCATTAAAGAACATTTCACACTGAAGAATTAGGAGTACAGGCAGCGCCAACACTCAGAGACAGGGACAGGCTGGGCAAACACACATGACCACACTTGATTTCCTCTCTCTAGGTTACAAGAAGAAAGCTATGCTCCATCCACATCTTTGAGAGTGTTGCTGAAGCTAGTTTTCTAAAACCCATACAAGTACCCAACAATGCAAACAATGGAAATAAACTTGAACGCTTAAAAGGGCAATGCCATTAATATGCACTGCCACGGAACAGTGGCTTAATTTATCTGAGATCCATGAGGAGAACAATGCAGTGTCAGAACCATTTATCACATGACCTGTCTGAGTTTCTGGATGGGGGTTCAAAAGGACGAACTAATTCACTGTTCAAAGCCATACCGCTTCCAGCGTGCTTTAAAGATCACACACACACTTGATCTGCACAGAGGGGAGGTTGAAAATGCCACTCCGATTCGGATTTTGTGTGTGACACCATTGTAAAACTCAAGGGTTTCTTTTTTCCTTTCTTCAACATTGAACATACAAAAAAATATTTATAAAATAGGCAAAGTATGAAGAATGACATAACAAATACCCACACACCTAAAAACTAGTTCCAAAGAAAGATATCATAAATATTCTGATTCCAGAATATTTCTATTCTGCCCTTCCCTGACCCCCTCCCCCTCCCACTCAGAGGTCATCATTACTTTGCATTTTGTATTTGCCATTTTCTTACTCTTTCTAAACATTTTTACCACATTTATATCCTTAAAAACATGCTGGTTTTACACATCCGGGAACTCAATATAAATGTCCCTGTTGATATCCTTTTACAACTTCCTTTTGCTGCTCAACTCTATGTTCCTGAGATCCACCCACTGGTTGTGGGCAGCTGCGATCCATTCTTTTTCACTGCTGTAGAGTTTGGCTGAATTTTCAGAACTTACAGTCTACCTGACTTTCCACATTTCTCAGACCTGGTTCATACCCATTGTGGTTCATCCATTAATTTTTACCTGGGGAGAAATTATCTTTCTTTTTGAATGTCTCAAAATCAAGAAATGTTTGCTTCTCCTTAGACCTCTCAACTTGGTAATTCTGGAACAATTTCCTGTCCCCAGGGCACTTCTTAAGGAGAGAATGATTCTGGTAGTTTTGACAGTATACAACAAGTCCAGCTGTGTTAGAGTTTACTATTTTTCCTGCCTGCACTAGGGATGGCATGCATAGGGCTCTGAAAAGAAAGGTCATTCCATTAACTCATTGGAGAGTTTACCCAATGCTTAACAAAAAAGTATAATGGCTTCATTTAAAACAACAACAACAACAACAACATACTGCCAGTGGTGACTGACAACTTATTACTGCCTCTCTGTTGGAGAGACAGATGAGGGAGGGAGAGAGTGAGTGCCCACGTACATGAGCTTGAGCACCCAAGCACAATGCAATCACTTCACTCCAGATGCAGGTGAAGGAGAATGCCAGAAAAGCGGAATGGAACTGATGGACCCAAAGAGAAAATGTTGAATGGATCATCTCAGCAAATCGGTGTTCCATACTTCCCAGGCAACAAATCCCTGAAGAGCCCACCATTTATCCAAAAGATACACAGACAGTACCTGAGGTAACTCAAAGTCTAGCATTCCTCCTGCTTGCCTCTTAGGGCTGGCCACGACTCATGCGGCAGCAGGAAGCACACACTGCCCTGTACAGAGCCCCACCAAATCACTTGCACTGTCCGACTGTGGCAAAGCAAAAAGATGCTTACCTGGATGTCACTGGAGAAGATGACCTCTTAGAAATGCCTCCTGGAAATTCGCATCTTCTCAAAGGAGACCCAAGGCCCACACTGGGAACAGAAGTTGTTCGAGGACTCCTCTTCATCTTCTCTGTCTGAAGGGGACACAGAATAGGTCAGCCACGGCCCATCACTGGCAATATTTCTACAATTTCTTTAAAAAAACCCAGATGGAAATGATGCACAGCTTTCTTCCAGAAGGGCCCATATGAAGTTACAGTGCTTCCCACAATGGGAATCTTTCGCAGGAAAGCACCATGAGGTCATCAATTTGGTGGTTAATATTGAGGTCATCCAAATTAAAAACAAAAACAAAAACACTTCAGCCTCAAAATGCAAAGATTTCCTACTCTTTGCTATCTTGCAAAACACTAACAACAGAACCATATTATGATTCTGGACATAGAGAAACTACATCACTCATCATCAGGGAAATGCAAATCAAAACTACCATGAGCTATCACCTCACATCTGTCAGAATGGCTAAAATCAACAACACAAAAAACAGCAAGTGTCAGCAAGGATGTGGAGGAAAAGGAAACCTCATGCACTGTTGGTGGGAATGCAAACTGGCACAGCCCCTATGGAAAACAATATGGAGGTTCCTCAAGAAGTTATAAATAGACCTACCCTATGATCCAGCAATCACACTACTGGGTATTTACCCAAAGGATATGAAAACACTAATTCAAAGGGATATATGCACCCCTATGTTTATTGCAGATTATTTACAACAGCCAAATTATGTAAGCAGCCCAAATGTTCACTGATAAATGAATGAATAAAGAATATGTGGCATAAATGTCAAAAAACAAAATGTGGTGTATATAAATACAATGGAATATCAGCCATAAAAAAGAATGAAATCTTGCCATATTCAACAACATGGACAGATCTAGAGAATATTATGCTAAGTGAAATAAGTCAGAGAAAGACAAATGCTGTATGATTTCATTCATAAGTGGAATTTAAGAAATAGAAATGAACAAAGAAAGCAAAAGATAAAAAAAAACAGACTCTAACAGAGAACAAACTGGTGGTTGCTGGAGAGGGGAGGAGATGGGTCAGAGAAGTGAAGGGGAGTAAGAGTACACTCGTCATGACGAGAACTGAGTAATGTACAGAATTGCTGATTCACTAAACTGTACACCTGAAAGTGATATAACACTGTATGCCTGTACTGGAATTAAAAAAAAAACAACAACTTACAAAAAAACTGCGAAGAGTACAAAAATACATAATCACTCAAAAAAACTACAGGTGGGTGTAAATGTGGTTAACCAAGACAGTGAGCTGTGGACTCTTTTTTAACAGTGGATGTGAGGTAACAGGGACTGCAGCTCCATAGGGACCCCCTGTCCCTGTACATCATCTCCATGGCCTCCCTCCGCAAGAGGCAGGAGGCCCAGCCTCTGTACGTGGCATGTGGTGGGGGCTCCGCAAGGGTGGAGCCCTACTGCACTTTTCCTTCTCTCCCTATCACACGTTCCCCTCTCTCCTTATTGCACTTTTCCACAACAAACCTTCCTTTGCCCCTGCCCCATGCACACATATACCTTAGCCCCCTTCCACAGTAACTGATCCTACAGTAAAACCCAATGGTCTGACATTCACTTCTCATTTAAGAACCTCAGGGCCACAACAGATTTTAAAAATACATATGGTGTTGGGGCTCCTGGGTGGCTCAACTGTCAGGCATCTTCCTTCAGCTCGGGTCATGATCTCAGGGTCCTGGGATCAAGCCCCGCATTGTGCTCCCGGCTCAGCAGGAAGCCTGCTTCTCCCTCTCCCACTCCCCGTTTGTGTTCCCTCTCTCGCTGTGTCTCTGTCAAATAAATAAAATCTTAAAAAAATACAAATGTTGTTATAAAATGAAAGTCCTATAGTACAGTAGTGTGGCAGTCTTAAAACAAGTCCACATGTCATTTGATTCTCCCCCCTTCCCTTTGAGTGTGGGTTGGTCTTAGTGATCTATTTTTAAGGAACAACACACAGCAGAACGATGGTGTGTAACATGTAATATTAGAGCATAAAAGGTGCTGCAGCTTTCCCCCTGCTGCTTGCACCCATCATCCTTGGATCTCTCACTCTGGAGGAAGCCAGCTGCCAAGTCATTTGGACATTCAAGCAGCTCTAGAGAGGTCTACATAATAAGGAACTGAGGCCAGCAGTCATGTGATTGAGCCATTCTAGAAGAGCCCCAGCCATGCTTTCTTATGACTATAGCTCTGGCCATCATCCTGACCACAGCCTCATGAGAGACGCTGAACCAGAACTACCCAGCTAAGCCATCCTCAACTTCTGACCCAAAGAACCAGTGTGTTAATAAACATTTGTTTTAAGCAGCTAAGGTATGGGGTGATTTATTATGTAGCAAGTGAAAACTAACAAAAGTAGCATGCTGTGTATAATTTCTAAATAAATACACATAATTGGGAGTACCCATTCAATATTTGTTTTACTGGTGGTGTCTAAATGATGTCAAAAATGTTTAAAGGCCATTGTTATGGATTGAAGTCTGACTTAGAACCTTAATTCTAGTTGCCTGTAGGGGTGAGACTGGCATCCTTAAAAGCAGAAAGAAGACACCAAGAATATTCCTTTTGGTTCCTGTCCCCAAGGACAAGGTCTTTAGGAATCTACTCCAAGGCACTTAGACTTAGGAAGATGCAAAAAGTTAAATGATTTTCAAAGGATGAGTGAATTTTTAAACCAAATCCACCAGCTGGGCAGTCTCTCTCTGGAGACTGATGGAAACGAAAACCCCGGTCAAGCACAAGGAGTAGTCATACTATCAAATAAACCCATCCCAAGGGGTGAGAGTTTAAACTTACTGGAGAGGCCTCTGCTCCTGCAGGGGCTCCTTTCCCAGAATCTCCCGCACCAGATGTAGACGGAGTCTTCTTCCTCTCAGCACTCCGAGTAGGAGAAGACTTGTAAGAAGATTTAAGAGCGCCAGCAGGAGCTACACGAGGACAGGCATGGGATACTAGAGAGTTACAATATCATAGCCAAAGAGACAAGGGAGCACAGGTGGAAAAAGTAGAGAGAGAAGGGAATCGGGAAGAACATATTTTTGTTAAAACATAACATGGGCAATCCACATTCTCTAAATACCAGCATGCTTTTTCTAGTATGTGCAGAGTAGACACCATCTGGAAAGACTGCCATACGCCATGCTCACAAGTCCAGTTCATTTCAGGAGTTCAAAGTCTGGGCTTTGGAGCCAGACAGAACTGGCACTGTCACCAAATAGCTGGATCACCTCAGGCAGGCTCGTCAACCTCTCTGGGTGTCAATTTCCTTGTGCAGGGGATAGTTAATATTGCAGCCCTGAAAACCGTCCTAGAAAGGCCTGCTTACAAGGCTGGCCCTTGGTCAGCACCTAAGAACTTAGATATCAGAAGGGTTCTTGCCATTAACTGACAAGTAGCATTTCACTTATCCTCGTGCCTTCAGGGTCTGGAATTTGGGCATGTAACTGGCCGAGGGTGCCTACGTGACCAGCCCTTAATAAACCCCCGTTTCACTGAGTCTCTAATGAGCTTTCCTGGTTGGCAACATTTCACATGTGTTATCACAGCGCGTTGCGGGAGGAATTAAGCACGTCCTGTGCGACTCCACAGGGAGAGGACTCTGGGAAACTTGCACCTGGTGTCCTCTGGGCGTCCCCTGCGCGCCAATTCCCTCTGCGGATGTGCCGTGCGGCTCCCACTCTAACACATCACAGCTGTGAGTACCACCGTGTGCTCAGTCTCCTGAGTGCTCCCAGCCAATCACCAAACCTGGGGCTGGACCTGGGGACCGCTCACACAACTGGTGCCAGAAGCAGGAACTGTAAGAACGACCCTGCTTCACAGACAAATGGTAAAAACAGTGTTTGAAAAAGAAAGGCTAAAGGATGGAGAAGGATGACCTTCTGGTGCCTGCTGGCTATGGAGTCAGCCACCGCATCAAACAGCAACTGAGCTGCCATCTGTTGCAAGAGGCAAAATACCTACAGTATTTGAAGAGAGCTCATCCAACTCCTAGAGCAGGCTTGTTGGACCCCCTGGCTGGTTTTGGCCATGCTGGCTAAAGTGAGGGGGAAAGTACAGCCCAGGCAATGTCTTTGGTTTTTGTTTTCTCCTCCAAGTGGGAGTGGGACACAACCTCCTTGTTTTGTGCCATCAGTGATTTGGCAGGAATTTAAAACTCTTAAGTCCTGGAACCAGAAGAACCCTCCATACCCGATGCTTTTTGCTATGACTTTTGCATAACGGAGTCTCTGCAAAAAGGGAGACACGAAAAGAGGCAATTTCCAGATAGAGATACGTTTGGAGTTTTAAAAAAATAAACCCAGGTCTATTACAGATACAGAACACCCCTCCATGGGGCCGTGACCCATGAAACTATCATCGATACTGGTTGCACTGAGTCACAGAAAAATGCTCACAGGAAAGAGCTCGTTCCCTGATGGGACCATCTGACATGGAACTGCTAGTCAGCTCTTAATTTCTGATGCAGAGTCTAATTACATCCCTAACCTGTGATTCCTGCCACAGCTGGGAGCTAGGACAGGGTACTCTCAGGGAGCAGAATTCCTTCACCCACCCCTCATGATCAGACTCAACATCGGCTGACAAGATGTCCGGTATTTGACTTGCTGGGTTGGGTGCAGTCTGTAACAACGGACTAGGAGCCTGACTCTACTTCCCTTACCTTTCTCCTGCTACACACACCTCAGGAAGGCAATGCACCTGTCCCCAGAGAGGGGTCACTTTTTTCCTAGGTTGTTCACTGGATAAATGAATGGGACTAGAGAGATGGCAGCTGATGCAAACCTACCCCGAAATTTTTTTGAAAATTCAGGATTTTGTTAAATTTTTTTTGTAAAAAGGCTCTTGTCCTTCTTGCTTTTCCTTATGAACAGTCATTTTAAAAGTAGAGGATAACTGAGAAAATGTAAAGTCTTAATTACTGAATGGGCACACTAATGAAAAACAAAACAAAACAAAACAAAACAAAACCTAGCACCTGAACTGGCGCAGGGGACGGGAAGGACATTCAGGATCTTTGTTTTCCAGAACTGTTCCTGGGAACTCTGTTCTCTTCCTGAAGAAAAACTGTGCTGCCTGTGCCAGCTGCTGTGAGCACTTCAGATGCCCATGGACTGCTGACCCCAGGTCATAGATGGTAACGTGACTTGAAGCTGCAAGGCGGGCCAGTTCCTGCACGGTCTCTAAAGACCACCTCCATATGCCATCAGCACACAGCAAGTAATGAACTCAAGTTGTTGACAGAACTCTTTGGGACTGCCCACCTCAAGCAGTCCCTCTGAAAGCAAGGACTGAACTGAATTCCTCAGGCCAGACTGAGCCCCCTGTGGTGGGAGGAACCATGTGGGGAAAGACACAGTGGGGGCCCTGTTAGCCTGTACTGCATGACCAATATATGTCCTGCTCAGGGTTCTGGAACAGTGGAAACTGTTTCCAGGGGGCATGTGTGTCCTCGGGGATTATACTCCCTGGGTGTATGTTCCGACTATTGTGACACTGCCTCAGCCCTGGCAGGCTTGGGGACAGCTTCATCTTACTGACCAGATTGTGCTGGGCTGAACTGATGCCTTGGGCCAGGTTAAAAAAAAAAAAAAAAAAGAAAATGTTCAGACACAAAGTCATGAAGGAAGCCACCTGGCTTTCTAAGACAGATCTTTATGGCTAATGGTCTCTGTTTTAACTGGCTAAGTCCAGAACGCCTAAAGAATGTAAGTGAGGTCAATACTGTAGATTGGCCTCAACCTGCTATGTGAAACCCTGCTGATGATAATTCTGCTGTGAAGATGCCCAAGACCAAGGGGATGGACCGTGCAGAAAAGAAAAGAGAAGGGGCACCTGGGTGGCTCAACTGGTTGAGCGTCTAACTTTGGCTCAGGTCATGATCTCGGGGTCCTGGGACTGAGCCCCAAGTCAGACTCCATGCTCAGCAGGGAATCTGCCTCTCCCTCTGCTGGTGTTTGCTTTTGCATACTCTCTCTCAAATAAATAAATAAATAAATAAATAAAATCCTTAAAAAGAAAAGAAAAGAACATAGAAGGCGTGACTGCTGTCTTTGGAAAGGCCAGCTTACAAGGTTGGCCCTGGCATCAGGGAACTTGTTTTTCTGGAGAGCTCCCACCATTAACTGATAAGAGTGGCTCACTCTGCCTAAGCTTTGTATAAACATGTTGTTTGTATAAACAACATGATTTATGCTCAACACCTGCTTTCATTCTGAGAGTCTGGAATTTGCATATGTACCTGACATGGGGTACCAATGTGACCAGCCTCCAGTAAAAAGTCTGGGCACTGGGGCGCCTGGGTGGCTCAGTGGGTTAAGCTTCTGCCTTCGGCTCAGGTCGTGGTCTCAGGGTCCTGGGATGGAGCCCCACATCGGGCTCTCTGCTCAGCGGGGAGCCTGCTTCCCCTTCTCTCTCTCTGCCTGCCTCTCTGCCTACTTGTGATCTCTGTCAAATGAATAAATAAAATCTTATAAATAAATAAGTAAGTAAGTAAGTCAGTCTGGGCACTGAGTCTCTAATAAGCTTCCTTGGTAGGCAATACTTCATACATGTCACAACTCATTGCTGAGGGAGAGTGCTCTGTATTGTTCTACTGGAAGAGGACTCTGGAGGTTTGTTCCTGATCTTCCCCAGACTTCATTCTATGGCTTTTTTCCTTTGCTGATTTTGCTCTGTAGCCTTTCACCGTAATAAATCATAGTTAGATTCCTAGAGAATCAGTGGTCCTGCAAATGATCTTGGGGACTTCCTAACACATTCCTTGTTCTCAAAAGGATACTTCCTACTTCCCAGGAATTTTTTTGGTTAAGAGATAATTCATGTATGATAAAATTTACCCTTTAAAAACTGTACAATTTAGTGGTTTTCAATAATTCACATTTCTATAATCATAACTATAGTCTAATTCCAGAGCATTTTCAATACTCCCAAAACAAACCCTGTACTCGATTAAGCATTCATTCCCTTTCTCCATTCCTCCAGTCCCTAGCAACCACAAATTTACTGTCTTTCTGAATTCACCTATTCTGGACAAGTCATATAAATGGACTCATGTAACTTGTGGCATTTTGTTTCTGGCTTCTTTCACTGAGCCTAATGTTTTCAAGGTTCATTGTGTAGCATGTATCAGTAATCCATTCTTCTTCATATCTGAGTAATATTCCACTTTGTGGATAGACCACATTTTGTTTATCCATTCGTCTATTAAAGAACATTTGGGTTGTTTCCACTTTGTGGCTAATGCTGCTAAGAACTAAGCTTTTGTGTGTTTTTAATTTTATTGGCTCTTTATGTAAGAGTGCAACTGCTGGGTCACATGGTAACTCCATGTCTAACCTTTTGAGGAACTTGCCAAGCTGTTTTCCAAAGTCAGTACATCATTTTACATTCTCCCCAGCAACGTATGAGGGTTATAATTTCTCCAAAGCCTTGCCAACACTTATTGTTTTCCTTGAATTTTAGCCATTCTAGTAAGTGTGAAGTGCTATCTCATTGAGGTTTTCATAAACATTTCCCTAATGATTAACAATGTTGAGCATCTTGTCCTATGCTTATTGGCCATCTGTGTATCTTCGTGGAAACACCACAACCACTCAGACTAGCAGGCTGTTTCTGAAAACTAGTCAGAAGTAGGTAGAGGATTATATGTCATTTATGTCATCTAGTGAACACACAATCTTGGGAACTAAGGCCAGATCTGCTTTAATGTGGATACAGTGTTGCTAATCTGCAAACAGAGAATGTCAGCCCTCATTAATCTTGCCATGACATGCCAAATCTTGATCGATTTAGCCAAGAAGAAGCTTTGATAGTGTGGCCAAGAGTTTCTCATACTTCAGTGCGCAGGTCTGCTGGGGACTGAGAGTCTGTCTTCCCAAAGTTCCCAGGTGATACCAATATTGGTGGTCCATGGGCCGCCCCTTGAGTAGCAAGACTCTACATATCTGTTGAGCCCTTACTGTGCCAGTCATTGTCCTATCTCATTTAATCATCATGACAATTTAAAGTATTTCAATTTTATAGATAAGGAAACTGAGGCTTTAGGGGCACCTGGGTGGCTCTGTTGGTTGAGTGTCCAACTCTTGATTTTGGCTCAGGCCATGTATCTCAGGGTCATGGGATCAAACACCAAGCTGGGTTCTACACTCAGCAGGGAGTTCGCTCAAGATTCTCTCTCTCCCTCTCCCCCTCCCCAAAGCACACACTTGTACTTGTGTTCTCTCTCTCAAATAAATACATCTTAAAAAAGGAAACCAAGGCTTAGAGAGGTTAATTAGTTTACCCAAAGTGTTCAGAACTGGTAAGTGGTATATCTGGTTATGGAACCCCAGAGACTGGTTTATAGGCAACTTTGCCAAATCATCTCTTTAAGAAAGTCTACTGACCTTCACAGCTCATGAAATAGATTCCTTTTCCTAATCCACATGCCCTCAATCAAAAATAATTTACTCACCTCTGTGACACTGAAAAGAAAAAAAAAACCATAGTAACAGCAAAACACTTGTGGGTAGAAAATGTTATAAACCCCTGAAGACTTTCACAAAGTCAGACGATGGGAAACAAAATACAAAAACTCAGGAATAACTTGTACGTCAACCAGCACCACTTTGGGCATTTTCCTCAGCGTCACCAGCTTGGCCTCTTTTACCTGAGTCACTGGCCTGCTCAGAGAGCGTGAGTACACTTCTGCTTCTGGCTAAAGAAGCCTGTGTAGGTGTCAAGAGTCGCATAACAAGAAAGGTTTCCATGGGACTAAGGTTTGTACGATGAGCTGGGGGATGGAATCAAATGAAAATTTTAAAAAGCAAAATTAAAACAAAATAAAATGTTTAAAACAACACAGTGTATGAAGCAAATTAACTTTTGGGTGGCGGAATGAAAGTGGAAAATAAAAATATTCTAGCAAAGGATGGCTTTGGAGTTTGTCATAGTAAAATAAAACAAATGATATGTCATTTGGGGTTTGTGACAGTGCGTTAATTCTTTTGGGGTGCCAGAATTCATTCAATGTGCTCTTACAGTATCACAATATTATCTGTTTCACTTGACAAGAATTAGCCCATTTCCCAAGATGTAATATGGACTCAAGAAACCATTTACTCACCAAGTAGATCTAACATTGAAAAAAGATTATTCCTATGAAACACTTTAGGGTCCTCTGTTAAAAAACATTTCATTATACAATGATTTTGTTAATGTATAAATATGCATCTGTTCATACTTCTTCCATGTACATAAGGGCAAAAATTAAATAAGAACCACAAAAACAAAAATAGCCAACGAATTATCGGCTTTAATGGAAGTAGCAGTAATCACAATCCTAAAATACAGTAACTGAAATGTCATTTTGATGGTTTTGGAATGTATTATATGGTAATGGATTAACTTTTCCATTACTTTGAATTTCTTGGGTACCCATTAGCCAGTAAATTGTTTGGGAATTAAAATTTTTCAATTTATAATCCACAAGCAGATAATTCAGTTGTCAACAATATATAATAACATACTGGTATCTTTAGGTAGTAATAAATGCAAATATAACTTCAATTTATAACCATGTGAATTAATGAAAACATAAGGAATGTACTCACTATGGAAAAGCCATATAGAATTAAAAGCAAGTAGATGTTTTCTCATTTAGCTCTCAATTAATTCAAGGTTTCTTGCATTCAGTTCAACCATGAACTGCATCAGAGATCAGCAACACTGACACTTATGGGGTCTCTGACATAAATGACAGGCCAAGGTCAATGCCAGTGAAAAACAACCAGATAGGCACTCTGGCCTTTTCAAAGTCACAAACACTCTCCTGCTTGCCCCTTGGTAATGCCTGACCTGTTAAATAGTCCACTGGCAGCTGACACTTCTCCAGTGTTGTTTTAAAACACACATTTAATGCATGGAGAGTTTCCCTCTCTTCCTTAACCCACATTCTCTGAAAGGTATAAATTCATACTTTTAGTAACTCATCTGAGCCTCCATCAGAACACGAGTAGATTTAAATCTATTCTGGAACCGGCACATCTCCTATACATATCATCCTCCACCTCAAAATGAGTGCCGGAACAGGCCACCCATCCTTTTCGCCTTATTTTAAAGGCTTCATATTAGCTCTGAACTTCAGTTTTCAAAACAGAAATGGGCAGGCCTACAAGCCTCAGACAATAGCAGAGTCCCATTTTTTTTCTTTTCATCATCTAAGTTTTCCACCTATCTCTGCACGAACACTTCTGATGTTTCTCGCTAAACAAAGAATATCATTAATTCCTGTACCTATTCAGCAACAAACTGGCAGAGCTGATGCCACTTTCCAAAGTCCAGTTAAGTGAGGCCCTGGGGGCTCCCACATTCAGACCACAAGGCTGAATGCAAATAATGGAGGCATTTGCAGAAGACTCAAGAGGGGCTCTCACAAAGACTGAAGTTAAGATGCTCACACTAGAAAGAAGAAAACCACAGAGACCAGGTCTACACGTTCACTTGCCTCGGTCTGGGGAATAGGATATTGCCACGGTGGATGAAGACAGGCGCTTACTCATGGGAGGTTCCGTCTGCTTTGGCAAATTCATGGTTGATGTTGAAAGTTTGTCACATGCTGCAGAGAAACGCATTAAAGATATTGGTATTCACACCACTGTAGACTGAGAAACACATATCCCAAAGTGTTCTTCCTGTCCTCATCCACACGCCTCCTATACTCCTGTGGCACAGCGCCTGGCTTCCATCACCCTGTGATGCACTTAGCCTATCTGGAAATGCCCAGGCCACCGCAGCCACCAGTGTGAAGCAAGATCTTCTCTTCAATTTCAAATATTAAACCTCACTCAACTGTTCAACTAAAACCATGCTAATCCCACTGGCAAATCATTTCCTGTATCCAGGGACTTTCAAGCATATTCAGACTACACAAAAACAAAACCAATCCGGGCCCAGAGACAAATCACCACTGGAAAATGTTCTATGGTCTGAGACTGTGTGAGCTGAAAGCAGACTTTCTCTGGAGGTTATCTACAGGCTCAGGGTGAAGAAGTAATATGGAATTCAAGTAGCTGCATTTAGAGCAGAACAACCTTTTTTTTTTTTTAAAGCAGAACAACCTTTAACAGTTGACTTCTTTCTCCTCTCAAGAAATGGGATCACAATAGCCCTTTTTCTAATGCTGCGACCACCATTGGTTAGGATTTTAACATGTGGTCCTGTGTTTGGTATTCTTTACTTCCAGCCATTGTTTTAGACTGGTTTCTAAATCAAACCATTATAGCAAATGAAGAGGTGCTGAAAATGCCCTGTCAAGCCATATCAGAGCCTGAAGCAAAAGGAAAGATGTACACCCTTGGCTTTAAAGGAAGCAAACTCATCACTAATAATGTTCAAAATCTATTCCTCTCATCTTGTTTCCGAATGAGAAATTTGCTGTGTTTTACAATATGTCCTGACCAAGTGGCAATCTTAAATAAGTTTTAATTCTCTTAAGCTGAAGTGAAATTATAATACATTCTATTCTGGTCTAAATAAAACATTTAAATTTACAACAATGTAAGTTTTAACATATCTACTTAATTTTTCAGCATTTTTTCAACTACTTTAATGAAAAAAAATCAGTAGAAATTATGTGAAACTATGTGTAAACGGGTACACATTCTACCCTTTTGTCTCATGCTCCAAAATGGCTGGCTCAGTATGGTACTTGTCTTTAGAAACTTGGTATTTTGTTCATCATGGATTGTTCTGCATTAATTTTGATTTATCCAAATATTATTTCATCTTGATAAGGTGTTCCCTTAAACTGTATGCCAAAGTCAAGTACTTGGTTGCCTCAGCCTGGCCCTAAGCCCTAGGTGGATTCCCAAGGGGTAATTATCAACTCTACCTACTGCCCCTCTCTTTTAGGAGAAGACCAACACCACACTAAATTCAATCTGGCCCATGGAGCAAATTCTCTGCTACTCAGCAACACTAATAAGGATTTTTCTTTGTCAAAGGAATGCTGGAAACCAAAAGTATTTATTCCTACAGCTATAATTTGACCTGTACTGTTGGTAACATCCCTTTTACATCTTGTTTTTTCTTTGCCAGCCAAAGATAGATTGAATTTCTAAAGTCTTTATTAACTGGGAGAAAAGTTTTACTAATTCCGTTCTTGTTCTAGACCCTAAGAATTTCCCAGGCCTGAATCCAGAAACAAAGAGCCTATTAGAGAGACAAAATAAAAAAACAAAGCAAACATATCTCTGTTTGGATTCCCAGTGTTAGTACTGATAAACTCCCTACCACTCTGTCTCAAACACCTCTTCTGGGAATCCAGCACATTAAGACCCAGAACTCTGTAAGAGTACAGGTTTTGGTAATCAGAAGTGAGTCGAACACCCTACTATATAATGCCTAAAACCAATAATTAATGAGAGTGTTAAAGATCTAAATGCACAAAAGTCAAACACTGACAAAATTTTCAAGGCAGAAGGTAGTGAGTTAAAGATGAAATGTCTCCAGGGCACTAAGGGGTAAGGCATGCACAGCTCCATGATGACAGAGGAACACAGAAATATGGGCACATCATTCACATTTCTAGAAAAAAAGTTCTAAGAGGTCAGTCTAAGAAATCAATTGTAAAAGCGCTTGAGACAGACACAGTGATGGAGGCGAATGATTAGAAACAGTCGTCACAAAACGCCATGGCACGGTGAAGCTCAGATATACCGTTGGTGGACTCGGCAGTGGTGGCAGTGGTCCCTGGGTCCAGAGGGAGGGCGCTGGCTGCTAAACCTAGAGGAGGGGGTGGGGTATTTTCTGATTCACCTACACAGCAAAAAATCAGAGCAAAGAGAGGTAAAAGAAAAAAGTCCCAATTTCTGGTTGACTTTAGTTTCTAATTAGGAAATTAGAAAAAGTAACTGAAATGGGTTACAGACTTCCCAAAAAGAAAAAAAAATAATAAAGTATATTCACTGACAAAAGGTTAAAAGCACAATACAGCAAAGTCAAACAACTGTACTACAAACAGAACCCATCTGTTCTCAGAAAGCTAGTATACAACTCCTATCTAACAGAATGATAAAAATCACAGAAAAGAAGACATTGAAGTAAGAGAAAGGCCACCCAGAGACTAGTAGCAGTCTGCACATTAAACACTTGAAAATTTAAAGATGAGTATGATCTGGAAAATGAAATAAACAAGTCACCTTGAAACAAAATTGAAAGAGCAACAAAAATGAATGATGAGGAGGGAAAACCCCTAGCCCCTTTGGGAGGGTAACCGCTGCTTAGCCTTTCCAGGCCGCAGTACAGCAGTGACTTAATCTACTGCCGTTTGACCTTCCCTGAAATCAGACTATCGCTAGGCTTGCCAGGTGCATCTGGTTAACCAGGCTCTGCATTCATTTCCTTCACTTTTCTTTTGCTTTCCCTTAAAGCCCAGTTACTGTATTAACTGCTATTTGCTAGCAAAAAGAAAGCATGGACTCCCTTCATGAGAAATGCATACACAGGAAGCTTGGCATCACATCTGAAAAAGGTGCCTGCAGATGACTACAAAGCCTGCCCCAGATCCAACGGACACCGGCCTGTGCCCATGATCAGCCGCCCGCCCCATGATCTCCCTCGGGGGCCCTGCAATGCAGGGACAGCCCTATACTCACCATCACGACCTCCAGGCCCGTTGGCCAGTGAAGCTCCCCACGAGCACTTCTTCTTCAGCTCCAGTTGCTGCGTGCGCTCCAGAGACCGGCGCATCATCGCCTCCAGCCGCTCCTGCCCAGTTCACGCAAGGGAGAGCAACATAACCACCCAGCCCCACTGCGCTGCCGTGCTTCGGGGCTCAGGCTGAGTCACCAAATGAGGCTCTCTGGGCTCAGCATCCAAAACCCAGGCCCACGTGCTCTCCACCACACTAGCGAGATCTTAGTGGGTGGAGAGTAAACAATGAAGCTAGGGCTGGCTCCCAGGGGATAGGCTGCTGCAGCAGCCAGGCCTTGATTTGTTTAAGAATAATGCCAGACAAGCATTAACTCCTTCAGGCCTGTCTCAAGTACCATTTTGCTTCATTGACTAGAACTGGAATTGTGCTCTGGAACCAAGGGCATTCTCTCTAGTAGAAAGGCATGAAGCCTTTGAGATTTGAGAAAATTTACATTAAAATACAATTTGAATTTATATAGCCCTAAGCACAAATTTTGGGGGTAATAAATGGCTTTGAGATCTATTTTACCAGGCCTCATTTTCATCTTAGAACTTCTTAAAGGGGAATCCATTTTTTCTACATTGTAACATTTTCTTGCTACATAGTTTCTGGGAAAAATGCAACATATTTCAAGATTTAAAAGAGACAAGAGTAGAGAACTGCCTGGCCATAAAATAAAGGATCTATACATTCTCAAGGGGAGGGGAGGAGGAACTAAACAGTTTTCAGCCAGAAGAGAAAACAACAAAAACCAGGCTTCTCCCTTACCAGAGCATTTATTAAAAGCACTCTCCTGTGTTAATCAAAGTGTTGTTTTCATAAAGTTGGGTCTGAATGCCGGCAAATACTTCCTTGGCACTGGAGTGAAGCTGTTCTAATTTTGCATTCCCCACCACCCCAATGACACTGCAAATACCAAATCCTCTCCCTGCCTCTACTGGACAAGGCCTGAAGCAAGGTAAACAGGTACACGATGATGCCCTTTTGCTAAACTTCATAAAACCCAACCCTGAGGTGCTCTAGGAAATGGGGTCATCCTAGCCCAACTCCAAAACAAAAAGATAAATATTTTCTCATGGCGTGAATAAAAAGTAAGCAAAATTAATTTGATTAAGTTGATTCACAACTTAAGAATCAGGGAACTGCTCCTTTATTTCACTTATAAGAAACACAGAAAGGTCACTTAGGAGGTATCTGCATCTACCTCTTTTGTCTATACCAAGGGAATGGGATGAGCATTACCCACATCTCGGCTTCCTCTGCATAATTTTTCTCTGAATAGCACTTTGCTAAGAGATGGCCTCTCCAGGGACCTCTGAGTAGAAAGGGGATTTTTTTTTTCTCCTGTAAATCTCAGGTTTTTATTTGCTCTAGTTTTTGGCTGAGACTCTACAATCATGAGTGTGCATTTCCTAGCAAAGTCCTGTCCTCATGACCCTGGCCCATTAAATTCTGACACCCAACCCCCGGGGCCTACCCAAGAAAAGTTGGTGGTTTGGAGGAACTAGAACTTTTTAACTATTCGATACTTGAAGTACAGTCACTTGAGAAAGGGGCTGAAAGGTATTTCAATTATATGGATTTAACATAAAATATTTAACCAGTGACCTAATTTAAGTGTTAAAACCTTTTACCTCAGAGTGAATTTAGTATTGAGTGGGTTATGGGAGATTTCCTCCATGCTTAAAGGACCTCACAAGAAAGTCTTTCATTTATCAGGAGACCAATGACAACAAATAACACCAAGACTTGCCAGCCAAACTTAACACTGAGCAGCTATATAGGGGTATAATTACAAGGGAATGCTCACCCAAATCCAGACTTGCCACTAGACTGTTCAGTTACCTTAAAAACAAACAAACGAACAAAACTTCTACCATCTACCTCCAACCCGCTGAGCTGCTCCAAATTCCATTGTTTGAGATACATTCCTTTGAATCATAAGCAGGCTTATGAAAATGAAGCTATCCCCGAGCGAGGACACAATCACTCTGTGTCACGCAGAGATGATGAAAAATAGGTGGTAACCGAGCTCTACAGTAAGGAAAATTATGGAACCCAAATCATCAGAATGGGGTGATTCAAACATGTCAAAAACAAAACTGGTCCAGGGGTGCCTGGGTGGCTCAGCTGGTTAAGTGCTTGGCTTTGGCTCAGGTCATGATCGGAGGTCCTGGGATCGAGCCCCACACTGGGCTCCCTGCTCAGCAGGAAGTCTGCTTCTCCCTCTCCCTCTGCCCCTCCCCCTGCTCATGCTTGCTCGTGCGCGCTCGCTCTCTCTCTCTCTGTCTCTCTCCCTCTCAGATAAATAAGTAAAATCTTAAAAACAAAACACGTCAACTTCACTCTTGTTAGAGGTTAGTCCTATATAACTCCCTATTACTCTGTGTGTGTGTGTGTGTGTGTGTGTGTGTGTGTGTGAGTGTGTGAGAGAGAGAGAGAGAGAGAGAGAGAGAAAGGCAGGAAAGGAATTTTTCTATTACTTCATTTGATGGAATGGGGAAGAGGGCACCTGGGTGGCTCAGTTGGTTAAATCTCTGATCCTGGTTTTGGCTTTGACTAACGTTATGATCTCAGGGTCATGGGATTGAGCCCTTTATCAGGCTCCACACTCAGTTTTAAGTGTAGAGTCTGCATGAGATTCTTTCCCTTTCCCTCTCCCTCTGTCCCTCTGCCTGTTCATGCTCAGAAGCACAGTCTCTTTCTCTCAAATAAATAAAATCTTTAATAAAATGGGGATGACATTACCTGTATCATCAGATCACTCAAGTCTGTAAAACAACGACTAGCATAGTAAGTCCTTAACCAATACTAACTGAATCCAAACTGGTAAAGGAAAGTTATTAACAGAACAGTTTAAAGCAGTGATTCTCAAATTTGAGTGAGTTCGCATCAGAATCCCCTGGAGTGCTTGTTAATAAACCAATTGCTGGACCCCACATGCAGAGTTTCTGATTCCATAGGTCTGGGATGGTACCTGCTAAGAATTTGCATTTCTGACAAGTTCCCAGGCAATGTGAATGCTGCTGGTCCTGGAACTCACTGTGAGAACCACTGGTTAGCGTAAAGGCTGAGCATGAGAGAGCATGCGAGAAAGTTCAACCACACCAGAACAGTAGTAATAAATGTTAGAGCTGCATACTGCATTCTGAAATTCCTGCCAAATTCTTGCTCTCCTGAGTATCATCACATGATCAATAGAGGATGGGGAAAGGGCAAGGCAGATTCTTGTCCTTAGAATGTCCTCTATTGGGTACAGCTTAGTGGAAGGAAAGAATGAGGGGACCTCACCCTTGACCCTTTAGCTCTGGCCCTAGATCTGCCTGGATGAACTCAGAGAAGAAGAACCAAGACCAAGGTGACTCATGGAACTGGTCAAGGAGTATAAAAGGCCTCCAGGAGGGCCCAGCCTAGGCACTGTTGATGACCCAGATAGCCATCTCTGGTAAGAGTGGAGAGCTGGCTGTGCCTTTTCCTCTGCTGTTACTACGTGTGTTCTTGAAAAAACAGTGTGGTGACAAGCCCCCAAGGGGTTCTCAGTAGGGCTCTGCAGGTCTTTCTCTTTACGAACAGATGTTGACACCTGGCCAGAAGGCCATATAGTCACCACAGCCCCATGCCAGACAATGCCCTCTGAGATCAGCTAGCTCTCAGTTTAGTGAAGTTTTGGCTTAGGTGAGTTTAGAAATTTTTCCTTTTCACACTCATTCTGGTGGGTTTTGTTAGGTATCAAATAATAAGAGTTTGATAAGTATGAGATAAAGCTACTCTTTGAAAGAGGCCTTTCCTGGTTATCTGTTTAGCGTGAGGAACGTGAAGTTGGCTTCACCAAATCCCATTTCTCAGGGCCTCTAGTCAGGAATCTATACTCCCCCAATGGGAGAATGGGTGAATACATTGTGTTGTCAGTCCTAACCGAAGCAAGTGACAAGGGTTTATTCTAAAAGTTTGATTCTTGGGAGCTGTGTGGCATGCAAGGATTAGAAGAACCCACCTTGAGGAAAAAGCAGCCTTTACTGAGAGAATGAGCTCAAGATCAGTATCTCAAGCAGACACTGGACATCCCCTTCCCCAGAACAGGCCTGACCAGCTTCTAGCCCTGGCAGTCCTCAAGATCTCTAGAAGCCAAGCTGTTTGTGGTGGCCACTTCTATACTGGCAGACAGGAAGTCTCCTGGCTCAAGTCTGGGGCTAACTCACACAGATGTGAGGAATTATAAAAAGCAACATCATGGCAACTCTAAGGACATGGAATCAGGACAGGGCAAGGAAGGAGGTGTGGAATCAACAGGTCTTTTATAAGATCCTAGTAACTGCCCCAGAGAGGTATGACTTGGCAGGCAACCCAAACAATTTCCAATAAGCTACAGAAGCAAAATGGGCTGCCATGGAATGAACCAATCCTACAGAGGCTTCTATCTGGTTGACAGAGACAGAACATGACAAGAACAAGAAAAGACTGGAGAATCTACACAGCCACGTGCCAAGCAGTCAGTAGCCCTGCCAAAGATTTCTAGTGAAACAGGAGGACAAATGCAGGATTTTCCTTTGGAAATGCAGGTTTTCCCCTGCGGTGTAGACCTATCCGTCCTCTCCAAAGATCACACACAAGAATGCCAAACAGGTCTCATCACTAGCAGACTGCTGACACGATGTGGTGTGTGGAAAGTCCCTAACCTCCACCTGGGACTCTGGGGACCCCCAAGGTGGGAGCAGTGGCAGAGGAAGTCTGCCGTTTCCTTGTGTCGCTACACAACCACAGGAGGCCCAGACTCTCAGCCCTGCCCTGCTGTGTCTGGGGAGAAGAGAGAAGCAAGTCCCGCTTGTATGTGTAGTGACTAAAGGTCAGGCAGTATCTCCCATTCCCCATTATCATCCATGTTAAGAGTGAAAGGCAGCACACAAAGCAAACAGAAAATTACCTGAAGAGCAACCATTAGAGATTCAGCCGAAGTCACTAAAGGGAATCTAACATTTTTTTTATTTAAAGATTTTATTTATTTATTTGACAGAAAGAGAGAGAGGAGAGATCACAAGTAGGCAGAGAACCGGGGGGGGGGGGAAGTGGGCCCCTTGCCGAGCAGAGAGCCCGATGTGGGACTCAATCCCAGAACCCTGAGATCAGGATCTGAGCCGAAGGCAGAGGCTTAACCCACTAAGCCACCCAGGAGCCCCAGAATCTAACATTTCTGAACACTATTCTGTGCAAGGTGTTTTCCTGAACTTTTACAGAAGTCACTTCCTTTCATCCTTGTGGCCACCTCTGTTTTGGGCTGAAGAGACTGAGTTAGAGGGTTATGAGGAACTAGGTGACTTGTTCCTGGCTACCAACTGCCCAGGAGTAGAGCTGGGACGTGCAGAGAGAGCAGATGAATCCGTGCAGCTGCCGGGCTATAGCCAGCAACGGTGAAATGGGGCTGAGACCCTTGAAATGACTTTCATTTGCCAAGAGGAACAAAGCAATGACCATTTAAACGAGTGCTTTGTGGATAAAGATGGGTCTAATTGTGTGTGTGTGCTCACGTGTGCACACATGTGCACATATTCATTTTTTTTTCATTTAAAAAAGAGGAAGGGGTGAAAGATGTATAGTTATAAACCATACAGATATTTGAAAAGATACCAAATCTATACAAATGTCTCTGACTCTTATGGAGCTGGTGATGAATAAACGTCTATACTATTCATCTTAAATGATGAGTCATTATACCTTATGAATAAAAAATGATCATCACCTGATACAAGGCTATGATTACATCCTTAAAATATATTTGTTAAGAAAATCTATACCCAAATATGCTTTCTAAATATATTTTCAAAGTTTAGTAATAAAGGACTCTGCAGTGGTAATAACATTCTGTTTCTTTTTTAAAAGGTAACCGTAGAGAAAGGATGATTAAAGCAAGGAACTGCATTAAAATTTAAATATACTAGCATGTTTGTATTTGAAAGCAGACTGTTTTCTGTGAGTAAGAGGGCCAAGATACCATCTGCCCCCACATCCCTTTCTCCAGCCCTTCGTGCAGGCTACATCACCAGGCCTCTATCCACCAGCCTCTCTGAGTCTCAAAGTCAGAGAGGGTTAGGTCTGGAACAGACCTTGGAGACTGCCAAGTTCAACCCCTCACTTCAGAGATAAACAAATCAAGCAAATACCCACACAGGCCAAATGGCTTGTTCAAGCTCACAGAGCAAATGAACACCTGAGGTGAATGGGTAAGTCTCTTCATTCTTTGTCCAGGGCTGCTTTCACTAGACTGGGTCTTGCTGCCGAGAGAAGGCAGGTTGAGGCACCAGGGAGAAGGCTCAGTAGTAGAATTCTCTAACATCCCAGACCTGCGCAGGCCACTCAGTGGCCCTTGAGCACCAAGCCGTGTGGGAGCTGCTGCGATGGCTTGAAGGTCCTGGAACCTTACCTCCTCCTCCCGGAGCTTCTGCTTCCTCTTCTCCTCTACAGCTGCCCTCTTCTGGTCCTCTCGCTGCCGCTGCTCTTCCAGTTTCCGCCATCGCTCCTCAATTTGCTTTTCATACTGGAGTTTCGCTCTTTTCTGTTTTTCCAGGATCTGCTGCTCCCGGGCAGCTGGGGGAAGGAAAGCAGAAGAGAGGCATCATTACCAGAGCACCCCATGCGGTTCGGGTTAGCCAAAATGCAGAAACACGAGCGAGACAGAAAAGCCCAGTGGGATTCTAGGCCACAGAGACCGAGATGAAGGGCTCTGGCATCTCTGCCACCACCTGGGTGATGCTGACCATGCAAACCACATCATCTCTCTGCCTGGATTTCCTCTGCTGTAGGTGGGACCCTCACGTCTGCAAACTCACAGTGTGGTAAAGATTAAATGAGACCATGCGTGGAAAGTACACGGCACACAACTGCTGTTGCTATCGCCGAGTCAGAGCCGCCGCAATGGCTAAGCCATACCCTAGGCTGGCCAATGAGTTCAAAGAGTAGAGCCAGTGAAAATCACAATGACTGTACACGTACCATTGCAAGGGCACAAACTCATGATATTCCCCTCAAGACATTTCCTAAGGACCACCTACCTGGTGGTGTCACAGGGAAGGGTTACCTATAAAACAGCGTGTGAACCAACTGGCAGTGGGCAGTCAAGAAGAACCCGAAAACTCACTTGTGTCAATTCAGAGGGGAAACCACTATTTACCTACATCACAGTATCCTGTGGGGAACACATCGTACTTATCCATCTATAGTTTGCAAGAGCTAAGAAAGCCTTTTTCAACTGGGTTTCCCGTCCCAAAAGAGAAAATGTCTTAATTGCTAATTTTCTGAGTTCTGAGGTTGGCCCTTCTAGATGCCCTGGAAAGAGCCTGAGTGAGTGCACGTAGTGGTCGCCTGAGGAGGTGGGGGCTGTGAGGAGGTGGGAGCAGTTTCTTGTTATCCACCATCTTACCTAAAGTCCTTAGCAGAGTATCTAGAACATAGCAGAGGTACCATGTTTGCTACGTGAGTAAATGAACTACTCTGAGAATTAAATAACAATTGCGAACATGCCAAAGCGTCGATTTGCTCCCCAGTGCTCTATGTTCATCTAGCAATTACTCTAGCTCTCTTTCCATCCAGTCATCAATTTCTAAGGACTTTCAGGAAAGACACCACCACATCTCTACTCCCTTGGACCTAAATAGCCAAAGGGCAGAACTTACCAAGACATTTTTCTCTTTCTTCTCGTCTTTCTTTAGCTAGTCTTTGTCTCTCATCAGATCTCAAAAATCCATCCATGCCTATAAAAAATAAAACATGATAAAATAATTCTTCCCCGGGGTACCTGGGTGGCTCATTTGTTAAGCGTCTGCCTTCAGCCTGGGTCATGATCCCAGGATCCTGGGATCGAGTGCCGCATCAGGCTCTCTGCTCGGTGGGGAGGCTGTTTCTCCCTCTCCCACTCCCCCTGCTTGTGGTCTCTCTCACTGTGTCTCTGTCAAATAAATAAATAAAATCTTAAAAAAAAAAAACACAACTCTTCTCTCTTTCCCTACCTACTGAGTGCCAGGGGCCACTGGTCCTGCACCCTGGGTCTGGCCACACACATACATCATCCATAGCCACCATTTTACCCACAGAACCCTAATAAACCATTCCCCACCACACACGCACACGCACACACACACACGTGTGCACACCTGCAGCCAGGCCCTGAGAGCTGAGGGGTGCCAGCCACAACTTCCACACTCACCCACCAAGCTGTGCTGTTGTGGCCCCAATGCCAATCCTGGAGAACCATGCCCTTTCCCTCTGTCCCCAAGACTGGACCTAGAGTCAGAAAGTGCCAGGGAGGCCTAGAAGGGTACAGAAAAGCCCACCAGGCCTCCCCAAGCCTTGTTCCCAGGGGAGAGGAGAAGCACAAAAGTGGATACAATTATTACACAGACAATCAATGTTCTACTTTCTGAAGGGAGCCAACTGCTAAGCAACATGTACAAACTCCTTGGGTAAGTACTGAGAAACGCAACACTCAAGTTTGATTTTGGTTCTGCTAAATTTGCTCCAATGTCAATCTTAGTATTTTAGAATCAAGAAGAAGAAAGATAATATATTCCTGTTTGTCATTTTAATATCTACAACAAATAAAACAAAACAGATGGCAGCTCCCCCCACCACAAAATGTCTAGGAAACATCCCAGGAACTCCACATCTCCACCCATCTTCTACAGGACCATGAAGGGCTTTCTAAATCAAAGATCAAATGATCTTCATGGTCATTTTAGGATTACAAATAATTTACTGCACTCAGTCACAATCAATCATTCATGAGCATTATTTATATAATGTTCCAGCACAACATCTAGGAGAAATCAGCTTCTGTGTTAGTACGACCAAACTCACTTTCATAGTCCCTGGGCCCTCCTTTCTGGTAGCATCACGTGCTGACCTCTTTGTGTGCCCTACTGCCACAGTTACCTGCACCCCTTTGGGGAAGGTTCCTGTAACTGTGCAGGAGAGAGACCAGAGACTTGGACTTGGTATAGGCAGCAGGAATGCAGATAAGGACGGATGTGATAAACACTGGATTGTCACAACTCCCCATGGGCATCTGATTTTGGAAGCCTGGATTACATATCAGGAATATTAAAGTTCAAGAGAGAAGTACTAAAGAATCAACCTGGACTATAAAAGCCATTACCCACGTTTGTTTTAGTTAACTCTTAACCACGATACTACCAACATAAACATCACCAAGAATTTGAAGGCCCAACTTCTTAGCTCAGTGCTGGCTCCCTAGAGTCTGACCCCAAAGAGACCCCAAACTCTCTTCCCAACTTGACATCAGGTGAGTTTCTTCCACACACCTTCCAGTTCAAAATACCCCTTCTCCCACACCCCAACACCTATTTAAACCCCACCCACCTTCAAGACTCCACAGTTCCCCAGAACTCATGATGCTCTGTGGTTCCCATACGGTAAGCAGAAGATTAATTTCATTCTGCTTGGCTGCAGAGTTCTCTGCTTCAGTCTCCCTGGGAGGAGAGAGAGGCTACAGAGGCAAGGGTGGCTTATGTATGTCTAGGTCACCCCAGCTCCCGGCACTGCCCCTCAACAGTGCCCCTTAGGTGAACACACAATGCTCAAAGGGAAGCATGCAGTGGTGGAAGGGAGACAAAACCAGGTTTTTCTTTTCTCTAAAACACCTTCAGGCTCTACTGTCTGCCTCAAGAGTTTGATTAATTAGAATTTACTCTGTGAAAAGTTACAAAGAGTAGCTTAGCTTCTCTGGACAGATGCTGGCTTGTGTCAGCACCCATATCAACCTATCCATCCCAGCACGACCGGAACCTTACTCTGTATTGCCCATGCCACCCTTCAGATATTAATGGGCCAGCCCTCTACCTGAGATACAGCCTGAGAACCAATGAAAGTGTTCTTCAAACAGAAGAAAAAAACTGAGGGAAAAGGGCCAAGCACATCTGGAACTGGCCACATTACCCACATGCTTTACAAACACAAGTTGCTCTGTTCCAGGGATCTGCATGATTTTAGGCTGCCCCCTTGTGGGCACTTGTAAGAGTCACAAATACAAATAATTTCCCTTCATTATCGTGCTCGGGGATGTCCTCACGTGCTTCATCAAACTAGGAGGTGACCTGTTACTATGGATCAAATGCGCTTCTCGGATTTACTGGGCTCAATCACTTTATGATGCAGGTACTATTTCGACCCTCACAGGTACAGAAAGGAAGGCACTAAGAGGTTAATTAACTTGTCTGAGGTCACACCATCAGAAAGTGGAAAAGCCAGATCCCACCCACGAACATGACTCCAGCATCCACACTCTTAATTACTGCTCTCCTGCAAAGGAAGAAATGTAACAGCTTGTTCTTAGTGCCTATGAACAAAAAGCTGTAATCCAGTATCACACACAAGGAACAAATCCCACCCTTGTCCCTGGAATAAGCCTGCGAAAGTGGGGAGAGGTCCAAGTCCAATTCGTTAGAGAGGGATCAAGTAAGAACTACTGTGAGCCACACACCGGCTGGCTTGCCGCAGATAGGGCCACTACCCAGGCCTAGTAAATATCTGCTTCCTCTTCAGACTGATACTTTGGAAATGTTTTAGAGAGGCCGATGCTGGGTGGGAAAGGAGGTTAGCCAGAGAATGCTGGGAACAACCACGAAAAGCAATTCTGCTTTGGCCTCACTAAGGAGTGTGAAGCAACTCAAACAGTCCAACCTGGGTAACCCGGAGTGTCTGCACCGTCACACACAGCCATGAGCCATGTACGCTACTTCAACTGAAGATAATCAAAATTAAATGGAATTAGGGGAGCCTGGCTGGCTCAGTTGGAAGAGCATGTGACTCTTGATTGCACGGATTGTGAGTTGAAGCCTCACACTGGGTGTAGAGATCACTAAAATAAATAAATAAAATTTAAAAAATTAAATGCAATTAAAAGTTCAGTTCCTCAGCACACTGGCCACATTTCAGACACCCACTAGCCACATGAGGCTGGTGGCCACCATACTGCAGAGCAGTGGAAGAGAAAGAGAAGTCCGGCAGCTCCCTCTGTGATTCTCTTCCTTCACACTTAGCTGCTCTGGGACACATGTGGATAAGGAAGATGTCATAGTTCACTCGAGGTTGAGTTTTGCTGGGTGAGTAAGGCTGAAGTAGGGCCTCATTCCTCAACACAGAGTTGGCCTCTTCTGATTACAAGAAGAGTCAGGCAACTGTTTCTAAAATATCCATTTGAAAAGAAGCCAAATAATTAACTCATATCTCCAACTTCCATCTTGTGACTTTCCATGATCCTCCAGCAGCCCCTGCTGAGAAGCACTGGGCTTATCCCAGGGTAGGGCACAAACCAGACCACCCCTATTTGTTATGGGCTATGGACTTAACCAGTTAATTACCACGAGTGCAACACAGCCAGAGGAATCGAGGTAGACCATGATTAATACATGAACATTAACAATACCAAGAGACTTCCAGTATACTTAAGGGTTAACGCTCAATTTTGTTCCTAAAGTTAGTCTTCTTTCTGTATGGCCTGAAATCCTCAAGTATTTAGTTTTCCTACCCAACCAATCATCCTTTTTCCATTTTACTTCATACTGTATGCGTACCCTTGTCTCTTTTTTATTAAACCAGAGACCCAATTTTATGTTTGAACTCCATGAGAAGAGATGGAGAACAGATCTGTGCTTGTCAGGGAGTAGGGAGGAGGGGCAGAAGGGAAGTGGGTGGCTATAAAAGGGCAGCATGAAGGATCCTTGTGGTAATGGAAATGTCCTCTATCTTGACTGTATCAGTGTCACCACTCTGGCTGGGACAGTGCTGCAAGCTAGTACTGTTGGGGGAAACTGGGTAAAGGGTACATGGGATCTTTCTATAGTATCACTTATAAGTGCATGTGAATCTACAATGACCTCAAAATAGAAAGTTTAATTAAAAAACAATATGGTCGGGCACCTGGGTGGCTCAGTTGGTTGGGTGACTGCCTTCGGCTCAGGTCATGATCCCGGAGTCCTGGGATCGCGTCCTGCATCAGGCTCACAGCTCCATGGGGAGTCTGCTTCTCCTTCTGACCTTCTCCCCTCTCATGTTCTCTCTCGCTCTCTCTCTCCCTCAAATAAATAAAAATCTTAAAAACACACACACACACAATATGGTCCTGGGGTGAAGCCCTGGAGGAGAACCAAAGACAGAGAGAGAGAGCAGAAGACACCCTCCTAAAGGTGTCCCACCCAGGAGAAGGACAAGCGGTACACATGTCAGAGCCAAGCTGCCCCATTCCTGATGAAGTAATGCTTCCCAGGACAACAGCATGCAGGTAACGTGCGCTACTGAAATGGAGGCCTTTTTCTGGACAACTCATCCCATGGAAATGAGAATGAACCAGAGATAGTAAGCATCTAAACAACTATTTTATGTTAACAGAACAGCATACGATTTCATTCTTCACTAATGTGCTCTTGCTTGGAGTAACTTCCGTTATCCTTAGGCTATAGCAACACATTTTTTAAAAAACTAATTTTAAAATGAATTTTATTAGCCCAAGCACTCTCCCACTAGAATATGAATAAGCTGGTATCAGTCAATGATTCATGGTACTGGTAATAACCATTATCAAAATACAAAGTTTTTAGGGGAAGCCAGCTATGTTGGACTTCAAAAAATTAATTATATTAAATGAATTTTAAAGTAACTTTCCCAATCACACTCATATGGCTACAACGAGTCAGTGTCCAGAAAAAAGAAAGGGAAAAGAAATGAAGAGCTTATCAAATAAGAAGTTCAGTGCTAGCCAGCCCCCTCCTCTGGGGCCCCCTCCCCTCAGTGGACTGGCAGGCATGGACACATTCACCTCCATTTGTGCTCATTTGTGCTGTCTTCTAAGTGCATGAAGACCAGTGGTTCTCAACTGTGGCTACACAGTGGAATCACCTGGGGAGATTTTAAAATGACAGATGCATGCATCTCCCTCCCAGAGGCTGACCTAACATCTCAGGTGTAAATGGGGTGGCAGTGCTTTAAAAGCTCCCATGTGATTCTAACCTGCGGCAGGACTGAGAAATGTCCTGCCCCACTACTCCTCCTACTGGAGCATGTATCAGAACCACCTGGAGGGCGTGTGACCTCTTACTGCTGGATGGCACCCCCAGAGCTTATAACTGAGTAGGCCTAGGGTGAACCACTGACTCAGTTCCAGGTGAGGCTGATGCTGCTGGTCCACAGTCCACAACTTGAGAACCGTTATTCTAGACTAAACGGACTCTATAGGACAGAGCCCTGCCTGTGGCTCCTCTGCAGATGTCCAGAACCCAGAGGAATGTGGGGCTCACAAAGTGGGATGGAAGGAATGCAGAGAGATGACCTGACTGCACCTCCCCCCATTCCTCTCCACATGTTATGATCTGGGCTTGTTCATTTGCCCCTTGCCCTCTAAGCTCTTATCTCTGAATCTCTAGTACCTTGTACATGGTACTCAAATACTTACTGAATGAATAGGCCATGAATATTATGTCCCACTGATCGAAACCTCTCCATTTGTAGAGCACTTAAACCTTTTTATCAGGGCACCTGGGTGGCTGAGTGGGTTAAAGCCTCTGCCTTTGGCTCAGGTCATGATCCCAGGGTTCTGGGATCGAGCCCCGCATCGGGCTCTCTGCTCAGCGGGAAGCCTGATTCCCTCTCACTTTCTGCCTGCCTCTCTGCCTACTTGTGATCTCTGTCAAATAAACAAACTCCAAAAAACCCACACATTTTTATCAGTACTGTCTGTGTAAACCAGTAACATTTTGAAGCATCTATGTAGCTGTTGTTATACTGCTGGAGTTGGGGCAAGGAGTACAAAGCTAAAGAAAGGAAAGCAACTTTTCCCACTGCTCCCCATGCTCCCCCAAAGGCTAAAACAAATCTTTCCTCTGAATTCCATCAGCGCTCTACCTCTCAGTTCTTTTCCCTCTTTAATTTGAATTGGGGTCCCTCTCTCATTCATGGTCCTCAAACGCAGGAAACTCTACCCTCCATACCGTCCCCCCTTTCCAGCCCATCTATCAGGATATAAGGTACTTTCTTCTTTTTTTCTAATTTTATTTTTAAGTAATCTCTACACCCAATGTGGGACTTGAATTTAAACCCTGAGAATTGCATGTTCTACCAACTAAACCAGCCAGACACACCGATACAAGCTTTTTTTTTTTAGATTTTTTATTTATTCATTTGACAGAGATCACAAGGAGGCAGAGAAGCAGGCAGAGAGAGGAGGAAGCAGGCCCCCTGCCGAGCAGAGAGCCTGATGTGGGGCTCAATCCCAGGACCCTGGGATTATGACCTGAGCCCAAGGCAGAGGCTTTAACCCACTGAGCCACACAGGCGCCCCCTGATACAAGCTTCTTAAGGGAAAGGCTCACATCCCATTTCTTCCCGTAGCCCCGAGGGCCTAGCATAGTATTCCGTACATATTAAGAAACTAATAAATGCTGAGTTCACAAGCACCTACAGTGTGCCAGCCTGGAGGGTATATTAAAACAAACATTTCCTTATTTCCTACGTTCCTATGACAGCATCAGGACAAGGACATCACTCCTGTGGCCTCTATATGACATGACCCACTTATTTAAACTTGCGAAGTCTCAGTTTCCCATAGTTTAAAGGGATATGGAATGTTAGCTCTGGGGACTCACCCTCTTAAAACACATCCCTGTGCTGTGAGAAGGCCAAATTAAACAGCAGGTCTCAGGGAAGGCTCCAACCGGCAGAGCTACCACCAACTGTCAGCCTCTGAGTGTGCCATCTTGGCCCTCAGTAAAGATAACAAGTGAAAACCACCCAGTCAACCCCAGGCAACACACAGAACCCCGAGAAAGAAGGCAACATTATAAACTGCTCAGTCTTGGTGTAGTTTGTTTCACAGCAATATATCCAGAAAACCAGTCCACCGATCAACCAAAAGCAAACAAGCAGCAGTTTCTGATCACTCAGTATATGGGACCCAGACTATATGCACCGTCCTAGACTCCTCAGCCTCATGGGCTCACCAACCCTGGACCTCAGGACCACATGTCACGCTTCTCAGGCAGAATTTAGTGATGGCTCATGTAGTTCCCTCACTCAATAAGCCCCGGAAGCTGCTCCTGTCACTGCCTCCGACAGAAGAGTGCCCATACATAGCACCAGCTGAAAAGGAACACTAGCACCTTGACATTGACTAGGCCAGTCCTGCAGAGGCCAGGAAACATGACCCAGAAGACAAAGTGGTTAAGGCCCTGTGGCATGCGCTCTGAGACAGGAAGGCGACAATGGATGAACTGTTCGCCCTTCTTTCCACCAATGACTGCTCTGAGTCACTGGGATTCATAACCTCCCTGGACACGGCCTGGGATCGAAGCACCACCGGCTGTGTTCAGGTGCAAGGCCTTGGTCAGCTTGATGATGCGTCACCTTTTATTTCCTTCCCTTCCCTTGCTCACATACCCTTCCTCTCACTCTTAGTTCCCAGGGAGCAGACTCCTCAATAAAGTGCTGGTAGGTATAAAAGAGAAGGAGAAACTGTACATGAATATTCATAGCAGCATTATTCATAATAGCTACAAAGTGGAAACAACCCAAATGTCCATCACTATTGAATGGATAAATAAAACACGGTATGTCCGTAATGAAATATTATTCAGTCATAAAAAAAGGAAGGAGATGATGGGCTGTTAATGAGTGCAGGATTTCTTTTAGGGGTGATGGAAATGTTCCAGTATTAAATAGTAATGATGGTTGTACAATATTTTGAATGTACTAAAACCCACCAAAGTTTACACTCCCAAATGATAACTGTTATGGTAATTATATTGCAATAATACAATTTTGCAAAAAGAAAAAAAAAAATTAAAACCATATTAAGGAGGGCTCCACAACAAGATTTAAAATCCACAGCCTGGAGCATCTGAGTGGCTCAGTTGGTTAAGCATCTGTCTTCACCTCAGGTCATGATTCCAGGGTCCTGGGATCGAGTTCTGCATTGGGATCTCTGCCCAGCAGGGGGTCTGCTTCTCCCTCTCCCTCTGCCCTTCTCATACTCTTTCTCTCTTCCCCCTCAAAATAAATAAATAAAATCTTCAAAAATTAAAATAAAATCCAGAGCCTAATTAATCTCATCTATGGCCTTCATTCAAGTCTCCCAAGTTACTGCTTTTACCTTTTCCTCTCAAATATCCAAATGATGTATTTGGTTCCAACAAAGCAGTTTCCATACAATGAGAACGAATGTAGTTCATTTGAGTATGTAAAAATCATATATATGTTCTGTCTGCCTGTGCTCACTCTCTCTCTGACAAATAAATAAATAAAATCTTTTTAAAAAATCTATGTATGAAAAAAAAAAAAAAAAATCTATGTATGTACGTACATGTACGTATGTACATACATGTACATACATATGTACATACATATACATGCATACATATCGTGGTAAAGTATCTGTCGCACAATCTCAAGATCTTTGTTATGTTTTATAAAACTGGGGAGAAAAAAAATCAATGTTTGTAAGTTGAAAGAAAAAGAAGTATGCCTGCTATTTGTTCAAAAGGGGGGAGGGATGGGCACCTGGGTGGCTCAGTGGGTTAAGCCTCTGCCTTCGGCTCAGGTCATGATCTCAGGGTCCTGGGATTGAGCCCTACATCAGGCTCTCTCCTTGGCGTGAAGCCTGCTTTCCCCCCTCTCTCTCTGCCGGCCTCTCTGCCTACTTGTGATCTCTCTGTCAAATAAATAAAATCTTAAAAAAAAAGGGGGGGAGGGAATGAAAAAATACCCAATAAATGATAAATGTTATGATCAACAGTTATGATAACATAAAGTGATGTACAGGAAGAACTTTCTATTATGATAAATGGTCATTAAATACTAGTGGCTATTATTTTCAGGGGGAGTTATTTTTGAGATCGAAGAAATGGAGACTCAAAAATTTAAGTGAACCACCCAATGTCACATTAAGTAGGAGGATTCTCATTATCTCTCTGACCCTTAATTCACTGTGATTTTTCCTAGACTCTGCTGCAGGATCAGATTCAAATCAATGAAGGGCAGGAAGGTGAAAATTCCAGGAAGGGGTAATGGTGTATGCAAAAATACGCTAGAAAATAATAGTTAAAGCCTGAAATCTCATTGAATTTCAATCCTCCTAGTCTAAACTGAAAATCAGTTGCCAGAATCTAGAACCTTTTTCATCTTTGCATGAGGGTATTGTTTTTGTCCAGAAAGCATCACATATTCTTAGTTTATATTTTTCAATTAAAATCTCAGAAATAATTACAATCCCATAGGGTCACTAAACTTTCTATTTAAATTTCTTTCAATGTGGAACTAAATCTCAATTCTCAGTAGGTCCTGTCAGCATCCATCCATACTTCAGGATGACTGCTTTAATGCAGTG
The DNA here is from genome assembly GCF_010015895.1 of Lontra canadensis. Taxonomy (NCBI): domain Eukaryota; kingdom Metazoa; phylum Chordata; class Mammalia; order Carnivora; family Mustelidae; genus Lontra; species Lontra canadensis. The sequence goes on from NW_022631110.1 coordinate 3,896,118, forward strand.
GACTGTAATGAAGACCAATAGCACTAATAGTTGAAGATTCTTGTCTAGCAACCAGATATTTTTCCAAAATGAAATTCATATCCATTAAAGGCACTCTGAGAATAATAAATCAACCCTTACACTGTTAAAATCAGGGCTTAATCATACCTGTGTACAATGCACAAAAAAAATCCCCAAAAAGTAAATTTAATAACGTATGAACGGCATGTTCGAGATCCCAAATCATGGAATTTCGGGTGAAAGAGCTCTCAGGGGCCCAATTCAACAGTCTACTTGCTGTGAGCAAAGAGGGAGTGAGCCAACAGAGATGGGGGGTTTGGTCCCTTTCCTCCACCAGAAAAAGAACTATCTTTATCCTCTTTGCTTCTTTCATCTACCCTTCCGACATGCTGGATGAATTTCTCAGGCTTTTGTTATACAAATGGAGAATGCAGATAAAAAGGGTTTCAGGAGTCTAAGAAGTGAATCAGCTTTGATGATCAGACAATGGAAAGAGAGGGAAACCTATAAGAGGGAACAAAAGAGAAAAGGAAATAAGAGGTGGGCAGGGGAGCCAGAAGCTCTGTTAAGGCTGCCTCTGGGTACAGTTCTGCCTGGGAGCTGAACACAGGAAGGGTTTCAAGAAACTCCTGGGGGACGCCTGGGTGGCTCAGTTGGTTAAGCGGCTGCCTTCAGCTCAGGTCATGATCCCAGCGTCCTCGGATCGAGTCCCACATCGGGCTCCTTGCTCGGCGGGGAGCCTGCTTCTCTCCCTGCCTCTGCCTGCCATTCTGTCTGCCTGGGCTCGCTCTCTTTCCCTCTCTCTCTGACAAATAAATAAAATCTTAAAAAAAAAAAAAAAAAAAACCTCCTGGAAGGTGTGGTGTGTGTGTGTGACACTGGGAGCCGGAGGAATACGCAAAGAGCTACAGGTGAGAGCCTGCTAATCTCCAGCGCGCATCTGAATCACTTTTAATCTCTTTTGGTTACTGAGTTTTCTTTGGCTATCACATGAGCTTCTGGTATTTATCTGGGATATTTAGTTTACAAATAAATACCTAGGGAGGAGCTAACCTCAGGGGAATCAAGGGTTACAGAGATCCTTTGGTGGCCATTAATTCCATTTTCAGTCTCTGATAATAGCAGAACTGGGTGGCTTCCACTGCAATTTGTGTCTTCGAACGATACCACTTCTCCCCATAGCTTAATAATTCGCCTGAGAATTTTGGGGCAAACACTAATCCAGTGATTTTCAAGCTTTAGCACACCAGAAGAATCCCCTAGAAGGCTTGTGAAAAACAAATTGCTGGGCTCCACCTCCAGAGCTTCTGATTCAGTAGGGCTTGAGGGGCCTGGGAATCTGCAGTTCTTTTAAAGATTTTTATTTTATTATTTATTTGACAGAGAGAGAGATCACAAGGAGGCAGAGGCAGGCAGAGAGAGTGGAGGAAGCAGGCTGCCCGCTGAGCAGAGAGCCTGATGCGGGGCTCGATCCCAGAACCCTGAGATCATGACTTCAGCCGAAGGCAGAGGCTTAACCCCCTGAGCCAGCCACCCAGGCGCCCAGGTATCTGCAATTCTAACAAGTTCCAAGGTGATGCTAATGTCACTGGTTTGGGGACCTCACTTTGAGAACCACTGATGCAATCCATTACCTTCTGAACTGGTTTAAATTCCATTTTCAATGGTAAGAAAAAGTCACTATTACTACCCAGTTAACTACTTTCAACAGGTCTCTTTTTAAAAATTGATGTTATAATTTATACTTTCGAAGGAGGCAGGGCTGTAATTATCTTTTATGTTCAACAGCTACTGACTTACTAGGATGAAGGTACAGATATCCAAGTATCAAAATAAATTTTTAAAAATGTATACAGATACTAAAATATCCTTGAAAAGAAAGAAGTGGAGAAACAGGGGGAACGACATAAGAATGTATACAAACTTATGCAGTTGTTATGTTTTTATAAAATATACTAAGTTCCTATAAGTTTCCTTGAAAATAACTAAATGAATCACATTTTCCAGAAAAATGCAGATGTGATAAGAGTATTACTGAATGGGGGCACCTGGGTGGCTCAGTGGGTTAAAGCCCTGCCTTCGGCTCAGGTCATGATCCCGGGGTCCTGGGATGGAGCCCCACATCAGGCTCTCTGCTCAGCAGGGAGCCTGCTCCCCTTCCTCTCTCTCTGCCTGCCTCTCTGCCTACTTGTGATCTCTGTCTGTCAAATAAATAATAAATAAAATCTTTAAAAAAAAAGAGTATTACTGAATGACTCAAGTGATCCCTAAATGATTTTTTTTTTTTAAAGATTTTATTTATTTGTCAGAGAGAGAGAGGGAGAGAGAGCAAGCACAGGCAGACAGAATGGCAGGCAGAGGCAGAGGGAGAAGCAGGCTCCCCGCCGAGCAAGGAGCCCGATGCGGGACTCGATCCCAGGACGCTGGGATCATGACCTGAGCCGAAGGCAGCTGCTCAACCAACTGAGCCACCCAGGCGTCCCTTAAATGATTGTTTTTAAAATAAGATTTTATTTATGAGACAGCGAGAGAGCACATGGGCATGGGTAGGGGATGAGCAGAGGGAGGAGAAGCATACTCCTTGCTGAGCAGGGGCCTGACATGAGGCTCCATCCCAGGACCCCGGGATCATGACCTGAGCTGAAGGTACAGGCTTAACCCACTGAGCCACCCAGGTGACCATCTTAAATGATTTTCTTAAACAAGAATTATACAACAGAGAGAATGAACAGGTGGGGTTTTTTTTTAAGTGTGGACGTGGGTGAAGTTCAGTCACAAAGAGCGGAGCACTTTGACATTAGGGCTGAGCGACGAGAATGGATCTCTTCACCCTGGAACCTGGCACATATTCAGCACCGATATGCCCCAGAGTTCTCTGCAGAGGGTTACTGGAAGAAGGCACAAGGGCAAGTGCCCACAGCAACTGCTTTCAGACCCCTCTTCTAAACAATGATGATAAAAGTAGTCCCTCTCTTACTCACAGTGAGGGTTAAAGGAAAGATCACTGGCAGCTTCCCTGCCCAGCACCTAATGGGAGCTCCAAAAACTGAGCTGTTCGTTGTTAGCCATGCTAGCCAGGCTGTTCCTCTTCCGTGCTCTTCCTTTTCTACTACTGAAGTCTTCAGAAAACCAGTCCTGCTACCTTTCCTAAAGGGGCAATTAGATAGAGTGCGTGCACGCAACAGCACCAGGCTAAAACCAGGGCAAACCTTCTCCTTCCATAAAAATTACATTATATATATAGATGATTCCTCATCTTCTGTCAAGAGTATCAGTTATCCATCATCATTTGTATCTACACATGGAGACACACACCCCTTCTGCGAAATAAGTAGAAATGAGATCCTGTCTTTAGCAGCATGAATAGTTTCTTACCAGAAAAAGAAAAGTAGATGACATTTCACAAACGTCAACTGTGAAGGCTGTATATGATGACGCTGACGCTTTCACTACTTCCGCAGTACATTTCCTAATTATATTCATGTACACATAATCAGCTGTCCCAAGAATACCCACTCCAGCAACTCCAATCAGCTCCCCAGAATCAAGTGAAAATGTGTCACATTATAAAATGCAACTGTGCCCAGTTTCATGTACTGTACACATATTCATGGGTCAGACTATCTTTTTCTAAAGGCACCATTTATTAAGCAGGCATGAAAGTCTCCAAACATTATCAAACGCTCACAATAATCCTAGGAGGTGGAAGCTACCCTTATTTTACAGATGAGGAAACTCAAACTTAAGACTCGAAGTTAAGAAATCTGTCCAAAGTCGCAGGTGCTATGTAGCAAAGTGCTATGTAGCAGGTGCTATGTAGCAAAGCCTGGATGTGAGGCCAGTCTTGCTGACTCCCAAGCTGACAGGCACCAACTCAGTACTGACAGGAAAGGAAGGCCACCTAAAGGAAAGAATACTGACCTAGCGATCTAGATGTCCAGATACTGGGAGCTATTCTTTTTTTTTCTAATTTATTTTTATTATTTACTTATTTATTTGACAAAGATAGACAGAGTGAGAGAGGGAACACAAGCAGGGGGAGTGGGAGAGGGAGAAGCAGGCTTCCCACAGAGCAGGGAGCTGGATGTGGGGCTCGATCCCAGGACCCTGGGATCACGACCTGAGCTGAGACACTTAAGGACTGAGCCACCCAGGTGCCCCCATACTGGGAGATATTATTATTGGGATGCACAAAGGAGCCTAAGAAAATGCGCTCACTCGAATCCCTGCTCAGCATACATTAACAGTGTGACAACTAAGGAAGCTTCTAAGCCTTAGTCTTCTCATCTGTTAAATAGGAATAATAGTAGTACCTGTTTTGCAGAGTAATGTGAAGCTTGAAGTAGAATATATGTAAAGCTCTCACCACATATTAAAAGCACACAGTAGGGGTGCCTGGGTGGCTCAGTGGGTTAAAGCCTCTGCTTTCAGCTCAGGTCATGATCCCAGGGTCCTGGGATCGAGCCCCGCATCGGGCTCTCTGCTCAGCAAGGAGCCTGCTTCTTCCTCTCTCTCTGCCTGCCTCTCTGCCTGCTTGTGACCTCTCTGTCAAATAAATAAAATCTTTAAAAGCACACAGTAAATATTAGCTAATGATATCACCCTCATCATCATTACTGGTTTAAATGCGGTCCTTAAGAATGTAAATACAAGTGCTTAGGACATATTAAGCTCTCAGACTACATTCGTGTTCATCAGTATCAATCATTATTATCACCCTTACCACCACCACAATGGCTACTACTATAGTCTTGAACTAGACCCTGATCTCCCCTCCTCATCTTTAAACCCTGCTTTCAAATCAGCGATGTCTTCAGCTTGCACCAGGCCTCTAGTGGCTGACCCACCGGGCATCTCAGGAACTCCTGCCCCTGCCTGCCAAGGCCCTGACTGTTAGAGGACTACTAAGCTAATGAGAGGAGCTTGGGTGAAGGCAATGTACACACTTGTCAGAAAAAATCACCTGATGGTACACTTAAAATGTGTGCACTTTGTGTATGATACCTATTTGTAACACTACAACAACTATGATAACAAATGGAAAAGGCAAAATTTAGGGCTGGGTGACCTGCCATACGTCATTAGTGCCCCCAGGCTGCCATGACTAACCCTGGATCTCCCAGGCAACCACATTCTCACTGTGACCCTGTGAAGAAGTGTGGGGAGTGAGACTCCTAAGGGCAGCATGGCAGACAAGAGGTATGCCTCACCAGAGCCAGTGTGGAAATGGAAGTCACTCGCAAAGGCCCAGGCAGGGGGACTCAAGAGGCAGGGCTCTTCAAAAATGCCTCATGACTGAGGAGATAAGAAGGTCTAACAAGCCAGCTCCTTGGTTCTGAAACCTGCCTTGAAAATCACCCTCTTTCCAGGTTCACTATAAACCTTTACCTGTTTCCAAACACACCAGATCTTCTACCAATGTCCAACTGGCCTGGTTCTTTTCTACAGCCACCAGGAAAACTCTCTTGTTGATCACTTCCCCATTCATGTGTAAAGCCTGGCCCAGGGGCTGCTTCTCGGTTGCATCCATGTGGCCTGCCCAAAAGTACCCCTGCCAAAGGAACTGGAGTAAATCTCTTCATATCTCAGAGCTTCCAGTTGCTCTTCTGTAAAGCAGGAACATCACTACCTCCTTCAGGGTTATGGCGGTTCTTGTGAAAGCACCTGGCAGCAGGAGTAGTCACAGTTGGTCACATTCCCTTGATGATATATGAGAACACAGACTAAACAAGTTGTGGCAGATGCTCACTGGGCCCAAGCCCTGGGCCATGTAATCATAACCTCCACTTTTCAGTCTTCCCAAGAGTCCCACAAAATTCCCCTAGGAAATCCCCCACAACTTCCTAAGAAGTCACAGTTTCCATTCTAAGACTTATTCTGCCTTGCTGATCATTCACTTAGAAAGTAAGAGGAACAGGGGCGCCTGGGTGGCTCAGCAGGTTAAACCCTCTGCCTTCGGTTCAGGTCATGATCCCAGGGTCCTGGGATAGAGCCCCACATCGGGCTCTCTGCTCAGCGGGGAGCCTGCTTCCCTCCTCTCTCTCTGCCTGCCTCTCTACTTGTGATCTTTCTCTGTCAAATAAATAAATTTTTAAAAATTACTTAAAAATGAAAAAAAAATTAGTATTTGTAAAAAAAAAAAAAAAGAAAGAAAGAAAGAGGAACAAATTCAAAGGTGCCTAAAAGAAGACAACAAACCGCTAAAAAATTCAACTTGATTCAGTACTGAGCACTGTGATGCACAAACTTATCTCCCACCCTGGCTCTTGATCATGGAGGCAGGAGTTAACCTGGATTCCTGTGTTTCCACAATAAATTTAATATAAGAATGTATCATTTCAGGGGCGCCTGGGTGGCTCAGTGGGTTAAGCCGCTGCCTTCGGCTCAGGTCATGATCTCGGAGTCCTGGGATCGAGCCCCGCATCAGGCTCTCTGCTCGGCGGGGAGCCTGCTTCCTCCTCTCTCTCTGCCTGCCTCTCTGCCTGCTTGTGATCTCTCTGTCAAATAAATAAATAAAATCTTTAAAAAAAAAAAAAAGAATGTATCATTTCAAAAGGACCCAGTATGCACTGCATACTCTATTCACAGCATGATTTGCCAGTTAAATGAAACCTACATCATTTCCCAAACCCTGCCAATCTGAGTTCTTGGCTGGGACCACCTGTAATACAAAGACAAGTTTAACTTCCATCTTCAGCTAGGGACAAAAGAAAGATGTTGTGGGGGGATGCAATTCACGCAAGGTGAGGGAAGGAAATATTAGTTAAACAAAAGTTGCCCTGCTGTGCAAGTAAAAAAGTTTGCTCTGGTAATAGTTCTCTCCCTGGTATAGGCCCCCTTTCTATTGCAAAAAAAAAAAAAAAAATTAGACTTATTTATTTATTTTAGAGGGGAAAGAGGCAGAGGGAGAGAATCTTCAAACAGATTCCCTGCTGATGCTGGGCTCGATTCCACAACCCATGAGATCATGACCTGAGCCAAAACCAAGAGTCAGGCATTCAACTGACTGAGCTACCCAGGTGCCCCATAGCAAAAATTTTTTTTTTAATAAATGTGGACTTCCCTTACAAAATAATCCTTATGTAAAAGAAGCATATTTTTGGTGGACCCTTCAACAGCTAAGCACAGGGCTCACCAAGCAACTGGGTGGTTTCATGCTAAGATCCACCTTCCCGGCCTTCTGTGCCGTGTGGTGGCCACACAGTCACCTCTCCTCCACATCCATGCCCACTCCCCCATGAGTGTCTCTAGTCATCAAAGAATTGTTTGCAGTCACGAGAAGTTAGACTCCACCCATCCTGTCAAGTGTGACCACAAAAAAAAAAACCAGAGAAGTGGGAGCTGGCACCAGAAAAGGGAGTGAACATGGAAAGCAGAGCAAGTACAGATTTCTATCATGGACAAGGCATACAAGTCCAGGTGTCTGAAGTTGGCCTCAAGGTCCTTTACAGGTGGGGAGCCTCTGACACATGGGGCTTTGGTTTGAATGCCCAGAGGCTCACTTGATGCAGGGATCCAAGCAAGGGGGTAAGGCTCTGATTTGCAGATAGAATGACCCTGGAATAGCCCTCCCATCCCCCAGAAAGTATGGAGAAGGCAGCTGGGTACAGTGTCTGGGAGGAAGAGCTCAGGAGCCAGGTGGGCCTGGTTCCAATCTCACTGAGATCAAGGAGCATCAGTGGAGAAGGAGAGGGAGGAGGAGAGGGGGGAGGTGGAAAGCAAGAGGGAGAGAAGACGTGGGGAGGCTTTGAGTGAGAGAATGAGTATGTGTGTGTGTGTACTGCTCAGAACACTGCCTGCTGCAGTCATCGCTCAATAAATGTTAGGCATCGATATTTCTAAGTCTAAACCAGCCGGGACTGTCCTCCAGGGGTGTGGTCGGGGCAGATTCTGGGGTTGCATACCAGGACAAGTGGTTGTGTACAGTGAGGGTCATGTGTGAAGAGACAAGCCCCCCACTCACCATCCTAAGATTCAGAAAGTCCTTGAACATCTGTTAAAAGGGCTAAACACAGGGGAAAAGGATGATTCTTACTTGGTTTTCAGCAACAAAGTATGAGATTTACAAACGTCTCTTTGAAACTGTGGACGGAATCTAGCAGGTAACAGCCAGTAAAGGGACATTAACTGAGGCATTCCATTATTAGTACTGTCATTTGATGTTCTCTTCAGGGTGGTATGTACGTTTGATGACCATGAAAGTAAAAGATGAGTCAAGGATCCCAGAGCATCACTGGAGGCCCTTCCGGCCAATCTTCATGCCATTCCTGACCTAGCTGCCCATAAGGCTCAGAGTCCCCATGGTGGGAAGAGCTCCCACCCTTTAGCATGAGCTAGGCAGGCCAGAGTGTACCTTGTCCCGAGACCCTTATTTTGTCCTTGTTTCCTCAGTGTTTTCACACACTGACATGCTCATAGGGATTTAAGGTCCTTCCATCCTCATGTTATGGAGTTGGCAGGAGCCTTTAGCACTCTCCCTGTGGACAGCCCCTCTGCTTCTAGGCTGCCTGCTTCCCCTCTGCTAACTGGGCACCAGACCTGAACTTCGACCAGAGCTGTACAACTCAGCTATTCAAAGTGAATCCTCCCTGCTCCAAGCCCCTCTATTCCCAGTTTCAACTCCTGGCAGCACAACCCCACGTCAGATATGTCCCCAGGTACACCAGCACTTTGAGGGACCACTGATAGGGCCTTGGAAACCCAATCCAAGTCATCAGTGTGGTTGTCAGGCCTGCAGTTCAGATTCCTGAATTTTAAAACAAAATACAAAGGGGAAATAAAGAGGTTAGGGAAAAAACTTTGTGTAATAAAATCTTTGCATTACAAAATCTTTGTATTACAAACAATTTAGAGACATATTAAGAATTTTCAAAGTCGGGGTGCCTAGGTAGAACAGTCAGTTAAGTGTCTGACTCTTGGTTTTGGTTCAGGTCATGATCTCAGAGTCATGAGACTGAGCCCCAAAATGCGCTCCATGCTCAGTGTGAAGTTCACTTGTGACTGTTTCTCCTTCTCCCTCTGCCCCTACCCTCTCCCTCACATGAATAAATCTTCAAAAAAAATTTTTTTTCAGAGTCATAACCCCCTATTCCTTTTTCCCCTAAAAAGCACACCCAGGGACACATGGGTGGCTCAGTCAGTTAAGCACCTGCCCTCCGCTCAGGTCATGATTTCAGGGTCCTAGGATCAGAGGCCTGCATCTGGCTTCCTGCTCCCTCTACCTGCTGCTCCCCTGTTTGTGCACTCTGACAAATAAATAAAATCTTAATAAATGAATAAATGAATGAATGAATGAATGAATATTTCTTTTAAAAAGTAAATAAAATAAAAAATAAAAAGCACACGCAAGAGGGTTGCTCCACTTCCATCCCAATATACATGCCTGGCATCTGACAGTGTCAGCTAAGCCACAATAAAATTCTTAAACAAGGACAGTTTTCAAGGACATTTTGAGGGCTTGAGGTAGAAACAGCTTCCTGGGTCAGATTCTTCTTAAACCGCAAGCGCAGAGCAAAATGTGTGCCCTCACTCAGCGTCATTCCAAGCAAGCTGCTTTGTCTTTTTAAACAGACTTGCAGATATCTCCAGCTTCTTGATTAAATTTACCCTACCTCATTCCCCTCCAACTGGCCCGCTAATACCTCTTTGGAAGAACAAAAGGCACAAGAATCCTAAAGTTCTACTTATTGCTGCCAGTGGTCAAAAGCTTATTTTGAAAACAGTAAGATAACAGATGTGATAGTGACAAGAGAAAAAGTAAACTGTAAATCTTGGTATTTGTTTCTGGGCAAGATTTTCATAAAGTAAAACAAGGCCTTCAGAGAAGTGAAGTCCCAAAGTATATGGACATGTAAAGGCTTCTCTTTGGCTCTTTCACAGAAAAAGCCCCTGACATTCAGAACAACACATAAGGAATACCCTTTTGTGCACTACAGTTATATCAGAGCATGGCTGCCTTGCCTATGGTGGCTGTCACTGTTTCTTCCTTGTTTTTCATTGCAGGAAGATAAAAACTGATGATATATGTATTTTTAAATCCTGCATGTTGCCTTTCACCTGCAAAAAGCATGAACAGAGAACAATAATATACCGTTGCTATTTAAGTATGCTAGCCCATTAAAGCAATCCAGTTTTGGATTCACCACATTATTTTAAATTAGCCAAAGTGTCATACTGAAAGGTCTACACACATTTCTATTAAAGATGACCCAAACCAATGCTTAAATGACCACTGCCTTTAAAAACAGCATGCTCAGGACGCCTGGGTGGCTCAGTGGGTTAAGCTGCTGCCTTCGGCTCAGGTCATGATCCCAGGGTCCTGGGATCGAGTCCCACATCGGGCTCCTTGCTCAGCAGGGAGCCTGCCTCTCTCTCCGCCTCTGCCTGCCTCTCCGCCTGCTTGTGTGCTTTCTCTCTCTCTCTTTCTGACAAATAAATAAATAAAATCTTAAAAACAAAACAAAACAAAAACAGCATGCTCCACAAACCTTATACTCTAATAAAGAGGTTCTCAACCAGAGGTAATTGTGCCCCCAAGTGACACTTGACAATGTCTGAAGACATTTTGGGTTGTCACAGCTAGGGTGGAGGGGGATGATACTGACAACTAGTGCGTTGAGGCCAGGGACGCTAACATCCTATAGTGGATACAGGCCACCCCCCCCACCACGAATCTTCCAACCCTTAAAGTCAGTAGTGCCAAGGTTGAGAAACCCTGCTTTAGTAAGCTGTCCTACATGTGACAAGGGGAAAGACTTCCTTTCCATACTGTAGACACCTTGGTTCACACTACAATAATACAGAGCAGTGAGAACAAAGCTAGAAAATGATAAATACAAAATAACATTATTCCCATTTGGGCAGCTTTGTTAAAAGCTGTAGTAATTTGGAGTAGTTTCAAAAGTTCTACTTCAGGGGCTCCTGGGTGGCTCAGTGTGTTAAAGCTTCTGCCTTCAGCTCAGGTCATGATCCCAGGGTCCTGGGGCTGAGCCCCGGCATCCGCATCGGGCTCTCTGCTCATAGGGGAGCCTGCTTCTCTGCCTACTTGTGATCTCTGTCTGTCAAATAAATAAATAAAATCTTTAAAAAAAAGTTCTTCAAAAATAGAGAATCAATAAAATTCTTATTGGTGTTTGACAGAATCAATAAGCACAATTCGTTTCCTTAGGTAGAACTGTGACTAAATGCATTGGTAGTATTGTTAAGGGTTTTATAACATCCTTTATGGAACAAACTGCCCCTAGCATCCACTTACCTGGATGGCAGTGCAGTGAAACTATGGTGTGAACCTGCAACAGGGGCAAAGATAATGCACTGCCCTGGGGACCTGGAGTGAGAAAGCTTACTCGGTCAGGTCACACCCCCCCCCAACAGGCCACTCCAGGGAAGGCACACATATTCCCTCTGCCTTTATGTGACCTTCACAGGCCCTACTGGGCAAAGGAATTCCCTCCTAAGACCATCAGTACAAATTATATGCTTAATCAGAACCCCTGCTGATGGAAACAATTCATATTTTGTCTTGCAACAATTATCCTGGGAGCACAAGGGAAGAGGGTAAGAAGAAAGATGGATGGGAGCAGCTTTGGTCCCTGTAAAATCCAAAAGCATTTAAAAATTGGATTTACTCGAGGGGCGCCTGGGTGGCTCAGTGGGTTGGAGCCTCTGCCTTCAGCTCGGGTCATGATCCCAGGGTCCTAGGATCGAGCCCCACATTGGGCTCTCTGCTTGGCGGGGAGCCTGCTTCCTCCTCTCTCTCTCTGCCTCTGCCTACTTGTGATCTCTGTCAAGTAAATAAATAAAATCTTTAAAAAAAAATTGGATTTACTCGATTTGATCAGAGCACTAACAGGAAGTTTTACATTTTTGATCAGGGTTTTTAAAAAAATACAGCATTTCCCTGTGGGTACTTTTTTTTTTTAATACCACAAAGAATCAGTAAAATGTAGGCTGCCTCATAACTGCAGCCACTGTGTCCCTTTTTATAGTAACAGGAAGGATGTCTGTGTTCCCAAGGCAACCTGAGGTTTCACTCATCAATACAGCACTGGGTTCTTTTACCAAGCATAGTATCAATCTCCTGTGGTTTCAAAACTGGAGTTCTCTGCTCAGGACAGGGTATGACGGTCCTACACACACCAGAGCTAAAATGGTCACCAAATGTCAGAAACAAAGATAAAGAGCAGGTATCGGGGTAAAATATTGCCTGAAGTTTTTCTCCAGGTGATCATTCAAGCTGATAACAAACCATTTGGTTCAATTTGATCTAAGGACTTTATGCAAAGAGATGTCCGTGAACAACATAAAAGCTAAAGGCAATTCAAATACAGGGGGGTGACTTGGTCCTCCTCAGAGCCCTCTCCCTATTGGCCTTTTGCCCTGTCCCTCACACTGCTGAGGCCTACCCTGCACCCCATTATGGCTTCCCAGCCCACCTACGTGGGTCCAGGGCCTGATCCACAGAAACCCTGTCCTCCTACGTCAGCTCCACAGTGAATGAATAATCCAGATGAGAGTTTATGAGGATTTAAACTGGAATGGAATGCAAAGGAAAGGATAAATTCTACCACAGAGAGGTAGATGCTACACAAATAGGCAACTGAATGGAGGTGGAAAGGAGAGAACCAAAGGCAAGCTGAGGTTCTGGGTTTAGGCAGCCTGAAGAAGAGTGGCTTGACACCACCCACAAAAATAAGGAGAACTTGGGGGGGAAGGTGATGAGCAATGAGTTAAGTTCAGTTGTTAAGGAATTTGGGGAGCCTAGAAAATAGCTAAATGGGAGATTCTGCCAATAGCCAGTTTAGAAAATAAAAATAAAAAAAAGAAAAGAAAGAAAACAATAACAATAATGATGACAATGATAACCAACAATGATCATGGCAGGCTCAGTTCTAAATGCTTGACATGTCTATACTCACTTAATTTTCCCAAAAAATCTATGAGATAAGTACTAATGTTATCTCCATTTTCCACGTGGGAAAACTCAGAAGTTAAACACTTTCCTAAGGTCACACAACAGGTAAAGAGCATAAGCTACGTACAAACTCATGCCTTCTGACTCTAGAACTATAAACTGGCAGGGGGCAGGGTGGGAAGTATTGCCTAGATATGAAAGGCGAGGCCTTGCCTTAAAGGCATTGCTTACAAAGGAGAATGTATTACACACTGACAACAGAAATCTACAATATTGTACTCAACTCTGGGTTTCTAAATCATTTAAGGACTGGACTTTTAGAACCTGTCATAGATAATAAAACTTCCCAAATCAAGCCCTCTCTATATTTTTTTTAAGATTTTATTTATTTATTTGACAGAGAGAGATCACAGGTAGGCAGAGAGAGGAGAAAGCAGGCTCTCTACGGAGCTCGATCCCAGGACCCTGGGATCATGACCTGAGCTGAAGGCAGAGGCTTTAACCCACTGAGCCACGCAGGTGCCCCAAGCCCTCTATATTTTTGAAAATTGTACTATTTCAGACACATATGACTGGCTACTGCTGAACAAAATAGCTGAAATCATTTTACCTCTCTGCAAACTGTTGGTCTAACAACCAAACAAGATTTGAAAATATGTAGATATAACAACTCAAGGGTTTTAGATGGTCAATATTCTTTTACAGATTTGGCAAGTAATTTCTATAGGTTTAAGTTCTTATAAATATATGATACATTGTTATGTGACAGAAATATACCACAAATAACTTTCTGTGTAAAAGTAGTTCTAAGAAATAAAAACAAAATCTTTTAAAAAGGGGGGGGCACCTGGGTGGCTCAGTGGGTTAAGCCTCTGCCTTCGGCTCAGGTCATGGTCTCAGGTTCCTGGGATCGAGCCCTACATCAGGCTCTCTGCTCAGCAGGGAGTCTGCTTCCTCCTCTCTCTGCCTGCCTCTCTGCCTACTTGTGATCTCTCTCTCTCTGTCAAATAAATAAAAACAAAATCTTAAAAAAAAAAAAGTAGTTCTGTGCTTGGAAGTCATGTCACAGGGCCTTCGGCCCAGTTCAGAATCACTTTTAGTCAAGTCTGAGCATTGCTATTATAGAACCGGTCCAACTCCAGTCCGGAATTCTTTGCAAACTGTAGATAGCTACCGGTATTTTAAATAAATAGTGTAGGATTGATTGTAAAGATCCAGAAGGGAAAAGTTTGGGGATGATGGAGGCGTTCGAGAATTTGGCTGTGGAGTTAGGTGCACAGCTATATAAATTCAAACTGTTCACTAAGTATGGGTGAACTTTACAGTTCAACAGGAAGGAATAGGGAAGGAAGAAGGGAGGAATATGGTGGAAGAGAGGAAAGCAAAGGGAATAGAAAAGCAAGCAGAAATAAAGGAAGGGTAGCCACTGTTTTGTAAAAATCTATTTCACCTACATCGATATGCACATTGTAGTATGTGTTTCTAATTGTGGAGTTATTCATGATCCAAAAATCTAGAAAGCTGTTTCAGGGGAATTACATCTAGGTGAGGGCTGTGCAACGCTGATGGGAATCGCTTGGGTAATCTCATTATAATGAGTCCAAGTTCTAGTCACTAGGTCTGTGGAAAGGTGAGAATCTGCATTCTGAACAAGCTCTCGGATGTTGCTGATGTTGCTGGTCTGTGAACCGCACTTAAAGCAGCAAGGAGCTGAGGTACAAACGGAAGCTGAACTGGCAGGAATACAGAGACTTAAGATTGTCATTATTGGAAGGATCCTTAGAAAACTCTAATGCAGTGTTTCCCAAATGGACATGATCATGAGAACCTTCTAGGAGTACTTACTAAAAATACAGATTCCTATAGGGGTGCCTGAGTGGCTCAGTGGGTTAAAGCCTCTGCCTTCCACTCAGGTCATGATCCCAGGGTCCTAAAATCGAGCCCCACATCCGGCTCTCTGCTCAGTGGGGAGCCTGCTCCTCCCTCTCTCTCTCTGTCTGCCTCTCTGCCTACTTGTGATCTCTGTCAAATAAATAAATAAAATCTTTAAAAAAATACAGATTCCTATAATCAAGATGGTATGGTACTGGTATAAAAACAGACACACCAAACAAGAGGACACAATGGAAAGTCCAGAAATAGAGCGACACATATATGAGCAGCTGAATATTCAACAAAGGCATCAAGGTAGTGCAATGGGTATATAATGGTCTTTTCAAAAATGGTGCTGGAACAAGTGGCTATCCATATGCAAAAAGTGAACTTCAATCTGTACTTTGCATCATATATAAAAATTAACTCAAAACAGACCTATAAAACTTCTAGAAGAAAACCTAGGAGAATATCTTCATGACCTTGATGTAGGCAAGGACTTCTTAGAACACAAGAAGCTCAAACTATAAAAGAAAAAATTGAAAAAAAAGATTGATAAACTTTACTTCAACAAAGTTTAAATCTTTTGTTCTTCAAAAAGACACCATTAAGAAAATGAAAGGCAAGCCAGATAAGTAGAAAATATTCACAATACTGATGTCTGACAAAGAACTCGTATCCAGGATATAATAAAAATTATAAAAGAAAACCACTTGAACTTAACGTTAAAAAACTATTGACCAATATTACCTGTGAATAAAGATGTAAAATTCTGAAATAGAAGCAAATAAAAAAGTCTTACAGCTAAATACGCAAGCTCAGCTTAAAAAAATGGACAAAATATGAGAACAGACACTTCATATGCCAAGAAGCACTTGAAAAAACGCTCAATATCTTTAATCATCAAGAAAATGCGAAGTGGGGGTGCCTGGGTGGCTTAGTTGGTTAAGCGTCTGCCTTTGGTTCAGGTCGTGATCCCAGGGTCCTGTGATTGTGCCCCTCATCAGGCTCCCTGCTCAGCAGAGAGCTTCTCCCTCTGCATGTGTGTGCTGCTCTGCCTACTTGAGCGTGTGCTCTCTGTCAAATAAATAAATAAAATCTTAAAAAAAAAGAAAATGTGAAGTAAAACCACAATGAGATGTCATTATACAACCACTAGAAAAAGAAAAAAAATTTTTTTTTAAATCTCACAAAAATCTGACCATACCAAGTGCTGGAAAGGATGCAAAGCAACTAAATCTCTCCTGAACTGTAGGTGAGACTGTAAACTGGTACGATCACTTTTGGCTTTTACTTTTCCAGTTAAAGCATATACTTATCATGACCCAGCAACTCCACTCTGAGGGATTTGCCCTAGAGAAATGCAAATGCATGTCCACCAAGCGGTTTTGCATGTGAATGCTCACAGTATCTATTGCCCCAAACTGGAAACAATCCAACTGTCTATCAGCAAGAGAAGGGGAAAAATGGCAATGCAGCAAAAACACCGTTCTATATTCTTAGTTCTTCTCAGCAACAAAAGGAATGATTACTTGCGCGCGCGCGCGCACACACACACACACACACACCACATATGAATCTCAAACACATGCCAGATGAAAGAAGCCGGAGAGAAAAGAGTACATTCTGTAAGATTCCATTTATAGGAAATGTTAAAAATGGCAAAGCTGATCTATGGTAACAGAAAGCAGATCAATAATTGCCTAGGGCTGAGGGTGGGGAGCGTCTGCAAGGTGTTTGGACCGACTGGTCTGTATTTTGATCGTGGGAGTGATTCCTGGAACGTATGCGTCTGTCAGGGCACATACATCAGTACACTTAAGATGGGTGCCTTCTCAGGGCGCATGAGTGGCTTGGCTGGTTGAGTATCCAATTCTTGGTTTTGGCTCAGGTTGTGATCTCAGTCAGGGTCATGGCATCAAGCCCCACGTTGGGATCCACGCTTGGCGTGGAGGCTACTTGAGATTCTTTTCTCCCTCTCCCTTCTCCCCTTGCTTACTCTCTCTCAACTCTCTCTCAAATAAATACTTAAAAAAATAAAACAAGGGGCGCCTGGGTGGCTCGGTGGGTTAAAGCCTCTGCCTTCAGCTCAGGTCGTGATCTCAGGGTCCTGGGATCGAGCCCCACATCGGGCTCTCTGCTCAGCAGGGAGCCTGCCTCCCTCCCTCTCTCTCTCTCTGCCTGTCTCTGCCTACTTGTGATCTGTCTGTCAAATAAATAAATAAAATCTTTTAAAAATAAAATAAAATAAAACAAAATGGGTGCATTTTCTTGTATGTAAATTATATACACAAAAGTAGGCCTGTACATAAATTATATGTAAATACACACACACACACGTTAATTTAAAATGTACAGATTCCCAAACTTCTCAGACCTGGTGAAAAAAGAGGAGGCAGAGAATCTGAATTTCCAACAAGCAGACCAGATAGTTCTCAGGATCAGACAAGTGAGGGTAATACTATTTTAGTCCACTTCAAAGAAGCAGAAAAGGAAAGCCTAGTGAGATGAAGTGACTTTATGAAGGCCCCAGATAAACAGCAAGTGCCCCTGTTCATGGGAACGAGTATGTATCATTATTTTACCAAGCAGCAAAATGTAGAGGGAACAGGGCAGCGCAGGAGGCGAGATGAAAGCAGCGTCCATGACATGCCTACTCTGCCCAAGCAGCATTTAGTGGGCCTTAATAAAAAGCAGTAAAAGTATTTCCATTGAAGACAACAAGAGCCCAGTTCACATTAATAAATCATTTAAATATCATTCTGTCTACATCTGAACCTACTTCTCAGATGCATCCCTGGGTCCGAGAACTTGAATAGAACCATTTCCCAGGGCACTCTGCCCTCCTGGCACCCTGAGCGCTTGTCCCTTCTCTGAAGAAGCCAGGGGCTCTCTTATCTCGAGGCCTCTGCACAAGCTGCAGCCGCTGCCTGAACACCCCTACCTGTACCCCAAAACATATACTTTCCATACTCTTGGATAAGCAGCTACTTCCTCCAGGAAGCATTCCCTGCTCTACCCCGGTACCCAGACGGGAGCATTCTAGGTGCACACGCAGCCCTTATCTGTCCTCATCACTGCGGTTGTGATACCTGAGCTCCACCATGTCCTTTTACCTTGTCTCCCACTGTCTTGTCTGCACTCAGCCCAGAGCCCAGCCCTGAGCAGGCTCTCAGCAGGGACCGGCCGTCTGAACACCACGGACAGAACTTCATCCACAGGCCTGTGGAACTATTAAGTCTGGTGTCTCCTCCACCGCCCTCTACCTACTGGAGAATTCTTTCCCACAGGAGAAACAAATATCTATACCTGTCACATTTGTTTCTGAGGGTGAAGGACTCCTAGAGCTCCACTGGGAGCGGCAGGATATGGGGGCTAAGCTGGGCTCAGACAGGTGTTTGCAGACCCAGATACTGACACCCCAAAACCCAAGCAGGTGTGACTGGGGCCCCCTGGGAGAAACATCATCAAACCAATTGAGCTGGCAGATCTGCATCCCAGCCACTGGGGTCACTTGGCTTCCACTGTTGAGAAACCTAGTCCTCATCTGGACAAAGAGAACTGACGGGAGAATGGCAGCTCTTTTCTTATCGACCCTGACACCATCAATTTTAAAAGCTACAACGGCTTAAACAAGGCTCCTAAAACTTGATTTTGCATCAGAATCACCTGAAAGGGTTGTAAAAGTACAATTGCCAAGCTGGACAGCACAAAATTCTGATTCAGAAGGGCTGGAGTACAACCCATGAATTTACATTTCTGACAGGCTTCCAGGTGACAATCATGATGCCAGGCTATGAATCACACTTTGAGAAGCCCAGGCTTAAACCACAAAGACATATGGGATTTCATTAATCAAGAGGCATTTAGGGAGGCTTGGTGTTCCTTCAATGGTTAAAAGGTGAACAACTGCAGATCTGTTTGTTTTTCCACTCAGCCATCTTTCGGCCTATCTCTCCCTCATGACCACGAGATGGCCGCCAAAGCTCCACTATCATATTCTCACAGGAGACCAGGTGAAGTGGATTGAAGATGGTAGGAGGCAAAACACGAGGTCTCCTCATGCTCATTTCTCTTTGATCCCAGAAAGATCTCTAGTCTTCGCCTTAAATCTTCTTGGCAAGTACTAGGTCCCATGGCTACAAGGGAAACCAGGAGAAGGAATACATGGCAAAGGAGAATGCAACGTGCAAGAAAGACTTGGGCTTGAAGTGACTCAGCCGGGCCCCACTGCTCTCCACCTCAGTACCTGGGCTCTGTAGGAAGGGAAGGATGGTTGTGGGATAGGCAGCCAGTAGCCTGCCCCGCCATTCATGTTCTTGTGTGGATGCCCCACTGCCAGCCAGTAAGAGGTTGTCCCTAAGCAAGGGCTTCCCCAGCACGCCGCTAAAAAGCAATCTGGCTCCATGCAATAGCTGTTTAACAGAACTCAACAGCTCTTTGGGCCTCCTTTCTCCTTGTAGAAGGCTAGTTCTGCCTTTGCCACAGGACAGAGTGGAGAACTAAACAAGAGAATAAATTTGTCCACTTTTTATCTTTACCAGACTAAGCTCTGGAAAGCTACGGACTGTGCTGACTCTATCACGTTTCACAGGTCAGCACATGTCAGGCACTCAGTAAACATTTTCAGAATGGACCAAGAGCTTCGTTTAAGTACCTGTCCTTAGACTCTGACAAGGCTGTTAATAGAAATGCCTTCTGGACATTTTCGCACTAAAGGAGATGTTGCTGAAATAGAAGCTAGAAGGAAATGAGGACTAACAGAGACGAGAAGCAGAAAAGACTAGAGCGAAGAGTGTTACAGGGTTATGATTCAGCCAGGCTCATGTTTAGACAGGATGTTCAACAGACACCGCCACGGAGGAGTGGGGGTGCAGGTGAGCACCCTCACTCACACTACATGCTGCAGGGGAGACAAGCAGCCTGCATCTCTCCTGATGACCTTGAGTGACGGGCAGCCGCTGCCTGGAACATGGTGTCAGATGCACGTTGAGGCCGCTTCCAGCTGATGACTTGAGTCTAGCATGGGATGCGTGGGATAAAGAACTGTCAGTGCGCGTCACACACTTTGTGCTGCCCTGGATAAAATAACTGAGGGATGCTTTGTTTGTTTGTTTAAACAGGTTCAATGCAGACTTTGAACTCACAACCCTGAGGCCAAGACCTGAGCTGAGATCAAGTGAGATGCTCAACCGAATGAGCCACCCTGTCGCTCCCTGAGGGATGTTTAATTGACCAAAAGAAACTGACTGACCTGGTCTCTGTGCTCATTTGAAGGTGCCACAAAGCAAACTCTCCATTCTTTTCCAAGCCTAGAAAGACTACTCAACACCTCTAACTCCTGAAAGGCAGCAGGCTGTGTGCTTCAGATGTATTTTTTTCTAATCCTTAATACAACTGCAGGAAGTAATACCATTTTACTGATGGGAAAGTGAAGTCCTAAAAGATTTTTTTCCCCGAAACAACACTGAGTTAAGGGGCTGAGGCTGTATCTAAAGATGCCTTTGGGGGACACTCTCCCAGCCCCTCGCCCTATCCTCCCGTGGGTCAGAGGGCTTAGCCTGTGCCAGACTGCAGCTGACTCCGACCACCTACAATCAGGTCAAACATGGTTCTCTCATGCTAAAACTGACACATGACTTCTACTATCAGAATGCTCACCATTTTCTGTTCTAAGCAATAAACAAAAACCCAAAGTTCCTCCCGACACAGAAGCTTATTCTATTTCTCTCAACCAAAGTCAACTCTGGAACACAAGGAAAGGCAGGACAGATCTTGTTCTAAGCGTACACTGTGCTTCTCTCTCACGTGGCTCAGAAAATTCCACAGAAACAGCCTGCTGGTACTCGTTCTGACAGCAGCAATATGGAGATGAATAGAATAAGAGATATGTATATGGAGCATGCCTGGAAACGAACATGACTGATGTCTTCTTAACACACACAAAAAATAGGGGATTCATTAAGTAAAATCATGACTACCCTTTTTGTCAAGTTTGTTTGTTTTGACAAACGGTTTGCCTTAATTACAGCTACCAGTGGCCAAGAGTAAATGATAAAATGTTTTAATTTGCCCACAAGAAACGACAGTATCTATCATTCCCAGGAAAAACCTAACCTCAGCCAAACCTTTCCCATGTTGATGTTTATAATCAACATTGTTTTATAAAAATTATTTAATAAAACTTATAGTTCTGAGGAAACAAGTAAAATGTGGATGCCACCTAGCCTCTGCTTCCCCAGCATTAACTGTCAAGCTCCAGGCACAACTATAACACCGAGAGGGTTTGAATTCTATTCATGAGACCCTGGTTTATTCCTCATAGAACCTAACCTGGCACCTTGTATATGGCGGGCACATAAAAAATATGGTCCCTTAATACCAGTTAATATTTATTCATCTCTTACTCTTGGCCAGGCACTGTATTAAGTGCTTTGCTTGTATTATCTTATTTACATCTCACAACAACCTCATGCAGTCAGATTTATTATTCTCCCCTTTCAGAGAGGAGGAGAAGAATCTTCCAAAAAGGTGGAGGGAGTTTCTCAAGGTCACCTCGGTAAGAAAAGGAGCAGAACCAGGATTTAATCCCAGGGCAACTGGCTTCAAAAGCAATAAAAACACTATACTAAATGAATAAACTATTTATGCCCAAGTGCACCAGACTTTTCTCATTGCCAAGAACAGCGACGGTCATAGTACAGACAGATATTTGCAGATTCTGAAGCTCCTCTACCATTAAAGAGTATTAAACATTGTTTCTGTTAGAGAAGAAGTTACTGAAGAAATTGTGTATTTGATTTGTCCTGAAACTTGCACGGGATCAGGGATCAAGCCAAGGCAGCTTCTGGCCCAGGGGCTCTCACTAATTTAGCTCTCGAGTTCCTGGCAGCCCAGCGAGTGAAAAGAAAGCCAGCTTCAGAGTATAGAATAAAGGCAGGTGCCTTAAAAGGGTGTTCCAGGGCTCAGTAGTGGTCATCTGTCTATTCTTGCTGTTTGGGGATGAATTCCTGCAGCTGTGCCCCATTCTCTTTGAGGATTTATAGCTAACCTACTACTATTACAAGAGTTTTTTAAAAAAAGAAAAGGAAACAGCCAATGACAAGAGTGCAAGAGGGAGGGCAAGATGGGTGGGTGGCTTATAGTACAATTTAGGGGAGGAAAAAATTCACTGTTAAGGATGTAAGACAGCTAAGGGCGCCTGGGTGGGTCAGTGGGTTAAGCATCTGCCTTCGGCTCAGGTCATGATCTCAGGGTCCTAGGATTGAGCCCCGCATCAGGCTCTCTGCTCAGCAGGGAGCCTGCTTCCCCCTCCCCCCCGCCCACCGCAGCCTGCCTCTCTGCCTACTTGTCATCTCTCTCTCTGTCAAATAAATAAATAAAATCTTAAAAAAAAAAAAGGATATAAGACAGCTTGCGCCAAATCTATAGAGAAAGAGTAGATTAGTGACCCGGTTGCCTAGGGCTGGGTGTCGGGAGAAAAGGAGGAGTGACTGCTAAAGGGTGTGAGGTTTCTTTTTGAGGTGAAGAAAATTTTCTAGAATTGATTGTGGTAATGGCCATACATTGCACAACTCTGAATATGCTAAAAACCACTGAATTATGCACTCTGAGTGAGGGAACTATACGGTTAGGGTTCTTGGTTTCTGGCTCAGGTCATGATTTCATGGGTCGTGAGACTGAACCCTGCATCAGGCTTTGCGCTCAGCATGGAGTCTGAACAGTCTCTTCTTCTGCCCCTCACTGCCACTCGCGTGCATACACTCCTTCTCTCTCAAATAAATAGACAAATCTTAAAAAAAAAAAAAAGTAAAGAAAGCTAGCTAATTATCAGAAGACCGCATTAAAACCATTCCCAAACCATAAAATATTAAAACCACAACTACATGACAAGAACAAGCAAAAATCAGAGGACTCTGGTAATGTATGAATGGTATATACACTTGACCCTGGAACTATCCAGGTTTGAACAACACGGGTTTAAATTATGTGGGTTCACATACATAAGCATTTTCCCAATACATAAAGTATACTACTGTAAATGTATTTTCTCTTCCTAATGATTTTCTTAATAACACTTTCCCTAGCATACTCTATTGTAAGAATACAGTACATAATTCATATAACACAAAATAGGTATTAATCGACTTTGTATGTTATCAGTAAAGTTTCTGGTCAATAGTAGGTTATCAGTAAATTATGGAGGAGTCAAACATTACATGCAGGTTTTCAACTGCACGGGGGGGTCAGCACCCCAATCCCCAAGTTGTTCAGTAACAAAAGTGTATGAGTTTTATTATTTGCTTCCAAGCAGAGCAATCTGAAATCTAAAAATCAATATTGAAGGTATTTATTGTAAACAATCTGATGTTTGGAAACCAAGTCATTGCAGAATTTGAGATCAGCACCAGAGAAGGAACAGAACCACTTTCGAGCCAGGGAAGGATATCTGACAAAGCAAACATAGGAAGTGCAATAAAGAAGAAAGGAGCCACAGCTTCCAGAGCATTCCTGAGGAGTCTGACCCATTTGTGAGGTTATTCAACATCCCGTTCCATAAAACAAGGCCTCATAAGTAGCTGAAAATATGTCAGGTAGCAGGGGAGCCTTTCTGAATTTCACTCCAAAAGGCTCACAGTGAGCAGAGTATTCTTGCTAAAGACTGCACAGCATTCCAAGTATTTGATAGAAATATCTTTTTTTTTAAAGTCATCTCTACCCCCAGTGTAGGCCTCGAACTCATGACCCAAGATCAAGAGTCTCAGGCTCCACCAGATGAGCCAGTCAGGTGCCCCACAAATTATTTTTTTAAGAGTCTTATACTAATCCTGAAAGCTCCCTTCCTTCTACTTAAGCTGCCTTCAAGATTCTGCCTCTCTCCCCAACTCTGGTTCCTAAGAGGCTATAAAACGAGTTGGGGGTGATCGTAGAACCTTATGATTATACTAAAAACCACTGAACTATATATACACTTCACCAGGGTGACATTTTTGTTATATGAATTATATGTCAATAATAACTTTTAAACTGTTTCCTAAAATAAAGCCAAAGATAGAATTACTGTATCACCCAGCAATTCTACTTCTGTGTATATATACTAAAGAATTGAAAGCAGAGACTCAAACAGTACTTGGCCACCCAAGTTCATAGAAGCACTGTTCACAATAGCCAAAAGGTGGAAGCAACCCAAGAGACCATCAACTGAGGAATGGATAAACAAATGTAGTCTATCCACACAATGGATGGAATATTATTCAGCCCTAAAAAGAAATGAAATTCTGATATATGCCACAACATGGATGAACCTTGAGGACATTATGCAAAGTGAAATAAGCCAGTCACAAAAGGATAAATGTTGCATGAGTCCACTTATATGAGGTACCTAGAACAAAGAGACAGAAAATAGAATATTGGTTACAGGGATTAGGGGGAAGGCATAATGGGGAGTTACTATTTAATGGGTGTAGTTTTTGTTTGAGATGGTATAAAGTTCTGGAAAAAGTGCTGACTGTCACATAACATTGTGAATGCACTTAATGCCACTGAATTGAACACTTTAAAATGGTTAAAATTGTAAAGTTTATGTTATATATAATCTACCACAATAAAAAAACAATTAAAAAACTCAGGGCTCTCTAATCAATGAATCCACACTTGATAGCTGCTTCAGAGTAATATGTCAGTACAAAAAAAAAAAAAACTTCAGAAAGCGAATACCCTTTTTTGCATTACAAATATGAGGTCAGAATATTTTACATGCATTAGTCAATGTTCAGTTGATTAGGCAGTTACATTTAATGCTTATACATCCAACTTGGATCATTTGAAGGAAGGATCAAAACCATCACACCATGGATAAACATCTGTGTTTTCCTCTCTCTATTAAGTAGCCTACAACTGTTAAGATAATCCTCTCAGGGCTCCTGGGTGGCTCAGTGGGTTAAAGCCTCTGCCTTCGGCTCGGATCATGATCTCAGGGTCCTGGGATGGAGCCCCGCATCAGGTTCTCTGCTCCGCGGGGAGCCTGCCTCCTCCTCTCTCTCTGCCTGCCTCTCTGCCTACTTGTGATCTCTGTCAAATAAATAAATGAAAATAAAATCTTAAAAAAAAAGATAATCCTCTCAATCAGTGCTGGCCCATGGAACTTAATGCAATGAAAGGAATGTTCTGTATCTGTGTTGTCCAATATAGTAGCCATTAGACACATGGGACTACTGAGTACTTAAGATGTGACTAATGCAACTGAGGAGGTAAATTTTAAAATTTTATTTAATTTTAATTAATTTAAATCGCCACATGTGGCAAATGGCTACCATACTGGTCAACACAGAGTCTAAAATCCTAAACTTATAGCACACTGCTCAACTCTCTGATCTTGCCCAAAGCCAGGACAATTTCCACAGTTCCAGAAAGCTGAATGGTGTCTTGATCTCCAGGCCAATTTGTAGAGCAGAACATCTAGTGGTGGGTGTCGAAGAGGGACAGAGGACAAAAAATAAGAATTTTTCCTCTAGTCTCCTGTGTTCCCTGTGGAAAATGCTAACTACACAGAGAGAGAAGAGGAAGTTCCTCTAGCACAATGAGAAAATGGACTTAGGACAAGTCTCAGACATACTTAGAGAAAGAGGAAAAGGAATGCCACTGGCTGAATAAGCTCCTGCATAGGCACAACCGTATCCTTCAAGAATTTCAATATATACATCGAGCTTGAGTGAAGAAAAAGAACCACCATTCCTACGCAGAAACTGGAAAGTACGGCCACAGACAGGCCCCCAGTAACAATATGCTGAATACTTGACAGTGTTGTCCTGCTGACCACAGGACACCTACATGTAAGTGACTATGAAGACTCACACATGCACGGACACTGTCCCTTGGTCCTCCACCAGAATAACTGGGCTTATCTATGGCCTCATGGTCCATTTTATATTTCCATTTATGGTATTTTTCTGCATTAGACTTGGATTATATTAAATTAGAGAAAGCCTATCTCACCAGGTGACTAGCTCCTTGGAAGGCAAAGCCAGGATACAAATATATCAATATAAGTACACTGATACATAGTATATATGTATTTTATAGATTTTAAGTAATCTCTACCCCCAACATGGGGCTCAAACTTACAACCCTGAGATCAAGAGTCACATGCGGTATGGACTAAGCCAGCCAGGGACCCCAAAAATCTATTTTTTATATTCAAAGACGTAAGATCTGGGATCTTATACTCAATGCACAGATGATGGCCACACAACCTACCTCACGGAGCACCTATGTGCGAGACACAGCACTAAACACTTTCCATGCATTGCCTCATATAATCCTCCTGTCAACCCTGTGAGGAATTTCTGTTATTTCCCCATTTTATAAGTAAAGAAACTAAGGCTAAGAATAAAAAAGAAACTAGCTCACATCATCATAGCTACTTAGTGGCTAAACCGGTAACTGATCATATTAAGGTCTTAAATAGTAAATTCTTTGTAAATTTTTTTTATTTTTTATTTTTTTTAAGATTTTATTTATTTATTTTTCAGAGAGACAGAGAGAGTACAGGCAGGCAGAGTGGCAGGCAGAGGCAGAGGGAGAAGCAGGCTCCCCACGGAGCAAGGAGCCCAATGCGGGACTCGATCCCAGGATGCTGGATCATGACCTGAGCTGAACACAGCCGCTTAACCGACTGAGACACCCAGGTGTCCCAATTTTTTTTGCATTTTTAAAATTTTATTGTGGTAAGAACACTTAACATGATATCTACATTCTTTTTTTAAATTTAATTTTATTTTTTCAGTGTTCCAGGATTCATTGTTTATGCACCACACCCAGTGCTCCATGCAATACGTGCCCTCCTACATTCTTTACATTAAGGATTTTATTTATTTATTCATGAGAGACAGAAAGAGAGAGAGGCAGAGGAAGAAGCAGGCTCCCCAAGGAGCAGGTAGTCCAATCCAGGACTCGACCCCAGGACCCTGGGATCATGACCTGAGCTGAAGGCAGATGATTCTCTGACTGAGCCACAGCACCCCTCTTAATAAACTTGTAAATGTACAATACAATATTGTTGACTCCACGTACAGTGTTATACAGAAGATCTCTAGAACTTACTCATCTTGTTTAACTGCAACTTTATGTCTATTGATTAGTAACTCCCCATTTCCTGCTGCCCACCTCCTGGGAACCACCAATCTACTCTTTGATTCTGTGAATTTGTCTATTTTAGATGTTTCATATATGTGGAATATATGTATATAGTATTTGTCTTTCCATGACTGGCTTATTTCATAATGTCATCAAAAGTCCATCCACGTTGTCACATACTGCAGAATTTTCTTCCTTTTTAAGGCTAGATATGGGGCACCTGGGTGGCTCAGTCAGTCAAGTATCTGCCTCCAGCTCAGGCCATGATCTCGGGGTCCTGGATCAAGCCCTATGTCCAGCTCCCAGCTCAGCAGGGAGTCTGCTTCTCTTGCTCTCTCTGCCTTTCTCTCTGCTTATGCTGTTTTTTTGTCTCTATCTCCCAAATGAATAAATGGAATCTTAAAAAAAAAAAAAAGGCTAGATAATATACCACTCTATGTATATACAACATTTTCTTTATCCATTCTTTTGTACATAGATATGTTAGGTTGTTTCCACATGTTAGCCCTTGTGAACAGTGTTAAAATCCCTGAGATCCTGATTTTAATTCTTTTGGATGTATATTCAAAAGTGGGATTGCTGGATCATATGGTATAGTTTTTTTTTTAAGATTTTATTTATTTATTTGACGAACAGAGATCACAAGTAGGCAGAGAGGCAGGCATAGAGAGAGGGGGAAGCAGGCTCCCTGCTGAGCAGAGAGCCCGATGCGGGGCTCGATCCTAGGACCCTGAGATCATGACCTGAGCCGAAGGCAGAGGCTTTAACCCACTGAGCCACCCAGGCGCCCCCATATGGTATAGTTCTATTTTTACTTTTTTTTTGAGAAAACTTCATACTGTTTTCCACAGCAGCTGCACTGTTGCATTTGCATTCCCACTAACAGTGCACAAAAGTTCCAATTTCTTCACATCCTCACCAGCACTTGTTTTTTGTTTTTTGATAATGGCCATCTTAACAGATATGAAGTGCTAGCTCATCTGTAAATTCTTAACTGAAGAAAGCGGTAAAGAGGCCAGACAATGGGTAATTTGTGCAAAGAGTTAGAGAAGGGAGACACCAATGTCACAGAAGTAAACACCAAACAAAACATCATGTAAGAAGGTTTAGGGAACTGGGCCCCACAGAAAGCCCCGGTTCCTTATGGAAACTGGGAGGTTTTGTCAAAAGGATGCTGAGTCGTTGTTCTGCCTGTTCACAGAGGGCAAAGCAAGAGAAGAGGCATTTAGAGGAGAGAGGTCTATATGAACATAAAGGACTTCTTGACGTATGAGGTAAGGAAGGGGTGCCCCTCCAGCCTCAAAGCATGTGAAACAAAGATCTACTGTCTGTCCTGGAAAAATTTAACATGCACTGCTTACAGTACCCCATGTTTTCTCTCAAGATCCCCTCCAAACCTGGAGTCAACAGAGAGGAACTCCAAAAGGCCAGGCCTTGGTCTGAGTGTGGGAAGATCAGTTCTCAGCAGGAATGCAGCCACATGACTTTTCCAAAATTCAGATACATCAGGCAGAGAGGCAAAGACATCGAGGAAGTCACAGGGACTCCATAAACATAGCCATGACTCTGTTCAGCCTATCCCAGTCCTCCCGGTATGTGAGTTGTCCACACCACCCAAGGCCCAGGCATGCCTCCATTCTGGCATGGCTGGCTTGACTGAAGATTATCTTGTGAATCACATGTGTACCTACGCAAATAGCTAAAGCTGTGACATTGTTAGTATGTCTCAACAGGGACCAATAACCCCAGCATAGGCCCAACACAGTAACTCCTACCCTGAGCTAGTATTTTTCTCAAAAGACAAACTCCTTTTTTTTAAAAAGATTTTATTTATTCATTTGGCAGAGAGAGAGAGATCACAAGCAGGCAGAGAGGCAGGCAGAGAGAGAGGGGGAAGCAGGCTCCCTGCCGAGCAGAGAGCCCAATGCGGGGCTCAATTCCAGGACCCTGAGATCATGACACAAGCCGAAGGCAGAGGCCTAACCCACTGAGCCCCCCAGGTGCCCCGACCAACTCCTTTATGATCTAAATTCTGACAAATCAGGTCTTCTTAGTGACAGAGAGGTTTTCTCATGAGCGCCAAAGAAGTCCTCTGCCACATCCATAGCAACATTTTTCTCATACACGTCACACCCACAGGGTCAAAGTAATGCCAAGCTGTAGGAATGCTGCCAACATGTTGGTGCCTGGAAAGATAAGGCTGAGGCCCTGAAACCTTATAGCTCTCATGAAACCAGGGGTGTGCCCAGCAAAGGAAACTGGGAACAAACAAGAACAAGAGAACAGTTACTCGTATTAGAATCTTCCCAAAGGAAGCCACAATCCTGTCTGCCTTTTGTCTAATACTAATCCCTCCTTCCAGGTTTATCTCCCTAGTGTCAAGACATTTGTACCCACCGCTCTGTGTCCAGGGGCATTAGAAATTCGTTTCTACTCTGGCTTCACCTTCCTCAGAAATTCCAGCCTCAAGTCTTCAAGGTGGGTTTAAGTCTACACACATTACACTCCTTGAGATTAAGAAACCCCACTCACCTTCCAGTCCTTCTGCAAGCCAGAAGCTGCAGTGTGTTGCTATACTGGAGCAGAATCCAGGGAAAAGGAAAACCAAACACTGCTAAGGTCCAAGATCAGACTCCCCAGAAGACTGCCTGCTGGAAATGCATTCCCCTCTCATTTACATATAAGGTGAAGTCATTTCCAACCAACGCCCTCAGGAGTTGAGGCCCACATCTCCTTCGACAGCATTACTCACTTATAGATTATCTATCTTGGGAAAGACAACAGCATGCAAAAGTTAGAAACCAGATTATCTGCTCTGGTACTACTTTTTATTTGGGAGAAACTCTACTTCAAGCCACAGATGGGACCATAAGCACAGGTTTTCATTTACATCTTTAGCTCTGTTCACTTCTCTAATAAAAAATGCCCTCAGTCATTACTTACCATCCAAGGAGCATCTACTTAACCAGCTACGACCTGCTGCATGAAGGATATATGGCTTGGGCAAGACAGAAGCACATAAACAAATATTTATAATACTGTGAAGTTGCAATAATGTTGTATCACACCAAAGAAGGACATACTGTCTGAAGGTGGTAGCTGTAGATGTACCCCCACATTCCCATCAGAATGGCTAAAATTAAAAAGACTGACAATACCAAAAGCTGACAAAGACGTGGAGGAACTGAAACTCTGATGCTTTCCTGATGGGAATGCAAAATGGCACAGCCATGTGGTAGGTAGAATAATGCCTTCTCCCTCATCCCTGCCAAGAAGTCTAAGTCCTAATCCCTGGAATCTGTGAAAATGTTACCTTATGTGACAAAAAGGCTTTTGCAGATGTGACAAAGTAACGGTTCTTGAGATGGGGAGATTAACCAGGATTTTCCAAGTGGGCCCAAAGCAATCACAGGAGAGGCAGAAGAGTGAGGGTGAGAGAGGAGATATGACAATGAAACCAGAAGTTGGAGAGAGAGATACTGGAAGATACTGCCCTGCTGCTGCCCTTGACAACAGAGGAAGGAGTGAGGAGCCATTGAATGCAGGCAGCCTCTAGAAGCTGGATGGAGAAGGCAAGGAAATGGGTTCTCACCTTACAGCCCCCAGAAAGGTTTTACTGACATGTATTATAGGACTTCTGACTTCTAGAATTATAAGATAATAAATTTAGTTGCTACAAGCCATTACATTTGTGGTAATTTATTAAAACAACAATAATAAACTGCTTCCAACTCTTTGAAAACAGTTTGACACTATCTGCTAAAGCTAGACATATGCCTACCTTATGACCCAGCAACTCCACTTCTAGGCATACACGAGCAATAGAAATGCTTTTGTATGGGCACCAAGAAATGTGCACAAGCATGTTCATTGCAGTTTTAGTCAAAAGAATAAGAAGCTGGAAATAACCCATGTGTCTATGAGCAAAAGAATGGATAAAACAAACTCTAGTAGTAGTCACACAATGTAATACTGCTCAGAAATAAAAGTAAATGAACTGCTGATAGATACAACATGGGTGAATCTTATAGACATAACACTGAATGAAAAAACCCGTCACAAAAGCATATACTTGGGGCGCCTGGGTGGCTTAGTCGCTTGAATGCCTGCCTTTGGCTAAGGTCATGATCCTGGGGTCCTGGGATCAAGCCCCAGGTCGGGTTCCTCGCTCAGCAGGGAGTCTGCTTCTCTCTCTGGCCCTCCACCTGCTGGTGCTCTTGCTCTCTCTCTCTCTCTCTCTCTCTCTCTCTCGCCCCCTCAAATGAATGAATAAAATCTTTTTTAAAAAAGTATATACTTGATGAAAAGGTTCTGGAGATGGATGGCAGTGATGGATGCTCAACAATGTGAATGTCCTTAATGCCAACGAAATTAAAAACTGCTAAAATAGTTTTAGATTATGTATACTTTGCCATAATAAAAATGGGCATGCTACATGAATCCATTTTAACAAAGCTCAAAAATAAACAAAACTAAACCACAGTGAAAAGAGGTGAGGGGGCACCTGAGTGGCTCTGTCAGTTAAGCGTCTGACTCGTGATACTCATGATTTCAGCTCAGGTCATGACCTCCTAGGTGGTGAAAGTGAGCCCTGTGTAGCACGCCATGCTCAGTGTGGAGTCTGCTTGAGTTTCTCTCTCCCTCTCCTCCTCCCCACCACAGTTCTCTCTGTCTCTCAAATAAATAAATAAATCTCTAAAAAAGAGGTGAGGAAAATAGTTCCCTTTGGGGGCCACTGTCTAGGAGGGGGCATGAGGAAGCTTTCTAGGTGCTGAAAATGTTTTTTGATCTGGGTTGGTTATATAGGTGTATAAGAAAACACTCATCAAACTATGTCTAAGATCTGTATACTTTAGTTTACAAATGCCAACCCCAAGTTTATCTGCACATGATCTGATTTACCTGCATTAACATTATCAACACCAAAACGGAAATGGGGGAGAAAAGAAAAATCTACCAGAAGTATGTGGTCAGGGAAGGCTTCAGGGAGGAAGTGAGATGTGAGACAAGTACTAAAGGATGAACATGGCAGATACAGAGAGGAAGGGAATTCTGGGCACAGGGAAGAGCATGGCCATGAGCAGTGAGGTGCGGGGGGCGGGGGTGGTGGTGGTGGTGTACAGAGTGTGCTGGCCAGAGAGAGGGGGCTGAAAGGGTAGGTGGGAGCCCCATTTAAACACACCTGTCTTATCAGTAGTCTAGACTATGCTCATGCTAGGCAGATGTCAGAGGAGGTTAGGTAAGAGAGTGATAAGATGAATCCATGACAGGAGGGTGACCTGGATAGAGGGACAGAGACATCTAAGGCTCTTGTAATAATGGTCAGGCCCCAGATGACAGGTCTAACCCAGTCAATAGTGATGGGGTCATAAGAGATAAAGGGGGCAGAAGTCCCTACTTGGTTGTAATGGGGGAGGTTAAGGGGAAATGTGGTAAGTCTGCTGGCTCCAAGCCTACTTGGCTGGTGATCCTCATAAAAAAAGGGCGAAGACAAACCTACCCTTCCCCTTGCCTCCTGAGCTGGCAGTGGAGGAACACAGTTCTCTCAAGAGCTGGAAAGCACCAATCAGATTTCCTAGCATACCATCTTACAGACAAGCAACTGACTTTTTCTCATGGGCCAACACCTGTGGTCACAGTTTGTAAGGAACAAGCTGGAACAAGAGAGGTGAGGCTTATCTACTTGACTGATTACATCCTAGAGAAGAGGGAACATGACTCATTCAGTGTGCTGCCCAATGCCTCCAAATGCCCTCACCAACCTCACCTTCTACCACAGGGTTCTCTGGCCTAAGCCTATGGTCTCAGTCCCTGCCAGTCTCTCACTGGAAAAGTTCTCCCCACAGGCCACCCAAATCCTATATAGCTAAGGGTTTGGTAATGCCTTCTAAGTCGATCCAATTTATCCTCCCACCAATCTGTATAGCCAAAAATGTGGCAGGGACAGAGAGGAGCTGGCTGATCACGGGCACCCCAGGGCCACCAGGAGCCAGAAATAAGTCTTGGGTACTAGATCCCATCATGGCCCTACAGATCTGATATGAACCACACAGGAGGTAACTTCTGGGTTCTGTACTTGATGGCTTGTGCACATCTGAGAGTGACTGAATAACAACAACCAAATACCACAATTTGTAAAGGAGAAACCAAGAATAGATGAGTTTTAAGCAACTCGTTTAAGGCCTGAAACCTATTCCTCATTTCTGATCCTCATCTGGCAATGTTAGTCAACGTTTAGTTAACTGCACAGTCCAATTCAGGAGCCACTACCACATGTGGACATTTTAATTTAAATAATCTAAAATCAAATACAATAAAAAACTCAGTTCCTCAGTGCTCCACAGCCACATGGTGGCTGATGGCTACCATGTGGAGCAGATGTAGAACATCTCCATCCTCATGGAAAGTTCTATTAGATAGCCCTGGTCCTCGCATGTGGTGTCTCCTGCTTGAACTGGCCTGATTATAAGAGGCATTCACTCTAGGAGCGTCTGGGTGGTGCTGGTGGTTAAGCATCTGACTTTTCGTTTTGGCTAGGTTTTGACATCTTGCAGTGGAGACACTGCCTTGCGTCAGGCTCTCTCTCCTGTCCCTCCCCACCAGCTCTCTCTACAGTAAATACATCCTTAAAAGATTTCACTTTGAAATCTTCTACACATTCCCAAGTGGCAAGAATCCTTTTAATTTTTAACTAATAAAGGTGAAATTATGTACCACAAAGGACATTCAGTACTCCTTAATAGAAAGGCACCAAGTCTTCTGGAGTTCCTCAGTCAAAACTGAGAGAAAGTAAAAGACAACTAAGAAATTAAAGCTAACAGGGTAGAGTTAAACAGTCCACATTCTGCTTTCTTGACCATTCTACTATAAGAAGAGCTACTCTCATCCCAGAAGATTAGGGATATGTGGAAATTAATGGACCATTAATAAGAATCAATTATTCTTCAGAAATAATTTATGACTGACAAAAACAAAATCAAGCTAAGTGGAAATTTAGGTGGGCAAGGAGAGGGGAAAAAGGAAAGCAGAAAGATGTTTTGCAGTAAGAAAACTACAAGCAGAATTAGTAATTTTAAGAAGAGAGTTTACAGTCTGAAGATGCAACTAAAACAGCTTAAATAATACTGCTTACCTAGCTAATGACAATGATGACTTAAATTTTGTTCATAACACGTATCTCTACTGGAGGAAAAGTCATCCAAGGGGAAGGAAAGCTTCCACTGAAGGCTATAATAATATTTCACCACCAACTGTCACCCTTGATAAGTGCTCCCGAGAACCCAACACAAACAATTAAGGTAGAAGAGAGCAAAAACTCCTAAGAGGCGACACCACTCCCAGGCACAAGGACAGTTCCTTCTCTGGTAAGTGGAGAGCAGACCCAAGTGCTCAAGGAAGAGGACAGGAATCTTGGGAGGGGGCGGGCAGGTGGTTAAAAAATAAGCCCAGGAGAATCCCATTCTGTCCAGTTTACAGTTCGGATGGTTATTGTGAGTTAAGAGCACACATTAAGGTGTTCTGAAACAAGGACACAAAGCACTGTTTAATTAAGGACTTTAGGTGCCTGATAAAAGACTCAAGCTACAGGGGCATTTCCTGCTCTGTATTTATTAATTTCAGGCACTCATTTATGCCCTCTTTTTGCTTATATAAAATAGAGCAAAAATAAATAGAAAAATAGAGCTAAGGGGCACCTGGGTGCCTCAGCCGGTTAAGCTTCGGGCTCCTTGCTCATCTGGGATCTTGCTCCTCCCTCTGCCTGCTGCTGCTTCTGCTTGTGTGCACAGGTGCACCCTCTCTCTAACAAATATTTTTTAAAAATGTATTTAACCCAGTTTACCCAAAATACGCTTATTTCAACAGGTAATTAATATAAAGAACTATGCATAAGAGATCTCACAATGTATTCTTTGCACTGAGTCTTCCAAAACCAGTATATATTTTATGCTTTCAGCACGTTTGGGCTGGTCACATTTCAAGTACTCAGGAGCCAAGCGTGACCAGCGGCTAGCATACTGGACAGGACTCACTGATTTAGACTATTTCCATCATGGCAGAAAGTTCTTCTGCTGCAGGAATGACACCATGGTCCCAAAAGGTACAATGGTATTGAGTGCTGTCGAGAATGGTATGAATGTGTGTTGTGGTATTCAGTCCAACGTGGGTAGGCATAATGGAAATGGAAAGTTGCTTTGATAAAATGGTCTCCCCTACAATAAGGCACAACAGGCTTAATCCCCAGGCTCCTGAAAGAAGCAGCAGCATTTTCTTTCTCCAACGTGGCCAAGTGGTAAGGTCCTCACACAAAATGTTGTCTTGGTGACTTGACAGGCGGTGGAGAGAGAGTGGGCCTGACTTTATGATAATTATTAAGCATGGTAGGACATTGCTAGAAAGATGGGAGGAGACAGCAATATTAACTAGCTCAGGATCTCCCAAGTTCAATGTCAGGGTCCTGTGGGGAATCCACTGGGTTAGGATGGGCTCCGTGAGGTCAGGTCTGGTCATTTACACCCAGAGTTGGTATTGTGTCTTCCCAGTACCAGTTTACAGAAGTCACTTGCTCGTTATCATCAACAAGTTCCTACTGGTTGACAGGACAGACTCTGGAGACCACATTACTGGGCAGTTCCAGTGAATTCACAGGCTGGTCCCATCCCTATGTCCTGGGTTTGATTATGTGAGAGAGCTGGCACTGGCTATAAAGGGACTTTGCTGGGCAGGGCTGGTTAGCCAGCACTCACTTTCAGGGCCTGCAGGACAAATCCCTGCCCAGACTAAGCTGTCTTCTTCCTGAGCAGCTGGTCCTTCTCTGTTTTTGACATCAAGTCTTTAACTCCTGGTTGGTTAGTCTGGGTGGCTCAGTCAGTTAAGTGGCCTACTCTGGATTTCAGCTTGGGTCATGATCTCAGGGTCCTGTGATAGAGCCCTGCATCAGGTTCCCTGCTCAGTGGGGAGCCTGCTTGAGGATTCTCTCTCTGTCTCTCTGGCCCTCCCCGCACTTGTATTCTCATTCTCTCTCAAATAAATAAATAAATAAATAAGTCCTAAAAATAATTTACTCTTGGCTTAGCAAGTCCACCAGTGTGGAACCTGGGCTGCTATGGTAGATATACTGGCTTAACTTCCTTCTTAGTGCTATTTTTTCAGAAAGATTTTATTTATTTATTTGAGAGAGGGAGAGAGGCAGAGGGAGAAGCAGGGAGCCTGACATGGGGCTCAATCCCAGGACCCTGGGATCATGACCTGAGCCAAAGGCAGATGCTTAACTGACTGAGCCCCCCAGGTGCCCCTGAATAAACTGTATTATATTAATTTCACCTTTCTCTTTTTTACTTTTTCAAATGTAGCTGTTAGAAAATTTAAGATTATATATACCGCTAGCATTCTATTTGTATCATCCAGCACCAACCCATACTATTATTTTTTCTTTAAACTGAGTTCTTTTCATTTTCTACTCATTCTGAAAAATAGTCATGAAATTACAGTTTGATGTACTAGTTATATTTTTATAATACCACTTAAAAAATCCACACAACTATTAGCCTAAAATTGAAAAGATAAATCTGTCCATATGTAACCTAAAACCCTCTTGTGTATCACACGCTTTGGGAAATGCTGGCCCAGGGCAGAGCTACTCAGAGTGTGGCCCACGGATGGGTGCCAGTCTCCTTATTTTCTGTTATCGTTTAAAATAAGGACATAAATTGAGAGCATGCATTTAGAAACATTCATAGCAATTTGACAGACTAATCTAATATCTAATCTAATATCCATTGATACCGTGGAATCGAATATCTTATCTAATATTTAAAAATCAGGAGTCATATCTTCCATGTCCTTCCTTTACATTCTATTTTTCTAGTAAGTCTTTTTTATTTTATTTTGCCAAGATATTGGTCAATAACAAATTGGGAATCAGAAACAAAAAACAAAAAACAAACTGATCACCAGAATTAGTTTGAGACACACTGGCCTAGAGTGTAAGAGAATCTTCCACAGGCCTTCTGCAGTGATGACCCAAGAACTGCAGTCCTCAGTCATACCCAACAGTGTCCTAAGGCAGAAAAGTGTACTAAGGTGATTTTTCAGAGCCCAACAATGAAGGCTGGCGTAGAGAGAGTAGGAAGTTAATTCCTGGCAGGTCAGAAATCCTGTTAAATGGAAACTTTCTTCCTCTAAGCATTTTAATCTATAAAATTTTTGCTGTAATTCTAAGAAATGTGGGTCATTACCTTTGAGGAGAAAAACTGTATACTAAGGAAAAGGCACACAAAATCCTTATAAAACGTGGACCTAGAGTACTGAGTTAGATCTCGAGACGGGTACAGAAGATGTGTCAGCTGGAGTTGCAGCAAGCCGGGAGCTCGCTTGGAGTGTTTGCGAGGAGAGTTTGTTTTCATCTACCTGGGAAGGCACGTGTGGCACGAAGGTAAAAAATACTTAACTCTGGAGTCAATCGCACTGCCTTGCCACCTAACTGTATGACCCTGAGCGACTTGCTTGCGCTCTCTTACATTCAGCATACTCACCTGTTGCAGTAGAGAATCTCCAAAAAGGGGGATTCAGCCTCTACCAGCGGGTGCTTGCTACTCCTCACATCACGAGGTGGAGTCTGGCTCCCTCCCCTTGAATCTGGCTGGCCCTGTGACTTGCTTTCACCACTGAATGCAGGAAAAGTGACATTCTGGGACTTCCAAGCCCAAGCCTTAAGAGAACTGGCAACTTCTGCTTCCTCGATGCTGAAGCCCAGCTGCGATGCTGTGAGAAGTCCAGGACTGACTCCCTGAGATTAGCTACCAGGCCCGTGACAGGCTATGTTGCCCGAGTGAGCTCCCAGCTGACAGAAACTCCAGCTGACACCACATGGAACAGAAAAACCACTCAACTGAGCCCAACCTACCCCCAGAATCGTGAGAAATAGTAAGTTTGAAATGATTTGCTACACAGCAATAGAGAATTGAAACATCTCTAAAATGAGGATAGGGGTGCCTGGGTGGCTCAGTGGGTTAAGCCTCTGCCTTTGGCTCAGGTCATGATCCCAGGGCCCTGGGATCGAGTCCCGCACTGGGCTCCTTGCTTGTCAGGGAGCCTGCTTCTCTCTCTGCCTCTGCCTGCCACTCTTCCTGCTTGTGCACTCGCGCGCTCTCTCTCTCTCTCTCTCTCTCTCTCTGACAAATAAATAAATAAATAAAATCTTAAAAAAAATAAAATGAGGATAGAAATAGAAAAAAAAAGTGTAAAGAGTGGCTGTAAGGAATAAAGTAAAATAATGTATGACAAGTGCTTATAATGGTGCTTGGCACCTAAGTGCTCAACAATTAGCAGCTGTTAGCCTTTGAGGAGCTAAAATGAATACATGTGCGGTGTATAACTGCAGGCTGTCTGGGAGGGGGGTTACAGTCAGGTTCTACCGCCTTGCAGGCCCTGAGCAGCAGAATGCACAGAAGGTGGAAAAGCAAGACTTTGTGGTGAAACAAGTATTGGACCTGAAAGATGGAGATCGCAGAATGATGGTTTCTAAACCTCTGACACACGGACACCCACCCAAGGACTGCTGCAAGAGAACCGTATGTGTCTGCACCAAAGGCTGAAGACTGCCGTGGCACAACCGCAGAGGTCTCTACAGAGACAGAGTAGACAGGTGGCTGCCCGCACCTGGGGGGAGGGCGGTGAGGGGGAATGGGGAATGACCGCCGATGGGTATGGGCTTCTCTGTGGGGTGATGAAAATGTTCTAAATTTGGCTGTGATGATAGCTGTACAACTCTGTGAAAATACAGAAAATCACAGAATTGTGCATTTTATTTTATTTTTTAAAGATTTTATTTATTTATTTGACAGACAGAGATCACAAGTAGACAGAGAGGCAGGCAGAGAGAGAGAGGGAAGCAGGCTCCCTGCTGAGCAGAGAGCCCGATGCGGGGCTCGATCCCAGGACTCTGGGATCAAGACCTGAGCCAAAGGCAGAGGCTTAGCCCTCTGAGCCACCCAGGTGCCCCTGAATTGTGAATTTTAAAAGGGTGAAATGTATAGTATATAAACAATGTCTCACAAAGTTACTACTATATAGTAAAGTAAAAATGAAGAGGGTGGAGATGACAAAGGAGCAAGAAGCATTCCATAGGGTTGTTTGGCGCTAAAAGATGCCAGCCTATTCGGCATCAAGAGGAAAAGCAGGTATTTGCAGACAGTGAATGAACTCAGCACCAGCCAGGAGCTGTGGACCCTGAAGACAGATCCTGCTCTTCCAAAGGATCATGGGAATTCGGCATGGCTGTCTGATGGCTGTGCAGCTCAGTCATATCTGGCTTCCTTCTGCTTAGGCCACATCCTGAACTCTGCTAATCACACGGCTTTTAAAAAGAGGAAAACTTCCTCGGCAATATGATAACAAAATGCTTCCTGAAAGAAAAGCAAATAAAGGCCTACATTCGGACAGACGCCAGAGGTGAATGAGGGGGATCCCAAAGCTTAGCCTACCCCAGAGCCTCAGGTGCCAACTCCACATTTGAAGGAGGTCCCCTGAGATGTGAGATGGGCAGTGGGCAATCTCTTCCAGGCCACAGTCTCCCAAAAGCAGCTACCCCCAACCACAGCCACTTCCTGGGCAAGTTTTCAAATCCTCGGACTGCTGCCAGAGCTAATGCAGCGCACCAGCAGTCCCCTCAAACCAGGCAGTATCATCTTCAGCATTATCCTAGGAGCTGAGCACATTCTGAGTTATATCCTGTTAAATCTTCCCAACAAGGACCACCAGACTGTGCACCAACATCTCCCAGAAGTCCCCATCTCTTCTTGCTCAAATCAACCCTGAATATCCTTGTTTTATAAGTCAATCCATATAATTCCTACAAAAGATGAGATGTTCTTTAAAAAAAAAAAAAACTACTCCAGAAGATGGGGCAGCTGAATAAGAGGATAACATCTTTTAATCCTGGAGAGGAAGAAGGGCTAGAAATAGAAATGAAAGACTGACTACTTGTGTCACCAGTGTTGGGACATCAGTAGAGAAACTGCTGATGGTCAAGCAGACTTTCAGTGATTTGCCTTGAAGGTCCTACCAAGTCCAAGTCCCACAGTGCCATCACTAAACAAGGCCAGAAGCCCCAGATCAAACACAACTTTGTGTCTTTCCCTCATGACCTGTGGATCCTTCCTAATGCTGAAAGGACCTGAGATGTTTAATATGCATGCACAAACTCAACTTGCTCTTCTTAGGTCCAAACAGTTTTATTTTTTTTTAAGATTTTATTTATTTGACAGAGAGAGAGAGAGAGCGTGCGCAGTAGCGCACACAAGCAGGGGGAATGGCAGACAGAGGGAGAAGCAGACTTCCCGCTGAACAGGGAGCCAGATGTGGGACTCAATCCCAGGACCCTGAGATCATGACCTGTGCCAAAGGCAGATGAGGTCCAAGCAGTTTTAGAATCCAAGTGTTCAGGGTGCCTGGCTGGCTCAGTTGGTGGAACATGCAACTCTTGGTCTTAGAGTTGTGAGTTCAAGTCCCATATTGGGTGTAGAGATTACAGAAAAGTCTTTTATAAAAAAAGAACTGAGCATTCTAGTCTTAAATATAATTTTGGAAAAAGATGAAGAATTCTGATTTCTTGGGTACCTACTCCCAGCCTTTCCTAAGCAGCCCCACCCTATTTTGGCCCCTGCAGGAGGGTCTCCTGACCTTCCAGTGTGCACCCCTACTTTCTCCTGATCTAGGGCAGGGGATGGAAAATTTCCAAGTGGAAGGACAAAAGGGAACCTCATTCTTTGTCAGAGCAATGCTCTCCTTACCACGGAACAATGGGGAAATGAGTTCAACTCAATAAACAACATTCACCAATCAAATGTACCAGAAAACTCAAGAGGTCTTAAGAAACATGTTTTGTAATTCCACTACCACAAACTCCACCAACACACGGCTTCAGTCCAATTCATGAATATTTACTGCAAGCTGGACCCAGTGTAGCTGCTCCCAGCGTAATGCAATTGTTAAACATCAGTTTTAGACTTACTGTGTACCTGTACCAGGTGGCACTGAGAGAGGCACCTATAACCTAGACCCAGACCTTGTTTTCAAGCCGATGTTATAATAGGAAGTAACTGCTAACCGGCTTGAGTACTTACTGTACGTCAGCCACTGCTTTACAGATACTAATTCCTTCCTCAGAGCAGTGCTTCTGTCTCCCACGTTATTCTTAAGCCCATCTTAAAGGTGAGAAAACTGAAGCTCAAGATGTCAAATAATTTTCCTGACGTGAGACTGAGGAAAGTGGCGAGGTGGCATTCACCCCCAGGCCTTCTGCGGCTCGATCTGCTCAGCTCCAGCAGCAGCAGTAGCCACCAGCACTGGGTCTGGCTTACAGGGGGCACTCAGGGATGCCTGCTGAGAGGAGCTGGCTGGTTAATGTAAGAGGCAGAATGAGAGTGTTTCGCTGAAGGTGCCACAGGCACAGACAAGAGGAAGTTCCTTAATTCTGACTAAGAGGAGCCTAGAGGAAGTGAACCCTGGAATGGGAAAAGGTAAGAAGGGGGCATTTCAGG
This sequence comes from Lontra canadensis, assembly GCF_010015895.1. Lineage (NCBI taxonomy): Eukaryota > Metazoa > Chordata > Mammalia > Carnivora > Mustelidae > Lontra > Lontra canadensis. The sequence goes on from NW_022631110.1 coordinate 3,937,578, forward strand.
CTGAGGGGAGCACAGGATCTGTGTAACATTGAGACCGTCTGACAGCTGAGATCCAGTGATTCTATCTATTGGCTAAAGGTATTTAAGCAGATCCAAGCAACAGGGGGCTTGCTCGTCACTAAACAGTGCCTACAACAAAGCCCTAGAAAGAACAGTACATTTGCTAATTTCCATCCTGCGGGTGAATAAAGGGAAAGAAAAAAAGGCATCACCGGTGGGTAATGGGAATGCACAGGATTTCAATATTGGAAGAACCTGTTGTTAAAGGAAACCACCAGAGGTATTCCCTAGTCACCTTCTACATCAGCTCTGAAAAGCACTCATCAATTCGTATCACCTAGATGTGCGGGCTGAATCTCATTAAGAATGGATCCCAAATGACAAGGCCTCTGGGTAACCAAGAATGATCAGCATCCCAGATGGATTATAATAAAACCTCAATAATCCAGATTTTACTGAGAATGACATTATTTTTCCAAGTATCTGGCCTCACTAGCCCTCAAAAGAACAAACCATGGTACTACCTGGTCCCTAAATTGAACACTCCCAATTTTTCCACACCAACCGTAATGCATGTAAGTGTAGTATTTTATTTTATTTTCAAAGATTTTATTTATTTGACAGACAGAGATCACAAGTAGGCAGAGAGGCAGGCAGAGAGAGGAGGAAGCAGACCCCCTGCTGAGCAAGAGAGCCTGATGCAGAGCTCGATCCCAGGGTTCTGCGATCATGACCTGAGAAGGCAGAGGCTTTAACCCACTGAGCCATCCAGGCGCCCCATAAGTGTAGTATTTTAAACCTTCACATGTCTTTCTATGGTTCCAATTTCAAGTAAAGGAAAACAGCTTTAAGCTAATCTTAAAATCAGTAGAGAATGCATTAAATGGTTCTACAATAAAGTTCCCCACTAGAGCTTAGAATGCCCCTTTATTAAGTTCCTTCAAAGAAATTTAAATCTCACAGATAAACAGCATGCCCGACCAAAAAGCTCTTCCCTGCCCTTAAAACGTAGAAATAACCTATTATTTAAAGTCCCAAATAAAACTGCAAACTTCAACAACCTTGATATTTTCTTCTGCTAGGTCTCCCTCCCTCAAGGCTGATTCTGATGGGTGGGTTGGTTAGTGGGTTCTGGGTTCTTCCCTAGCAGACATATCTGAGTTTCTCAAAGTAAGCAAAAAGAATGAAAACAGAAGTGTACATGTTTATAGTATTTATATCACTAACGTGTGATATTGGTTAAAATCTGCCTTAAAAAATGCATGATGAAAAACGCATAATGGGAAAGACTTAAGCCACCTCCTCCTATGAACGATGTAAATGAAGGCCCAATCAGAAAATACCTCCCACCCACCACGAAAAGCACGTTTTAAGTGAATAATGACTATTTCTCTTGATTTCTTTCCCTTCCTTGGTTCACTTCATATAAAATATTCATATCTTCACTATGCGTTAATTCTTCGAATCATATACTTAAATTAAGATCTGCGCCTTTGTAGCATGCACGTTATACTACAGTAAAAAATGTTTAAAAATAGGTCACATTAACTTAAAAAAAAAAAAGGTGTTGCCAGGAAAAACAGCAGGAAATCGGTTTCCCAGCTGCCTGCACCCCCGCACTACCTGCAACCACTTTACAGAACGTCGAAGACGCGAGACCTGCTTATCGAAAATTCTGCCAAATGTCCTCAAAATTTCTCCCTGCTTCGCTCATTTTTGGGCAGCCCGTCTGAGCACCGGCACTCCAAAGCTCCTAGCAGTTGCAGCCTCGCCGGCTGGGAGACGCGAGGGTCGCGCTGCCACTTGAGGGGGCCTGCGGCCCCTCCAGAGCCCTGGGCAGCGCAACCGAGGCCTGCGGGAGCGCCCGCGGGTTGTGGGAGAACCCGGCCCGGGGCTCGCGCCCGCCGGCACTCCTTCCGCCCCTGCCAGTAGGTGAAGTGCCGGATCTGCCCCAGGATGCCGCGAAGCATGAAGCCGGGCCACCTTCAGGGCCGGCTGCAGCTGCCGCTCGCGCGCATTTCCCAAGACGCAGAGTGGGCGAGTGCGCAGGCCCCGGCGACCCCCTGGAGCCCGCTCAGCCTTCCCCAGTGCCCCCCACGCCGGCTGCTCCCTGAGAGGGGGCCGGTCCCCCGGATCCCCTAGGGCATCCAGCGTGGGCCCAGACTCCCCACACCAAACATACTTGCCACCCCCCCTAAGCCACCCCCAACTGCACCCACTCACTCAGGCCACCTGAGAGGGGCCCCTGCCACCGGCACCGCGAGCGCCGCGGCCCTGGATACCTTGCCTAGTTGACCATGAGCCGGGAGAAGGGCGTTTAGCCCAGCACCGCGCTGCGTCCCCGCCCCGCGCGCTCCAGAGCCGGTGCCCTGCGCGGCCCACGGAGGGTCCGCCCCGCCCCCCCGGGGGGTACCTGAAGCCCCCACGCGCCCGCCGCACCTCGGGCGCCCTACCTGAAGGTCGGTGGTTGGGCGGGGAAGTCCGCACGGCGCCTGACTCGGCCATCTTCCCGGGGAGTGGGAATCCTCGCGTAGCCCCCTCCGTCCCGCTTCCAGCCCCGCAGCCGCCACCGCGTTCCATCCGGACGCGCGGGCTGCACAGGCGCACTGCCGGAACCGCCGCGCCGCAACGGACCCGCGCGCACCCGCACGCGCACGCGTCCTCCTCACACAGCGTGCGCACACGGCGTGCACGTGCGAAGTGAGCGCCGGTTCTCACGCCGCGCACGCGCACCTGTGAGGGGCACACTGTCCCTCACAGCGCACAGGCAGGCGGCGTGTACATGCAGCATGCGCACTAGTTCTCACAGCACGCGCACGAACTGCGCGCACTTTCGATGTGCACACCGGTCCTCCGAGCATACACGGCGTGTACATAATTCCTCATAGACTGCTTACACGTAGTGTGTACACACCAGTGTTAAACGCACCTCCCCACAGTGTGTGCACCCTCAAAGCACTGTATACATAGGATGCAGTTTCTCACATTGTGCACGCATCCTCAAAGAGCTGCGAACACAGTGCACATATACCACGTGCACACACGTGTTCACCCAGCGCGCACGTGTTCTCATACACCGTGGGCACACGTCCTCACACAGCCTGTGTACGTTCACACACACGAGGTGTCCACACACATTCAAGCTCAGTCCTGCAGCTCTGGAAACAGTTCCTAGCTAGGGCCTCAGGCAGGCGCCACTGGTGTAGACATCTGATGGACCCTCCCACCAAGCACATTCAGGTTCTAGTTCTCAAGGTGGATGGGCAGCCGGTGCTAGGTTCTCCCTCAGCCCAGCCAAGACTTGCACCACACCGGACAGGACTACGGTAAGCTCACTGGTCAACCTCCCAGGCAAGGCAAGGGGCATGTAGTCGTAGGAACTATGGTTCCTTTTTTCCTGGGGGGAAAATAATGCTCAGTTGAGAAATCTCTCCGAGGACCTCTCTCTCTCTCTCTCTCTCTCTCTTTTTTAAGATTTTATTTATTTATTTGACAGAGATCACAAGTAGGCAGAGAGGCAGTCAGAGAGGAGGAAGCAGGCTCCCCGCCGAGCAGAGAGCCCCATGCAGGGCTCGATCCCAGGACCCTGGGACCATGACCTGAGCTGAAGAAGCTCCAACCCACTGAGCCACCCAGGCGCCCCAGGACAACCTCTCTTTGAAGAAACTGTTAAACGTGTAGTAGCCTCAGGAGTGGAGGTCATGAGCATCTCACCTTCTCAAAGACATATATACTGAAAAAGATGTCTGCATTACGCCAGTTCAAGCTTCCAGGTGTTTACCCAGGTACAGCCTGCCAAGTGATAACTGATCTCAGTGGGGCCCCAGGCTGCACATTTCTCTGTTGGACAGTGACCAGCCCTCTGAGGTTTTAACTCCTACCCCTGGGGGAGGGAGAAATGCCTGATTAAAACACAGAATTAAGCTGAATAAGAGTACAAGATTTTTATTGGGGATGATAAAAACATTCTAGAATTAGATTATGTGATGGTTAACTCCATAAGTATACTAAAAACCACTAAATTTTACATTTTAAATGGGTGAACTTCACAATATGTAAGTTATACGAATTTTTAAAAACCCACCAAAGTCGAACCCTCAGGAACCTGCATCTGAATTAGTAGTGAAAACTTGGAGAGTCCCTTTGTGGCAGAAAAACATGATGAACGTGTTGGTGGTACTCCCAAAGGTGCACAGGGAATAGGGTGTGACTGTGGTGAGAAAGCCAGAAGGGGACTTTAGACAGAAATGAGCAGGAAAGCGGGCAAGTGCAAGCTGGTCCCTTGGCTATTAAAAAAAAAAAAGTTTCTAACCCAAGTAAGATTGAGCCAAGTTAATTAGGGCATGGGAGCCATCTTCACTGGCCCCCCACCCCCGTTTTCCCTTAGAGACCTTGGGTAGTAGTTCATTATTAATCCAACTCTTCAGCTTTTGTCTTGCTGACATGCCGGAATAGCATTTCATCTTGGTTTCATTCTATTTTTTCCTTTCTATTCCCACTTCCATTCCTCCAGTCATAGGCACTTCACTATTTTATTTTTGTAGCTCTATTTTCTAAATATATAGTGTTGTGAAGATATGCATGGTTTTAATTTATATAAATGATATTGCACAATAGCTATCACTGTATTTTCTTGCTTGGAATCGTCAACATCTATTCATTGCAGCTGTATACAAATCAGAAATAGATTAGTCATTCATTCTGGTTTACTTTTTTAAAATGTATTTATTTATTATATATAGAGAAAGAGTGCCCACAAGCAGGGGGAGGGACAAAGGGAGAGGGAGAATCCTTCAGCAGACTCCTGGCAGAGGACAGAGCCGAAGTCCAGAGCAGGCAGCTTAACCGACTGAGCCACCCACATGCTCCTTGGTTGCCTATTCAATCCTTGTCCATCTTTTTATTGGTCTACTTATCTTTTTCCTGTTGATTTCTTTTTTTTTTTTAGGATTTTATTTATTTGACAGAGGGAGAGAGAGTGCACAAGCAGGGGGAGTGGCAGGTAGAGGGAAGGGAAGCAGGCTCCCCGCAGAGTACGGGGAGCCCAATGTGGGACTTGATCCCAGGACCCCAGGATCATGACCTGAGCCAAAGGCAGACGCTTAATGACTGAGCCACCCAGGTGTCCTTCCAAAACTTTTTTTAAAAAAAGATTTATTTAATTTATTTGAGAGAGAGAGAGAGAGAGAGAATGAGCATGAGAAGTGGAAGGGTCAGAGGGAGAAGCAGACTCACTGCCGAGCAGGGAGCCTGATATGGGACTCGATCCTGGGACTCCAGAATCATGACCTGAGCTGAAGGCAGTCGCTTAACCAACCGAGCCACCCAGGTGTCCCCCAAAACTTGTTTTAAAAATAACCTCTACACCCAACCTGGGGCTTGAATTCATGACCCCAAGATCAAGAGTGGCATGCTCTACCAACTGAACCAGCCAGGCACCCCCAAGATTTCCAGAACTTTTTACATTTTTACTTCCTAGTGCAAATGTAATATAGGCAACAGTTTTCCTTGAAAAGACAAGTTCACTTGTGGGTTATATCCACGGATATTGCTGTATTAGAAATTTAAGAAATATTTAGTATTAATTCACTAACCTGATGCTGTAATATAACATACTTCTAAAGAAAAGTAACAACAAAAATATTAACAGTGGCATTTTCACATTTCTGCAAATCTCTTTACAGTTTGGCTTAATAGTGGAGTCTCAGATCTACTTTTCTTTTTAATGTGTTGTAGTATGTTCTTTTGGTTAAAACAGGAATGTAGTTGGAAAAGGGAGAAACATTCTCATAGCCCCTTCAGGTAACTGTATGTTCTTTTGATACTACACCCAATCTTGACTTATGGTAATTTCTTCAAGGTTAGCAGCAATGTGGAATATAAGACTGAATCAATATTCATTCCATTCTGTTACATTAAAATCCCCTGATCACTTAGAAAATACTGGTTGATTCAGCTATGAAGATCTTCCAAATGTCAACACCTTTAATATTAAAGTCATTCATCAATACCATCACTAATCTCTAAAATCTTTACTGTGAAGTTGTAAAGCTATTGATCCTAGTTTTTCAAAACTTCTAATTTTTGTTTAAAAAGCTTAAATCTTATCAACACCAACAAATTCTGCCAGTTCCCTTGGGGCAACAGCCTCATCTCATTCATTTTGGAGAAAATGTTAACCACAAACCCAGGTTTGTCAGTCAAGTAAAAATAGTGTTCCATGAAAAATAGTGGCTAATACAGCTTGCAACTCAATCACACAAGGGTTTTTCCTCAAGACAACTATTACACTGTTCACAGTATGTAGAAGTGCTTTATGTAGCACTTTCTACTTTGTCACATGCAATATTAAAAAGGTGTGTACTCAACGGCTGGATTTAATGAGATTAATAAAATTTATTGCTACTCAGGGGCATTCTTAAGTAAAACTGGCTTTAAAAAGATTTTAGAGCGTGCATACAAGCAAGCACAAGTGAGGGGGCAGAGGGATAGAGAACCTGAAGCAGACTCAGACTACAGAGCCCAATGCAGGGCTTGAGCTAACAACCCTAAGACCATGACCTGGGCCAAAACCAAGATTCGGACGGTTAATCAACTGTGCCACCCAGGTGCCCTATAAAATTAGCTTTTTAGGGGCACCTGGGTGGCTAAGAGAGTTAAGCCTCCACCTTTGGCTCAGGTCATGGTCTCAGGGTCCTGGGATCAAGCCCTGCATCAGGCTCTCTGCTCAGTAGGGAGCCTGCTCCCCCCCCAACCCCGCCCTCTACCTACTTGTGATCTCTGTCAAATAAAAATAAAATCTTTTTTAAAAAGTTGGCTTTTTAAAAAGACTTGAGTTTCTGTATTTGCTTCTGGTAGAGAACCTTTCTTAACAAAAGTTATTCTTACATTTCTAAGGTATTTAAAATAAAAACTATGCATTGATTTCTATTAAATTTGCAAAAATCCAACTAATTCTATACCTGATATTCCAGTGGATCAAATGAGCAATGGAGTATCAGGTATAGGGACTTAACTCAGATTTTGTCTCTACTTTTTGATCTGCTCATTATCAAGTTGTAAACTGAACAAAGCCTGGATTCAAACAAAAAAGACATTTTTTTTTTTTAAAGGTTTTATTTATTTATTTGACAGACAAGTAGGCAGAGAGGCAGGCAGAGACAGAGAGAGGAGGAAGCAGGCTCCCCACTGAGCAGAGAGCCCGATGCAGGGCTTGATCCCAGGACCCTGAGATCATGACCTGAGCCGAAGGCAGAGGCTTTAACCCACTGAGCCACCCAGGCGCCCTAAAAAAGACATTTTTATTTTTAATTAATTTATTTTTAAAATATTTTATTTATTTGACAGAGAGAGGGCATGAGCAGGGAGAATTCCCTCTTGAGCAGGGAGAATGATGCAGGAGATGCAGGACTTGATCCCAGGACCCGGGGATCATCACCTGAGCTGAAGGTAGATGCTTAACTGACTGAGCCACCCAGACACCCTGAAAAGACATTTTTTAAGAAGTGAGCAAGCTGGGGGGGGGGGGTGTAAACAAATTGACCAGAGAGTATCTGCTTCATCCATGGGTCTCTGTAGTACAAAAATTAAAGTCTGTTGAATGTGATTTTGGCAATTTGAGGTCATTAAGGAGAAGTGATCTACCATTCGAAAACATCTTCTGCATAGGTTTGTAACAAACTCAGTCACCCACAAAATGCAACCCCATATTTGAAGTCTGAATGTATTCATTCAAATCAAACAACCAAAAACAGAAAAATAAAACATGAAGTATACATTTTCCCTCAATCACGACTGGTTTTCAGAAGAGCATCTTCATGAACTTAAGTTTAAATAGTTAAAAAAAAAAAAAGTTCAGACAATTCGTAAAGAATCAACTGCATACGGTTAAAAGTTATTTCATATTTTATTTTCTAATTGTAATAGTTTGCATCCATTTTTTTACATAAGTCCAAACCTCCAAATCAGTCAATACTAATTAGCTGTCATGAATCTATATAGTAAAAGGACTCATTAGACTTAAGAAATGAAATATGACCAGAGCTATCAATATTAATAACTACAAATTTTCTCTAAAGAAATATAGAGTAGTTGGTATTTTGCAAAACATCCATCTTTAAGCAATTTAAAGACTTGTTAGTCTAATGCTGAATTAAATGAGGGTAACAATTATTTTAAATATTGTACCAACATGAATGTATGAATATATATGTTCTACAAGTTTCTTTTATTATAGGAACTAAAGACTGTAAGTGAAATGGTAAATAGAGAATATAAAAGATGTGCATATTTGATCTTATACAGTCCTGGGTACTGAGTGAAAAGCAGCAGACACTGCACTAGGTGCAATACACATACAGAGACATAATTAGTCCCCTGCCAATTCTGTAGGTACGATTCTCATCACCTCCATTCTTACGGTAAGGAGCCTGAAATTCACACAAGTGAGAGAAGGTGCCCGTGGTCACCTGCAGGTGAAGGGCAAAGTGGGGGTTGGGGCACAGGCCTCCTGACCACAGGGCCCATGCTCTCTTACTCTCTATCACACTGCCTCCTAAGCTCCCAGCAGCCGTGGGGGGAGAGAAGACCCACTCCAATACTTTCCAAATTCCTGGGTTGTTCACTCTGTCCCTGAGGAGTTATCTCAATGCAGCTGTATGAATATTTTGTTCTTTTCTGAGTAGGAAGAAATGAGCAAAGATAAAAAAAGCAAGGATAAAGAGAACAAGTTTATGGTAAATCAAAAACACAAAAGTGGTGTGTAAAAGTTCATGGGAGTCCAAACCGTATAAATGAAACTCCTCTTGCTAAGCAGGATAAAGATCTAAACATCTCCTACCAATATGAGTCTTAATTTTTAGGACAAGTAACATAAAGAACCTCACTTTCATTCTGATGCTGTCAAGCTACGGTTAATACTGGCTATTTTAAAATCTGTAGGAAATAAAGTATAAATCCAGATAGCTATTTTTATTTCAAACATGCTTTTACCTAACTTGATTACTCTGTTGTTCTGAAGTCAGTACTGACAGTTTATATTTACTAAAGATGTTATTCACCATCCTATGATTTAGTATTTACATAAGATAGATGAGATTAAGTTAAACTACAAGTCACAAGGAGTTTTGCAACCAACTATATTCACAGCCATGATTCTGTAACTGTGGTGAGTAAACCAACGGCCATTCCTTAATAAAATACAAGAATTTTCATCATGCATAGTTTACAGGTTCCTTAAGAGGTGGTCTCTTAAGAGGCTGAAAGTTCAGAAAAGGTTCAACAGTCAAGCAATTAAATCTTGGCAAGTATTTTTTCACACAAATGCTTGGTTTGGTTTTTGAGCCACCTTAGTAATACAATTTATTTATACTCTAACTGGAAGTAGAATCAATACTGCATGAAAAATGCAAGCCCATCAAATTCATTAGTAATAATTACTATACCTGCTTAGCAGGAAGAACAATTATTCTTGGATTTCAAACATTTTATTTTCTTTCAGGGCATACCTTATAGCCTTGTGTTAGTGAAATCAAAGAATATAACCAAAGAAACCCCAAAGCCAAAAAAAACCCCAAAACAACAAAAAACCACAGAAAACCTTAAACAAAAACTCAACAGAACAACACACATACACACACCAAAAAACAAAACAAAAACACCAACTAAGGACCACTTCCATTTCTCATATGAAATGTAATCAATGAAACTATACAAATTCCACATTAAAGTTAGTAAAACAATCCCTCCAAGGAGTGTTGCATATGACCTAGAACTTTACCATTTTATAATCATTATGATTTGAGATTTTCCAGGATGCAATGGCACTAGATTAAGCTCTTACTACATAGGCAAGGAAAAAAACTGTCACTAACACCCACATGAATGGGGACCATACTTGTAATTTTCAGACTCTTTGGACGAACCATATTTGTTAGAGAAGCTAAGCAGACAAAGTAATGTGTGAGTTGTACCATCCCTACCATGAACTGTACCACAGACACAGAGTTACAACATTCTTGGTAAAACAACAGGGGAAAAGGATCTACATATACACCACAAATTTAGTAAAACACTTTTTATACAGAAGCCTAAATATCTTAGGAAGTTTAGATTTTGATGAAGATAATCACTAAGTTGATTTTTCAAGGATAGTTTCTTACAAGTCTTAAAAACCAGCCCATGGACTCGGATGCATTCCACCTAGGTAAGTCTTCAGAACTCCAGAGAATAAGAAACATGAATTCCAACTGTCTACTCATTTCTATTCTCTGATTTAATGTTTTATAGTACCTCAGATTCTGATTCCACAGTTTGCACACTTACAAATAAACATGAGATTAGAGAAGATTTGCTTATTTTTTGAAGCCACATGAAGGTTTATTTCCCTTTGTAGTACTTTTCATCATTGAAAACATCTCTGGAGACCAGCAGAATAAAAGCTTCACAACCTTAATGATGGAACTCTTCATTGCATAAGATTTCAATGTGGCTAGTGAGGTCTAAATAGCCCCGCCCTTAATTTCATCTTGGTAGAGTTGAGAACAAAAACTGAGTAATGGAAAAATCCAAATTCCCAATAAAATATAAGCAAAACAAATCTTTACACACAATAAAATATATCCTAAACACAAAGTAAAGGTATAATATACTCTGCAGCATGACACTGTCTTTATTTCTCAGCAGTACTTCTTCCATTTAGAAATGAGAAACCATCTTTTCAGTAAATTGTTATTCCCTTCTCTTTTTACAGCTTAGGGATAGTTTGAAAAAGACTTAAATTGTACAGTTGTTAGGAAATTAAATTTTCATTTATACATAATTCAAGAGTTTATAAACCACTCAAAATTGTAGCTTATATGTATATGATGTCTGAAATAGAATGACACTTTTAACAATATTTTTGTTCTTTAAAAATATTCTACATACATGCATATGATCAAAAACAGTCTTCTTGTTTGGGAAATTTCCTATGCACAGTAAGAAAAAAAACCTGACAACTATATCAACGTTTCAATGTCAGGATAACTGGGTGCCACCTACTGTTCAATTCCTAGAACTACTAACCTTACAAATTAAAAATTGCTATTAAAACCTAGGTTCTAAAACCTGCATTTTGGAAATGCTTTTTTGTTGATACATTTATATAGTGGCAAAATAAGATCATGAAAAGAATGTACATGATATCAAAATTAGTACAAAAATAGCCACATGCTACTTAAATATGAAAAACTGACCTAATCATTTTTTACTTCAAATGCAGAGTTCTGCTTCTTTTAAATTGTATCAAAATCTCAAGGGAACATCGAAGTAACTGGAATATACAGAAAGTCACTGTACAGTTGACAGGCTAGTCAAAGTTAGGGCTTAATCATAATCCATGAGTGTAGGGCAAATGGTTTATTCAAAAGATTCATTTACTTATGGGAAGCGGCCAAAGTAGGAAAAGGAGTAATGCATTTCCCCCCACTTTTTAAAAATAGTAGATGTGGTCTTTTACCCATAAGCTCCAAAACATCAAAAGAACAAAGGGGGCTTAACTTTTCACTTAAGAGTTACCAGTTTTTAAAGAAATTACCAGTTTTTAAAGAAATACTTTAGCATTACCAGTTTTTAAAGAAATACTTTAGAAACAAATCAGTCTGCTTTAACAAACTGTATTAATGCTAATGAAATTTTAATCTTCCTTAACAGGTCACAGCCAAAATCCAAATTGTGGGAACAATCCTCAGAGAAATTGGAATGTAAAATGTTGAATTCAATTTAGATCTGGAAGAGAAAAGAACATCAGATCAAACAAAAGAATTCTTATCTTCCAGCAGTCTACCACATAATGGAGCCTTGCACACCCTAAGCTACCTTTGAAGAGGAAATTCTATACACTGGGTTTCTCGCCATTGGTTTGTTGCCAGTAAATCTTTACAACCTCCTTCAGAATGTCATGCCATGCAAAATATTCTTTTTTTTTTTTTAAGATTTTATTTATTTATTTATTTGACAGACAGAGATCACAAGTAGGCAGAGAGGCAGGCAGAGGGGGCGGGGGGAGCAGGCTCCCTGTTGAGCAGAGAGCCTGACGCGGGGCTCGATCCCAGGACTCTGGGATCATGACCTGAGCCGAAGGCAGAGGCTTTAACCCACTGAGCCACCCAGGCGCCCCCATGCAAAATATTCTTAATAAAGTTTAGTACCTCTTCCCTTTTTTGTTAGTGATAAGAGATTTTTTTGTTCTGGGGTGGAAGCAGACACACAGGAGTATTATCTGAGAAAGAGAGGGGTCTGGCAGTAACCAAATTCTCCTCTCAACCTGGTTTTAGAAACAACTAGCATTACCTATAAATGATCTGAAGAAATGTCTTGGAAACGTAGGGTTCTCAGGTGATAAAGCAACCCTTGCTTTATCTTAATGTTCAAGATAACTCAAATTCCTTTGGTATCCACCATCTTTTACCATCTCTTTCCCTGCCAGCGTACTGGGTCCAGTCCTAATGAATCACTGGCACAGATTGTTTTTTTTTTTTTAGAAAATCTTAACTTTGTTTAGATCCTCAACCTATTACCTCTGTGTATTCAAATTCAAATTCATACTCAAAAGTGTTCTCTGATTTGGTTCTTATTTCCAAAAGAGACCTACCCCAGCTCTAAAAATGTCTGGATTGCCCCTTTATTTCCAACACAATTCCATGTCAGGTTCTGGTCACAGAATATAATCAATAAATCTACTGTCAAAGTATCATTAACAAGTCAGTCACAAGAATTCTGTGGCTCAGGGTCTCTAAAGGGAGATACATTAAAAAAACAATGACGTATTTATGTAAAAATTCAGAAATGCATATACACATGGAGGATATGTACTCAAATTCTTAACTCACCCTGATTATTCTAAATGGTCTGAAGATGCATCAAAATATAAGATGGGTTGATGGATGAATAAAGATATAGTTAGATATATGATAAATCCGGTAAAAAAAATATTAATTATAGAACCTGGGTAGTGGGTATCACTTGTGATGCCTAATTCAGACTCCCCGCAGATCAGCCTTTGTATTTTTGAAAGGCCCTGGTAATCATGTCACACAGTCTGAGTCAGGAAAAAATACCCCAGAGACAATGAAATTTCATTTTTGAATCAAACCAAACATTAGCATAATTATTTTTAGATTTATATACATAGGTGGGCTCTCAACTACATTTTTATTTTAAGGAGTTGAAAAAGAGCCCAAACTGGAGTTAAGAGTAACTTATAATACTACCCCAATTATTTAATAAATTTATATTGCCAGAAACTAAGTATGAATTTCACTTAAATACTGTAACAGCAGAAGGGCATTTATTCTGGGGCGCCTGGGTGGGTTGAGCCTCTGTCTTCTGCTCGGGTCGTGATCGGGTCCTGGGATCAAGCCCTGCATCGGGCTCTCTGCTCAGCAGGAATCCTGCTACCCACTATCTCTTTGCCTGCCTCTCTGCCTGTTTGTGATCTCTCTCTCTGTCAAATAAATAAATAATCTTAAAAAAAAAAAGGCATTTATTCTTGTGAGCATCACTGCTTTACCTTTCAGAAAAATAATACATTTTCCTAAAACACACCAACGCCAAACCAAGAGTTTGCCAACAACGCATATCCAATAGATGAAGTAACATAATTGGCGAAAGGTCTCTAAAGATTTATTTTAGAAAAGAGAGGTCCCACGTGGAGAAGAGGCAGAGAGAGGGGGAGAGAGTCTTAAGCAGAACTGAGCGTGGCAGCCAACTGGGGGCTCGATCCCACCACCCTGAGATCATGATCTGAGCTGAAATCAAGAGTTGGATGCTCAACTGACTGAGCCACCCAGAGGCCCCTGGAATTACAACATATGTTAAAAGCCTTGTTAAAACTGAAACCTTCTGGGGCATGTGGGTCAAGCATCTGACTCTTGGGTTTCAGCTCAGTTCATGATCTCAGGGTTGCGGGATTGAGGCCCGCACATTGGGCTCCATGCTCAGGGCAGAGTCTACTTGAGATTCTCTCTCTCCCTCTCGCACGTGCTCTCTCTAAAACAAAACTAAACATTTTAAAAAATGTTGTAATTCCAATGTTCCATATCAAGCTACTTAAAAAAGATTCTTCTAATATACCAGTATTTCAATTAAGGCATGTTTCTTTGAGAAGATCTTCTATTTCTTACAACTATCTGCTAAATTCAGACACAGCTATCTCTTAAGATACTTTTAAACGAGTTATGATTCCAATGCCTAGCATTCATATCACCAAAGCAAATACTGATCTTTTCTGGAAGAAATGTTGAAAAGATTATAAGAATTCTCAAAGTATAAGTTTGACTAGTTGTCTTCTAAATAATACTGAGTATTTTAATTCATGGACAAGTCTTGAAATATACCCTAATTCAAGTATTCAACATTTTTAGTTTAAAGGAAGACAGGAGAAAAAGCTGGTATTCTCTGTGGATAACTCAGAAACAAAAGTTGGAAAATATAAGATCCATCTACTCACATCATCGATGTCTTCATCATCATCTCCAATGTCATCGAACTGAATTTCATCATCATCTCCAGGACCAAATGTATCAGTTTCATTGATTTTAGCTAAAGAAACAATAACAAATACACTCATATAACCAAGATAATATTAAAATGGTCTGATATCAAATGTTGACGTATAAAAAGACTCTTATGAGTCAAAGTTATACCAATTCAAGTATAGTTGACATATATATTAATTTCAAGCGCACATGGTTGATTTTGACAATTATATACACTACAATATGTTCACGAGAATAAGCATGGTTACCATGTCACCAAAGTTACTACAATATTATTAACTATATTCCCCATACTATACTTTTCATCCCCATGATTTATGTTAGAACTGGTAGTTTGTACCGCTTAATCCCCTTCACCTACTTCACCCACCTCCCCGCCCCCCAACAACCACTGGATATCTTCTCTATATTTACGAGTCTTTCTCTCGTTTGTTCGTTGTTTTTTTTTTAGATTCCTTAAGTCTAAGTGATATCATATGGTATTGTCTCTCTGATTTATTTCACCTGGCATAATACCCTCTAAGTCTATTCATGTTACTACAAATGGAAAGATTTCACTTGCTTTTATGTCTGAGTAATACTCAGTTGTATGTGTGTATCAATCACATATCCTTTATCCATTTATCTATCAGTGGATACGTGAGTTGCTTCTGTTATCTTGGCTATTGTAAATAATGCTGCAATAAACATAGGGGGTACATACACTTTTTCAAATAAGTGCTTTCATTTTCTTTGTGTATATATCCAGTACTGAAATTACTGGACGGAATGGTATTTTTATGTTTAACTTTTTGAGGAACTTTTTTAACTTTTCGAGGAACCTCCATACTGTTTTCCACAATGTCTGTACCAGTTTGTATTCCTACCAACAGTGCACAAGGGTTCCTTTTTCTCCCCATCTTCGCCAACACTTGTTATTTCTTGTCTTTTTGATACTAGATATTCTGACTGGTATGAGGGGCATCTCACTGTGGTTGTGATTTGCATTTCCCTGATTAGTGATGCTAAGCATCTTTTCAAGGCCTATTGGCCATTTCTACATCTTCTATGTAAAGTGTCCATTCAGGTCTTCTGTCCATTTTTAATTGGATTATTTGGGAGGATTTTTAGGCATTCAGTTGTAGGAGTTTTTTTTGTCTTGTTTTTAAGATTTTATTTAGGGGCACCTGTGTGGCTTAGTATCTCTCCCTTTCGCTCTCAAATAAATAAAATCGTAAAAGAAAAAAAAAAGATTTAATTTATTTATTTGAGAGAGAGAACACGCACATGTGCAGGAGCAGGGGGAGGGGCAAAGGCAGAATCCCCTGCTGAGCAGGGAGCCCTATGCACAGCTTGATCCCAGGACCTGAAAGAAGACGCTTAATCACCCAGGTGCCCCAAGCTATAGGAGGTTTGTTTGCCTTTTTTTTTTTTAAACATATTTTGGATATTAACCATTTATTAGATAAATCATTTGCAAATATCTTCTCTCATTCAATAGGTTGCCACTTTGTTTTGTTAGTTTCCTTCATGGTCCAAAAGCTTTTTGGGTTGACATAGTCCCAAGTATTTATTTCATAAAGATATTTTTAGTAAAGCGGGCTCTAGTTACACAAATTCTGAAACCTTTACAACTTCTAACTATGCCTCAAACTGGTTAGAGCACATGCTAACAACTACCAATCACCAGACAGACTCATCAATCAGAAACTTGAGTCAAATCATGATTATCCCTAAGCAATGAAAATGAACTGGGAAGTGCTGGTTCCATTCCCCAATATACTAGCATTCCCTACACTGGAAATGTTAAGTAAATAATTTTGGAGGATTTTTGTGCTTAAGTAAAATTATATTGTTTTCATAATAATATGCAAGAAAGCCCAAACGAAGAAAAAACACAACAAAATGAAACAAAAACACCAAATGAAATAGATACTTAGGCTTACAAAATAGTATGTAAAGTACATTTCCCCTTTGGTGAGGTTACTAAGGACTTATTTAAGTTTACCGCCTATGAATGCGTAACTTTTGAGGTGCCTGGGTGGCTCAGTCAGTTAAGCATCTGCCTTTGGCTCAGGTCATGATCCCAGTGTCCTGGGATGGATCCCCACATTGGGCTCTCTGCTCAGCAGGGAACCTGCTCCCCCACCCCCGCCCATTCATGCTTGCTCTCTCCCCCTCTCTGAAATAAATAAAATCTTAAAAAAAAATACACAACTTTTGTATTGGTAACAGAGAGACAACATTGGTTTTAAAAAATCCTACAGGATCCTTTAATACTAGGATAAGAACTGAAAACTGACTTTATAAAAATTGACAACAGTACCTAAGTACTATCCCTGCTTCATATTTAAAGTAGATGAACAATGACAATCTCTTGAGAAAGTTATTGTGAATACTGAAATAAATACGGAAACAAAAGTAATCCTCTGATTAGTATTATGCAGAAGTTCAGAGTATAAAATATAACTCCACACCAGAAAGTGTATTTATTAAGGACAGAATCCCAGTTACTTTTTTCTTAAGGTATCCAGTATTATGAAGCAGGCATACTTAAAACGAACCATGTAAACACAAAAGTAAATATGCAAAATTCTACCAAAATTCCTTCACCTAAGTGAAGCACGAACCAAGTACGAACACCATATGACAGGTTAATAAAGTAACTCAGACATTACCATGCTCTGGAAGCTCGCCATATGCCTTCAGACTTCTAGCTTCATCTGCATTGTATTTTAAAATTACATCGGCTTTATTATCCTAAAAAAGACAAGTAACTTTTAGAACTGATTATGCCAAAATATTATTTCCCAAATTATTTTCAAACTGGATAAAAAAATTAAATCTCACTGTGGTTACAATCCTTTTTTCACATTTTAAAGTTTTCTCCTACCTAGTGCGCTTGTTGTCATAAGCACTGGATGACATATGGAAATGCTGAATGACTATACTGTTAATTATACTGGAATTAAAATTAAAAAAAAAAAAAGTATTAGGGGCACCTGGGTGGCTCAGTCCGTTAAGCATCTGACTTCAGCTTAGGTCATGATCTCAGGGTCTTGGGATGGGGCCCCTGCATCTGGCTTCCTGCTCAGCAGGGAGTCTGTTCCTCTTCCTCCCCTTCTGCCTCTAACCCTGCTTGTGCTCTCACTCTCTCAAATAAATGTTAAAAAAAAAAAAAGTATCAAAACAAACAAAACTTTTTAAAAGATTTTATTTACTTATTTGACAGAGAAGAAGAGATCACAAGTAGGCAGAGGCAGACAGAGGGAGAGGGGGAAGCAGACTTCCTGCTGAGCAGGGAGCCAGATGAGGAGCCGATCTCAGAACCCTGACTGAGATCATGACCTGAGCGGAAGGCAGAGGCTTAACCCACTGACCACCCAGGCGCCCCAGAAACAAAACTTTTAAAAAATAAAGTTTTCTCCTACCTTCTAAAAAACATCCTCAGGATTATATAGTATAAAGCTGCTTACATGCATAAATGAATAGTGATCAACAAGCTTAAGGAAGATATTTACAGATCTCACTTTAAAAAGGGCAGAACTGTGCAAACCCAATCTTTTTTTTTTTTTAAAGATTTTATTTATTTATTTGACAGAGAGAGATCACAAGTAGGTAGAGAGGCAGGCAGAGAAAGAGGAAGAAGCAGGCTCCCCACCGAGCAGAGAGCCCGATACGGGGCTCGATCCCAGGACCCTGCGATCATGACCTGAGCCGAAGGCAGCGGCCCAACCCACTGAGCCACCCAGGCGCCCCTAAACCCAATCTTTTAAGTGTTTACTATTATCCTTTGATTAGAAGTCTTCTGGAATACAAAAATTCCCTGGGACCATAATTTACGGGTTGATTAAACAAACTAAAAAAATGTGTATTGTGTAATGACCTAAGGAAATTAATATGCCTTTCCATGAATTAGTGGTTCTTAGAATATGAACCGAATGAAATCTCCAATGGAGCCTTTATATTTCGTGGAGCTAGATCAGTAGAGGCAGAGTGAAGTTAATGAATTTGTATTTTTAAAAGCCCTTTTAAGTGTTTCTGATGTAAATGTCCCACTGAAAACTACTGCCATAGAATGTTCACACTTTCCCATTTGAAAAGAATCCCACTCAGTTAAGGAAGAAAAAAAGTGTTGAAACTGATTGTTTCAACTTCAAGAAGTTCTTTGGACCTAAAAGCAGGACCGAAGGGCTTCAAAGAGGATCAGTGATGCAAAGGCAGCGTGATTCAAACCAGTCCTTCTTGAACTGTGATGTTTATAGAAGTTCAAAGGTAAATTGCTAAAACGCATATTCCAATTCAGGAGGACTGGAGTGGGGTCCAAAAACCTATTATCTCTGACAAGTTCCTAAAAGCCAGTGATGCCACTGATCCCTGGACCACCCTTTAAGTGGCAGGGGTAGAGAAGGTGGTTTGTGGAAGATTAAGAATCAGAAAAGGTTGGTCTTGGCTGTCATTTTATAGTCAGAATTGTACATGTTTTCATATCTTGGGTTTCCTTATCCATCAAACAGAGAACTATTCTTCCTACTTCTGGGGTTATTTTTAAGATCAAGAGAAGAAACTGGACATTAGAATGGTATTTTGTTTTGTTAGAGGGACAGTACACACTTGCGGGGGAGGGGGCCAAAGTAAGGAGAGTGAGAATCTTAAGCTGGCTCCACACCCAGCAAGGAGCCCAAGGCAAGGTGCGATTGTGACCTGAGAGGAAATCAAGAGTTGGACCCTTAACCGACTGAGCCACCCAGGCATCCCAAAATGATATTAATTAAAGCAGGCTTTTTTGTACCTCAGCATTATTCACATTTTGGGCTGGGCAATTCTTTGTTGTAGGGACTGTCCTTTGCAATGTAGGATATTTGGCACCACCCCTTGTCACTATCCATTACATGACAGCGACACTGACTCCCCCAGTTGTGACAACCAGAAATGTCTCCAGACACTGCCAAATAGCCCCCTGGAGGAAACAATTCACTCATGGTTGAGAACCAATCATTTAAAGTAAAGATTTTAATTCTTTATTCTGGAACATATATTTAAAAAAAATCAAGGTAGGATCAAGGCTATAAAAACAGAAACATCACTCACAATGTGATTAAATATATGGTGATGAGTTCCAACAGGGAGAAACCAAATGGCCTACAGAGACCCACAATGAGTAGTCTTCAAGTTGAGATTATGAAGGGTAACTACCATTTTTTCTTCTGGGTGCTCATTCAAATTTAGATCACATACTTCTATCATGATTTCTACCACAGTTACTTGTGTGCCTGTCTCACTCTTTTCACTATCAGGCCATAAGCATTTTGGGATGGGAGCTTGGCTCATTCAGGTGTATCCACTACGGTAACAGTTCCCAGATTTTTATTTCAACAAATATGAATTAAAAAGAAAAGAAAAATTGCCACAGGAGGTCCACCATAAGATTAAATTTTTATTTTAACAAATAAGAACACAAATAAAACCACCACTAACATCACTCATTCCAAACAAGGGAACTTTTTAAATATCAAAAAAGGTAAAAAAAAAAAAAAAAAAAAAGACCATTTAACTTTATGAAAAATTCACGCTGCCTGTTATTTTTTCCATAGTGGAAACACGGACTCCACAAAATGGCCACTTGGGAACCATGATGCCTAGGGTATCTAGCATAATACCTAAAAAAATATAACTGGCCCTTATAAAATGTTTGTTGACACAATGGTGAGCAGCATGCTGGGGTGGAACTGGTCAAATACAGTCATGACTGAAGTTCTAAGCACTAATGGCTCACAAAATTCAACCAAGTGAACAAATGAGAAAAAAATATATACATATATATATTTTTACCTGGTAGTCTCGGAGACCAACCAATATAATGTCTGAAGTATTTATCCAAACCTATGAAAGAAAAGTCACTGCATGTCATATTTAAAAATAAAGAACCAAAGCAACACTGAGTTAGTCTTTCCATAAAACACTATTCACCCAACTGTGGGTAAATTACCTATATTTAGAATAGGAAAAAAATACTACAGTAAGCAGCTGAGATGTTTCAAATCTTCTATAATTTGGGGTGTTAAAATCTTATTTAACTGCCTGTTTATTAATTCCAGAAGAATAATGACTAGATTAGAAATTAAGGAATAGTGAATTACTCCAAGTGGTTAGTTATCCATCCATTACATGTGAGAATACAAAGTTAGAAATGTACTTTTATCACCTTCCCTCTCTTCATTTCACCAACCCACATAACAAGAAGCTGGCAAAACCTCTTTATAGTTTGGTAACGAGATTAAATAATAACCATATAAAATCAGAGTTTGAGGGACTTTTACCCAACTTGATTAATATATCTGCCTCAAAGCCCACTATGATGGGATATTAATCATTCCTTCCAAGGCAGCCCATTGAAGAAATTTAGTATCACCATAACACTAACTGTAATTCCTATTCAAACTTTCTTAACACCCTTTACAACTATTTCCCCCACCCTGAAACCAGAATCCAAACATGGGCCATATACCCCATTTAACCATTAGGTCTCTTTGATCTCCATTCAATTAGAATAGTTCCCCACCCCTTTAAGGTCATTAACATTGCATTAAGAGCCAGGCCATTTGTTTTGTGGGTTTCTCTCAATGTGGATTTGTTGACTGTTTATTCATTATTAGATTCCAGTTAAACATTTTGAGCAGAAAAAAATAGGTGATGCAAATGTGTCTTTAAATGGAATCCATAAAAAATTACCATCAAGGAGTTGGCTGTTTTATCATAGGTAATAAATCACTGTTCTACTGAAATCTTTGGGGAACTTCCAAAAATGAGGTACCTGACCCATAAAAACTATGGAGCCATCTCCCCCCTTAATCACAATTTTAAAGTAAAACAAATTTCCACACCTACCTTTTTTCTCAATTTCCCTCTGATGTGACATAACCTCTTTACACCATCAAAACACATTGCTTCTAATCGTCCATTTCCCAACATTTTGATTACTTGAGCATACTCTGGGGGAGGGAAAACAGAAGTGTATAGGATACTGTTCAACTTTTCAGAACAGCAACTTAAAAATCCACACAAAACTGACTAGAACTGGGGCACGGTCCATTAGGCGTCCGACTCTCGGTTTTAGCTCAGGTTATGGTCTCAGGGTCTTGAGATCAAGCCCCGTGTTGGGCTCTGAGCTCAGCAAGGAGTCTGCTGGAGTTTCTCTCTCCCTCTCTCTGTCTTTCCCCACTCTCCCTCTCTCTTAAGTGAATAGGTAAATCTTAAAAAAAAAAATTTACTAGAACAGGGACAGCTGGGTGTTGCAGTCAAACTCTTGGTTTTGGTTCGGGTCATGATCTCAGGGTTCTGGGATCAAGCCCCGCCTCACAGTCCAATGTCAGCCCAGAGTCAGCTTCAGATTCTCCCTCCCTCTCCCCCTGCCCCTCCTCCTTGCTCTAAGATAAATAAATAAATTGAAAATGAAACAAAACAGACTAGAACACATAGGTATAATGGTTAGGAATAAATATGTGTAGTAAAATAAAGACTAGGGAGTAATAAACACTAAGCTAGTTATTGGTAGAACCAGAATCTAGACTCCATAATGTCCTTTCTATAACAAGCTATCTCTTATCAGAAATGCTTTAATTACATCTATTCATTTTGAGTAAACAGAATGACTACTGTCTTCGTAACTGTAGGCTTTACTTTTGGAGACCAAGGTGGCATGTCCCAAAATGCATATTACATCTCTTCGATCTCTCTCATTTGGAATGTCTCCCAAATTTGGATCTCCTTTCCCTCAGATCCTATAAAGGCTAATTTCAACAATTTGGCAAATACAAGTAGCTTAATGTTAGTTTGTTTTTTTTTTTTTAAGATTTTTTTTTTTTAATTTGAGAGAGAGAGAACAAGCACAAGAGAGTGAGAGAGCGAGCAAGCGAGCACGAGTGGGGGAGGGACAGAGAGAAGCAGGCTCCCAGGTGAGCAGGGTGCCTGATGCGGGTCTCGTTCCCAGGACCCTGGGACTGTGACCTGAGCTGAAGGCAGATGCTTAACTGACTGAGCCACCCTGGTGCCCCAATGTCTTTATTATAAGTCATCATTCAAAGTTTTTGTAAAGCCAGAAAGATGTTCTCAGGCAAAATGCCGAACTTTTAAACAAAACCCTTCCAAAAGGAAACCCAAGAAGCCCCCTGGTTTTATTGACATTTGGAAAACTAAGATGATGAGCATTAGCTTGCACGTGGGCCTGTCTATTCTTCTCTTGTCATTAAATGACAGAAGACTGGAGGTGGATGTTACCTCAGAACCTTTAGCTTACTCAAGTTGTACATAAGACTGACCCACAGAGAATACCCACCGGTCTGTAAGTACACTGAGACCTAACTCTGAAAGGCTCAACCATGGAGTTAACATGCTGAAGTGATTGCTCAGACTATACTGCACCCAGAGCCTCAACATGGTGGGTCAATTCAAAGGCAGCCTCTCTTCCAAAGTGAGGGAAAAAAAACATGAAAAACGTAGTGGTGGTCATAATGAAGGAGGCAGGCCTAACTACGGCTAAGAAACAAAAAGGTCTTTTAGCCACAAAACATGCCTCATTTTTAGTGGCTTATATACACATAGCCATGAACAAAATCCACCAAAGTTCTTACAAAAAGACAATCAAAAAAGGTTCTTTGTTAAAATATGCCGGGAGGTACTAGGATAACTGGAAAATTTCAAAAATAGATTATATACTAGATATATAATATATTCATGTTAAATTATCTGAGTGTGATAATTCTATTGTGATTATATAAGAGAATATTCTTCTTAAGAAACATAATGCAGCAGGTAAGGTAAAAAACTACCATGTCTGTAACAAGCCTGAAAATCATTCAAGAGGGGCGCCTGGGTGGCTCAGTGGGTTAAGCCTCTGCTTTCAGCTCAGGTCATGATCTCAGGGTCCTGGGATCGAGCCCCACATCAGGCTCTCTGCTCAGAAGGGAGCCTGCTTACCCCTCTCTCTCTGCCTGCCTCTCTATGTGATCTCTCTGTCAAATAAATAAAATCTTAAAAAAAAAAAATCATTTAAGAAACACACACACACACACAAATATGTGACGGGTTTAAGGGAGTTCATTGTATGAACACTGCAACTTTTCCAAAGGTTTGAAATTGCTCAAAAATATGGGAAACTAGTGATATGCATCTTCGTTTAGAAAAGTCAATTGTTCAGTTTCACTCTATTCTATGTCCTGAAATTATATGCTAATGGCACTGGAGAAGTGTGGAAAAGGCCTCTAATTCATCCCTCAAAAATCCACAGTCTAATGAAATTACTATGTAGCACCATTTCCTAGCAAAAAAGGTCTACTAAGGGACGCCTGGGTGGCTCAGTTGGTTAAGCAGCTGCCTTCGGCTCAGGTCATGATCCCAGCATCCTGGGATCGAGTCCCACATCGGGCTCCTTGCTTGGCGGGGAGCCTGCTTCTCCCTCTGCCTCTGCCTGCCATTCTGTCTGCCTGTCTCTCTCTCTCTCTCTCTGACAAATAAATAAATAAATAAAATCTTTAAAAAAAAAAAGGTCTACTAAATCATGCCAACTGTTAACCTCAGCTTTTGAGGCTTAGTTCTCTCTGAACTGTATAATTCATTCTTAATTATGAGTGTTCATGCAAAACAATGAAACCCAGACATTTACAGAAACGCCTCCAATCCTCATTGCACACAGGACACCAGGGAATGATTAGAGGCACTCTAGAGAGGTGTGGAGGGCTGAGGAACAGAGAAGGGCAAAGAGGGGCACAGGATGTAATCACTCAGGGTTATGAATAGTTCTAACCTTTTATGTTTTGACATTGAAATTCCATGTTAAAAAAAACTATTACTTAAAAAAAAAAATTCACAGAAACGCTTACCTTGTCCATCTTCTTTGAACACCAACTCTCTTTTTTCAGATTCATTCTCATTCTTACCTCTGCGTCTATTTTTACCTCCTTTACCTGATGGTTTTAAAGAAAAAAAAAAAGATGTTAATTATCTGTACAACAGTATTAAAGAAATAAATGACTCACAGCATGCCTTTAAAAAATCATTTAAACTTAAAAATTCACCTAATGTGGTCACACACTCATATTAAGTTCACAATTTCCAGTCATATCAAACACATCACTTCCCTACTCTTCTTGGGAAATTCCTTTTGGGTTATTTCTCCCATAAAATACCAACAAACTAAAAGAAAGTATTACATAGAATTATATAGATCCCTGAGAATATCTGTGTTCAATGGTCAAAGTTTCTGGACCATAATGACCACTTGGTTGAGCACATTTCTCGGTGAACCTGTCCTACAGTGGCCCACAAGGGCCAGGGTGGGAGATATATGGGTTACCAATAAATTTCCAAATAAATAAGCTCCCTCTTTTATTGGACCTCCCCATGAAAAGTCTGAGTTCAATCAAGTAGGATGAGTTGGGGTGTGGGGTGCGGGTAAAGTTATAGCTCCTGGAATGGGATACACGGATTTTGTGGTGGAGGGAAAAACAACTCCAGCTGATCTGAGAGTTTTATCTTATACCTGTAAGAAAGATTCACTGAGCAAAGTATTTGAAGTTAAAAACACAAGGCACTAATTCCTGAACTTGGAAGCAACCAAGATGTCCTTCAGTAGGTGCAGGAATAAACTGTGGTTTGACACAGGGGAGTATATTATTCAGCAATAACAAGAAATGAGCTACTGAGTTCCTAAAAAACACTAAAGAATCTTAAATGCAAACTGTTTAGGGAAAGAAGGAACCTATAAAGGCTGAATAGTATGCCTCCAATCACACAACATTTTGGAAAAGGCAAAACTATACAAATAGTATTAAAAAAAAAATCAGTAGTTGCCATGAGTTGGGGAGGAGAGGGCAGATGAATATGTAGAACACAGAGGATTTTCAGGGCAGTTATATTATTATTCTGTAGGATACTGTAATGGTGGATACATGTCATTATACATTTGTCAAAACCCACACAATGTATACATGAAGAATGAACCTTAAGTAACCTATGGACTTGTTAGTAATAATGTATCTATACTGGCTCATGTAAGATGTTAACAACATGCTGGGGTAATAAGAGAATTCTAGTTTCTACTCATTTCCCTACAAATGTAACTAATCTAAAAAACAAAGTCCAGGGGCGCCTGGGTGGCTCAATGAGTTAGTATGCCTTAGGCTGTCTTGATCTCCAGGTCCTGGGATAGAGCCCCACAGTGGGCCCCCTGACCCCGACCCTGCCCCAGCTCATGCACACTCTCTTCAAATTAATAAAATCTTAAAAATAAAAAATAGGGGTGCCTGGGTGGCTCAGTGGATTGAGTCTCTGCCTTCGGCTCGGGTCATGGTCTCAGGGTCCTGGGATTGAGCCCCGCATTGGGCTCTCTGCTCAGCAGGAGCCTGCTTCTCCATCTCTCTCTGCCTGCTTCTCTGCCTACTTGTGATCTCCGTCTGTCAAATAAATAAATAAAATCTTTTAAAAAAATAAATAAATGAATAAAATAATAAAATTAAAAAAATAAAAAATTAAAACAAATAAAGTCCATTAAAAAAAAACCGAACAATAAAAAGCAGCTACCCTACAACCCAGCAATCGCACTATTGGGTATCTACCCCAAAGATACAAATGTGTGTGTGTGTGTGTGTGCGCGCGCGCGCACATACACACACACACAGACACACACACACAGGAATACTATGCGGCCATCAAAAAGGGAAATCTTGCCATTTGCAACAATGTGGATGGAACTAGAGGGTATTATGCTAAATGAAATAAGCCAATCAGAGAAAGACAGTTATCATATGATCTCATGGATATGTGGAATTTGAAAAACAAGGCAGAGGAGCATAGGGAAAGAGAGGAAAAAAATGAAACAAGACAAAAACCAGAGAGGGAAACAAATCATAAGAGGCTCTCAATCTCAGGAAACAAACTAAGGGCTGCTGGAGAAGAGGGGGGTAAGGGGGATGGGGTGACTGGGCAATGGACACTGCGGAGGGTATGTGTTGTGGAGAGTGCTGGGTGTTGTGTAAGGCTGATCAATCACTGACCTCTACCTCTGAAAGCAGCAATACATAATATGTTAACGATAATAATAAATAGTGGGATGCAGGAAAAAAAACAATAAAAAGCAATGTGCAAACCAGATGCAATCAGCAAAATCTTGACTGTGGGGGTGATTCAACAAGACAATTTGTTTTCTTCAATAGATTACACTATGAGGGGTCAAAAGACCAGATGGATGGGGAACTTACAGATTTCTTCTTCTTTTTTTTTTTTAAGATTACTTATTTGGAAGAGAAAGTATGAGAGAGAGAATGAACAAAAGCAGGGGTGGGGACAGAGGGAGAGGGAGAAGCAGACTCCCCACTGAGCAGGTAGACTGATGCAGGACTCAATCCCGGGACCCTGGGATCATGACCTGTGTTGAAGGCAGACATTTAACCAACTGGGCCACGCCGGCACCCTACAGATTTCTTAAAAGAGACTTAAAAGATTTGTCAACCAGTGGCAATGTGTAGACCAAATCTGTTTGTTTTTTGTTTTTTCTTTTTCAAAGACTCTGCTGAGCAGAGAGCTTAATGTGGGGCTCAATCCCAGGAGTCTGGGATCATGACCTGAGCCTAACTGACTAAGCCACTCAGGTAGGTGCCCCCCAAATCTGGATTCTGATTTGGTGTGGATGGTGGTCAAGTTTAGATGTGAAGTGATTGTGTCTGGGGCCAGAAAGCGAGTACCTAAAGGTTCCTTATATAGTCTACTTTTGTATTTATTTAAAATTCTTTATGTACATTTAGAAATGAATACAGCAAGGTGAGTAAGGGTATGAAGCTATCACCGGTGTAAAAAAGAAAAATGAAGGGGTACCCAGGTGGCTCTTAAGAGTCTGACTTTTGATTTCAGCTCAGCTCATGATCTCAGTGTCCGGACACTAAGCAGTCCTGTGTCAGCAGCGTGAAGCCTGCTTAAGAGTCTCCCCCTCGGCCCTACCCCACCCCTGCTTTTCTGCCTGTTCTCTCTCAAAAGAAAGAAAGCTGCATATTCACATTTGCTTATATATACATAAAATACCTCTGGAAAGGCATATATAAAAAAAGTTAACAATGACTGCCTGTGAGAAGGAGAACTGGTTTATAATGGGACATGCTTAGGAAAGAGATTTCACTTTTCATACTTTTTGAAATTTGAATTGTAAATACTGTCCAAAAAAAATATATACTTCAACAAAAATCTTACCATGCAACAGACCTAGACTAGCCATGAAGAAAAGAGATAAACAGGAGGAATATTTCTGAGATGGAAACGAGAATTATGACCAGATATAGAGGAAGGGAGAAGGATAAAAGGAACTTTCACAAAAACCTCCCAGGATCTCAATTACAGACTATGTAAAATGAAGGAGTTAAAACAGTAGATCCAAATACCTCTACATTCCTTCTACTATTTAGGATTCTAGAATTTGATCTACTGGTGTCCTTAAAAAACGAATTCTCCACCTCTCCTTGTTTTTCACTTTAAATGACACTAATGATCATTTCCCAACTCTTGTTTTTCTGACTTTTCTTTAAAGATTTTATTAGAGAGAGAGAGAGAGCGAGTGAGAGCATGAGAGGAGAGAGGACAGTGGGAGAAGAAGACTCCCCACCGAGCAGGGAGCCCAATGCGGGACTCCATCCCGGGACTCCAGGATCATGACCTGAGCAGAAGGCAGTCACTTAACCAACTGAGCCACCTAGGTGCCCCTTTTTTCTGATTTTTAAAGGGCCACTTGCACTATTCTTGACTTTTACCAGCTAAACCCCTCCCCATTATGCCTGTTCCTCTGGAGCTTCATTAATTCCAAATTCCCACCTTCTGTTAACCCACTTTCTAAGGAAATTAATTTTTCTCTCACCTATCCCTTCTAAGCTAGTAGTTTTACATCTAAGCCCACTATTTCAACCAAACAAGGGTCTCCTATTTCTAATGGCTCCAGTGAATACTGTCCTCTGTCCTCTTAAGCTCAATTTTATTCAAAACTTTTTTTTTTTTTTTTACAAAGTTGGTCCTAAATCAACACCCTTGTTTCTGTTAGTGGCAACATAACCGCCTTAAAGAATATATCTCTCAAGCATCTGCCTTCAGCTTGAGTCATGATACCAAGGTCCTGGGATCAAGCCCCACATTGGGCTCCTGGCTCAGCGGGGAGTCTGCTTCTCCCTACCCTGGCTTGTGTGCTCGCTTGCTTTCTCTCTCTCTCTCACTTGCTTACTTTCAAAATAATAAAATCTTAAAAAAAAAAAAAAAAAGAATCTCTCTCTCTCATCCTATGAACACACAATCTACCTTCCGCTATCTTGTGCTTTAATCCAAGGAGACTTCTCACTGTCCCAGTAACTCACCCTTAACAAGCCTATGCCTATGAGATAGGTACTATTTTGTCTTCATTTCCCAAGAGATAATAGTCTTTGAAAGGTTAAGTGACTTATCCAAAGCTATATCATAAAATGTGAGATCTGGGATTTGAAGTGAGCAGTAAGACACCACCCCAGTTCACTATACTCTTAGCCACTATGCAATAAAGCCACCCATTTACTTGTCACAATCACCCTATGAAGTAATAGGTCATTTATCCCCAGGTTACCAGGGAGTTCACTGAAGCTCAGAGAATTAACTAACTCACTTTACATATTTCAGTGTGCGGGGGTGAACAGATTCAAACCTAATCTTTGTTGTTGTTGTTGTTCATGGCCCTCACATTAGGGTATCTCTCCACAGCATTCTGTTCCCATTCCAGAACCTAAAACCACACTGGTGCCCATTTTCAAAATGTGGAAGGCTGTAAGTGGTAGGGATATTAAAGAACTCATGGGAAGAACCTGGAAGCAGCAAAAGGTTCAAAGCCCAAACAGAATAAAGAGTGTGCACCAGGCCACTGCAAAGTCAGACACATAACTTCTAGAATCAAGTACATTTTGTCTGTCCTGGGGGCAGTCTCACAATGTTCTGTACTATTGTCAGATGGGCCTCTATAATTTCCTGACCTACACAGAAGTCCTTAGAGTTCAGTAAGTGAGGCATTCCTAGGGGACACCAAAACGAATTTCCCAGAGAAAGTATTTCTGCTCCACGCCATTCATGCCAGATCTTCAAACCAGAGTGAAAGTTCCATTAGGGCAAGGATCCTACCAACTTTATTTACTGAGTTATATACCTGACTTGGGCAATCTTTGAATCAATCAAGAGTAGTCCATACATTCCCAAAGGAGTGGCAATTTTAAAAGTAAAGGCAGTAATTTCCTCTTAAGTGTGGGAGCACCTTACCCCAGTCTTCTTGAGTTGACCAAAAGATACTCTTTTTCCTGAGGTAATAAGCTAAAAATATCTAGAGGCTTCCAGAGGACATATGCTAGTAAGAATCAGTCCAAAGCAAAAGTCATTCAACACACAGTTTGTGGCAATTTATATCTTTGTGAAACCATCACTAAAATTATATTCACAGGGCTTCTGGCTTTTCCAATGAAGAAAAACAACAAACATGAATTTAACTCTACATTAGTAAACCTCATCTCGTAAAATCCAGGGGTCATGGAAAGCACTAACATAACAGATTGATTTTACAAGTACTGAAATGATAACCGACAAATTCAGAATGATGACTACCTCCAAAAACAGAGGAAGACACGGGAAAGGGGATTGCAGAGGGGGACACAAAGGGCTTTAGATGATTCTGTGTTTTAATTTTCAAGTTCAGAGTAATAGACTCCCAGGTGTTCATTGTATTATCTATATTTTTTGTATGCTTCAAATATTATTTATAGAAGAACGATTCACTGCTTGCCAATTTACCAGAATTAACCATACCCTTTATCACTCCCCTCTCTGTTTTACTGCCATGTCATGGGAATAGAACCTTAAAAGAGGCTAGTGAACTAGATGTGATTTAACATAGAAGTCCTGTTTCCTGGAAACCAAAGGGTACCTATTATTCATCTGAGAGTGGAGTCAACCAAAAGGAAGATGACTTAATCCAACAAATATTTATTGAGCATCTACTAAGTGTCAAATGCTAGTAATTCAATGTGATTAAGAAAGATAGCATTATTGCCCATTAGAGCTTAGAGTTTAGTGAGGGAACTGGAAATTTCATCACTAGAAATAAAGGTGAGAATAAGATATTTAGGAATAAAGGATTGGACAGGTTACAAGAAAACTTTTAGAACTCTGTTTCACCCAGAATAATCAGCAATAAAATGCTACAAAAAGGACCGGCAAGTTAGATTTCTGAGGACAGGGGAATGCCCTAAGGGAACGGCACCAAATCTTGCAAAGAACCTCAACCAAGTACCCCACAGGATAAAATGAGTAGTGACAGCTACAGAGAGAACAGAAATAAGCCTGGATTAGGGCAGGGGTCTCAAGGATGAATAACCAAACGAAACTTCCTGTGGTTTGTGTAATATGCTCCTCTCCTGAAGGAAATACAATGTTTCCCTGTTTCTATTGACACAATTACCTTGAGAAATATTTATAAAGATACAATTTCCTTGAGAGCTTATAAAAATACTTAAAAGATAGAAATCCCCTTAAGTGTAAAAAAGGGTAATTACTTTAGAACTCCTCTGCTTTCAGGTAAATTAGACTTTCCATTTTGGAAATTCCAAATAAATTTATCTCCGAGACGAAGAATTTGTGGACTTTGAGCCTCAAAATGGAGGGAACTTAAAAAAATTAAAAGGTCTTTACTCCCACCACTTACATACAAGATATGAGGCAAAAGTAGAAAACTTGGGAAAATATGAAACAAGTGTTCCATTAAAAAAAAAAGTTAAATCCCGTAAAGGATGGGAAAGAGTAAATCTAGAAATGAACCTTAAATAAGTAAATATACATCAAGGTTTCGTCCACTGTTCACAAGGGAGAGGGAGCAGTCTCAACAATACTCAACAACTGTCCATGAAAAAACCCATACAGGAGTACCTGGTCACTAAAGCAGGCATTACATTTTTCAAGTTAAGAACTGCTTTCAGGGCTTAACTCTTTGCCCAGGAAGCCAAAGGCACTCATTTGCGAAACCCGGGCCGCCTCAGGGAGGTCTCCCCCACAGGTCCATAACGCGCCGCGGTCAGTCTGGCGCGAATCGGGAGCAAAAGCCCACATTCTCCCGCAGGAGGCCCTACAAAAATGGCGTCGGCTCCACCCCAATGTGACCAAACTGGAAGACAGTAGTAACTTCCCAGCTCCTCTCCCAAGCCCCAAACCGCGAGCGTATCCTGCAACCGTGTGCGGGCACAGCGGAATGGAAGGTCACTGCGGCCTGGGTAACCCGGAGGCCGCGGGCAGGGCCGGAGAGACCCGGCCGAGCGGAGTCGTGGTCCCGGAGGCCGGGCAGCATTACCTTTATTCTTGGGCATGGCGGTGACGGAAGCCTCCCGGCGTTTCCGACTCCTATCCTGGGGGTGGTGGTGGCGGCGGCGGCAGCGGCGACTCCTCCGAGGGGCCCCAGGGGCGACGCGTGGCACCGCGCGGTACCAAGCAGGCAAAAGAGGCCGGGTCGCGTGCGCGGGAGAGCCTAGCGACCGAGTTCTTCCGAGATCGGCCGGCGCTCACGTTCAGCCGCAGCAAATGGCGTCGCCGCTGCTTGCGTCTCTTTTCCCCGCCTCCGGACGGCGGCTGGCCCGCCCACCCCTCCCGGGCCCTACGGCGCAGGCGTGGGCGACGGACACCCGCTTCCTCCCCCCGCCCTCTATTGTTAGAGCGATGGTGACGCGCTTTTGAAGCGTTCACGGTAGTTTTCTGGAACGGGCGGGGGACGGGACCGTGAGCCAGGAGGAGCAGGAGTCAGGGGAGTGGGCGGGGCCTAGGCGTCACAATAAAGGACGGATTCAGGTGGCGCCCGCTGCTGGCTGACATCAGACCTCTCTGCTGCTTTTTGACAAGCCGCGTCTTGGGGTTTGCGCTGCTGCTGACTCATTAATCTCACAGCTCGTTTTAACTAGGCCCTTTCACCCGCCCGACGTGGTCGGGAGACTGAGCAGAAGGGCAAGGCTCTCCGGTGATCTCCATTACCAAGGCATAATATTTGCTTGACATTTGTTTTTTCTTTATAATAAAGGCTACATCTGTTGCTTGCTATTACCATCAGTTAGCAGAATGTCTCACACATAGTAGATGCTCAGTATATACACCGGGAGGGAAGGAGGAGAAAAGACATAAACTCGGTGTTATGGGCTGAACTGTGCCCTCCCAAAATTCATACATTGAATTCTTGACCCCTAACATTTAAGAATGTGACTGTATTTAGAAATAGGGTCTTTAGGGGCACCTTTGGCACAAGTCTTGATCCCACGGTCTGGGATGGAGCCCTGTTTAGGGCTCCCTGCTCAGCTGGGAGTCTGCTTCTCTCTCTCCCCGACCCCTCGCATGTGCTCGCTCGCTCTCTCAAATAAATAAAAAAGTCCTTTAAGAATGAAAAAAAGGGCGGGGGGGCGCCTGGGTGCCTCAGTGGTTAAAGCCTCTGCCTTCAGCTCAGGTCATGATCCCAGAGTCCTGGAATCGAGTCCCACATCCGGCTCTCTGCTCAGCGGAGAGCCTGCCTCCTCCTCCTCTCTCTCTCTGCCTGCCTCTGCCTACTTGTGATCTGCCTGTCAAATAAATAAAAATCTTTAAAAAAATGAAAAAAAAAGTAGGGCCTTTAGAAGTAATTAAGTTGAAAAGAGTTCATTATGGTGGGCTGGAATGCAATATTGACTGGTGTCTTTATGAGAAGAGGAAGAGGAGGTTAAGATGCAGGCACAGAGGGGAACACCGTGTGAACAAGGTGTCAGCCTTTACAAGCCAAAGAGAGAATCCATACAAGAACCCAACACTGCAGACCTCTTGATCTCAGACTTACGGCCTCTGACACTGTGAGAAAATAAATTTTTACTGTTTAAGCCACTCAGTTTCTGGTATTTTGTTATAGCAATCCCAGTCAACTTATACAGCAGGCTATACAGGACATACAGCTTCACTTTTAAGTAAACTTTATTTTTTGGTTTGTTTTTTTATTAGATTTTATTTATTTATTTGAGAGAGAGCATAAACAGGAGGAGCAGCAAGCAGAGGGAAAGGAAGAAGCAAGCAAGCTTCCCACTGAGCAGGGAGCCCGATGCAGGGCTCCATCCCAGGACCCCAAGATCATGACCTGAGCCGAAGACAGACGCTTAACCGACTGAGCTGCCCATGTGCCCCAGTAAACTTATTTTAAATAAATCACTTTTCTGAAAATATTAGGGTGTAAGCATTATCTTTCCAAGGAAATGGACATACCTAAGTGGCAGAGAAATAAAGTACTATTGTTGAAAATAGTGGTTTTATACCAGAGACATCTGACAGTCTCTGGAGATATTTCTAATTGTCACAACTGGGAAGGAAGGATGCTGCTGCTGGCACCTAGTGGACAGAGGCCAGGGATGCTGGTAAACATCGTACAGCGCACAGTACAAACCCACCCACCCGCAAACAAAGCATCATCCAGACCAAAACACTAAAATAGCTGAGGATGAGAAACCAATGACAGGCATTTCTTAGACAGAGACTGAAAGATGATGGGGACTTAAAGTTCTGGGTTTCTTTTTCCATTTGCAATAACTTGTAATATTCACAATTGAGGATGAAGGACATCTATGAAATTTATTTAAATTTTGCTTTCAGGCCAAATGATTATGAACTTGGGACTTTGAAGTTAGAGAGAGCTGGGCTCAAATTCAGCTCTGCAGCAACTTTTCACTCTATAACTATGGACAAGTTACTTAACCTATTTATAAGTCTCAGTTACCTCAGCTATAAATTGGGTATAGGAATAATACATATCATATTGGGTTATTGTGGGAATTAAATCAATATAATACCTTTATTGTTTAGCAGTTGTGCCTAGCACCTGGCAAGTCAGACTCCAAGTGTCTGAAGTTCAAATATTTAAAAACCAAAAGTCTCTGCCAATTACTCAGTATAAAACCCCAAAGGAAAGAAAAAATCAGGCTTCATTTGTCTATCATAGGATGGTTCTCACATTTGACTGACCATCAGAATCATTTGGAAAGAGGTGAGTCATGGGGACATCTGAGGGAAATGACTACCGGGCAGAGCATACAGACCTGGAGCAGGAGCATGCTTAGAATGATGTGAAATGTTGGGGTTCAGGAATGAGTGGTCAAGGAAAAATTCTTGAGATGTCTTCAGTGCAAAAAGGGCGATTTTGTTAAAGCATGGGAACAGTACCTGTGGGCAGAAAGAGCTGCACTGGGGTTGTGAGGAATGGCTAATTATATAATTTCAAGTTGGGAGGGGGTTCAAGATAGCATTAAGTCAGCAAGGTTTCCAGGACCTTGATGGGCTAGCTGTTGTTAGGAAAAGGTCATTTACCACTATCTAGTAAAACCTTAGTCATGAGACCCTTTAAAAGTATATCAGTGGGCCATATGTTGGGAGGATGATTGCTAACATATATCTTGGTGGGGATGGGTAGAGAAAAGGAAGTTTCCAAAGGGATTTTTGGAAGGATCTTGGAGGTCTGGTTAATGTCAAGCTAAGGCTGTCTTTTGCCTTTAGCAAAGCATTCACATTGAGGCAGTTAAGTTCCTGAGGGACGATCACTCTACCTGTCTCAAGTATGTGTCAGTTGGCTGTTAAGTTATTTTTAAATTATTTTTTTAATATTTCAATTTTATATTTGTTCTACTGGTTTTAACCATGTGCTCAAAATTTCTTATGCAGTATTGGATTTACTTTTTTTTTAACATCTTAATTTTACTTTTCAGTGTTCCAAGATTCATTGTTTATGCACCACACCCAGTGCTCCATGCAATACGTGCCCTCCTTAATGCCCACCACCAGGCTCACCCATCCCCTCACCCCCGTCCCTTCCAAAACTTTCAGTTTGTTTCTCAGAGTCCGCAGTCTCTCATGCTTTGTCCCCCCCTCCGATTTCCCCCAATTCACTTTTCCTTTCCTTCTCCTGATGTCCTCCATGTTATTCCTTATACTCCACAAGTAAGTGAAACCATATGATAATTGACTTTCTCTGCTTGACAATTTCACTCAGCATAATCTCCTCCAGTCTCGTCCATGTTGATAAAAAAGCTGGGTATTCATCCTTTCTGATGGCTGAGTAATATTCCATTGTATATATGGATCACATCTTCTTTACCCATTCATCTGTTGAAGGGCATCTTGGCTCTTTCCCCAGTTTCATGATTTATTTTCTTGAGTGCCTCTAACTCTTTCTGTACATTCTGTTCTCTACCCTTCCTTCCCCTTTTAGGTTGCAGCATAATCATTGTTTTCTTAGAAGGCCTACCCTGCCCTGACCCGTAGGCAGCTCTGCTATATATTCCTATAGCATCCTGCACTTCCTTTACCTAATTTTGCTAAAGTCAATCAATTCTATCAATTTAGGGTGGATTAGCAAAATTCAGTATCTGGATCTTCAAAGCTGCAGAAGAGTGATCATGGCAAAAATTGCTCCTTCATGTTGGCTTGTCTGAGGAGCCAGATGTTTTTCTAGATAACCATGGTAGGCTGGCTAATGGACCCCAAAAATGTTCATGTCCTAATCCCTGGACCCTGTGAATATATTATCCTATGTGGCAGAAAGAATTAAGATTGCAGATGCAGGGGCGCCTGGGTGGCTCAGTGGGTTAAAGCCTCTGCCTTCGGCTCAGGTCATGATCTCAGGGTCCTGGGATCAAGCCCCGCATCGGGCTCCCTGCTCGGCAGGGAGCCTGCTTCCCCCTCTCCCTCTGCCTCCCTCTCTGCCTACTTGTGATCTGTCTCTGTCAAGGAAATAAATACAAAGTCTTAAAAAAAATTGCAGATGCAATTAATGTTGCTAGTTAGTTAACCTAGAGATGTGGAGACTTTCCTGGATTACCTGAGTGGGCCAATCACATGAGTCTTTAAGAGTGGAAGAAAAGGTCGAAGAGAGGAGTCAGATTCGTGTGACAAGGACTCTACCCACCGTTGCTAGTTTTGAAGATGGAAGAGGGTGGCCATGACCCAAGGAATGCAGCTAGCCTTCAGAAACTGGAAAAGGCAAGGAAACAATTCTCTCCTAGCACTTTCAGAAAGGAATTCAGCCTGTCCAACACCTTGGTCTTAGTCCAGTGAGACCCATATTGGGTCTTCTTCTTCTCACCTACAGAACTGTGAGAATAAATCTGTGTTGTTCTGAACTGCCAAGTTTGTGGTGATTTGTTACAGCAGCAGAAAACAAGCACAGTAACAGTCCTACGTTGCCTCTGTATAATACCAACTAGACCTTGAAGCTCTCCATCTTAACCTGAATAGCCAAATTAATCCATGTGGATAGTCCCCAAACTGTTTTGGCCTGAATTGCAGTTAAGACAAAGCTGTTAAGGGTGAGACCCTAATGCAATAGGACTTGTATCCCTTTAAGAGGAAGAGACAGAAGGGGCAGAATGGCTACTTGAAGAGGCAGCAAGAGGGTGGCCATCTGCAAGTCAAGGGAAGAGGCCTCAGAAGAACCCAACCCTAGTTGACTTCCAGACTCCAGAAGTATGAGAAAATAAGTTTCTGTTGTTGAAGCCACCCAGTCTGTGGTATTTTGTTATGGCAACCTGAAATGATGAATAAATACACCATCATAATATAAAATTACTAAGAATGTCAATGGGGAAGGTAAGGGCTAACTGTAGGCCTATAACCCATTCCCACTCTACCAGAAATCAATGACCTCAATCAAATTTCCTTAAATATGCAATATTAGCAGAAAGAAAACAAAAAGTTATTATGTCTAAAATGCTTTTAGGGGCACCTGAGTGGCTCAGTGGGTTAAAGCCTCTGCCTTTGGCTCAGGTCATGATCCCAGGGTCCTGGGATTGAGCCCCGCATCAGGCTCTCTGCTCAGCGGGGAGCCTGCTTCCCTTTCTCTCTGCCTACTTGTGATCTCTGCCTACTTGTGATCTCTGCCTGTCAAATAAATAAATAAAATCTTTAAAAAAAAATAAAATAAAACGCTTTTAGCAAGATACATTTTGTCTCTAGAGATGGCTTATTGTAAAACATGGAATTTATGGACTGATGAAGCATGGTTGGCTGGAGAATGGGGGTTCATCATTTGTGTAATCAATGAGGTATAAAAAGGGGAGGTTGCAAAACCAAATAACTCCCCTTGTTTAAGCTGTTTCCAGATAGCTCAGAAGAAAACTGTCCTTTAATCCTGAGTCCAAAGTGTACAGTAATGAGGAAGAGAAAGGGTATTTTGGAGCTAAGTCTGATGATTTTGGACTTCTCGAAGAACAGATTATTTCACCTGTGCCTGGTGATCGCTCTGTATCCTTCGAATCATTAATCACGTTTGGTATTGGGTTAAGATCTATGATTCATGTGCCTGATGGGACTCTCTTTGGGCTAACCAAGACTTTGCATACAAAAATTATCTTGCACTTCTTATTAACTCAGAAATGTTCTTGTTTTAAGTTCTATCAATCCAATTTGATAAATTTATACTTTGGAAAAAAATTTATAATTTGGATAGAATTTGACATTATGAAGGATTATTATATAACTGAAATAACCTGATAAATGACATACATGCATTTATTTGAAACTTTATTATATAAATTTTCATTTCTTTTAAAGATTACAAAACCTGTTCTGTGACAGGAATACAAGCAATATTGTTCCAGGATTATTCATGGATACATCTGAAAGAGCTTAGATTACGCATTAATAGTATGATTTGAAAACTTCCCAGATTAAACTCTTAAGTAAAACAATTTAAAGTATTCAGTGATAATTAATCCTTTACAAGCATTTCATAATTATGGCAGCAGTGCCAAGCATCTGATGTGATTTAACCACCAATAAAAGGTACAATACATAGGAACTCATGATATGGTACCTTGGGCTTCCAGCATGCCTTACTAGAGAGAAACTAGTATAAAGTAAGATCAGGTATAATAGTAGAAAAATATTTGTTTTTTTTTTTCTTTTTTAAAAACTGTTTTAAGTAGTTGCCCACCCTATTCCCACCCAAGGTCAAAAATGCAAAATAATTACATCCCTTAGGTGTATACCTTCCCTTTTGCTTGGGTAAGAGTTAAGATAAACCTAATACATGTACATAATTTTAAGAATTAGAAACTCATCACCCATAATTATTAAGGATGCTAAGGAATGGCAATTAAAGAAAAAAAGCTTTAGATGATAAACTAGATACACAAACCAAAACCTTTATCCTTATGCCCTTGCTTTGTATTTAAAAGTCCTACTTTACATACTTGTTTGAAAACTCAGTATACAGCTCATTCAGTACTATAGTGATACTAGGAGTAAAAATTTTCACTTCCATTAGATATTGAACTAATCTACTTAGACTATTACGGAGACTCTCCTCTCACATGTGTTTACACATATTGTACTCAAACGGTATGTGCTCTAGGTTTTCTTGAGGTCTGCATCTCTGAACTTAAGTCTCTAAATTTTCCTTTTCACTAATCTCTATTCAATGTCATATACTTTGCTAGTTGCTCTGGGAGAAGTCATGGACATTTAAACAGCTTATCATGCACTTCAAGGTTATATGGCAAAATAATGAGGAAAGTGCCTTAAGAGGTAGGAAGTAGACTCTCATCCCAACCCTTGCTATGCCCTGTATGAACAGTTAAAAGACTAGAATAAAGTGGTAAATGTGAGACTGTTAGTAATACAAGGCTTAAGAAAATTAACTTGACTTCATTACTAGAATTGAGAACACTCAATCACACTGGAACCAGTTACAAGTCACTTGACCACACAAAATACAGCAGTGTCAGAAGTACATAAAGCACACTGTAGATAAAAATTCTTCTTGGCCATCCATATTTAGGTATTATCATTCTGTAGATTCTTCACTAGAAAAAGTGGTTAAGCGTGGCTCTGTAGAATACCACAGTCCCAAGAAAGCAAATTTCATTCCTTCTTTAATTGGTCTCCACCAATGGTCACTTGGGGAAACCAGCAAAATGTAAGCAATCTGGAGGCGAAAAGAGGACTATTTTCACTAATTGAAATATAAATAATGAGTTAAGTCAACTTATCTGTGAATTAAATAAAACTCAATGTATACATCTAGTGTGAGTAACATGGAGCTGGACCTTTCAGAGAGACAGAACTCTATGACTAGATTGGAACCCCTTGGTTTAAGCACCAAGGGTCAACCATGGAACCCATCATATTTCTTAAGCACAGAAAACAGACCTTTTCTAACTCTTTACATTCCTGAGATACCTGTCCTAATGCCTTCAAAAATCTCATAAATCCTCAATACCACCATGAGAATTTTATCTATAAAATACGGTAAAGCAAGCTGAGTATTTTTCAGTCATTTATAAAGGCCGGGAAGTAGAGACTATCAAAGCCATGTCGAGATATGTATTGCTGACTTCCATGGTGATTAAGTACATCTGTACAAAGGCTCCCAAATCTTGGATGTTTTTCTGCTTTCATCCCAGGCTGGACCCACCCCAGTCCCTTTCCAACCCAATCCATTCTCTTACTCATGAAGCCTTTGCACCCTTCTCCCTCTTC
Source organism: Lontra canadensis (assembly GCF_010015895.1). NCBI lineage: Eukaryota > Metazoa > Chordata > Mammalia > Carnivora > Mustelidae > Lontra > Lontra canadensis. The sequence continues at coordinate 3,977,645 of NW_022631110.1, forward strand.
AAATCTTTCCTGGGCTGAGGGTGCAGGGCACAGCAAACAGGCCAGCCCCACCTCTCATAATGTCCCCACTTCTTAAAATTAGGTGGGAAATGGTTGATCCAAATCCATACTTTGCAGCCTACCACAGTGAAATGTGAATCTCTACTGCATACACACCACACCCCCTCCAGACCCTAAGTGACTTTTCCCCACACATCAGCCTTGCAGCATCTTGATTCTGTGCCTTGTCAAAATATTACATTTTTGGACTTTTGGGGTTGCTTGTGAATAAATGAAAGTTAAAGGTCTACTGTACTTAGGAAAAAAGACATCTCTATAAATTAGAAGGAGTTGAAATGACTTACATAAAAAATTAAAAGGACAAAAACTTACCTTAACATCATCACTTGAAAGGGAAGATACAAAACACGTGGTAGTGTAATCCATATTTTTCAGCATATGCTTGGAAAAGTTAAATGCAATCTACCATTCTAGATATTATTTTGGATTATAGGCTAAGAGGAAGTTTGTAAAAGTGGCCTGATGGTTTAGTTCCTTCTTTCACACTGAAATAATCTTTAAGACTAAACTAAAATCTTCTGGGAGAAGCCCTGGTAACTAGGAGAACTAACTGGTTAAGGGCCCAGAGGAACTGGACTCAGTAATTAATAGAAAAGTAAACCCAGGGCAAGCATTACATTTAGAGCTGTCTGCTGTAAATCAAAGGCAATAGGAACACCAGGACCACAGATGAAATAAATCAAGCTCATGAACTGCATTTTAGGCAAAAGTCTTCAGTTTTGTGAACACATGACTTGCTTTTCTCCAATAAAACTGACAGTTGAAGTAGGCGAAGAAGGCATTATCTTTGAAAGCAAAAAACTTGCCATTCATCTACCAGTGGAGTAATGCCCCAAGAAATACTTTTTTTTTTTAACAACTCTGCTCCTGGTTGGGTGATAATATGAAGGGAAGGTAGCATGGTGTCATGAGGGGAAAAAAACTGAGTAAGAAGTTAAGGATTCTAGTCTTTGTTTTGGGTCTTAGTTACTTTACATGCAATATGAGAATGTTGAACTAGATAATTTATAAGGATTTACACATTTACTTCTGGTTCTAAGACTACGATGGACAACACACCTAAGCACTTATGAAATAGCATTGGTGTCCAAAATTTGAAAATGTCTTTTTTTTTTTTTTTTTGCCTAGAGTTACACTAACATTTTAAAAGCGACAAGATTTGGGATGGGTGTGGTTTGAAACACTGAATAGAGAGAGAGAGAAAGAAAGAAAAAAAATTTCTTTCTGGGCAATGGGAAGCAGTTTTTGATAGTCAGCATTTATATACTCAAGAATTAAAAAAAAAACTTTCTCCATCTAGATCTTCTGAATCCCTCTTATTGTACATTTTTTTAAATTTAGAAGATAAACTTACATTTGATTTCTATGCAATAATCATTTTGTGTCATTTAAGCAAAATGAATGTTACAGATTTCCCCTTTCTCTTTAGCTGTGTGGGGGAGAACTTAAAGTAATAGTAAGTGGCTTCTAAGCCATTTAACTAAACTACACTTTCTTGGCTTTGTACTCTCAAAGAAAGATTTAAAGCTTTGGGCAGGTAAAAAGACTTCTGATGTAAATGGCTCAGTACATGGCTAAGAGATCTGTTGGGCACATTCTTGATGAGGTTAAGTTTAATCACTTTTCCTAGTTCATGTTTTTCATGTTATATATTGATGTACGCTAGGTAGCTTAACCAAAATACAGGTAATAATGGATACAAAAGTTTCTTTAATCAAACAGAATTGTGGAAACTACCCAAATTAGATGTAGACAATGAATACTGTAATCTAAGCAGACCCAGTAAATGAAAGCTGATCATTTCTGAAATTAAAGGAAGCATTATATGGCTATAAGTCATCAGAAGGAATTCAGAAAACACTCAATGGTGAACATTCACTTAGCCTACTTGAGCTATAATTTCAGGTGAGAACAAATACTGTTTGATCAAGAATGTTTTATTCCCTCGAATAAGAAAGTTTAAATCCAATTTCATAGAGAGGCTGGTGGCCTTTATTACATTCAAATTAGTGTTTACTATAGAGCATCGTAATGGGATAGAACTCATTATGATTTACCTTTTTTCCAAAAAGCATACTTTTCTTGCAGGTATACAAGAACAGGTATCCTGTTATTCATATGCTAAATTCTGCAATTTGATCTATTTAAACATGAAAGAACTAATGGGACTTGAATGACCTGTTGTTAAATTTTCCTTCACCAATCTCTTCACCAGAACTCTTAAAGGCCTTTGATGTATATTGGCAAAATCCCAAATTATATGCCAAATACTAAATATGGATACTATTCAAGATCAAAAGTGCAAGAACTACCTCCTTAATTAAGGAAAAAAGAACCCTAAGGAGTTGCAACGTATATGGACTAACTTCATAGGTGTACTCTTGATGTCATGCCACACACACGTGATAACTTTCTCTACCATAACAGCTCTCTAGGTTAGTCTGACAAAGCACCTGACTTTAAGAAACAAACAAATGAACGAACCAGTGAAACAGACATGGGGAAATATATGTACATTTTGGAAGTATTACATTCAACAGCTGTTCCACAATCTGGCCATTTTTAGGGCTGTCCAACAATACTGTTAATCCAGGTGAACTATTTAACCAGATTTAATAGTCAATTGATTAATAATAATAGATTCCAAGTTAAACAAAGCATGTATACATTAAAGAAAGCAGTACAGAAATGTACTGTATATGAACTGTTTACAAAAACATACAAAATGTTGGATGGCACAAGGGATACAGTGCTAATAGAAACGGATTGTTTAAGCTAAGTGCTTAACATAAACTGTCCATCCCTATAACTAACAAAGAATATTTCAGGGACATGAAATATTTCCTATAAAAATAATGCTATATGGTGTAGAGTACTTTATTCAGTGTATTTTTAGGTGGTATTCGTATGTTCATTACTCTTGTTGATTCAGTGAATATGTCTTCATCATGTTTCCATTTTCATTTCATCCGAAGCTCCAGGAAAATCTAACTTGCTAACAATCATTTAAAGCGAGAAGAGACGGAAGCAGGAGCAGCAGGAGGAGCAGCAGCATTGTGGGTACCAGCTGGGACAGTGTGTGCTTGCAGGTGTCTCTCAGATATGTGCTACCTGTCGCCAGAACTTGTGCTATCAGCTTACACCATGGTACCAAATATCTCACTGAGGTCACTTCACAGAGCTGTGGAGGTGATTTTTTTAATACCTCTCCGCTGAGCAAGAGTAGAGCGGCCTACTGGTTCCAAAACTGGCGACTGATTACGGTTTAAAGCAGAATATGTAGCTGCCATAGCACCCTGAAAATAGGAAAGAGAGGTCACAACACAAATGACAATGGGTAGTCACAAGTACGTAGAATACGAAATACAGATATTCCCCCCTAGATAATTTCTTCATATGAAAATTTATATAGATTTAATTGGGCTTATAATGAAAATAACCATACTGGTCAAACCCTCTGATTTAACTAAAATTAAAGAGGCAGATATGGGAGGCTGAACTTACGGATGAGAAAGGACAGGGATGGGCTTATAACAAGCAGCCCTCACTTTACTTAGGACTATTCAGCTTTTTGTTTCTTTGCAATTCTTTAATACCATGGGCAGCAAAACATGCTCTTCTGGAACTTGTTTTGCCACTGCTGACAACCTCAAAAAATTTGCTCTGGGTTTTGCATAAGAAAGAAAAGTATAAACAAAAGTTAGGAAATCCATAAGCCTGTGTGACAGATAAACTCAGAAGTCATTCTTAAACTGGTTTTATTATATTTTGGCATGCTTTGATTTTCTCTTTTCCAAACCGCTCGTTTTAAGAGAATCTCACTTTAGAAATCGATGCAGGCTGAGCGAAAGGGAAAGGTGCTGTGGGCATGGACAGGGGACTCACAGTTTCCTGGAAGTCATGCAAAAAGCAGTGCCTGAATGGGGCAGCTCACCTTGACTAGATGGGGTGCATCCTGTCTGTTTAGTTGGTACTGTGGCAGTTGGTCCCAGTGGACGATCCAAGGATGTCTGAGCACAAGGGCAGCAGTCAGTCTCTGATGAGGATCCACATGAAGCATCTTTGACACCAGGTCCTGTAATGGGAAGAAGAGGAGTAATAAAACAAGTTTAAACTTTTGTTTTTCTATAGCACTTGATACTGGTCAGCATTCTTCTTTAGCTTCTATGACACTATTTTTTCCTGGTATTAAACCTTGGGGTTCAAAGCAATTTGGTCAATATAACAATTTCTTTTTTTTTTTTTTAAGATTTACTTTAAAGAAAGCGACAGAGAGGGTGCCTGGGTGGCTCAGTGGGTTAAGCCTCTGCCTTCAACGCAGCTCATGATCTCGGGGTCCTGGGATTGAGTCCCACATCAGGCTCTCTGCTCAGCAGGGGGCCTGCTTTCATCTCTCTCTCTCTCTCTCTCTCTGTCAAATAAATAAATAAACAAACAAATAAATAGATCTTTATAAAAAAAAAAGCGACAGAGAGAGAACAGAAGTGAGCATGAGCAGGGCAAGGGAGAGTGGGAGAGGGAGAGGGAGAGAATCTTAAGCAGACTCCCCAACATGGGGCTGGACCCCATGACTCTGAGATCATGACCTGAGGTGAAATCAAGAGTTGGATGCTTAACTGACTGAGCCACCTCGGTGCCCCCAACATGGCAATTTCTTTAAAAAAAAAAAAAAGGGGGGGGCAAAAAACCCAAGTCTCTGTTTTCTCCTTCCTGAGTAACAGTAACTTTGGTGTACTACAAAGAGTAAATTTACCACATTTATGTATCTTTAAGTACTTTGGCTCTTTTATTCACTGAGATATTCTGACTTTTCTATACTTTTGTAGTTTTATTTCTAAGTAATTTTCAGCTGAAGACTTTTTTGTGCTGCTGGTAATAATGAAAAGCAGAACATAACTGTCCAATAATAGGAATTTAATTGGAGAGCTCCAAATGCCCCCTCCAAAAGATTAGAGTTATTTTTTTTTAAGTAGGCTCCACGCCCAACGTGGGGTTTGAACTCACAACCCCAAGATCAAGAGTCACATGCTCCACCAACTGAGCCAGCCGGGTGCCCCAGATTAGAGTTATTTTTATTTTCCCCACTTCATGGGCATTGCACAGGCATTACTTAAAAAAATAAATACAGAGAAATAAAAGAACAAGAACTCCCAGAATACCATTCTTCCAGAGAAAATGCCTTCTATCTATCCAAATGCTTTCCTATGCATGGAACACAGATCCATATAATTGCTAGATAGTTTTATACTCTCCACAATAAGAACAGTTGTGACTTAAAAGAGCCATCTACCACTTGTTTAATTTTTCATTCAAAATATATCTATTTGAGTATCTATTAAAGGCCAAGTATTCTGCTAGACATCGGGTATTCAGCAGTGAACAAGATAGAAATGAACTCTGACCTCATGAAGCTTTCAGCCCAGTGAGGGAGAAACAAAGAATCAATTACAAAGCAAACTGTAAGTCTTTGATGGGATGAATAAAGACATATAGCTAGAGGAGCACAAAGAGACACCTGACCTGAACAGGATGGGGTGGCTTAGAAGTGACTTCTTTAGAGGAATGTGAGACCTGAAGGATGAGCTGTAGATAGATTATAGAGAAGGGGAGGAGGAAACAGAGCAATTCGGGGAGCTAGAGCGGAGTGTGATTAGAGGAAAGCCGTCAGGGATGAGAACGTGTCACAATTAAGGAACTGAAAGGAGTGCAGTGAGGCTGTAATAAAAACAAGTAGAACATGGCAGCAGATAAATGGGAAGGTGAGAAGGGACTAGACCATGAAGGCCCCTGTAAACTACATTAGCAAATCTGGTCTTTGTCTGGAGGTAAGAAATTATTTAAAGCAAGGGAATGACACAGTCAGGTTTGTACTTTAGAGAGCTTACCCTCACTAAGTGTGGAGGAAAATGGATTGGAGGGTGCAAGCCTGAAGACTCCAATTTGAGACTGGCAAGAGATGATGGCTTCAGGCTAGTATAAGAGATGGAGAAATATGGATGGTCTGAGCTACTTAAGAGAAAGAAGCAACAGAACCTGGTGGCTGACTGGTACTGGGAACTGAAGAGATGTTATTCCAAGTACTCCTTTGCTATTATTTAGTTTCTTATTTTTAGTTTTCATTAACAGCAAAGAACAGGAATAAGCTACTGAACAGAATTAGAAATAAAAAGTGAAACAATTAGGAACTCCCCTTCCAAATTCCTAAAGTGAGAAAATATGCTTCAAGTACAAAAAAAGTTGCAAAACTGCCCAGGGGCACAACAAAACTCTCTTCCTTCCATAAGTTTCATCACTCTGTTCAGATAAACTCATTCGTATTCATGGCTTTAGCGTCTACAGATGGTGACTCCTAACTCCACTGTCCACCCAAAACTTCTCTCCTAATATCTGCATCAATACAGCCAGTTGCCTAATGGACATACATCTCTTACTTATATATCACAGTCGCATTTCAAATTCGTAATGTCCAAATCTGTAATTATCATGCCTCTCAAAACTACTTCTTTTGTATCCCACATCTTGGTGAAAGAACACCACTACAACTCATTTGCCTACGGTGGATATGTGGACTACATGCTTACTGTCTGCTTCCCCCTTGCTTCTTTTTTTCTTTAAAGATTTATTATTTTGAGACACACACACACACACACACACACACACACACACACAGAATCTCAAGCAGACTCCATGCTCAGCATTGAGCCCAGTGTGGGGCTTGATCTGACAACCCTGAGATCATGACCGAAGCCGAAACCAAGAGTCAGACGCTTAATCAACTGTGCCACTCAGGTGCCCTTCCCCTGCTTCTTATGTCCATTTAACCACTGAGTCTATTTTGCCCCCTAAATTTCTCTTTAATTTAGCTCAAATCCTGCTACTCCTGCTCTAGTCTAGGTCTTCATCATTTGTGACCTGAAATACTGTAAAACCTTATAAGTAAAACCCTTAACATTAGGTCAGTGAGGACTGAATGAAATAATATAGGTATTAAGTGTTAGCATAGACCTTGGCACGTAAGTGCCCAGTGAATTGTAGTGATGGTCCTGCTCTTCTCAAAGCCACATATGAAACATATGGCCCATATGACTAATGACATTCACGTGCAACTTGCTCTTGCGGGAACACATCAGACTGATAAAACCCTCACTTCTGACTGCGTATTCACTGTACCATATAATGCTTATCTCAAGTCTTAACTGGACAAATTTGCAGAAGTTATCAGTAATAACGTGATATTTATAAGAAACGCCGTGAGTTAGATCCAATTTTTTGTGCTCTATTTTTTATCTCATCCTCACCTTTCTCTTTCATTAAAAAAAAACATACTGGAATCAAGTCAATGAGAGCCAAATTATCGAAATTAAAGCAAGTCAAGGTTATCTCTATAATTTATTTTAAAAGGAGGCAATGGGTAAGCTCTGATACTTTATACAGTATTTTTTAATACTGTATTATTTAATATGTCTCACAATGGATCATGACAATTTCTGGCAGACTCCAGAGAGAAGAATTACTGCTCTATAGAACAAACTTGAAAAAGGAAACTCTCATCATTACAACGCTTAATACTTTTCAGCAGTCCTCCAATACCTAGAATAAACCTGAAATCCTGAGCATAATCTGCCAAGCCTTTTATAATCTGGGTTCATCAGCTACCTTCTCACGTGTACCCCGTGCTAGTCACAACAAACTGTGCACAGCAACCTGGAAGCATTCTGCCATTTTCAGGCTGGCCTGACCACAAATAGCACACGCTGCTCCCTCAGCCTGGGATGGAATACATCCTTCTGCTCCCTAAAGCTGCCAGGAAAATCCCCTCACTGCTTCTGGAAAGCTTTCTTGGAAATCTTTCTGAGCACCATCTGTAAACTTCTTTAACACACAAAAATGTACCACTGTAACAGCACACGTGACAGTGTGCTGTATACTTCTGGCCATCTCCCAACTAGACCATGAGCTTCCTGAGATCAGGAATTCTATCTCAGTCACATCTTTGATCCCTGGACCTTCACATTTTAAGCATGCTGTAAGTGTTGAACACATGGATTAAAAAGAAATCCCAGAAAAAAAATGAATCATCTGGTTTAAGAAATAATTGTTAAAAAAAGGGAAAGGCTAACACTTCATTTTAAATCAGTTATAAAGCCAAGTATCATCTATGCAGACATTAAATTAGTTAACAAAGGCTTCATCTCTATGCCAAAATAATCAACCTACATTTTTGACATACCCTATTTACTTTTGCAATCATCTCAACTCAGGCTTCCACCTCTAAGAGAAATCAGCAAGCGCATTTACCAATATGTATCTTCTTTATCTCCTCCATGTTTTTCTTATTCGGAAGAGGAAAACTGCTCTTCTTTTTCTTTCTAATTTTTAAAATTTTCACTCTTGATTTTAAAAGAGCATTTTCCATGAATAAAGTAAAACTAGAGCAGAGTTGGAAAGCAAGTCTGCCAGAGTATGGCAGATCTTCCAGTGAGAAAGGCTTTTCAAATGGATTTCAAGCAGACACCTTAAAACCATACTACTGTTTATTATGAAAAAGATGAGACCCTTTTCTATATAATATGAACCAAAAATAGAACATGGTGCAGTTATTCTAGGGAATAAGGGCTTTGGGACCAACTGCTTAGTTCAAAGCATCCACATGCTCCCGGTATGTAACTATGGACAAATTCACACAAAAATTCTAGCCTTGGTTTTCTTCTGTGAAATGGGGATACTACCACCTATTTTACAGGGTTTGGAAGAGGATTAAATGGGATGATTTAGGTGAGGTGCAGTGTGAGGCACAAAAAAGCCACAAAAATCATGAAGATTACCACCATTATCATCATTCTTCTTCTTTTTTAAAATTTTATTTATTTGTTAGAGTGAGAGTGAGAGAGAGAGAGCACAGTCAGGCAGAGTGGCAGGCAGAGGCAGAGGGAGAAGCAGGCTCCCCATGAAGCAAGAAGCCTGATGCAGGATTCAATCCCAGGATACTGGGATCATGACCTGAGCCGAAGGCAGCTGCTCAACCAACTGACCCACCTGGGCATCCCATCATTCTACTTCTTATTACTATTATTTTGGTTAACAGGTTTATTATTTTTTTATTCCAAATTTTTATTTAAATTCTAGTTCACAACATACAGAGTAATATTGGTTTCAGGAGTAGAATTCAGCAATTCATCACTTACATATAATACCCAGTGCTCACTACAACAAATGCACTCCTTAATACCCACCACCCATCCCTCCATCAACCCTGAGTTTGTTCTCTATCATTAAGAGTCTCTTATATGGGGCGCCTGGGTGGCTCAGTGGGTTAAAGCCTCTGCCTTCAGCTCAGGTCATGATCTCAGGGTCCTGGGATCGAGCCCCGCATCGGGCTCTCTGCTCAGCGGGAGGCCTGCTTCCTCCTCTCTCTCTGTCTGCCTCTCTGTCTACTTGTGATTTCTGTCTGTCAAATAAATAAATAAAATCTTAAAAAAAAAAGAGTCTCTTATATTGTGGAAAGAGTCGAGATGCCCTTCAACAGGTGAATGGATAAAGAAGATGTGGTCCACATATACAGTGGAGTATTACTCAGCCATCAGAAAGGATGAATACTCAACTTTTCCATCAACATGGATGGAACTGGTGGAGATTATGCTAAGCGAAATAAGTCAGGCAGAGAAAGTCAATCATCATATGGTTTCACTTATTTGTGGAACATAAGGAATAGCATGGAGGACATTAGGAGAAGGAAGGGAAAAATGAAGGGGGGAAATCAGAGGGGGAGACGAAGCATGAGAGACTATGGACTCCAGGAAAGAAACTGAGGGTTTCAGAGGGGAGGGGGGTCGGGGATGGGTCAGCCTGGTGATAGGTACTAAGGAGGGCACGTGTTAATGGAGGACTGGATGTTATAGGCAAACAACGAATCATGGAAAACTACATCAAAAACTAATGATGTACTGTACGGTAACTAACATAACAACAAAAAAGAGTCTCTTATACTACCATTATTATTCATCATGCTTGTCAGTAAGTAGTTTTAGATGTATAGATAATAAAGCCAAACCAATACCTTCTGGGAAACAAAATTAATAGGTCCATTTTTGAGTTCAAGTTATTTGGTAACATCGCCTCAAAATAATACTTTATAAACAAAAGTTTGTAACTGATTATTATTTTTTCTTACCAGGGATTATGAGAAATTATTTTCTAAGAAGCTTCTAATAGGAAGCCATACTTACCTTTGCTGTGTCTGAAACAGAATTCCAGTAACCACCACTGAGTGAGAATTTTCCGCTGCCTATCCGTGCTAATATCTCCTCTGGTGTATCATCAGGGCCATTTGCAAATGGAGTGTAACTAATTTATAATGAAATTAAAATGTTAATGAATAAAATTTCTATTTTGGTTGGTAATCTTCACATTTATTTGCAGTGTTCAAGATTACTCCAGTTAATTTAATTAATGTAATATTTCATTAAAATTTCCTAAAGTGAAAAATATCAACATCATGAAGCACCATAAAGCACAGGTCAAGGTATAAGCTATGAAATATTAATTAGACTTAATGTATGATAATATAAATATTTTAAGATATGACACATTAGAATAGACTATCTAAGAATAGTGTATGTTTATAACATAAGAGTACAAAAGAGGTATGGAAAAAATCAAGTTAAGACCTTAAGACATTAACAAATGGTACATTAAAGAAAGCCAGTAATGATACAGTTACAAATGTGGTACATATACATAGAGAGATATACACACACAGGATTATTAGATAACATGAGAAAACATGAAAAGAAAGATACTACAACAGAGAGATTAAAAAAATAGAACAGAATATTGATGAATAAATGCTGATTACAACATATGGTCGACTCACCCAGTAAGCATTGTATAGAGGAGGACACCAAGACTCCATATATCACAAGCAGCATCGTAGCCTTGTCGTTTTAAAACCTAAAAAAAGCAAAAATTAGTATTAACACACTACTGGTTAGAGAACTGAATAGGCTGTGAACTGTACTAGTTTCTAAATCAATGTATTTAAGAAAAACCTCAACAGAACATGATTAACAAGCAAGGCAATATATTAATACTATTCTACAACTAATAATTCATTCATATATATATATATGAATATATATTTACATACATATATATTTGATTTTGGTATTTGAATTAGCATTCGTTGAGTGATGCTATAGCATATAGAAGACTATAAAATAAAATGAAATTAAGTTTCTTTTTCTCCCCACTGCCTCCCTCTAAGTTTCTTCTTTAAATGAATTTATATTCATTTTTGTATGAGGCTGCAGGAGTGGTTACATAAAACATTACTTTTAGGAATATATATAAAAGTACAAATAATATAATGCAAAATTATACTTTTACATATAAAAAATATGATTCACTCGAGCATTTAGTAATCACCAATTATTATCCGGCATGAAGAGTGATAAATACAAAACACTCTTGTTTCCTCAAGAAAATTAGAATATGGCAGGGGGAATAAACATACATATAGTTAATAATTCAACATGGTAAGTATTATAACAAAATTATGCCTAAAGTGTTATAGGTATAAAGATGAGGAAACCATTCATTCATTTTTGTTTTTAAAGATTTATTTATTTATTTTAGAATGAGAGGGAGAGTGAGAGAATCTCAAGCAGACTGCCCGCTGAACATGGAGCCTGACGTGGGGCTTGATCCTATGACCTTGAGAAAATGACCTGAATTGAAGTCAACAGTCAGACGCTTAACCGACTGAGCTGCCCAGGTGCCCCCGAACAATTCATTTTTGATATGGGGAGAGAAGGAAGACTACGGGGCAGCCTGATGGTACTGGGCCTATAAGTAAGAATTCAGGAAGCAAAGGGAGGAGGTGGAGGAGAGCAGGGGACACTCAAAGGGCAGAGGCAAGAGAGCAGAGCATGCTTAAAGACAGGCAAGGATTCAGTGTGGCCAGATGTCCAGGTAGGGGATACCAGAGAGAACGAAGAAGGGCTTTTACAGATATCTTAAGGATTTAAAATGTTTTTTCTGTAGGCAGTCTGTGGTCACTGATACATTAAACAGGGAAATAAAATAGGTAGATATGTACACCAAAAGAGTAACTCCAGGTATAGAGGAAATGCTGGCAAGCAGACAGACTGGAAACAAGGTCGTCTGATAGGATGCAATTTGTAGCAAACTAAGTGAAAGGCTATGAGGAACCACACTAAGGCAGGACATGGAAAGGAAAAGATGTCATGATAAAACAGGAAGGACTTAGAGATGGGATGTATGGGTAAGGGAAAGGGGGTCTAAACTATTCAGGAATCAGAATGGAAAGGGTTTGGTGACTGACAGGATGTAGAGAAATGATGGAGAAGGAGCATTTCAGGAGGACTTCCAAGTTTTAATTTGAATGACTAAGTGGTGAATCTCAGACAAAGAGTTAAAAGGTCAAGTCTAGGGAGAGTTTAATCATAGAAGAGTTCCTGAAGAATATGAATTTAGAGGCTCTGAAGCAAAAAAGGTCTTGAAGCAAAAAAATTTGAAACAAAAAACATTAGGTTTTGAAGCAAGAAACATTCCAACATGCCAAGGCAAAACAGCTACATGGCGATTTCCAGAAGCAGATTGCTTGTCTGAAGCAAGAAGTCCTCTTGAGGAATAATGAGATGGCTAGATGAAGTGACCATGCTTGGACATCAGTATGTGTCAGAAGCTGTGGATATGTGGACAAAGAAGCAAAAAGTCTGTCCCTCATTAGTTCTAGACCCACCAGAACAGGTGCAAGTACTCTTTTAAAAAGTATTATTTTGTATCTCAGAAGTAACAAGATTACAAAAAGTTTGGAAAATAGAGGGGCAATGGAGCTCTACAATCCAATGACATCCTAACCTTACCAACTGTTACCATTGTTTGGTGAAGTATCTAATGATAAAAGCATAGACTTTGTAGCCATGTTGCCTGGGCTCAAATCTCAATCTGACCTCCAATGACATAACCTCTCATTGTGCACCTGGTTTCTTGTAAAATTCAAGTAAAAGGTCTCATTTCACGTAAGAGAAAAAATTATTATATGTAAATGCTATTTGTGAGGATGAAATCAGCTAATACATGTGATTGGCACATAAGCCCTATATTAGAGTTAACTCTTACTTTTTATTACATAGTTCAGTCACATTTTTAAAAAAAGATTTTATTTATTTATTTGACAGAGAGAGAGAGATAGCGAGAGGGAACACAAGCAGGGGTAAGTGGGAGAGGGAGAAGCAGGCTTCCCGCTGAGCAGGGAGCCCGATGCAGGACTCATCCAAGGACCGTGGGATCATGACCCAAGCAGAAGGCAGACACTTAATGACTGAGCCACCCAGGTGGCCCCACAATTACATTTTTTTTTAAACACGGTGATAATAAACATGCATGAAATCTTGAGGGCAAAGCAGTGGATTTTAGATTTGCTACAATGGGGAACCAAAATTTCTTAGGAAAAGAAGCAACTTGATCAAAGCAGTGCTTGAAGACTTCAGTAACTCTACAGCTCTTCCGTAGAAGGATCACAGGAGAGAGGGAGCAGGGTGCAGCTAGGCTGTGGCAGTCATTTGGGCTGTGGTGAAAGAAGCGGGGCTAGGATGGCAGTTCTGTGAAAGGAAGAACCTCGAACTGGTTTTAGGGGATAACAGAGATGGTACCTAGTTATGTAGCTAAAGACAAGAAGAGACCATGATGTTTTAGCCTCAGAAATACAGGAAGATGATAACAAAACCAGGAAATTAGAAGAATATTAGGAAAGGATGAGAATAAACTAGTTTCCATTTAATTCCATGTGCTCACAGGCCCCAAAGTATCAATGATAGCAGACCGCTACATATGTGTGATTATGTAGAAAGACAGAAGGCAGAGCAAAAAAAGGACTGTAGTGGACTAAGTAGTAGGGGACTGAAGACAGGATTTATTACCATCAGAAGAAAAAGAGCTGACATTTTAATTATTTGTTCAGGAGGTCTTCAATGAAACAACTATTAACCACTCTATATTAAACACAGCAGGGGTGCCTGGGTAGCTCAGTCATCAAGCCGTCTGTCTGCCTTTGGCTCAGGTCATGACCTCAGAGTCCTGGGATCGAGCCCCGCATCAGGCTCCCTGCTTGGTGGGAAGCCTGCTTCTCCCTCTCCCACTTCCCCTGCTTGTGTTCCCTCTCTAGCTGTGTCTCTTTCTGTCAAATAAATAAATAAAATCTTTAAAAAATTAAATAAACACAGCAAATGAGTTTTTAAATATACTGAAATATTGGAAGCAAATAATTCACAATTACCTCTGGTGCAACAAAATTTGCAGTATAACAAGGAGTCATGAGAAGACCGTTTTCTGCTCTTAGCTGTTTGGCAAAGCCAAAATCACAAATTCGAATAGATTCTGGATTGCCAGATTCATCCACATAAAGAATGTTGCTAGGTTTCAAGTCTCTGTGAACCACCTAATTGAAATACAAATTAAAGAGGTACATTAACAATACATTTCCATTACGAAAACTCTTTATTCGCAAAATGTCAAGTGACGTACTTAACAAGACGACTGCTGACCTTTAAATTATCTCATTTTAAAATGCTGATAATGTAAGTTTAACTCTCTAGCACAGAACTGGGGCAAGGACAGGAGGAAAAAAAAACAGTATGTACATCCCTCCTCTTTGTCCAATTGAGCAGTCAAAGCTAGAAGTCAAGAAGCTCTAGGATGAAATGATTACCTTCCACTTGTTAGCTTCTGAGAGCAAGGACAAACAAAGTAAGAATAATGTATTGAAAATAAATTCCTTAAGAAGTAAGCTCTTAATTTCCTTTTATAATTGAATACAACCCATGATTCTCTGGTTCTGCGTCTAAATTTGCAATGGACCCAGTTCTCAAGAGTCCGGAGTGGCCTAGCAAAAACAGTGATAGGTCTTCCAGGTCAGAGGACCTTGCTTACTTTTTCTTGGGAAGCATAAGAATTTAATATAAACAAGTCAGGATTTCGAAGTATCACTTCAAGCTCAGTGGGAGAAATTTATGTAGAGGAGTAATAGCAGAATAAGCTAGTAACAGTTATTCTCCATTAATGCATAAGTAACATCAACCTTTGTAATTTTAGTTCAAACATTAAGAAAAGGTTTAAAAAAAAGTTAAAGGAAAAGGTGTGTGTGTGTGTGTATATATACGCGTGTGTGTGTGTGTGTGTGTGTGTGTGTGTGTGTATAAAATGTTAAAAAGACTTACCCCTTGTGCGTGAAGATATTCAACAGTTTTGGTTATAGTAAACAGGACAGCACTGGCCTCTCTTTCAGAGAAAAATTTCTGTCTAAGAATTTTATCCAGCAATTCACCCCCTTTCATAAGTTCTGTCACTACATACACATATTTTCCATCATCATATACCTGTAAAATTCAACATCAAAATATAAAAAATTATTTGAAGCTTTATATGTGCTCAGAATAAAGTTTAGCATATTCAAGAGAAATTAAAACTCATTTTATAGTCAAGGAAAATTTTACTTATCACAACCAATAGATGGTATAAAATCTGCAAACCATTTTATACATATAAGAATATTAAAATACAAATTGATTAGACTGGATGTCAGAAAAATAAGCTGTAATTTCCTTCTATGAAACATAAGTCATGGCAATCAAAGTTACTATGGGCAACGTATATCAAAGGGCACTGAATTTTTTCTCTCAGGGTTTGTTTCTCTTGATCTTTCTATCTACTGATGATAGCAGGGATTGGTATAAAGACACATGCCTGTAACTTTCCTGAACTCCTACAATTGTAGAACTGTATTTACATATGCAGTACAATGAATTATCCTGGTTTTGATTAAACTGAAAGACAAGTTGTGGCAAGAATTAAGTAGGAAGATTAAGTAGCAAAAATTCCATCTAACCACACAGAAGCATGCCATTTATTCCTCATGTAGAAATAGAAAGCTCCTTGTAATTTTGATTTGTACTCCAGGCAATCCCAAACTGAAATGACCCTTCATTAAACTTCAGTTCCTTTTATTCCCCTTCACCACAGGGTTACTGCACACTTTCATTTAGTTCCATAAGAGGTACCATGTGCTGGGGCCCCCCAAAATGGAGAAAACAAGGTACCCTCCTCAATGTTTGTATTCTAGTAGAGAGAAAGATAGAAACAAGAGTTAAAAAGTCAGAGATGCTATAATAGAAGTCGGGAAAATTTTAGAGACTTTGGAATTTGAAATGAAGGAAGGAGGAAAGATGTGAAAAACAGTGACAGCTTAGGGAGTTTGTAAGGCAAAGATGAAAATATTTTCTATACCTTCTTTTTGATTTACTTGGATTCTTGCAGGTTATATCAAAGAGTCACTTAAGTTACACAGCTTCACATTTAATGGGACTAAGCTAACATTCTTCTAACAGTGAGCAGCAATAAATTAATCTGAGGAAATTAGGAGTTTTGGTTATGAAGAAGGGAGAGTAAACTCTGGAATTCACAAAATCTCAGAGATGAAAGGCGAAAGGTACCTTAAAAGTCCTCTGGCTGAGCTGGCCATAGGACATGTCAGGTCTACAACCCAGATGCAGCCTTTGGGCACTATCAGCGAGAGAAGATTTAATGCTGTCTGGGGAGTTCACACCTTTTGCCAACAGCTCTGTTATGATAAAAACCAGAGGTAGCAAGGAGGGGATACCTTACTTGTCTGGGGTATGGTGATGCTCAGGACAGGCTTCCTGGAGGAAGTAATGTTTTAGCAAAGTTTTAGATGCATGGTAGTAAGCCAGGCAAAGAAGGGAAGTGGTAGTATTAAATGAGGAAACCATAAATTCAAAGACAGAACAGCATGAGAAAAGGAGGAAAGTTTAAAGATGCGCACATAGTCGAGCATGGTTGGGGGATGGGGTGGGAGAGGAAGTGTGAAAACCACTGCAGACAGAGGAAGGCAAGGACTGGAGGTGAGGGGGTATGAACTGTAGGCAGAGGAGTAACGTGGTTACATACGAGTTTTGCTCTCTCTGACAGTACTGTGGAAGAGTCTGGGGAGTCCATGGAGCATGAGACTAGTCAATCCCTAATACTATTTAATACACAAATGTTCCAATAAAGATATTGAAAGCAATAATGTCAGTAACACTTTTCTTAAAGCGAAAGTATAAGAATTAACTACAGAAACAGGTTTTTTTTATTAACTTAAATTATGCTCTATATGTTGTCCTTCAATTTTTTTTTAAACTTACTCTTATTATTTGTCTAACACATTATATTTGAAAACATTCCAAATGTGAGCTGGACAACTGATTCCAATGATCGAAGTTCAAGAAGCTACTACTTACATCCTTTAGAGTAATGATGTTTGGATGCTGTCCATAACGAAGAAGAATTTCAATTTCTTCTGTTGGGTCTCTCTTGCTTTTATCAATAATCTAAAAGGCAAATATTTATCATAAAATCTCATGAACTATTAAGGTCACAAATAGCTACAGACTTTAGGTATTATTTTATATAAATACTGGACATATGAGCCATTTATCAATCAGTTTTATTCAAGTACTTGGCCAGACTGTTTTATCAAAGTTTGAAAGCCAGTCTAAGTTTAGGACTTTCTAAACACTCAAAAGCCTCAAGAAGAGGTACCAAGAACATATCCTTCTTCCCTCCTTGAATGTCTTTAAACCCTGGAAAATCAGTCATCTTCTAAGCCCAATCAATACAGATAATTAAGAACAAGGTGTATCTACAATACTACCACTAGCATCTGTTTATTGAATTAACTTTACTTCCTTTAAGAAAATGCTTCAGTGGAAAAACCCATTAGTTGTAAGCTACTTATAAAAAATTAATTAACAGCTAAGTAGAACAAGCTTATTTTTGAAGCTATGCAGAAAGCTAAGCAGAAAACCACACCTAGAATTTTACTTGACTAGAGTTAAGTTTAATTATTATAATAAAGCCCTTTAAAATACTAATGTAGCCTTCCAACCCTTTTATGTCAGCAGCTTCTTAAAAATATACCTCTTAATGTTTTAATCTGTTAAAGTAATATATCTATTTTTAAAAGGACAAGTTTGGCTTTCATTTTGTCCAAAGGGTAGTCTGAAACAAATTTTGTGACCTTTATATTTTCAATTTTAAAAAAGATTAGTAATTCATGTGTGCAATAAATACTCAAATGCTCCAGCAGTTGAGGAAAGAGCTTGCAACTCACAGTACAAGCCAAATCTGCTATCTGAAATAGATTTAGTTGTAAAACAGTTCTGTATAAGGAGAAGAGGGAATACAAACATTAGGTGTACACTGTAATCAAATGCAAATGACAGTGTGGAATTACCACAGCAAGTTGTGGACTACCATAGCAAATGGATGATTAAAAGGAAATGTATATGGAATAGACATCCTAATTCAAGGGAGATGATCCAGGACTAGTCTTTTGAAAACTAGAACACACTGGGAGGTGTTATTCCCAGCAACATTCTCTTTGATCCGCTAATCTGAGCAGAGGTGATGTCACATTCAGACTTGCGTTTGTAGATCTTAGATTTGTAGTAATTTCAGTAGAATGAAGTTGTGCTGGGATTGGTTTTATGAATTAAATTTAAGTCACAAGAATCCACAAATAGCTTGAAGATATTCTCAAGGTTTTGGTATACTGCCTCTGGTTTCTGTAATTCAAATGGGGCCTCAAGGCATTTCTGCTTTTCTTCTGATGCATTTATGAAGGCAAGATACCTCCTTAAACTGCCCATCATGTACATTACTCACCTTCTCTCCTTTCATGTAAGCAATGTGAAAATTCCTATGTACCCCAGATTTCACTATGAGCAATGAGTGGGAGAAGAGCAAATTAACATGCATTTCTATGGTTCATCCTACATCTGATAGAAAGCCGGACACTGATAGTTTTTAAAACAATTACATCTAAGTTTAGAATAGTAATTACCATTTTTTATGTAGGTGTGTGTCTTCCCAGATATTAGCTATATATATATAAAATACATTTATTTTTACACAGTGAAATCATATCAGATGATAGACAGATGGATGTACGGAAATAATAACAATTAATGCCACTCTCCTACTAACTAAAAATGAGCTACCCACACTTATTGACCAGTTCTAAGGTCCAAAATAGGTTGAAAGATTTAGATATTACTTAAATTGCTTATATTGGGAGAGCAGTGACTACCATTTCAAGAAATGAAAAGGCAGAGACTTGAATATAGTATTTTTTCACTTACAACTACAGGTTTGTAACACAAACTTTATCACAGAGCCATGTGATTTGGTTTTTGGCTTAGAAAATTCTTACTGTCTTTGACACCTGATGAAATTAAAACAGCTAAAGATAACAAATTTTGTAACAGTAGTGGTTTACTTTTACTGGTTCACAGATCCCTTTATATGTAAAGGACAGTATGAATATTTTTGCCAGAAAAATGTAAACACTTAAAATTTGGCATACAATCTTGAGGAATTCCCTGACAGACCATAAATGGGGGACTTTTTAGGGTAAAGGGATGTTACTAAAAATCAGGTCAGATGTAAACTGTACTAATGCCTTCAGCAAACTGGAGGTATGCTACCTTGCCTTTAGTTTACAGGTGAATCTGTGGTTCCAGATTAAGACCCCTGAGGGTTGCTAGGCAGATACTTAAATTTACCTTACCTTTAAAGCAAAAGACAACACAACACAACACAACACAACAAAACAAAAAGGCACATTTACCAAAGAAGAAGTGTTTAATTTTAACTGGTACTGACATGTGTGAATAATAACTATTAGAATTGTATTTTATATTTTGATTTAACTTTTTAAAATAGGTTCCATGCTGGGCGTAGAGCCCAATGTGGGGTTTGAACTCATGAACCTGAGTTCAAGACCAGAGCTGAAATGATGAGTCAGATGCACAACTGACTGAGCCACCCAGGCACCCCAGAGTCGCATTTTTAAATCTGAAAAGATTTACCTTCACTGCAAATTCCATGTTTGTAGCTTTATGTATGCATCTCTTGCAAACAGAGTAGGAGCCAACTCCAATATCTTCCTTTACTTCATATCCATCGGTAAACTGAATACTGTTTCTGTGCAACTGCTACAAACACAATTACAAATTGACAGTTTTATAATGACTACAGTATAAATCATTATAGGGGAATATGCTACCCATTATACATTGTTGATGTTAACAACAAATATAAATGAATATAAACAAAATAAAAATGAATCTTTACAGCATTTATTCTTCCACAACTATGTATTTTTAAAAAAATATTTTGTTTATTCATTTGACAGAGAGAGACACAGCAAGAGATGGAACACAAGCAGGGGGAATGCAAGAGTGAGAAGCAGGCCTCCCACTAAGCAGGGAGCCCAATTTGGGGCCCAATCCCAGGACCCTGGGATCATGAGCTGAGCCGAAGGCAGCTGCTTAACCAACTGAGCCACCCAGGCACCCCCACAACTGTGTATTTTAGAGGTGTCTACCATAAAATGTATAGCAAGAAATAGGCTTTTTTAAAAGCTCATGTTAAAAAGAAAAAATTGAATATGTACAACAGAAAATTAGTTACTTGACAAAGGGTGGAAAGTCTTGCCTGTGCCTGAGCCCTGTTCCATTCCCCACATGGTACTAGGTCTTTGAAGTACTTTTGCAAATAGGGAGAAGTTTGAAGCTTCTGGTACAGAAGAAAAATATTTAGGAGGATTTAGAATTAGAACATCTGGATTCTTGTCTCAGAGGTCCCTCTGGCAGGCCGTGCAACCCTGAACATGTGTTTTCTCAGAGGTTAATGGTGAATATTAAATAAAAATAATGTATTTGAAGGTGATACCTATTATCATCATTGTGGACTACCAGTAGCCATGCCCTCCGTTTCCACCCTCAAGTCAAAGTTTCAATACAACTTCTGCTAGAGAAGCTGTTAATGAGTTAAAGACGAATAACACGTGGTAGGATGATGGCTAACAAATTAGTAGTTCCATAAGCAGGCTGGGGGAAGTTGTGCTGTCCGTGGCTATATTGAAAGGAGACCTCCCCCCTGACCAATGCCTATGAACTGTGTTTGGGTTAAAAATTGAAATCTGTAGAATATATGTTTGTGATTTCTATGTTAGGTACAGAAGTTATAACTTGAAAACTTAATATGTATCACATGCTTGCTATAGTAAACTGAACAAACTGCTTCAACCATGAACTTTATCTAAAAACCAGTGTTTAAACTGGTTTTCTAGAAGGTGGAAAGAAGGATGACTAACTCATGAAAAAAAAAATTAGAGCAAAAGCAACTTCATCATCAAGCAAATTCAAGCACTAATTACTGTCCTAAAAACAATCAGTGCTTCAAAAGATATATCTAGTTCCCTCTATGACTTGGAAGATGAATTAAAGTTATCTTTCTATGATACTAGGATGGGAAGAAATAAATCTAATGGTTTGTACTACTTGTGTTCCTCTAATAACATTTATTAGTCCAGTCTCCTGTTACAAACACACAGACATCTGGAATCCTGCTTCTGTGGTTTTTACCCTGTGTTCCAACTCTGATAAACAGATGGGATAATGAGGTGGGGGACGCCCTAAGATAGTACCTATAACCATTTCTTTTAAATAGTAATTGGGGATCCAAAAGAACAAGGGCACAAAATTTGGAAAATATAAGACTGAAATTCACTTTTATTTCTTTTTTTTTTAAGATTTTATTTATTTGATAGAGATCACAAGTAGTCAGAGAGGCAGGCAGAGAGAGGGAGAGAGAGGAGGAAGCAGGCTCCCCGCTGAGCAGAGAGCCCGATGCGGGGCTCGATCCCAGGACCCTGAGATTATGACCTGAGCTGAAGGCAGCGGCTTAACCCACTGAGCCATCCAGGCGCCCTCACTTTTATTTCTTTTATAAAGTTTTATCGGCACCCAGCCATGCTCATTTATTTAGCTATAGTCCATGGCTGCTTTTGTGCTACAGTGACAGAGCTGAGTTGTAACAGAGATCACAAAGCCTCCAAAGCCTCAAATATTTATTAACTGGCCCTTTACAGAACAAGTCTACTGAGCCCTGTTCCAAGCCATCAGGGAATCAGAAGACCTTAGGTCATCACAGCTGACCTGACAGAAGCAGAAGAAGAAACAAGTTAGGGCTGATAAACATTATGAGGCATAGGAGGAGAGGATAGAGACAAGATGGTAATATCTATCTCAACTCTCTTTTATTCTTTTGAATATTTTATTTATTTATTTGAGAGAGAGTATAGAGTAAGGGAGAGCATGAGCAGGAGGAAGGGCAGAAGGAGAGGGAGAAGCAGACTCCCCACTGAGCAGGGAGCCCGATGTGGTGCTCAATGCCAGGACCCCAGGATCATGACCTAAGCCAAAGGCAGAGGCTTAACCAACTGAGCCACCCAGGCACCCTCCTTCCCCCTTCTAGTCAGAAAGGTATCCAGGACTCTGGAGCAGGCAATCTTTTTTTTTTTTTTTTAAAGATTTATTACTTATTTATTTTACTGAGAGAGAGAGAGAGACAAAGAAAAAGAGCAAGAGAGAGAAAGCATGGGTGTGTGCAAACTGGGGCAGGTGGGGAGTGGAGGGAGACTCTCAAGCTGACTCTGCACTGGGCACACAGCCTGCCAGTGGCCCAATCCCGTGACCTTGATGTCATGAGTTGAAAGCAAGAGTTGGATGCTTAACCAACTAAGTCACCCAGGCACGGTTTTCTTTTTTTAATCTCTTTAGAGGCATATGAAAGGAATTTTCAAGATCAATGATATAAAATGTATTTTAAGCCGCCCACTTAAAATCAGCCGATAAATCTAATTATTCACACAGTGAACTAGATCTTAAAACAGTTCAAATTTTAAATTATACATTCACTCACCTGCACAATTGAATGCACACCAACTGTCTGCATAGCTTGGCTTTCATCATCTGAGGTGATAGCAACAAAACTAAATCCCCGAAAAAGCTGATGTGCATTTGCACTGGGTGGAATGCCAGGTGAATCTGAAAAGAATAATATGTTACTAAGAAGGTAATACTCTGAAAGCTAATTAAAGGAAGAATTGTTGACAGTATGACCTTTCTCACTTATTCTGGAATTCCACTTCTTAGGCATCCAGGGCTTCCAGGATAACTCAGTGAAACACTCTCTCAGCTTTGTCCTTATGGCTTATTGGTATCACAACTCTAACATCCTATCTCCTCTGAGCCCAGAAAATAGCTAATACATTGAAGAATATAATAAATCAGTGAATTACTAGGTTAATGTTATTCTAAATTAGCACTGTCTCATAGAATTCCCTGTAGTGATGGAAATTTTCTTTACCTGTGCTGTCCAATATGGTAGCCAGTAGCCACATGCAGCTCTCAAGCATCTGAAATGTGGTTTAGTGTGACTGAGAAACAAACTTTTATTTTTATTTTTTTAAAGATTTTTTATTTATTTGACATACAGAGAGAGATCACAAGTAGGCAGAGAGACAGGCAGAGAGAGGCGGGGAAGGAGGCTTCCTGTTGAGCAGAGAGCTCCATCCCAGGACCCTGAGCCGAAGGCAGAGGCTTAACCCTCTGAGCCACCCAGGTGCCCTGAGAAACAAAATTTTAAATTTTAATTAATTTAAATTCAAATAACCACATGTGACTACTGGCTACCATATTAAACAGTACAACCCTACATGATAACCTAACAATGCTATGGCTCCTGGTGAGGGGGAGATACAAGATTCCTCTACAGATAATTTAGGAGAAAGAAATTTAGTCTGGTGATCTCAGTATATAACATCAGAATCTAGAAATCTAAACTACAAGTTAAAAATTACTATATTTATATATATATATAAGGAATAAAAGTAATTTCTAATCATGGTATGCAGACCTTAGAATATATTTTATGACATGACACGTATGGTTACTCAAATTATTTGTGTGGAATCTACTGGCATTAACAAAAATAGAAAAATATTTTAAAAATTTAATTACAAAAACAAACAAGATATAACAAATGTGCTATTCATAAATATAAACACACAACTAAGCATACTAATATTTATAATTACACTATAAAATCTAGGCACAAGCAAAAACCAAACAGGCAATATACTTAAACATCAACTCCACATAAAGTTCTTTTTTAACATCAGCTTGACATTCTCAGCAACAAATACTGTTTAGTGCATTTTAAATCAATGTGACAGTATTATACTGAAGAACTATGCTAAGAGAACCAATCTGGGTAGAATACAATACAGAACTGCTCTCTTTTGACATTTTTCCTCTATCAGGCCAAATTGTAATGAGAAAGCAAAGTAAAACATTACCATATATCATCAATTCTATGCATATCACTGTTCATGTATTTGATAAAATTTTACATATTAATCTAAATTTCTAAGACTGTCTTACCAAAAAATAATAAAATCCATTGATGTTTAACCAAATTATGAGGATAGTGACTAGAAAGCTTTATAGTGAGGTTTAAATGATATACTCTATAGAAAATATATGCAAATACACTTTTTATTTATTTGCTTGTCAATGATAAACCTGGGGTCTGGTACACCTAAATGAGAGAGTACTAGAGTGCAGAACACAAAATTATATGCATACACATACTAATTTAATAAAATACAGATTATCATTTCAAAGATAACTTCTCTAGAAGAGTCATTGTTTATGCAATTTTAGGATAAAGCATGACACAGGATATGAATCATTTTGAAATGATCACACCTCATGTAAAGTTTATGTTTTGGATTTGAACTTCACAAGTACTTCCAGAATTCTACCTAATATCAGAGTTTTAAAGAGTACTACCTATACTGAAGAATATTTCATGTAAAAATAGCTACAGGTAAATGAACGCACAACCAAAGAATTTTTCCACATAAAGAGTATCAAAGTTTAAGGTACCACCTAATTTGCTAAAAGATTTAACAAGGATCTTAACTGCTATAAAATGTTGTAAAGGAGTTACTAATTTTCTAGTTAT
The DNA here is from genome assembly GCF_010015895.1 of Lontra canadensis. Lineage (NCBI taxonomy): Eukaryota > Metazoa > Chordata > Mammalia > Carnivora > Mustelidae > Lontra > Lontra canadensis. Next base: position 4,002,662 of record NW_022631110.1, read on the forward strand.
TGAAGCAGGGATACGGTACACAGGGCAGATATGAAGATAAAATTAGGAGTCATATATATGTGTTACATTTAGGTTTTCACATTTTCTCCTTACCTTTGGGAGTTTTTGCAGTAAACTCAGGATCAAAATAGAATGTATCTTCAGGCCTGCCAGTTGCAGGTTTAAAAGGTGGATGAATTTCTCTTCTGTACAGTTTCTGGTGGAAAAAAAGAGAGATTTAGACATGCATTAAATACAAAAAAATTCAAGAAAATTTTCATTGTATACTCACATTCCAGTCTATTGTTGAGAAAAATGAATGTCTTTTAATTTCCTCAACTCCATCTGGTCCTGCACCTATCAAAAATTAAATGGTTTAAAACTTTTGATTAAATGGTAATTTTATTTCAAGGAGGAATAGGTAATTTAGTGTTTGTTTTTAATATATGTACTACTATGTCATAATTCCACAACAAAACAAATACCCACCTCCCCCCACTAAAAAATCCCAAAGACCAACAAACACACAAAAGAAACAAATTTATTACAAATTTTACCCAATCTGTTCGCAGGATTTCGTTTGAAAAGCATTCGTAAAAGACTCTGGGCTTCAGGACTCAAAAACTGTGGCATCCCAAGCTTGGCTCTAAATAATAAATCCACATAATAACGTTTTATTTTTTGGAAGTATTTGTGTTCTATTTTAAAATTGTTAATCCTTTCTATTTTGAGATAATTGTGGATTTATACTAAGTTGTAAGAAATAATATAGATCCTGTGTACACTTTACCCAGTTTTCTCCAATGGTCACATCTGACAAAATCATAATACACTATCAAAACCAGAATACTGACTTTGGTACAATCCACTGATCTCCTTCAGACGTCTCCAGTTTTAACTGCACTCACTGTGTGTGTAAGCTTAGTCCTATGCCATTTTACCGTATGTATAGGTTGCTGCAGCCATCACCACAGTAAAGATACTGAACAGTTCATTACCATCAGCATACCTCACGTCCCTTTATAACCACACCTGCCTCCTTCCCTCTCCAGTTCCTAACCTCTGGCAATCACAAATCTATTCTACATTTCTGTAACTTCGTCATTTTAAGAATGTTATGTAAGTGTAATCATAAAGTGTGTAATCTTTTTTTTTTTACTCAGTATAAATTCCTCTGAGATTCATCCAAGTTGTTGAGTAATATTCCACAGTATAGTTGTACCACAATTTGTTTATCTATTTCCCTGTTGAAGGGTATCTGGATTGTGTCATTTGGGTTACTACAAATAAAGATGCTATGAACATTTGTGTATAGTTTTTTTGCGTGGACACTTAATAGAATTTTAGTTCATAATCTTTTTTTTAAAGATTTTATTTATTTATTTGAGAGAGAGAGAGAGAGAGAGAGACAGACTACAAGCAGGGAAAGGGGCAGAGGGAGAGGGAGAAGCAGGCTCCCCGATAAGCAGGGAGCCCGACAGGGGGCTTGATCTCAGGACCCCGGGATCATGACCTGAGCCGAAGGCAGACACTTAACTGACTGAGCCACCCAGGCACCTCAGTCCATAATTTTCTAACAAACTTTTCCATTTTTATAAATTTTGCAACAAGCACTGCTGTGAGAGTAAGATATCTAAGTTTTAGTTCTGGCACTGTTACTAAGAACTTTGTGACCTTGGGAAAAGACAATCCCCTTGGGTCTGTTACTACTTCTTTATAAGCAAGGGACTGACCGTTAGATCAATGGCTCCCAAACTATAACCTTGGAACCTTTTTTTCAAAAGGAATTTAAGAAATCCACTACTTAAAACTGCTAAAAGAACATGTGCTTCATATGCTTATGTTTTCCTCCCATTCCCTTTAACAATCCTACAGGGAAGAAGAGCTGGTAGGAAAGGGGTCTGTGGAACTTCTAAGAGTCTATAGCACACAGTCTGAAACCCACTAGCTTGAATGAGCTTGAAGGTCAGTTTCAGCTTTTATATATAATTTTATTTTTTCCCCTAACTTATACATTAATGAAACTCTCTCTAAGTACAAAAACGATAACAGCTGGGGAAATGGCTAGCAGAGAAATTTCTACTTCAGAAACAGATCCATTTATTATTCAAAGAGTTGTTAGTGTGCTACAATGTGCCAGCTATTCCTTAGTGCTGAGGGTACAGGGATAAAGATAGGAGAAGATAGAGATGGACAACCTGAGGATAATCCTGATATGTGAAGAGGCAAATTCAGAAGGACATATGGAAAGACTGCTAAGAGAATAGCAGGGGATATCTAATTTAACATGAGAGAATGAAGGGCCTTAAATGCAGTTAAAGATTGAGAATTTATTCACCTGGCCAGCATTCTCCCAACATTTTACTAAATAACTTTAATTTCTCTAGATACTCAGCAACAACCAAAAAATACATGATCTAATGAATTTGTGGAATGCTATCTATAATATCCCTCTTGGAGACACAGAATAAAATACACTGCATACAAAACACTGAGAAATCTAAAGTAAAGAATCAGTATTTTTCTAAATATTTGCTGCTAGTATGTCTTTTTCAGAGAATACCTATTCACATCTTGTAGAATTAGGGTTCTACTGAACAAATCTGGGAAAATACTGCCATATTAGGTAATAAGGATATAGCAGAGGTCTTTCAATGGTGGACTAACATGACCAAATTTATTTTCAACAAGGTAACTCCAGAGGTTAGTATAGATTGATCTGGAGTAGGAAGTGGTGGTAGTTGTAGGCATTTTACTTCGGAGCTTTACTCAGTAGTGTATGTAGGAGACTACCACAGTCTGAGAACTATAAGCAGTGCAGTGTAAAGGAAAGCCTGGGACACCGAGAAACTTTCGAGAGCAAATTTGGTCAATACCTGCAAGTGCAAGAGAGGGGAAGAAATCAAGAATGGTTTTCAGGTTTCTGGCTAGGGAAATAGGGTGCTTAGAAATGAGGCTAATTGGGGTGTCTGGGTGGCTCAGTCAGTAAAGCATCTGCTTTTGGCTCAGGTAATGATCCCAGGGTCCTGTGATCGAGCCCTGCATCAGGCTCCCTGATTAGCGGGTAGCCTGCTTCTCCCTCTCCCACACCGATTCTTGTGTTTCCTCTTTTGCTGTGTTTCTCTGTCAAATAAATAAATAAATAAATAAATAAGTAAGTAAGTCTTTTTAAAAAAATGAGGGTAATTGAAAATACAAGAAGAAAAAAAGAACACCAAACAGATAAATTTAAATTAAAAATGTTAAGTCATACATATCATGTTTTTGGAGAGCTATGCTGGTGATTAAATGCCAATAACAGGTCTGATGCCTGGTTAACTTAAAGTAAGAAAGAGTAATTTGAGAGTAACTAAAATGCTGAGAGTAGTTAGAGGAAAGACTGAAGTCAGCCAGGAAAATGAGCACAGAAGGGAAGAAAAGCATATCAAAGATGAAACCCTGGGGAACAAGAACATTTAAACAGTAGTCAGAAAAAGAACAATTTGAGCATTAAAAATAATGAATGCAATTGTTTGTAAATGCTGAATCACACTGATTATTATATCCCATAGATTCATTATAGTAAAATACGAAAAGGTCAAAACTAACATAAAACCCAACTCACTGGACATCATCACCACTGGAGGTAATTAGGGCTCTGACAACTGGAAATTAAGAATCAAACATTTAGGGGCGCCTGGGTGGCTCGGTGGGTTAAAGCCTCTGCCTTAGGCTCAGGTCATGATCCCAGGGTCCTGGGATCCAGCCCCGCATTGACCTCTCTGCTCAGCGGGGAGCCTGCTTCCCTTCCTCTCTCTCTGCCTACCTCTCTGCTTGCTTGTGAGCTCTGTCAAATAAATAAATAAAATCTAAAAAAAAAGAATCAAACATTTATTCTGCCTTTCTTGTTTGAACCTTATTTCAAGGTAACTGAAGAGCCCTCATTGATTAGAGAAAGTTCAGTGTTTTGGGAAATACCAACTAATAAATGAAGAAGGAATAATAGCAATAGAAAAATCATGATTTTTGAATCCCTAATAAAATAACTGTTTCAACTAATGATTATCAATGGTTGAAAACACGAGATGAAACCCTGCCAGGGAAATTCGCAAGAGAGGGACCAGCTGTAACTATAGGAACTCATCACTTAAAGTGGGCCAACAAGGTGTTCTAAGCCTTCTGACGTGACGCAATAGGGTGCACCATGAGCTATGAAATGATCTTGCCAAAAAAAAGTTTAAAGAGAAATGCGATAAAGGAACAAGTTAAACAATATTACAAGGAAAATAAAACAATTTCAACCCTCCTAGGAAAAGACGAATTGTTGTGTAACCATGTTAATGAGAGCCACAAGAACTGGCTTTAAAGTCATTTAACTGATCAAAACAACTTGCCTAGGTAAACACTGTTTGTTTGTTTCTGTTTTTTCCCAAACCAACCCATCAATAACTGCTCTTCATCTGTGAAAATCAAACAAGAATGGACTGACTCCAACAACCACACCTGAGTCCCAAGTGATCAACAACAGACCCACCCAAGTAACCACTCTTAGAGATGATGTCAACCCACTTATGGCCCTGAAAATCTGCCAAGGTTTGAACTCTACCCTTCCCCCCGGAAGTCTATGTAAGAACAGTGGTCTACACTTCTTAGATGCTATCAAGATTAGCATCACTCTCCCTTACTATAGTAAGCAGTAGGACTGGCTTCAATGCTTTTTGTTTCATGTACTTAGGGTCGTCTTTTGACAAGATAAATTCTGAAGGTGGAATTCTGTAAAACTGTCTTGGTTTCTTCCCCAAGCAAATGGTAGGCAAAAACAGGGTAGAGTGTTCTGGAAAAACAGAAGTTTGAGAAATACAACCAAATGAAAGGTTCAGATGTGATTTGGGACTACAGAGACACAGCTTTGGAGAAAACCTGAAAAATCTGTTTAAGAACTGGTGTTAGTGTATACCTCAGCAGTGTCTTGTTAGGTGTGGTCATATAAGAAAACATCCATACTTTCTAGTGATGTAACCTGCAGTAGGTGAGAAATGGCATGTGTGGAATGCTTAAAATATTTCAGTGAAGAGAGGAAGCACATGTGGCAAAATCTTCATGACTGCTGAATCTGCATGACTGATCTATGTGTTCACTGTATTAACACTATTTTTATGAATTACATTAGAAATTTTTCATAATTAAACAGAGAAAAGCAAGCAAAGAAGGAATGGTCAAGCAGGAGACCAAAAGAGGAACTGTTAGGGAGGCAGCAGCAGCAGATGGGAGTAGGAAGATCTAAATGGGGAGAAAGTGGCCAACAGTGTCAGATACTCCCAGAGGCAACTTTCTTACCTGTCTTCTCTAAAATGGCTCCTGCCCCTACTCCTTCCCTCACACTTCAAGAATAATCTGGTTCATTATGTCTATTGCTCCTATTATTATCTGAAGTTATTATATTCACTTGTTTAAATATTAATTCCTTGTCTCCCCCTAGGATGCAAGCACTGTGAGATGACAGACGATCCTGTCAGTCTTGTTCACACTGCATCCTACACAGAGGTAGCAAGACCCCAATCATCTGTTGAATGAATTGTGTGAACAAATCGTGCAGAGAGTCACCTTTCTAACAATGTGCCACTGGGTTAAGCAACCAGATCACTGCTGACCAGAATGAGAGAAGTTTCAGGAGATTGGTGGGAACAAACCACCAATGGGCTGCTGAATACAAGCAGCCAAGAAATGGTACCAGAAAGCACAGACAATTCTTTAAAGAGGCTTTCTGTTGAAAGGATGCAGAGAGATGGTGCAGAAAGCTGAAAGGAAGCCAGGTCAAGAGAGGGTTGTTTTTTGTTTGTTTGTTTTGAAATTAGAGTATATTCGTTAGCTGAAAAGAAGGGGCCAGGATCGATGGAGTAATGAAGGTTCAGGGAAGAGTCACTTATATAGCAAGTATTTTTTATCGTGGAGAATAACAAAGTGCAAAACAAACAAACCCTACACAACCCCAACATCACCAACTTATACAGTTTATGGATTTACCAAAAAGTGAACAGTCATGTGGCCAAGAAATGTAACACTGTAACCTGTCATTCAATGTTAACCACTTTTCTTATTTTGCCTTGGCTGTTGCCATCTACATATGGGCCTTAAAAACTATGCTTTAGTTTGTCTGCTTTAAAACTTTATCAACAGAGGGGCAACTGGGTGGTCAGTCAGTTAAGCGTCTGCCTTCAGCTCACGTCATGATCCTGGGGCCCTAGGATCAAGCCCCACATAGAGCTTGCTACTACCTCTCCCTGCCCCTGGCTCATGCTCTCTCTCTCTCAAATAAATAAATAAAATCTTTGGGAAAAGAAAAACCAAAAAAACTTTATAAATAGAACCATATAGTTATTTATTCTTTTGTGTCTGAACTGTTTTTGCTCAACATCCTTACACAATTAATCCAAGTACCTGCGTATAACTGGTTTGTTCATTTTCTTTGCTGTATGGTACACTGCACCCCTGGGCCAAAGGCCTCAGTCTGTTTTTGAAAGGCTTTCGAGCTAAGAATGGTTTTTACATTATTTTTAGGATTTTATTTGAGAGCAAGCGAGCATGAGCGGCAGGGAAGAACAAAGGGCAGGAACAAGCAGACTGCGCGCTGAGGGTGGAGTCCAACATGGGGTTTGATCCCACGACCCTGAGACCAGGACCTGAGCTGAAATCTAGACTCCGAGGCTTAACTGACTGGGCCATCCAGGTGCCCAGGGACCCGGCTTTTAACATTTTTAAAGTGTTGGAAATAAACAATAAAGAATAAGAATATGTGACAAACAGTGTGTGTGGCTTGCAAAGCCTAAAATATTTACAGATCATATGTCAACCCCTGCTCTATCTCATTTATGAATATATCATAATTTATTAATCTACTCTACTGCGAGTGATCCATTTTCCACTTTTTGGCCATTACAAATAATGCTGCTATGAACATCTTTGTTCTAGTTTCTTGATGTGCAAGTACCTCAATGCATGTAAACTGGGTGCATGCGTACGAGTGGGATTACTGGATGAGGGTATACATGTATTTGGCTTTAGAAGATAATGTCAAAAACTGCTTGCCAAAGGTTGTAAGAACCTTCTAGCTATGGATGAAAGTTGCCACTGCTCCACATCCTGTCAGCACTTGATATTGTTTAGCCATTCTGGTGGGTATGCAATTGTAGCCCATTGTGGTTGTAATTTACATTTTCTGATTTACATATTAGAATCAGTTTATCAAGTTTCACACAAAAAACTTCTTAAAATTTAAATTCCATCTGCATTATTATTATACGCTGTATAATATGGTAGCCACTAGGGGCGCCTGGGTGGCTCAGTGGATTAAAGCCTCTGCTTTCAGCTCAGGTCATGATCCCAGGGTCCTGGGATGGAGCCCCCCATCAGGCTCTCTGCTTAGCAGGGAGCCTGCTTCCTCCTCTCTCTCTGCCTGCCTCTCTGCCTACTTGTGATCTCTGTCAAATAAATAAATAAAAAATCTTTAAAAAAAAATATGGTAGCTACTAGCAACAAACAGCCACCAAGCACTTGAAATATGGTTAGCCCAAATTCTAAGTATAAAGTGCACCCTGGAAAAAATAAAATAAAATGCACATTGAGTTTCAAATAAGTATGGAAAAAATGTATCATATCTCATGAATCATTTTCTATTGTTGATTACATGTTGAAATGACATCTTGGCTATACTGGGTTAAATAAAATATATTATAATCCATACTAAATTTTTTTACTTTTTAAATGTTTCTACTAAAAATTTAAAATTACACAGTAATTTTACATTACATTTCTATTGGAAAATGCTCATCTATACAAACCCACATCTTTACAATACTGTGTCTGTCATAATGTGAATATGGTACAACCTTACAAAACAATCCTTTAAATTTTTACTTTTTTCCTTTATTTATTTATTTGACAGACAGAGATCACAAGCAGGCGGAAAGGCAGGCAGAGAGAGAAGGAGGAAGCAGGCTCCCCACCGAGCAGCGAGCCTGATGCGGGGCTCGATCCCAGGACCCTAGGATCATGACTGAGCCAAAGGCAGAGGCTTTACTTTAACCCACTGAGCCACCCAGGCACCCATTAAATTTTCTTTAAATAAAATTTCCTAGTTTTCTGCATAGAGTTTTTACATAACTTTTGCTAGATTTATCCCTAATTATTTGAGTTTTTTATACTATTGTAAATATTATCTTTTTAAAAAATTTCATTTTCTGTTGCTACTATGTAGATATAAAATAGATTTTATTTATTCACCTCTGATCCAACAACTTTGCTAACCTCTTATTAATTCTAAGAATATATATGAAGATTTGGATTTTCTACGGACACAGTCATGTTGTATAAATAAGGACAACCTTATTTCTTCTTTTTAAACCTTAAACCTTATTTCATTTCCTGGCCTTATTATACTTGCTAGTATCTCTAGGACAACATGAAGAGAAGTGGAATAATCGATGTCCTTGTCGTATGCCCAATTTAAAAGGTGGAGCTTTCACTATAATAACATTAACATGAAGATTATATGAGTACTCCTTTGGAGATGTAACCCAGAGCCCTGGATCCCTGGTGTTTCTGCTTGGGGCAGGGGCCTTGTCTCTGGCTGTACTTGGTGAAGGGCATGAATAAGGGCCAAAAGCTCCAACATTTGTGTGCCCAGAATTGAAAAAAAGGAACATGAATACTCTAAATCTACAGGGCTGGTTCATATTTGAAACACATTAACATTAACGCCATAATATCAATGAATAAAATTTCATATTTCAGTTTGAAGCATTTATTTCTAAATCTCATCAAAACATATTCACTAGGGAGTACTTAAGGAGTACTTACTTAAGAATCATAGTCATTGTTTCTTTTCGATCTTTTCCTTGGAAAGGTAGTGTACCAGTGAGCATTTCAAACTACAAAAAGGCAACATCATCAGGGGTATTAGTCAAGAAGTATAAAATCTCAAGGCCAGAAAATAAAAAAGCATCATCTTACTTCAAACCAAACCTTGTAAAATTGCTATATAATAAAACAAGTGATTTATACTTCCACCATATTACTGAACTCAAAAAACACCCCAATCCTTACCATTAACACACCAAAAGACCACCAGTCCGCACTTTGAGTGTGACCTCGACGATTAACTACTTCGGGAGCCATGTATTCCACAGTTCCACAGAAAGAATAGGCCTTCTTTTCATGGTCAATAGACTCTTTACTTAGGCCAAAATCTGCCAAAATAAATACATAATTCATAACTGTCCTACAATAATTTCCACACTTAAAGTTTAAGCTTTGAGTTCCAATATTTACATTTATTAAAAATTCTAATCCAAGTTTTCAAGGCAATGTGTTACTCAATATTTGAACCACAATCAAATTTAAAAGAAGTTATATAGAGTAGAAGAGAATATTTTAATAAAATGAGGATTTTTTACCTGTTAACTTGATGTGACCTTCTTCATCAAGAAGTATGCTGAAAGAAAACAAATTCAGAAAATCTTTCAAACCACTAGATACTTATAGAACCTAGAACTGAAACTACTGTGTTAAGCACCAGATCACCACATTTCTTCTAAAATATTGTTTTAGACTGTGATAAGGGAAAGGTAAAAAAGGAGAAAATTTTTTTTGGACACACATACATAACAAAACCCAAAGGCAAAGCCTTATAAACGTGTATTAAGGGCATTTGAAAACTATAAGGAAAAGAACTAAAACCTATATTCTAATTTCTAGTTGCTCTTTGTAATGCTTTTCTGCAGAGGTGGCCTAACTAAAATCCTTAGTGCTTGCACAATAGACAGAGGGTCCACATATTTAAGTCAACTGCATTAAAGCTGTCATTTTTTGGGTCATTTTTTAGGTATGTGACTCAACCATTCTCTCCTAGTTTCTCTATCCAATCCTCTTTTTCTTTTCTTTTTTTTTTTTTTTTTTAGAGTCGGGGAGTGGAAGGAGAGAGAATCTTAAGCAGCCTCGATGCTAGACACAGGGCTTGATCTCAGAATCCAGTGATCATGATCTGAGCCCAAATCAAGAGTTGGACACTTAACCAACTGAGCCAGCCAGGTGCCCCCTATCCAATCTGTGTAAGTTCTCCAGTGTTTTCTCTCTTAGTAAACTCTGAGCTTCTAGGTTTGACCTTATTCATCTTGTTGCTCAGTGCCTGGTAGAGTAGAGACAAGTAAGAAACATATGTTGAATGCATGGGGCCAGTCTACAAAAGGCCAATAAGGCATTCCAAATAGTTTGGGCTTCTTCCCAAGGGCACTGAAGATCATATAAAGTTTATATGCATGAAACGCAGAGATAATCAGATCTGCATTTTCATAAAACAGTTCAGAGGGGAAAATAAAGGGTATTTAGTGAGGTCTTAAATATGGATCATGATAAAGAACAAATGGAGAAGACACTAGGTTTCCGGCTTTAGGAGATACTTGAGTGGAGAATAATGTCATTAATTAACAAGCTATAGGAAGGGATAAGTACTAGGCTGTAGGCCAATAATTCTATTTCTGGATAGGCATTTTAGTATATTGACTTGAAATGCCAATTAATAAACTGTTTCACTTATTCAAAGCCATTCTATAAAATAGGCATTTCTTCACTTTTAATTCTAACTAAAAAAAAGTGAAAGCCAAATTTTGCTATAATAAAATTTTACTGTGTCAAAAATACTACCAACCTTTCTATGTCATCAATTCAAATAGGATTACAATAAAGTTTACCACTGTGGATAATTCAGTAGGGACTTATTTTTCATGTCTTCATAAGGGACTTATAAAAAAATACAAGCTTAATTATGCTCAATTACAAAGCAGACTAACCATTTCCAGAATATAAAGCAAATTATTAGGTATGCTGGAAATTATCTTCCGTCTAATAAATACATGAAAGACAATTCTAAAAACAAAACTTCAAATCACTCTTGGTAATTTTGAAAAAAACAAAAGAGAGAGAGAGAACATAGCTAAGCTAACAGAACATTACTTATTCCTTCTATAGCAAATGCATTTTTTTTTAATAATTATATATTTTTTAAAACCATATAATATATTTTTATCCCAGGGGTACAGGTCTGTGAATCGCCAGGTTTACAACTTCACAGCACTCACCATAGCACATACCCTCCCCAATGTCCATAACCCCAACCCCCTCTCCCAGCAAATGCATTTTTTTAAGATAACCATGTCCACCCTTTAAAAAAAAGACAAAGGTCTTTTTTTTCTAAATTTTTTTAATTTTTAATTTTTTCAAAAGATTTTATTTATTTATTTGTCAGAGAGAGAGAGCGAGCACAAGCAGGCAGAGCAGCAGGCAGAGGCAGAGAGAGAAGCAGGCTCCCCACTGAGCAAGGAGCCCGATGCGGGACTTGATCCCAGGACGCTGGGATCATGACCTGAGCCGAAGGCAGTGGCTTAACCAACTGAGCCACCCAGGCGTCCCCACTCTTTACCTTTGAAAGAAAAAGCCAACTGTATTACTTTCAATAGGCAAAGTTCCTTTTCAACTACTAATAATCATTTTCAACCATATTTATTATAACAGAGTTCTGGTTTAAAAGAATGTGGGAAACCCCTTACAGTGCATAAAGCAACTGGTCTAAAAACTGAAATTTCTTCCAAGTTCTATATGATGGTATATAGTTGGATTACTTAACAACTAAATGTTACTTCAACTAATAGTGTCATCTAGGCATCTTTGTGAAAGATCTAACTTCTTACTTACATTAGATCTTATTTGACTCTTAAGAAAGCCCCATGCTGTATACATAATTTTATGACCAATGCTAATCCAATGGTTTGCAATAAATACATTCAACTAAATGATATAAAACACTAACACATATTTTTATTATGTTTAATCATATGTTTATAGTAATTTTTTTCTTCTAAGGACCATATACTTGAATATTTATTCTCACTAGGAATTATATTTTGTGTCTTTATAGTGCGAAATCAGGAAAATGATGAGAAAAAACAAAACTTAGTAATTATCTGGGGAATAACAATGGATGCATATAAAACTTATCTAAAACCAAAATGAAAAATGAAAGTAAAATGTGAAAGTATAATAATTTCTAAATGATCATGTAAATAGGATCCCAAAGGATCATTTCCTGTTGTAATATATAATTTAAATTTTGCATGTAACATTTTAATGTAAGTAATATCCAAATTCTTTTTTCTTTTTAAAGATTTATTTGAGAGAGACAGAGAGAGTGTGAGTGTGAGTCAGGGGTGGGGGACAGAGGGAGAAGGAGAGAATCTTAAGTAGGCTCTATGCCTAGCACAGAGCCTGATAAAGGGCTCCATGTCACAACCCTGAGATCATGACCTGAGCTGAAATCAAGAGTTGGACACTTAACTGACTGAGCCACCCAGGCGCCCCAAATACTAGCTTCTTGATACTTGCTACTACAAAAACAATGGGAAATTTGCTCAACTCACACTAAGAATTTGAAATGATGTGGAGAAGAAAATTTTCAGGGGCTCAGGTCATGATCTTGAGGTTGTGAGACTGAGCCCCACATCAGGCTCCACACCTGGTGTGGAGCCTGCTTAAGATTCTCTCTCTGCCTCTCCCTCTGCCCCCTGCTCATGCATGCTCTCTTTCTCTCTCCCCACCTCCCTCGAAAAATTCAATAAATGGTATTTGAAGGAAAGCATTAACTCTATGCTATCCTTCATACCAAAAAATTTCCAGATGGAGTTAAAAGTTAAAAAAGAAACCATAAAATGAGAATGTAAGTATCTGATTATGGGATTGGAAAAGGCTTTCTAAGACTAAAAGTCATGGAAGAGATAACAAAAGTCTGGTAAGATCTGACTAAGAAAAAAATACTTGTATAGGTAAAAATAGAATAAGTTAAAATTAAAATACAAACTAAAAAGACTATTTGCAATATATGTCAAATGGTTAAATTCTTAATTTCTAAAGGTATCTTATAAAACAACAGGAAAAAAATATTCCAAGATAAATGAAGGCCACGAACAGAAAATCACACAAAAATAAAAACTGTCAATAAACATATGCACATGGATTTCAATCTCATTAAAAATAAAAATATGCAGTGGAGCCTGAGTGGCTCAGTTGTTAAGCGTCTGCCTTCGGCTCAGGTCACGATCCCAGGATTCTGGGATCGAGCCCCACATCGGGCTCCCTGCTGGACAGGGAGTCTGCTTCCTCTCCCACTCCCCCTGCTTGTGCTCCCTCTCTTGTTGTGTATCTCTCTGTCCAATGAATAAATAAAATCTTAAAAAAAAATGCAAATGAAAACAAGATAACAATAACATATTATAACTGGCAGATTTTTAGAAGTATAAGATTACATAGTGTTATCACAAATGTGAAGCACAGGTACTCTAATATAATTCTTGTGGTAGTTCTACAAAGTAATTTTATTTTTTATTACCTCTTAGATAATTTTATTACATTGTATTCAACTTAGTAGCATAATTCCTTACTTTTCTGGTTTTAAGTCTCTATAGATTATTCCCAGGCTATGTAGATGGTCTAAAGCAAGTGCAAGTTCGGCCAAGTAGAATTTGACATCTTCTTCTGTGAACATCACCTAAAATAAAATAATAATTTTTTGTCTTATTTTCTGTATCTGTAGCTTTTATTTAAAATTCCATCCTAGAGTTTAAATATTTAAAAAGTTATAAACACGCTAATCACATGTAGTTTTATCCACTTTACTAATGAAAGGAAATTTGCGAAAATCCCTGACTGATCAAATCAGTCAACTAATCACTTTCTAAATGCTAAATGTGCACTGTGGGGGAAATAATTTTACATTTTATTAAGTAACATCTATATTCAGATTGTGCCATTGTTGCCCTACCACAGTAACATCTTAGAAATGAAAAGTGATCTTTTAATTGCATGCTGAATTTCCAGTATTGTTTAAGGATACCTTGATATATTATTTATTGCTTCTGAAAACTGGAACTAAAAGATGCAGGACAAAGGACAAAGACATTTTATCAATTTAAAGTCCCACTTTCAGAATAATTTCAAAAGGTAGGAAAAGAACTCTTTTTGGCTCTAATTAAGATTCTTGTGCCACTAGAGAAAACACGATAAACATAATATTGAAATATAACAAAGTTTTTGGTAAAACAGGATGCGTATAGATAGATTAAAAATAAAGATTAATTACATACCTCTTTGGATAAGCGTGTAAACAAATCTCCTCCCCTGAGAAAATCCAAAATAAGATACAACTTCCCTTCAGTTTGAAAAGCTGAATGAAGAAATGAGAATTTCTGTTTAATCCGCCAGTTTATTTTTTTGGCTTACATTAGGTCAACTCATTCACAAATTATTATTATTGAATAATGAATATTATTTTAAGCAAATTAATGATTATATCATAGATCTAAATTTATTTTTTATGAGAAGATAACCACTGATTTCTCTTAGTGTCCATGTGGAAATGTTAAAGGCTGAGTTTTTTATTATGGAACCACTAGAACATTTGTTGCATTTTCTTCAGGCCACAGTCTCCCAGGAATACAGTTGTTTTAAAACATGTGATCAGGGGCGCCTGGGTGGCTCAGAGGTTAAAGCCTCTGCCTTCGGCTCAGGTCATGATCCCAGGGTCCTGGGATCGAGCCCCGCATCGGGCTCTCTGCTCCGTGGGGAGCCTGCTTCCCTTCCTCTCTCTCTCTGCCTGCCTTCCTGCCTACTTGTGATCTCTCCCTCTGTCAAATAAAAAAAAAAAAAAAAACCTTAAAAAAAGATGATAAAAAACATGTGATCAATCACATGGGTGGCTCAGTGGGTTAAGCCACTGCCTTTGGCTCAGGGTCCTGGGATCCCACCAGGCTCTCTGCTCTAATGTTGACATTAGGGATCTTTCTTGCTTTTAAGAAAAGTTGGGCTAACACATATGGACTATAAACTGCTGGTACACTGTTACTAATTATATAATATAATACAAATATATAAATATATAATAAACTCCTTATTATAATAAAGAACAATGATTATTATTACCTATTCCTATGGTTACCACTCAGAAACATAAGTATAAATGCAATAAAGGCTTCTAAAGTTTAAGAAGTAATGGTTTAATTTCCATGATATAATTTATCTGTTAAATACATGTAAATATACACAAGCAAATATTTATGTACATTAATACATCTGAATGCACTTAGGGAGTGGAGGATCAGGTGGAGGGATGAAGTTCCAAGTGGTTTTGAACTTACCATAATGTAACTTGACAATAAAAGGATGATTAACTTCTACCAAGATATCACGTTCCATTTTTGTCCGAACACGATCTCGAACTACAAAATATTGTACATATGGCTGTATTACAATAGCTTTCAGAGACAATCTTTAAAACAAAATCTCTTTGGTGCCTATTTTAAATTAAATTATGGTAAAGTATGAATTCATATTTTCATACATACCAATAAAAATTTATATGTACAAATAAAACTACTAGTCTCAAATTTTTAAAATTAATGTATTTTTTACTAAATTATATAGCTAGACAAATTGTTCATGTTTATAAAATCTGTGCTTTACATTTAAAAATACATACAGAGAACATATCAGAATTTTAATCAGATGTTGGCTTTAACATCAAATATATAAGTATTTTAATCAAAGTTATAAAAAATGACCAAAAAAGAGTAACTTTTTAAAAAATGAAGCATCCCAATGAAATACTCAAACACCCAAGAAAATGGAATAGGTTTTACTAACCCCTACCAATCTTATCAACTCGATTTAACAAGCATTCATTAAGCAACTGTAAAATGTGACAGACATGGTGAATGATGGGTATACCCAAAAAGGTCTATTTTGGGGGAAAGAGGAGAGAAAGGGGAGATGAAATAACGTGGTACAGCTGAAAGAGCAAAGGCTTTTTGGAGTTAAATCAGATTCAGATCTGTGTAATCTTAAGCAAGTTACCTACTCAAACTCTTTGAGCCTCCACTGCCTCTCATCTATGAAGTAGAGATAACACCACTGTACCTTTGTAGGCTGTGTGACCATCTGAGATAAGGTCTGTACATCCCAGAGCCTGGTATATAGGAGATAGTCAATTAAATGGTAGCTATAGCACCATGAATATGATAAAGGGATAAAATGACTTATTACTAGCAATAAGTAGTACAGAAAGAAATTCAGGGAAGGAAAAGATGAGTAGGAAAGCATGAAGGAAGAGGTGGAGTTAGGCACTTTTGGAGTGGAATTTAGATGGATGGGAAGGTCAGACCTAAAGAAGAGAAGTCCAGGTATGGAGTACCAGAGCAAGCAAGGACATGGAGGCATGCATAAGGAAGAGAAAGGAACCAAATTGGTATGGAAATTGGGGAGGTTAAACTGGGAAGACCCAGATTCTTGACAATCTGGAATGGCAGATAAATTTACGTTTCGTCTTATAGGTAAAGCTCTCTTTTACCGATCAATGATTCCCTGAGCAAATTCTATGTAACCAGTACCATGAGACACAAATACAAACAAAATATTCTTCAGGAAGCTCATAATCTGATGGGAATGACAGACAACTAACTAAATAGAATACATTCTGGTAAGTATTCTGTGTTGGTAGCTCAATGGATTTAAGAAGTGAACATGATCATTCATTAAAATTTTATTATTTTATTCTGTTGCATAATAAGGATAAATCAGAAATGACTTGCATTCTTCAGGCCAGAAGGAGTGAATGGTTATGTCAAAGATTAAGCAGAAAGAACCAGGAAAAGAGTCTTCTGTAGGGGGAGGAGGATAGGGACAGAGAGAAAGATGAACTGGTATTCAATATAAAGTGACCAGATATTTAAAAACAGAAATAAGACCCCTGGAAAAAAAGAAACAAAGAATCTAAAACAAAATCCTATGATTCCCATTCTACCAATTTTCCACTTTCAATTGGGAGATTTCAGTGCCAGTGACTGAAAATGGGCAAACCAGATATAGAAATCATTTTGCTCTTGAGATCTACAAAGCTCTTTTAAATGACTTGTCCAGCAACAAGTATATCAAATTCAGTATCACTCTCTGATTTCATTATCTCATCCTATCACAACAACTGGTGTCTTCTATCCAACAGACCGTTTCTATTATTTATATAAATGAGGTTCATCACCTAGGTCTGCTGATAACTCTGTTCCAGTCTAGCCCACATTTGTGCTTTTATACTGCTACCCATATGATCTTGGATTCAGTTTCTATTACCTTAAAGCTGGATTCCAAATTTCTATCTTTCGATAATTATACAAAGATTACAAAGCTTATCATTTAAAACACACCTCTCTGCTCAGTGAGCAGCAAAAATAACCATCATTATATTTACTGCATATCCCTCATCTATTATTCTATCACGATGAAAAGAACAATTATTTGGGAGTCAGGAACTACAGGTTTCAGTGGCCCTGCTAGTAACTAGATGAATTACCTGCTCAAATTCTTACACTGCTCAGGGACTTCCTGCTTCCTTCTCTATAAAATGAGAGGCTAGAAAAAGATGATTTTTTTCCTGTTATGATTATGATTATCTTGTGAGGTGGTTTCCTTACATGTAACGCTGATGAAAACTTGTTTAGTTGAAAATGAGCAGCGAGATTTACTTACTCAAGAATTCCTTCATTTTGTCTGAGGTAGGACTGTGTAATAATTCTAATCTGGTTTCTTTTATCATGTAAAGTCCCACTGACAAATATAAATCATCCTAAAATCAAGAATTTTGATTAGGATATACTGGTTTAGAAGAAGGCATGTTTTATATTGGCTAAACTCTAAACCCTAAAATAGAATTTGTTAATAATGACTCATGCTGGCAAAGCAACCACATTCCTCTGAAATAATTTTTCTCATATAGTAGCTATTAGATTTTAAATCCTCCTTGACTTGAATGTAAGAGTGAACAAGAAGAAATGCTGTTTATGTTTCTAGGATTATGTATTAAGAAACTTTGAGGCCCACAGACTACTGTATTAGGACAAAAGTCCCTACAAACTCAACTTAACACTAATGACTTCTACTTGACCCCATTTATTGTATTAATAGGAACTCTGAAATGGAAAGAGACTTCTGGTTAAACATAAATGTTTTACTTTCTACATTCTTCCAAAGCCCCAATGAAATTACGATAATGGAAAAATTATGCATAAGCTCACAAGGACAAAGAACAGGATGAGAAAGCAAGAGCAGAAGATGAGTAAGTGGTAACTTATACAGTAGATAAGAGAAAGCTAAAAGCTAAGCCTGAGGGAATGAAGCCAATGAGAAATAAGGAAATTCTTGCCAGAGAACTCTTTCCAGTTGGCTATTTGGTAACTTACTCTTTTTTAAAGATTTATTTATTTGAGAAAGAGACTGACAGAGACAGAGAGAGAGAGAGAGAGAGAGAGGAGAGGTGCAGAGAGAGAAGGGGAGAATCTCAAGTGTACTCCCAACTGAGCATGGAGCCCAAAGTGGGGCTTGATCTCACAACCCTGAGATCATGACCTGAGCTGAAAGCAAGAGATGGACACTCAACCAACTGAGCCACCCAGGTGCCCTGGTATCTCACTCTTAAATGTGAAAAAGACAGCAAAGGATCCCCAAGCATTTGAGGAATGGCTCTAAAGATGAAAAACAGTTATAAAAATAAACAGGAAAAAAAGGAATAAAGGGTAACAGAGACAATGTAAAGAAGAAAAAAAGAAGAAAACTTAAAAATCAATGCCATAATAATTTATATACCCCAAAAGAGCAAAGACTATATGGCGCCCATGAAATAAGAAGCTTTAAAAAGGGTCGGGGTGGAAGGAACCAGTATCTTCAACAGATAACCTACCAAAAAAAAAATGGAGACAGAGTTCATAGATTAAAAGACTTACAGAGAATCAACCAACTACAAAATAGAGATATAGATCTCGATTCAAACAAATTGCAAAAAGAAAGATGAATTATAACAATAGGAAAAAGTGGAAATTCAAACACTGATTAGATATCTGTATATTAATTTTTTAGGTATAGTAATATAGTTATATTATTCAAGAATCTTTATCTTTTAGAGATATATACTAAAATATTTATGGAAGAAATTGTACAATGTCTAGGATTTGCATCATAGTATCAAGAGAGGGGAAAAGAAAGGACACAAACACAAAAAAAAATTGACCATGAGTTGAGAAATGCTGAGGCAGCAAGGAGGTTATATGGGGGTTCTCCATTTCTTTTGTTTCTTTCTGTAAATGTCTGACACTTTCCATACTGGAAAATAGAAGAGAACAAGGAAAATCTAGGAAATTAAAAATGATGGTAGAAACAAAAATGTCTATAGAAATTTGAAAGATAATTGGTATATTTCCTAGAAAATAGGGGGAAAAAGACAAAACTAAAAAACAGCAAGGAAAAAAATTAAACGATCCACGAAATCCAACATATTCAAAGAGCAGGAGTTACAAAATGGGGAAGAAATGACAAAATACTTGGCCAAAACTGAAGAAGTGAATTTCTAGATTAAAAGAGACCATCCCATACCTGATATGGTAAATTTCAAAAGTTCACACTAAAGAAATACCATTGTACAAATTCCAGAACAGCAGGGATAAAGAATTGAGTGGTTCTAAAAACTTCCAAAGAGGAAAAGCAGCTTACGTACAAAGGAATGGAAGTCAGTACTGCAATAAACCTCATAATTGCAACACAGGAAACTGGAAGACAATGGAAACTATGCCTTCAAATATCTGAGGGAAAATTATTTCTCACCTAGAATTTTATACTCAGCCAAATTATAAATTAACTGACAAGGTAGAATAAGGGCATTTTAAGACATTCAAGGTCACAAAAATTTTAGCATCCATTCACCCTTTCTGAGGTAGCTACTAGGAGATGTGTTCTACCCAGACTGGAAAGTGAACTGAGAAAGAGGTAGACCTAGAATTCAGAAAATGAGATCTCATACAGCAAAGATGTGAAGGTAATGTGACTCCAGTATACTATCTGGCTCAGTTAGGAACAGTTCTTACGAAGCTGTAATAATGTGGGACACATGGGTGGCTCAGTCAGTGTCTGCTTTCAGCTCTGGTCATGATCACAGTGGTACTGGGATGGAACCCAGCATCTGGTTCCTTGCTCAGTGGGGAGCCTGCTTCTCCCTCTACCTGCTGTTCTTCCTGCTTGTGTGTTCTCTTTCTCTCTCTGATAAATAAATCAACCAACCAACCAACCAACCAACCAAGCTGTAATAATGAAAACATTACTGGGCAGACATGAAAGGCAGAATTATGTGTGGGTGGTAGTATGAGAGAACTAAATCCTAATCTGCTATGTTAGGAAGTCAGTAAATTGTCACCAAATGAAAATAATCAAAGAACTGCAATTAAGAGTACTGAATGTGGATATAAATGACAGAAATAGCAGTTAAGGAGACAAAAGTCATTGTCTCTGAGGTTTGAGAACTGAGATAGGGAGGAGAGTTGGCAAAGCAATATTATTTTGTAAGATTCTATATACATATTACTTTGGTAAAAATTAAAATTGAACTTAAGAATGCGCTAAAAATTATCTGACCGCTTACAATTCCAATATGTCAAATATTTTCATTTTTCTAGGGTTTCTTCTATAGCTTATATCCATGTAATTTTACATACTTGTGGTAGCCAAATTTGTTATAACTGTTGACTTACATATTTTCATTAAGTTCACTTTGGGGATTATATTTGAAATATTTCTTTTTAAATAATATCCTATTAAATAGTATATATATATTTTATTTATTTGACAGAGAGATCACAAGCAGGCAGAGAGGCAGGCAGAGAGAGAGAGGAGGAAGCAGGCTCCCTGCTGAGCAGAGAGCCCGATGCGGGGCTCGATCCCAGGATTCTGAGATCATGACCTGAGCCGAAGGCAGCGGCTTAACCCACTGAGCCACCCAGGCGCCCCTAAATAGTATAATTTTTAAACATTCCTCTATTTTTCAATATTTGTGTGATTTCCAAATTCTCAACATTATAAATTAATATTGCTATGAGAATTTTCAAGTGCATGAATTCTTTCTCTGAGATTATTTCCTCAGGTTAATTTAGCAGCAATAATGCTTCTCTGAATTTATTGCAAAACCACTTTCCAGTTTATGCTTCCATTGTATGAAATGTTAACATTATTTTCCATGTATTTCTTTATCAGCAAAATGGAACATTTTTCCAAACATAGTTTTATCCCCCTTCATAAAATTTTGAAATCTTTTAGGTAGAGGTTGTAATACTACTTTTCAAGACCTCCTAATTTAATTATTCCTTTTATATATATTATTTGGAATTCTACTGTAAGGAAGAGCTCTCCCTTGTTCCATATTACTTAATTTATGTGTCAATCCATGGATTTTTGTTTGACTCAGTGGTTTGTAATCCATCACTATAATTATTGTAATGTTCAAATTGTTCTAGGTTTGGCCCGTAGGAGCCCTGTACTCATTCCTTATATTATTATTTTCTAATATTTGAGGTGTATAATTTCATGATTTCTTATTTATACTATTTTTCATTGTGTGAAAGGCTAAATATTTTTGCAGTGTCAATCTGTTTATAACTTGTAATTTGCTCAATATCTCTTTACAAGTTTCCTAGATGTGTTAAGTTGTAAAATTCAGTTAGATTGTTCAGTTAGATTGTTAGATTTTTTTATGGCATAGGGTTTATTTAAGACTAATTTTTCCAGGTTGCTAAGGAGTCTTTCAAACAAAATTTGTGAAATCATTATTTCTCATTGTTCTGTACACCTGGTTTGCCATACAGCACAGCACCTATTCTCTTTGAGGTGTATGCTTTTCAAATAAAATTTTAAATATTTAAAGGAAAATTCAACTGGAATCTTGAGGATATGGAGCTAATTGGATGGCTGGATGAATACTAAGATTCTTAACAACAGTTAGCCTTCTCTAAAAGGAATTGGGCATTTATTTCCTTTCCTGATTTCTTTTAGATTTTTCAGCTTTATAGTTTATGTATATTATTTACAACACAGAGCTAATCAAATATATGAAACCTACTTTTGTTGTTTTTGTGAATGACCTCTTTTGTTTAAGTTCCACTGATGTAGTTTTATAACTTGGGAGTAAGCATAAAGTTATACAAGTAGTGATATAAAGTAGGGCACTGAGGACATAATTTAATTTTCTGGTCCTAGCAAGAATCAAGTAAGTAGTGTGCCAGTTGTAGAGACTAGCTAGGAAAGAAAATACATTCAGGAAGGGAGCAAGAGAAAGAAAGCAAAGGATGGTGTTTATAGAGAATTGTAGAATTTCTTGGAATGATGATATCCAGCTTAGGTCACTAACTAGAAAGAATAACATCAGAAATAATAAATGATCATCACAAATATTCCTTCCTAAATATTTTAAAAGCTTTAAAATTACATGTAGGGTGCCTAGGTGGCTCAGTCATCAAGCGTCTGCCTTCGGCTCAGGTCATGATCCCAGAGTCCTGGGATAGAGCCCCACATCACGCTCCTCGCTCTGTGGGAAGCCTGCTTCTCCCTCTCCCACTCCCCCTGCTTGTGTTCCCTCTTTCGCTGTGTCTCTGTCAAATAAATAAAATCTAAAAAAATAAAATAAAATAAATAAAATTACATGTAAATTGAAGAGGAAAAAAAGATGCTGGGAATCAATACATTTACAACCTGAGGTTATGGGGTAAAATAAAACTACTAAATAGAAGATTTAAGGGGTGCCTGGGTGGCTCAGTAGGTTGAGCAGCTGCCTTTGGATCAGGTCATGATCCCAGGGTCCTGGAATTGAGCCCCGCATCAGGCTCCCTGCTTGGAGGGAGCCTGCTTCTCCCTCTCCTTCTGCCTGCCACTCTATCTACTTGTACTCTCTCTCTGTCAATAAATAAAGAAATCTTTAAAAAAATAGATTTAAGTATTTTAGAAATTATGTATAATTTCTTCTAAATGACTATTTACCTAAAAGAGTCAAATCCTATATAAGATTGTTCAAAATCAGAGGCTTAAAATAAAAAACCTGGAGACCAGAAGTCAAGATGATAAAGTCCTTAAAATAAAAGCTATTTTTCATTTGATAAATCAGTAGGTTTTCAAAACATTAAAATAATCACATTAATTTGAAGATGAATCAAACCCAGTCTGAATATTCTAAACATTTATTTGCATGAGCCCAAGATGAATTTATAAAACTTCTTCTTTAACATGGCAATGCCCATTCTCACTAGTCATGTGATTCCTAGCCCAGTAGGAAAAATTCATTAAAATAAAGTTTAAACTTAAAGATAGTAACAGGAACAGATTCAGAATGTAAGTAACTGGCCTAGGAGTCACTGGAGATCTGTTGAGACCTTCCAGTTTGCTTAGACTATGCAAACAGTATAAACAGTTACAGCACTTACCTTTCAATGTGGCCTTCTTCAATACTTTCATGGCATAAAGCTGTCTAGCATCAGAGCCTGAGATTTTTTTGACTAAAAAAACCTGTATTTAAATGAGAGAGAAAATAAGTTTTACAAAGTATCACAAACTATGCCACTGTTAAAAGTAAAACCCTTCCAGTAATACTGTGTATTACTAAAGAGATTCCGTTATGCCGTAGATGCTTATTTTTCTCATATATCAATTATAAATACAATGAGTCGTAAACAGTGGTAATAATTTGGGGTGTCAACATAAGTGAACATATTGATTTCTTTCTTTTTGTTGTCTGCCAATTCCCAAAAAGCACGTAACTATAAGACACAAAAATCTTTGAATTGTGTAATCAGATAAAAGTCCAACATGTTTAAGGTATAACATAAGTGGTCATTGCTCTGCTTTTAACAAAATAAAAATTCTTTTGATCTGATAAAAATTGTCATACAGGAGTGCCCCTGGACCACAATTTTCCATTGATACAATTAATCACTGATAACTGGTCTTTTCTATGTATGAAAACTGCACATAAATTTCTCATAGCTGGGAAGAACAATTTAAAACACACTGAAAAAGCCTATTCACAACTATTTAATGTGACTCAAGACAGAACCCTACAATTCGATCTTTGAAAAATCAAATTATTACATATACCTAAATATGAAGAACACAGTTCCTACGTATGTTACTGAGCCTCTTGATTTTCCAAATTATTTTTAGCTGCTTTCAAAATCTAGTGTGAAATTTATGCAAAATGAATAAAGCCTGCTCTACATAATTCACAGTCATGCTATAACATGGCTAATACAAAACTATACATCTTTCCTGTTCATTTTGACCATTAGGTCTGTGATCCTTTTTTAAAGTTTTTATTTCAATTCCAGTTAGTTAACATACAGTGTAATACTAGTGTCCGGTATACAGTATAGGGACTCATGATCTTTTTCATTCAATCTTAAACATACTCACTAAATGGACCTGAATTTCAACTTTTTTTCTTCTAACTATTCTTTCCCAGCAGTTGCTATTGAGTTGCCACAGATGGGAAGAGAAGCAATTATAATCAAGAATTTAACTTTCAGGTCAGCTCTCAATTATCTGCCTTAGCATGCCAGGCTATTAGCAAAAATCAAAAAATGCTACATCCAACAGATTCTAGGGCGAGGCATTCTCATTTTGAGAAACTGTGCCAAAGGTGATTGGCAATGACCTCCAAAGTTTAGTGAAGAGCACCACAACCTGCACAGAAACCTGGATGCACTGTGTGTTCCTCTCCCCAAATCACTCCCTCTTGTCCTTCTATGATGCCCCACCCTTTAGTTCCTTTTAGCCAGTTAGCAGTGAGCTAAACTAGGGAGAAAAAAGCATTCTTAATCAGGTTCCTAAGATGGAATGATGTTCACATGTTAAAGGTAATCAGATTATTAATATTTTTTTAAAAGATTTTATTTATTTATTTGACAGATCACAAGTAGGCAGAGAGGCAGGCAGAGAAGAGAGGAGGAAGCAGGCTCCCTGCTGAGCAGAGAGCCCGATGTGGGGCTCAATCCCAGAACCCTGGGATCATGACCCAAGCCGAAGGCAGAGGCTTTAACCCACTGAGCCACCCAGGTGCCCCTATTAATATTTTTGAACATAAATAAATTCTAATTAGGTGGAGATAATTAGGATTTATTTGGTATTTATTCTTAAGATTCCCTAATCAAGCTTCTTTGTGCCATTCCACAAGAGAAATTCTCCCTGTGGATTCCAAACCTTTTTCACCCTTCTTTGAAAGTACCTTAACACTTTTCAGCACTTCTTGGTTTGCAAAGGACCTTCACAAGCATTTGTAATACATCATCATGATAATTTTGGGAGACAGGTGGACTAAGGAATGCCTATTTATAGCTGCCCAAGCTAGGGCTTAGAGAGGTTAAATAATTTGACTAGTGTCACAGTGGAGGTACTGAACAAGAATCGGGCCACCACCCAGTTCTGTGCCCTTGCTCAGGCACTCTTCATCTGTTCCCTCTGGCAGGTCACCAGTTAAGGGAAGCAGAAGCAGCAGTGGTCCAAGATGCCATTGGATCTTCCCCAGCCAGAGCATTCATGACCTTTCGAACCCCCCATGAAGCTATTCTAAGCTCTGACAGGTCATCCCTGTTTCCTTGGCTTACATGGGCTTTTTAGGATGAGTAAGAAAGGAGACGCCCTATTTTTAATGTTTGCTATTTATAGTAAGGTATTTAAGTTACTTTTAAAGAAATAAAGGGAGATGCATGCTAACTCCTGGCAACTTTAAATATTGTGTTCCCTAAAAATCTAACGTATAAAAAGAAACCAGTCTATTTGGGTTTATCCATAATATGACTGCATGATAATACAATTTCATAGCAGATATTATGTGCTTGGTCTTTTATTATTTGATTCTCACTCCTAACCTATGAGGTCAGGACTATTATTTACTCATTACTTCTTTCCAGAATTATATGCTAGGTACTGTGCTACTAGCTCAATGCTAAGACATGGTACAAAGCATGTCTCCTGCACTCATGGAAAGAACACAGAGTCTAGTGGAGGAAATAGCCATTGAGCAGTTACACACATGAAAAACTGCAATTGTGGTGAGTGCTGCGAAGATGAGGTATATAATGTTCTGACAGGGTAAAACAGAATTTGACTTAGAGTGGCAGAGAAGACTTCTTTGAGATCATAAACATGAGAGGTGCTAGTTAAGATGAGGAAAGGGTGGGGTGAGGTGTTTCACGAAGTGGAAATCGCATGTGCAAAGGCTTTCTATTGGGATGGAGCCAGGTGCTTAAAGACTGGAAAAAAAAGGGCCAAGGTAGCCAGAACATGGATAGTGAAAAATACATAAAGTGGTGCTTTTCAGGTAACTAGGCACCAGAACAAGGGGTTCCTCAGCCATCTTAACAGTATGTTTTTATCCTAAAGGCTTAAAGGAAGCTACTGAAGTGTAAGATTAGCTCTTGGTGGCTGTCACGTAAATAGTGGCTTGAGGAAAGAACAAATTTAGTTCTAGTTAGGGGCCTCCTTCAACACCCGAAGGAGAAATGGGGGTGGCAAAGACTTCAGGAGTAGCAGTGGAGAAGGAGAGGACAGGCACGATTTGAGAAATCTTTACTAAATCAATAGGACTTGCTGATAGTTCATACTTGGTGGGGAGAGGCAAGAGAAAAGACAGGCAGTAGAAGGTAGGTCAAAAATGTCTCCCAAGTTCCTGGCTTGCTTAACTGGATGCCATTCAGAGTTGCAGAGAAAAATGAAACAGGACAGGTTGGCAGGTGCAGGGGAAAATCCTGACTTTGGTTGTAGAGATGTTGAGTTTAAACTGCCTTTGAATCATGTGAAGAGAACAAAATATGCAGCTGTGCATAGAGTTCAGAGGTTAGAGGCATGATCTAGATTGGAGAGAGAAATCTGTCAGGACAGCTGTATATGGGTTATAATTATGATAGTGGGCATAGAGAAAATAATTAGTGGGAGGAGGAGTAGTAGTTAGTAGTAGGAGAAGGCAGCCTAGAATGGAATCTTGAGGGATTTCAATACTTAATGACTGGCTGGAAGAGGAAAATGGGGCTTGGAGAGGTTAAGTAACTTGCTCAAGCACATGTAACAAGTAGAAGAAAAAAAAATCAAATCCATATCTGGCTGACCGAGAGCCCAAACTTGCAACCATCACATTCTACTGTCTACTTAACCAATATTTGAAATAAAAGCATCACTTTGGGTTTAAAGGAGGTTAACAGTTATAATAAATTACCTATATTAGCCAGGAACTGCTAAATAGTCCCCCTAAAACACACAAGGAAGCTAAAGTGGTGTTGTTTTGGAGCTTGCAGACCGTATTATCTTCAGATATTTCCTCACGGGGAGGTGGTAAGCAAGCACTGCAATGTGAAAGTTGAATGCAATCTCAGAATCTTCCTCTTACTGAGAAACAGAATAGTTAGATCAAATAATAGTAATCATAATATTGTACTTCTCGAAATGGAGGAGAGAAAATGCTCCTAAGGTATGCAGCAGGGGGATAAGGAATATTTGAAGCAAAATGATGAAGATGTTGCATCTTCAGGAGCACTTTTAGTTGGTGGCTTTGTGAAACATTTTTGATGTTAAAGACAAACATGGGTATCATTGATTAGAATGTAACCTCGACATTCATTTTAATTAATTAATAAAATTATTTATTTATTTGTTAGAGAGAGAGCAAGAGAGCATGCGGGAGCACAAGCAGGGTGAGTGGCAGGCAGAGGGAAAAGCAGGGTCTCTGCTAAGCAAAGGAGTCCAACGTGGGACTTGATCCCAGGACCCTGGGATCATGACCTGAGCTGAAGGCAAACGCTTGACTGACTGAGCCACCCAGGCATCCCTTTTATATTCAGTTTCAAGACAAGTTGTAAATCTCCAAAATTTTATACTCATAGCGGTAATCCTCCTCCCCTAATTCCTTGGGAGTAACCATTCACTTTCTGCTGGTAGTAGGGATATTCTGGAGGAAAGATTAAAATACACTGTTATAATGTACTTGGCAAGATCACCTTCCGTATCTACATGAGGACTCAAAAAGAGTATAAAAAAGTGTACCAGGGGAATAATTTTTGATTTTTAATCATTTGCAAAGTGTACAAGTCACATGCTCTTGAAGAGAAAACAAATATGAAGTGATTAGTGCCAATTTACAGAAGTTTCCAGTGTACTTTTGAATGATTTTATTCACTTTCTCACACTTATTGACAGTGAGAAATGTAAAAACAGAAACAGGGGCGCCTGGGTGGCTCAGTGAGTTAAAGCCTCTACCTTCGGCTCAGTCATGGTCTCAGGGTCCTGGGATCGAGCCCCGCATCGGGCTCTCTGCTCAGCAGAGAGCCTGCTTCCCCCGCTCTCTCTGCCTCCCTCTCTGCCTACTTGTAATCTCGCTGTCAAATAAATAAATAAATAAATAAAATCTTAAAAAAACAAACAAACAGAAACACTGCTTGTACGGAGATTGGTAATATTTCATAAAATAGTACCATTCTCCGTCTGTCTGAAATACACACAAATTCCAAGAAACAACTTTTAAAAAACAAACACTCATGACTTACCTTTCCAAATGATCCCTGCCCTAATACTTTTAAAAGTTCAAATTGGGAAGGATCTGCCTTTTCATGTCCTTCTTTTACATGATGTGTGATTGCAATTTCTTTGATACTGCCTTCTTCCTGTCGAAGCAAATATAAACAGAAAAAAGAGAGTTAGAGACACTTTCTCCAGCTATAAACCAAGAAACATAAATTTAGCATTATCATATTAGAAATCCTCAAATTATTATTTGGTTTTTCAAAGTAAGCTCTATGTCCAGTGTGGGACTTGAACTTGTGACCCCAAGATCAAAGGTTACATGCTCTACCAACAGAGCCAGCCACAAAACCCTGCAAATATACTTTCAAGTTAAATGTCAAAGAGAATGATACCAGCCCACTGCATAGACCACTTTAACCTCTACTTAACATTAGCACTGAGTATTTCCAAGTCTTCAATTCTTCCTACTGGAGATAATTAAAATAGCTTCATGGGGTGAAGGCAGAGGATGTAAAGAAGTCTGAAAACACAACAGAGTAATCTGCTGTGTTCTGACATGTGCTTGTATTAGGTAAAACCAATCACACACACACACACACACACACACACACACACACACACACACACAGAGTTGTGTTTACTGGGGAGTGGGGTTGAAAAATATTCCAAGGCAAACATGGAGATTTCTACCCTCAGCAAGGCCATTTGGATCCGTATGCTATTCTGTTGGAAATATGTAAGTTACTTTGTTTCTACAACTACTTGAGAACTAAACAGGGAGAAAGAGTTAACTCTAAGACACAAAATGAAAAAAGATTTAACATTTGGAATGGAGAATTAGACACAAAAAAGTTACTACTCAGCATAATGGAACAATGGAAGGTCTTAGGGTTAAGGGAAGGATTTTTAGACAGTGGATGTGTCAGTAAACCTGAGGGAAAGCATCAGAAAGGGAGAAAGGTTGAAAATATATGTATGTATACACAGAATTTCAATTACTTATTCCCTCTGGGATTAGTAGATAAAGTACACCTTATTTAATCAAGAACTATATACTATGTTATAGCCAAAAACTACAATAAAACAAAACCAGAAATATATGCCTGTCAAAGACCATTTTTCTTTTTTGCCTATGTTATTTTTTCCTAGTGTCTAAGTATTATTAGTAGAATCAAAATATGTTGTACAAAAATAATTCATTGTTTTTATTTATTGTTGTTTTCCACATGCATGTTTGAGCTCAATTAACATTTTCTGAGATAGAATGTTGGCTATATATGGAATTACAAAGATTTCTCAAAAAGATACACTGGTCTACTAATATGGCAGGTTCTGAAAAATGAGGAGTGAAAGAAAATCTCTTGTAGGACAAAAAAAGGAATCTAGGCCCACTATTTTACTCTGTAAGACAGACGTTTATAGACTGTGATAATTAATACTCAAGCAGCTTCAACATTTTGGAGGCTCTCAGAACTGTGGCAACAACAAAACAATCCCTCAATATGGTTTAGTCCTTTATTTTGTAATTTCATGTGTACTATCTCCTTTATTTTTCACAACCATCCTGTGCAGGTGTTAGGGTAGAATCAAGCATTACCTGACTCTGAGACTCTACCCCCCTTCCTGTGCACCCCTTCTCTGCAAATGAGACCGGTTGGTGGGTGTACAAGGGCTTCAGAGTGACAGCTATTTGTACCTATATTAGGAAAGGCAGGAAGCAAATTACCAAATTCTTTAAAGAAAACTTTCAAAGAATAATGTATGTGTGAAAATGGTTATATCCAGCAAACATTTATTAAGTACCTACCATGTACCAAGCCTGGGTTAGGTGCTTTTTCACCTTTTATATTTCCTGCTTCATAACAAACCTTGTTAGAGAGGGCTGGTAACAACAGGGTGGGGTATACCTCAGAGCAAGCAAAAACATCTCAGAATTCTCTACAGACTCCCCCATTCATCACTAGAAATTTGACAGACCTTTTAAAGGCCAAATGGTCTGAATACAGTTTGAAGTTTAAAGAGATTAAGTACAGATCACAAGCCAATAACTGGCAGACTTATGGATCAATTCCAGGTTCTGACTTCTAATGACTTCTAAAACAAGGGTCTTAGCATTACACCATTCTGAGACTGTCAGAGGCTTCTGTGGTTCCCCATCCAAGATCAATGACAGGAACATACAAACTTATTCCCTTGATCCTTTTAACTGGTCTGTTTCTCTTGGGTCAGTTAGCTACAGTGATTAGAGAAATGTTTTTGAACTTTTGGTAGCATATCTTCATCAGTTAAAAAAAAACTAGCATATACCCAATATTTATATGCTTATTGATTTTGAAATTATATATACTTTTTTGTATTACTGAATTATATACATTATACATGGAAATGAAACTAAAAGGAAGTTCTCCTCTTTCTTTTCTGTAACCCAAAGTGCTGTCACGTCGCACTTAAAAGACTAGTAGATTACAGACTTAAACTCAAAAGGCCAAGGTCATGGGTTGGATTCTAGCATGTGCCAGTCAGCCTACTATGGAAAAAACTATCTGTTCAAGAGCCTAACTGGAATCTAACAGCCATTTATGCCTTTAAATCATGAGGCTGTGAAGAACTATACTCTATATAACATTCCATATGTCTTATCAGTTTTCTTTTTTGGGTAAGTGGGATGTAATTTTAGGCTGCAATATTGTTTCATCTTTTATTTCATAAGAATACTATAATTAATTGTCACAAATATGCAACACAGGCAGGGAACGATCACTGAATTATAAAATGTTTTGCATTTTGCAGCAGTCATACAGGATCAAGTCTTACTCTCATAAGGAGAGCTACAATCAGGTCACAGATCTCAAAATAAACAGCAGTAACTATTCAAGAAAGATTTCATCTTGGATGACTACCCTTCTTTTCCTCTCACGTCAAACAAGTTACCAAAAAACAGAATCTCCCTTTGATCCCTTCATTCAACAAACATATACTAAAACATCTACTATGTATCAAACATGGTAATGGGAATGTCCTTTCTTTCCTCCCCACGCCCCCACCATTTCCAGCAGCATCACCAGGTAAAATTCTTCATTACCTTTCCTGTGGAAAACTGAAACTAGCTTGGTTACTTGTAATGCCCCTTTGTGCCACTGCCAGTCCACTTCATCCTCCTGACAAATTCATTTTCTGAAAGGAGATAGCTCCAGTCATATGACCAGACTGCCCAAAAACTCCTTCTAAGTTTTCCTAAATTAAATGCACTGCTTCCCCTTGGCATGTAAAGCCCTCTACAATAAGGCTGCAACTTAGTTTTATGGTATTATCTCCCAACATTGCCTTACATGTAATCTTTTGTCCACTGGGTTATTTCCTGTTCCTTAAACATTTTGTTTTTAAAATTAAATATGTGCACATGGATGACCAAATCAAATAGTGACAAAATACCCTATTATGAAAAGCAAGTCTCCTCTCACCCCCAAACCTAGGCTTTTTAAAAAAGTTCTTTCTGCATTTGATAATTTCTTGGTTTATTAACTTTAAGACAATGCCTGCTGATTTAAAAATAAGATGAAGGATTCACTCATACCTCTTTCATCATCTTCTTCCCCACTATTTGATAACTGTATTGCTTTTACATGAATTTCTCATCTTTTCTATTAGTTTTGGATAGAATCCTAACTTCTCACCTCATTTGGTTTTCAAGATTTATTATTTATTTGAGAAACTATGTGTGCAACGGAGGAGGGGGCACAGGCAGAGGGGGAGAGAGAATCTCAAGCAGATCCCCCTCCAAGAACAGAGTCTGATGTGAGGCTCAGTCTCATGACTCTGAGATTATGACCTGAGCTGAAACCAAGAGTTGGACACTTAACCTACTGAGCCACTTAGGTACCCCCTAACTCCTCACTTTATAAAAGGAGGTTAACAGTGCCTATACGGACACACTTGGGTGGCTCAGTCAGTTAAGCGTCTCTGCCTTTGGTTCAGGTCATGATCCTAGAGTCTTGGAATTGAGTCCCGTATCAGGCTTCTTGCTCAGTGGGGAGGTTGCTTCTCCCCCTGCCTGCTGCTCCCCCTGCTTGTGCTATCTGACAAATAAATGAATAAAAAGAATCTTTAACAAAAAATAGTGCCTGTATTTCCCTAACCTGCTAGCTATATTTTTACGTTTTTATTAATATTGAGAAAATTAATTATCTCCTGTAACCACAACCAAACCCTTCATATTATCTCCACCACCTGATTTTAAAAGCAGAAGTCCCATATACCAGCATTCACATTTTTATGACAATATATTGTTTAAATGCAGGCTAGAAAGTACATTAAATTTCCTTTTATACAGGCCCATAATAGTGACTTCCAAGACAATCTGAGGGGACTTAAAAAAGAAAACAAAACAACACTTCATCAAATGCTTAAATTCATGATACATTTTACTTTGAGTTCTATTGGGACCACGAATTTTTTAAAAAGATTTTATTTATTTATTTATTTATTTGACACACAGGAAGAGAGATCACAACTAGGCAGAGAAGCAGGCAGAGAGAGAGGAGGAAGCAGGCTCCCTGCTGAGTGGAGAGCCCAATGTGGGGCTCGATCCCAGGACCCTGAGATCATGACCTGGGCTGAAGGCAGAGGCTTAACCCTCTAAGCCACCCAGGCACCCTGGGACTATGAATTTTTTTTACATGTTTTTCTTTATTTCCTGTTTCTAACAGCCCCGTCATTCCTGGGGGGAGGGAAAGGTTAATTTGACCATTAGTCTTAATTTTTCCTTAACTCTTTACCACACTTCCCATTCTTCTGAGAGCCCTCTCCTACCCCCCCCCCAACAGGAACGATTGTTTTCTAGGCCTTGCTGTACAGCTATTACCTCCAGGTATCTCTTCTGGGCTTTCCTGGTTAAACCCACTATTCTCAGTTTCCCATACCCTTCTCTTTCTTAGATTACTACCCTGTTAACTTCCTAAGAAAAGTGATGTGGAAAAAAATTTTCTGAACCTTGCACATCCGAAGATGTCTTTATTTTGTCTTCACATTTGTATAGTTTGGCTTGGTACCAAATTCTATAGAATAAAAACAGTCTGGCCTTGAACACTGACATTAATGGCCCATTGCCCTCTAGCAGCCAGGACTGCTACTGAGATGGGTGATGCTAGCCTGATACACATATTTGGGAAGATGTACTGTTTGCTTTCCAGAAGCTGTAAGAATTTGCTCTGTCCTTGTACTTCTGAAATTCCACACTAGTGAGATAAATATGGGTCTTCTTTCCTTCAGAATGCTAGATGGTTGGTGAGCCTTTATAATTTTAAGACCTGAATTCTTTGCCTCTGAAGGAACTCTAACATTTTTTTAAAAAATAATTTCCTTCCATCAGTTTTTCAGGGTTTATCTTTTTGTAACGCTACTAGTTAGGTATTGTATGTCTGGGATTGAATCCTGTATGTCACTTATCTTTTTTCTCCTATTTTCCAAGAGACTTCCTTGGTTTTATTTTCCCACCCTCATACTGAATTTCTTATTCTGGCAAATCTTATTTTAAAATAAATTTGCAAGTGCTCCTTTTGTCAATGTTTCTTTAAAAAAAATAGCAACTTCCTCCACTCCCTACCCTCTTACCCCAAAATGGATGCAATCATTCCAAACCTCTTTAGGATATAAACTAGAATTTCAAAAGTCTTTTTCTACATTGGGCCCAGAAAGTGCAAAAAAGTGTGCATGGGGATGGAGAGAAAAGATCGAGGCCTATGGCCCAAGTTCTAAAGACTTGTCACTATTATATCTTCAACACTTTTTTTTGTTCCTTCCAAGTTTAAATTTTTAACGAGTCACATTGGCAAGCTACCTTTTATCTACGTTTATGTTATAATACGGTCATAGCAGTATCATAAGCAAAATACCCTTGGCTGGTATCTCAATGCTCAGATTGTGCTTAATGTCACCAGTTTCTCCAAGTTATGGGACCATGGTATTTTAGAAATGAAAATGAGGTTCAACTAAGATATAATACTAATTCTTGGGCAATCTTGGACAATAGGTAGAAAAGCAACAATGTGCTCTTCTAGCTCATACCTAGAATCTAATGAGACAGATGAAGAGAGGAATATCAAATTTCCAAAGGCACTGATAATCCAAGTATAGGGATTTGCATGTGATAAACATATCATGTGAATAAATCACCTGTTACTGAAATAAAACTGTTATATGAAATTTTACATAATGAAAACACAGAATTACAGTTTGTAAAATTGAGTTTTTGCCTATAAGTGCACAGGAAAGCAACTATAATTTTATGGAAGAAGAATTTTGTCAGTGAAGTCAAGCACAGATTTAATTTATATCCTTTTTCCCCTTGTGAGGTTCACATATTTTTATATTCTCTGGTATATTTTAAATTATACATGGATATATGTCCATTAATCATCATAAAAAAACTTATACTGTGTATTTCTAAAAGCTGGTCTCCATCACAACCCTGTATCATCTGTCTACACCCCTATCACTTTCAGATATTTGCCACCCCCAGCCTAGATGTTCAATACCCTCAAGCTATGTATGGGAATTCATCCATTCATCCATTTAAACGTTTATTTATTGAGTACCTCATACATCCAAGCATTCTTTTAGATGCCTGAGATATACAATAAATGAAACAGATGAAAATTTCTGGCGTTTTGGGGAGAAACCAAACAATATAGGTATATTCATGTTAGAACAAGATAAATACCACGGGAAAAAGTTACTAAGTTGGGTAAGAGGGATCAGAAGTGCATGGATGAAAAGGAGAGCTTGCAATTTTAAATAAAACCATCATTGCAGGTTTTACTGAAAAAGTGCTATTTGAGTAAGACCAAAAAGATGAGACGGAGTCAGCCATCTAGGGAAGAGCATTTCAAGCAGAGACAAGCCAGTGCAAAGGCCAGTGTGGGAGCACACATGGAGACCAGTGTTTGGATCAGAGAGGAATCAGGTCCAAGAGGGGGCTAACTTCAGGGAGACTATGGTGCTTCTGCTTCTTCCGAATTGCCTGGTCCTAATGGAAATGTTTCTGATCTATAACATATTCTCTTAGGCCCATTCCTTTTTATTAGAAGGCAATTCAGATTATGAGCCATGTAATGGGCCAGATGTTAGAGATACTAAGATAAAGAAGAGTCTCTGCCCTCTAGGAATTTACTTAGGACTTCAAAGATTTATTACTGGATAAATACTTGTTGATATGTGACCTATGATAGAAAAAAACAAGGTCAATTCAGTTAACAAATATATAATTTTAGGAATTCTATAAAGGATGTCATTTTAGACATCACAGAAAAATGGCAAAAGAAAATTCATGGACAGGTGGATCTTCTGGTGTTCCTCCAATCACACAGAAAGCCACCTCATTTGTTTTCCAGGAGCACCAAAAGATCTGTAGGTTCCTTCTAAAATGGTCCTTAAGATTTGCCCTTTAATGGGAAAAAAAAATGAATGTTTCTTTTTTTTTTTTTTTAAAGATTTTATTTATTTATTTGACAGAGAGAGATCGCAAAGCAGGCAGAGAGGCAGGCAGAGAGAGAGGAGGAAGCAGGCTCCCTGCTGAGCAGAGAGCCCGATGCGGGGCTCGATCCCAGGACCCTGAGATCATGACCCGAGCCGAAGACAGCGGCTTAACCCACTGAGCCACCCAGGCGCCCCGAATGTTTCTTTTTTTAATTTGAGAGGAAAAAGATATAATTTTGTTCTTAAAATGTGAAAGTATTAAAGAGAAGGAACAAAAAGTGATGCTGTCTATTTAAGACACAAAACCTAATATTGTAACATACTACCATTAAGTAAACAAACTGTGTGATATTAATTGATTTTAAAGAATGATTCAACTTTTGGCATTATGCCCTGACTTGAATACATAATTTCCTTTTTCCTGCCCTCCCTTGGGTCAGGAAGTGTGTTCTTAAGGCATTTGTATTTTCTAAATTGTTTTGAATGTCAGAAAATATGGATGAAACTTGAAGTAAATTATTTAAATGTTCCTTGGTAAAAACTAATAAATAAATCTTTACTGTCGATATGTAACTGTTTTTTGGCTTAACATAAAGAAGACGTTACAAATAAAAAATCTATACTTCATTTGCCTCTTGAATGTAATTCAAAATTCAAGTATTATTCTCTATACAGAAACCTGAGGTTCTAGAATATAGTTTTTAATTTTAAAAAGATATTAAGGAGGGCACATATTGCATGGAGCACTGGGTGTGGTGCATAAACAATGAATCCTGGAACACTGAAAAAATAAAATTAAAAAAAAAAGATACGTTAAATTTTTAGATGACTGATAAACATAAAAATTTGGCTGTAATACATAATTAGGCTGTTTATCCAAGTCATGCTGAAAAAAACAATTTAAGGTATTCTAGATTACAATTTGACCAAATCCAATTTACTTATTTGCTAATGGATGATAAATATGTTCAGCATTTTTCATTAAACCAAGATCTCTAAGAGTATTCCAAACCAGCTTCTTCTATGTTTGAGAAAATAGCATTGCTATTCTCCAGACTAATATTCCTAATCACTGCTGCAGAGGAGCAGTTTTCTCCCAATCGGGAATCCCAATCAAAAAATTAAGTTCTCTTTGGAGAACAGCAGAATAGCACAATTCTCACGGCAAAGTATCAAGTTAATTTGGCAGAACTTAAATGAAACAAAATGCAAATTATCATTTGCTAAGCACATTTTAACAAAGTAATACTTTGAAAACTGTGTCTACTCTAAGTTAGATGAAATTACTTAAAATTACTTAAATACAGTTGATTAAAAACTTCAAAGTTTGAAAGGAACCAATTTCAACAAAAGTCTGACTTGAAGGTCTTGACTATTTAAAAATAATATATTCTCTAACCCATCAAAATATTGCTTACATTATAGTAATCTCCTAACTATCAATAAGTTCACAATTTTCTTCATGCCTGGTTTAATACTGAAAGTTACTGTCATCTGTTTTATTACACAAAATTACAAACATGAGCAAAATAAAAAACTATTATTCTACCACTAAAAAGCCAAATAAGTTTAAGTTTAAAAATAGTTTACAAAATATACAATTGAAACGAATAATACACACAGGTGGCTTACTTTTAGCAAACATAAATATTATCCTTTAAAAGCTCTTTAAAAACTGGTTTTGAATTTTGAAAACCTTCTTAAAAGAACATATAAAACTAAATAATTATTTAATTAGTATAATTATACTGAGCTCCAACTAAAACATTTTAGTTTTTACAGAAGTTGAACAAAGCTTACCTGTATAGAGCGAACACGAAAAGACAAAAATTTAAACATGGCTACGAAACCATGATGGTGATAAAAGAATTTCTGACTGTAAAACTTAGGTTGGAAAGGGAAGGCCAAGCCCCTGCAAAGTTTTCTCCTACCAGCTGTTCCGGCAATTAGAAAATTTCCTGTCAGGCGGGTCCTGAAATGCTAGAAAAAGAGGCCTGACAATTTTCCTGTGGTAAAAGAAAGGAGAAACGTAATGGCGAGGGCACTATGTAGCTAGCTGATAGGTAGGGAGGCCAGAACAGGAAACCAAAACAGATTTGCTGATAGCAAAATCCTGTTGAAATGTTCTTAACTCCTGGTTCCTAGCAATCCAGACAATTTTACAACTAGTGAAATGAACGTTATTTTATTTTAGAATCCTGAGGAATGCCAGTATTTCTTAACTATATGACTCTTTAAAAGCAAATGAAACTAGTCAGCACTATTAAAATAAGTCATTGATGCACATGTGGAATTTTACCCTTTGCTATGTTTACACACATACACTCTAAAGGATAGTCTCAAGACTATTTTAAGGTTATATATAGACAAGTCATGGGTGTTCCCTGTCAATGAGGCATTGTTTCGTAACTATGGGAAGAAAATGACTATATGCAAGAAACATTTTGCATGTGATAGAAGGACAAATTCTTCCTGTCTTAAATGGAAGTAAATTATATTTAAATTCACACTGGTTATAGGCATCAATTATTGGCCAGGTTAAAGACTTCAAGGTCCAGAGCTAAAAATCCTAGTTGATAAAATCTAAATTAGAAGAAAGACCAACCCCTGGGTTATTAGTGAGCAAACAGAACACTTACTGATATAAGCCAAACTAGAAAAGGAGAGGTTAAGTTACTGGATAATCCCTTACTCCATTTCATTCTCTAACAGCCTCTAGAAGTTCTTCTAAGGTATTTTTATTTTGGAAAATAGTTTTTAAAATATGCCAATAATCAGAATATGATCACTGAGATAGTGGCATTTAAACAAAACCCAAGGACAGAAACATCGAGAGCTGTGGGAAAATGCTCTACTTGATGTGCATTTAACTAACCTATGCGGAACCAACAAACACATCGATCATTAATATATATATAACCTATACAAATTTAAGAAAATAACTGAATTTTCAAAACCTGAAGACAATTATCGTATGATTTCACTCATATGTGGAATTTAAGAAACAGAACAGATGAACACAGGGGAAGAGAGGAAAAAATAAAATAAGATGAAATCAGAGAGGAAGACAAACCGTAAGAGACTCTTAACTATAGGAAACAAACTGAGGGTTGCTGGAAGGGAGATGGGTGGGGGGATGGGGTAAATGGGTGATGGGCATTAAGGAGGGCATTAGATGTAATGAGCCCTGCGTGTTATATGCAACTGATGAATCACTAAACTCCACCTCTGAAACTAATAATACACTACATGTTAATTAATGAAAAAAAACAAACAAACACAAAAGCTGAAAAGTCTTCTGAAAACACCAGAAATGGTCAGTTAGTTTTCTGGATGAAGGAAACATAGTCAAGGCAGGCACAGATTTGATAATGGAGTTATCTATAATGAGAGCTCAGTTCAGCACTACTTTATGGAGCAAACACTGAAGTATCCATTAGGTGTTACACGTGCCATAGGAAAGGCCAAGGCTCTTCTCACCCTATCAAATTTTTGCAGCTATGTTCTATAATGTTCTATATATGTTCTTGCTGCATTTACCTTTTATGGCAATGTTTTATAAGTGACCTAACAGAAGTTGAAGAATAAAAACAAAATTGCTCAATTTAAAAAATTATCTTACTTAACCAGGTACATTAGAATCAGCCGGGACCCAAATAAATGTCCAAGATAAAATTTTGAATTCTGCTAGGGAATTGTGCAGTCCTCTTGATTAAAAATGCATGCCTCAATTTTTCAGCAAGAAAAGCACCTAAGAAAATTTCCATCAGAACACGAACCCGCCCATCTCCCAGAAGGAATTATTTAAGTCTCCTTATAATGCAGCATGGTTAGGATGACCACCTAACATAAAAATTGCAGTCTGAACATGAGATGCCTTTTAAGGCTGTCAAGAGGCAGCAGATAGCATGGTTACTGTACAACTGATGAAAAGATGTACAAAACAAAATAGGATTGTCTCTGTATACAGCACTCATCAACTTTATTCAAGTAATATTTAAGAAGCAACCAAATAACCTTTTTTGAATTTGAAGGATTAGTTTGAATTGGCTTTAATGACTACTGATGCTCAGGTTAACAGTCACATTTTGTTGTGTGCTGTGCTTTTTAATAAAAGCACTAAGAAAATGAATCAATATTTCAGATACCAAAACCCAAAATAAGTCTCCTTGAGATGAAATGATACCTAAATTAAAACAGTGTGGTACTGCTGTATAAAAGATAAACAGAGGGACAGAAAAGAATAAAAGGATAAATGTTGACATTTTACATCTGACAGAGATGTTAGGACATTTGGGTACTTGTCTGGGAAAGGCAGAAGTCATAAAGGAAAATATTGGTATAGATTTGATTATAAAATTCAAAAACTTCTCTGTATCAAAAGGCACCATAAATAAAGTTAAAAAGACTAGTTCACATGATTGGAATCCCTTATAATCATATTACAACTCACCACTAAGCAACAGCTTTTTTTGGGTGTTAGTTATCTCCTAACCAAAAATGAAAGCGCTTAAGGCCCTTTGGTACATTGCTTAAGACACTGATTACTGTTTAAGTTCATGCCACTGCCCCTACCAGATTAATCTTCAGAGCAGGCACCATACTTATCTTTGTATTCCCATAGCAAAGAGCATACAATAGGAATTCAAATAATGGCTGCTGGAGTAAAAAGTGTCATATGCTGAAATCTGAAATGGATACTACTTGTGTGCATGAAACTAGATATTATTATTTATATTCTTCTTGCTTCTTTTGACTTTCTCTAAATTAATCTTATTAAAATTTCAGCTAATTTCCCTTTATTCTTGTACCTTACTGGTTTTAGTGCTTACCTTATTATTTAAGAAGTAAATTTTATTATAAAAAGTATGCATGTCCATTACAGAAAACTTGAATAATAAGGAGAAAAACAAAGGAAAAAAATCACTATTTTGGTGCTTATCTTTATAGTCTTTTTCTGGATACACACCATGTACACACTTGAACCATACTATACATTTTATCACTTTTTTCTGTAAAGGGCCAGACAGTAAATGTTTTTGGCTTTGTAGGCCATATGGTTTCTGTCAACTCTGCTACTGCAGTGGGAAAAGGAATGGGTGAGGCTTTATAGCCAGAATAATCTTAAAACAGAAATCAGACTGGGTCATGCCCCTACATCAAATTCTTCAATGGTTTCCCATCACAGAACAAAACCCAAATTCCTCAGGCTATGGACCATAAAACAGGCAATGATAAACACTACTTGATCATGACTTGG
This sequence comes from Lontra canadensis, assembly GCF_010015895.1. Lineage (NCBI taxonomy): Eukaryota > Metazoa > Chordata > Mammalia > Carnivora > Mustelidae > Lontra > Lontra canadensis. The sequence goes on from NW_022631110.1 coordinate 4,043,811, forward strand.
GAATACACTCACTAAATCTTTCTGACACGATATTGATATTTGGTTTTATTTTATTTTAAGATTTTACTTATTTATTAGACAGAGATCACAAGTAGGCAGAGAGGCAGACAGAGAGAGAGGAGGAAGAAGGCTCCCCGCTGAGCAGAGAGCCTAATGTGGGGCTCGATCCCAGGACCCTGGGATGATGACCTGAGCCGAAGACAGGGGCTTTAACCCACTGAGCCACCCAGATGCCCTGATATTTGGTTTTAGACATTATTTTATCATGTTAAGGTCAGAATACTCTTTACTAAAAGAGGAATGAATAGTCAATTTTATAAAATGTCTTATTATCTATTAATACAGTCACCTCATCTATCTCCTTTGACCTAATGATTTGATAATGTAGATCAACCGTGTCCTGATATGTTCGCATTCCTGGGAAAAATCCATTGTTTTTTTTTTTTTTTTGGTAAAGATTTTATTTATTCATTTGACAGACAGAGCTCTCAAGCAGGCAGAGAGAAAGAGGAGGAAGGGGGCTCCCTGCTGAGCAGAGAGCCCGATGCGGGGCTCGATCCCAGAACCCTGGGATCATGACCTGAGCTGAAGGCAGAGGCTTTAACCCACTGAGCCATCCAGGCGCCCCCAAATCCATTGTTTTAATATATGTATCTGATTTGTAATTATTTAAAAAGATTTTTGCATCTATATTCATAAGTTAAATTGGCAGTTTCCTTTTGTGTATTAACTTTCATTTTCAGGGCTATGCTAACTTTATAAAACAAACTAGAAGGCAATGTACATTTTTTTCCTATGCTTTGGGACATTTTAAAGACTACAGGAATGATCTGTTTTTTGAAAGTCTCAAAGATTTCTCCATCAAATCATAGGGGCCTGCCCGTAATTAGGAGGCAGAGAGTTTAACACCTTAAATTTCTCCCTTGCTATTGCTATATTCAGTTTTTCTATCCCTTTCTAAATGATATCATTTAGATTTTCCTAGAAAACCAAGTTTCAGCAAGACTTTTATATTAGTATACAGTTATACTTAGTATTCTGTTTTTAACCTTGAATTTAAGGAACATGTCAAGCATATCTAAAGTAGACAGACTAGTGTAATAAACCCTCATGTACCTATTACTCACCTTTAATGATTACCAACTCATGGCCAATCTTACTTCACACACACTCTTACTTCATACACTCACTTCCCCCAAAACTAATTATTCCCATAATTCATTCCCATAATATTTTGAAGCAAATCCCAGATATTATATCACTTCATCTATAAATATTTTTGTTAAGATGTTTTAAACTCTTTCCTATCTGTGGTTGTATCGTGTTTTGTTTTCTGAATGTTACATATTTGCTTCCCCACTCCCCATTTTCTCCTTCACTGATTTTGGAATTTGTATTTAATTCCTTCTTCTGGCTTTCTAGAAGTTTACTTTATGGTTCTTTTTCTAGCTTCTTTCAACCGAGTCCTTAGTTCCTTTATTTGAATTCTCATTCATTAATAAATTTGTCTTTCTTTAAAGTATAATTCTAACAATATCATTTAAGATAGTACATTCTAAGCACTGTGCGTACATGAAATTATTTCAGTTAATTCTCACTACACTGAGATGAGTACTATTCATCCTACAGATGCAGAAACTGAGGGGAAAAGAGCAGTTAAGGAACCTGTTGCTCAAGTTCATACTTTCTTGAAGAAAGTCGGAATGGCTGTGATGTTGGTGGGAGCATAACCAGGCAATTCTATCTGGGGAAGGAGTGTGTATTTACATATGGCCAGTGGCTGACTTAGGTCAGAAACCAGAAAGTGCTAAAACTTGTGGTAAGACCCAGAAGAAAGACAGTTCAGTAGAGGATCCATAGCAGAGTTCCTGAACACCTTTCTACACCATACATTATATTTGTCTGGCAAAACTCCAACCCTGGTCAAACCCAATTATCATCCATTTGCATAAGCTCATGAAAGTAGAACCATGCTGGAGAAAAATCAACCTGAGGATAGAAATTTAAAACAAAAATGTTTTCTGAAATGATTCCTTTGTATATGATGTTTTGTATGGATCAGTTTTTCAGTACTGAAGGGTTTAATATCTAGGGGTTTCCATTTAAGTACAAAAGAATTACTCTCTACTACACGTCCATCAGTAGGTAATGTTACAAAGTGCTAAAGTTCTATGGTTTTAAATCAGAGATAGGAAATATCACCAATCTTAAGCAAATGGTAGTGGATTCCTAGAGCACTGAGATGGGTTCCTTCTAAGGTCTCGTCTCAATGATCATGTGCAACATTTCCCATAAGCATGGGGAGAGGGCAAGGGGGCAGCTATACCAATGTCCCACGTAGGCCTATTGCAGTAAGCAGTGATACATCCTAGGTGGTATTGCTCATCAATCTATCCACACTCTTCCCCCCGCTTCATGTAAGTAAAGAGGTTACAACTCTCATTATTTCAGACTGATTCTATAAACTAGTCATACTTTAACAGAATTTAAATCAGTTTGCTCTCTTTCCAGTTGTGGATTAGATCAAACTGAAAAAGTGTGTTGGCTGCAGCAGAAGAGAAGCAATTTTGGATCAGAAGCACCATATGAGGTAGGCAAACCATGAAAAAAAGGGGGGAGTATTTTTTTTTTAAAGCTCTTATGGGTGGATGAAGGGACACTAGGAAGTAGAAAAAACAGCCTTGAAAGAGAGCCAAAAATGTAGCAAAGGGAAACCTTGCATGTTTGTAAAATTTGCCAGTTATACACGTACTCATTTAATGCCACCATGCACTGCTAATTATATTGCTATTTATCTCAGAAATTTTCCTAAGTGGTATATACTTACATGTACTAGACTATATTTTTCCCATGCTATAAGTGCTAAAATATACTCTCAGCCAATGAGAGTTAGAACAACAGACAATACACAATTAATCAGTAAGTGCTGTCAATGTACCACTCCACAAATGTTCCCTACCAATGAGCCCTCTATTGTACTCTCCTGTGTTGAGTGGATTCTTAACTGTCTATTGTCTACTACACTAGGGCTTCTCCTTCTATAGTTTATTTTGTGTTGAACCCATGATGTGTGCAAGTATGTGCTGGACTCAGGGCTATGAGTATCCCTTTGGATGCTCAAAGGCAAGGTTTAAGGCAGCCTGAGGGAACCTTCAAGGAAATGGAGGAAAACGGTAGACAACTTGGAACGGGTGAAGTTGCCTGGATACTGTGGAGGCCATCATATACATTACTGTAGCCTTAAGGTTACTATATGAACAGCTGCTAGAGTAACAGCATGTGTGCAAGTTGGAAGAAATTACTACTAAAGGCCTATCATGACTTTAGGGGATTTGTAAAGAATGCGGGCACTGTCAGTGTACTACCTGTGTCCTTCATAGGAGTGCTACTCCTTAACCTGACATTTAAGGTCATCTATGAACTATCTTCACTATACCTTTTTAAGCCATTTTTAATCACCATTACTTTTAAAAGCTTTCTCTAATTCTTGACAATTGTGCATGTGACTATGACACAACGGCTACAAAGACTGAGTTGATAAATACAGTGTTTAAGACTGTAGTCATATAATATTTACAAATTTGATGTCATAAATAATTGATGTGTGCATGGTCACTAGAAATAAATAAGATAAATAGGCCAGAGGACCAAGTTAAGAGATAATTAACTCACTTCACAAGTCACTTCACTCACAGACCTACTGTCAGCCACAAAATTACTGGATACCACCGTAGTTCCTAAGAGACATACTTTATTCCGTGTGAATAGTCTGAAAGAAAAGAACAGACTCTGGAAGGAAGATGACAGGCAAATGAACACTTTGTGCTAGGTACTTATTTATCTCCTTTAATTCTGAAGCCTCAGAAGAACCTTTGCCCGGTACTGTAAGAACCACTAAGAGAATTATTTCCCAACTAAGCAAGAAATTGCTTTAATGATCGTTCTTGGATGACTATAGAGATGTAAACGGTCAAGACTCCCTATTTCTTCAGCATGGATCACGCAGAACATGGAGTCTTCTAGCCAGCTGAGAAAAGATGGGGAATTCTAGAGTCCAGAAAGATATCTTGGCTTGAAGTACTTTATAGCACTCTTATCTTTTGCTGTGAAGGTAGTCTTTCCCCAGTCCCACCAGAATAAAGGCTAAGAATAATCAAGTCTCTCCAGCAGGGGAGGGAGAACAAACGACACCAGCTAGAACAAGTTAATTGGTGAAAAATTCAATGAATTATGCATAAATATGGATTAACATGCAAATATCCCTGGGGAAGGGAGATAGAGGAAGGTGACAACTGCCTGTTATATTCTGGTATGAATCAATTTATTTGGACACATGTTCTTATATTTTATGAGATACATGGAAAATATAAGTTTTTACTTCAGGAGAGTAAAGACAAGAAAGGATTGAACTTTTAAAAAGCCAGAATAAAGGAAAAGCATTAAAATTTCAGGAGATGGAAGAGAAGTGGATCTAGGATCTGGGAAGAAGGCAGAATGCACAGCAAAGAACAAAGGGAAGAGAGAAGAGATGAGGTGTAAAGGAGGAAACAATCCAGCCAGAATGAAATAGCTCTGCTACAAACAGAAACCAAGGGACATATTCAAGATACAACACAGAGGCAGCTCTGTATGTCAAGAAGATCTGAGTGAAGGTATTTTATGTTATGTTTATGTTATTTTAGTTTTGTTTAGGAGAAATTTGTCTTTCCTTTATGATTATCATTTTAGTCAAACTGACTTAGCAACCTCTCACATTTTTTCCCCTTTGGCTTTTGTTTATACCACTTTCCTATGAGAATGCCTTCACCCAAATACTGGCATTTACTTCTAAAAACCTCTACCAAAATTTTCTGTCTTTTGTAAATTTTTACCTGATTATACTAGTTATAACTAGTTTTACTTTATATTCTAGTTAACTTAAATTTTTATCAATGTTTAAATGAACAAATAGTGCTGTAAGGCTTATATGACCAAAAAGGAACAGTACCTAGTGCTCCTGGTACCCTTTCAGCTCTTTTCATTGTTCCCTCTGTTATTTATCTCTAATCAAAAACACAAGAAACAACAGGTGTTGGTGAGGATGTAGAGAACCAGGAACACTCTTGCACTACCGGTGGCAATGCAAACTGGTTCAGTTATTCTGGAAAACAGTATGGAGGTTCCTCAGAAAGTTAAAAATAGAACTATCTTATGGTCCAGCAATCGCAATACTAGGTATTTACCCAAAGAATACAAAAACACTAATTCAAAGGGATTCACGAACCCCAATGTTTACAGCAGCATTATCTACAACAGCCAAATTACGGAAACAGCCCAAGTGTCCATCAACTGATGAAGAGATAAAGAAGTGGTACATACATACAATGGAATATTACTCAGGCATCAAAAAGAATGAACTCGTCATTTGCAACGACATGGATAGAGCTAGAGAGTAGTATGCTAACTAAGTCCATTAGAAAAGGACAAAATCCGGGGCACCTGGGTGGCTCAGCAGTTAAAGCCTCTGCCTTCGGCTCAGGTCATGATCCCAGGGTCCTGGGATTGAGCCCCACATCGGGCTCTCTGCTTAGCAGGGAGCCTGCTTCCCCCCACCCCCTCGCCTGCCTCTCTGCCTACTTGTGATCTCTGTCAAATAAATAAAATCTTTTTTAAAAAAAGGACAAAATCCATATGATTTCACTCATATGTGGAATTCAAGGAACAAAACAAACAAGCAAAGGAGAAAAAAAGAAAGAAAGGGGCCCACCACTGTTCTTAATTATAGGGAACAAACTACTGGTTACAAGAGGGGAGGTGGGGGGAGGGGGCATGGGTGAAACAGGTGATGGGGATTAAGGAGGGCACTTGTCCTGATGAGCACCAGGTGATGTATGGAAGTGCTGAATCCCTACAGTATATTTGAAACTAATATTAGACTGTATGTTAATTAATTGGAATTTAAATAAAAACTTGAAAAAGGAAAAATTTAACCTTATACTACTTCCTCTTGACTCATCAATTTCAGATATTATCTTTAGACATCCTATTAGAGATAACAACACATATCACAAATTTTGGTTAAATCAGTATTTAGTTTTTACATTATTATGACGACGCAAATGTTGTTCACTGCCAAGGTAAGGAATATATTCTAGTTACATTTCTTGTGTATAACTTCTGTATTCTTCTTAAGTCTGCAGTTGGGTTTTAAAATTTGCTTTCTTTCTGCCTATCTCAAATTCTTCTCACTCTGCCTCTTAAGAGAATTTTCAGTACTCCAACCTATTGGATAATTCATCACTTCTATTTTTTCCCCTGGAGACAGCTTTCCTGGAATCATCTGTCTGCTTCAATCTGGACTGAGTACTCTCTAAGCCTACTGAATGAACTAGTCTTCTGAAGCACCCTTTATTCATCACAATGTGAAGGAACTTTCTTCATTGTGCTTCTAAATGTTGGATCCTTTGTTGCCTGAATCTCCTGTCTTTTTCTTGTTAACAACCATCTTGTGTTGGCGGAGCCTACATTCCAACACCTTCCTAAAAATAGGTATAAGTCTGAAAATATCTTGGTTGAAAATCATTTTCGCTAAGCACTTCAAAGGCATTGTTCCTTGTCTTCTAACTTCCAATGTTGAAATATTTGATATTATTCTCATATCCCATCCTTTATATATTTTAAAAATCTCTAAAAGCTTATCTTAGCCCATTTGGGCTGCTATAACAGAATACCATATACTAAGTCACTTACGATAAAGAGCAGAAATTTATTCTTCAGAGTTTCGGAGGCTAGGAAGTCTAAATCCAAATCACCAGCAGATTCAGTGTCTGGTGAGAATCTGTTTCCTGGTTTCTAGACAGCCACCTTCTTTCTGAGTCTTCACATGGCAGAAGGGGCAAGGGAGCTCTCTGGGGTCTCTTTTATAAGGGCACTAATCCTACTTAGGAGCTATCTGCCCTCACTACCTAACTACCTCCCGAAAGCCCCACTTCCAAACACCATTACATCAGGGATTAGGCTCCAACATACAAATTTTGCAGGGGGACACATTCAGTCCAACAAAACTTCTAGGATTTTCTATCACTGGTGTTTGATAATTCACAATAATGATTCTTCTTGAGAGTCGGTGTTTTTGTTTATTTGTTTTTATTAAGAGGCTTTCAGTAGGTTGTTTTAATCCAGCAACTCACAGTCCTCACACTAAGGAAAAAAATTTTTTTTTGGTATTTTAGTACTCCATTTAATCTAAGAGCATGATTATCACTATACCATTATAGAAGAAAGTGCTGCCAATTAAAGTGTGTCACACCACTGACTTTAACAAGGATTTCGATTTCAGAGATATTAAAATGTGGGAAAAAACAAATTTCTTAGGATATTTCTTTCCTAATTTCTTCCTTTCCATTTCCCTGTTGTCTCTGGAATTCCTATTAAGTAGATGTTAGATTGCTTCTTTCTTTTTCTCTCCTATTTTCTATCTCTTTCCCTTATTCTGTTTTTTTTTGGAGATTTCCTTAACATTAGCTTTTAAATATTCTACTAAAATGTAAAACATTCCTATCCCATTTTTAATTCTAAGAATTTATTCTTCTGATTAAAAAAGTAGCATCCTACTCTTGTTTTAGCATATCAGTTTTGTCTTTTAACATGCAGAAAGTATTAATTTAACTTCTCTTTTTCCTTTTTACTGCATTGTCTGTTCCTTCAAGAGCTTACTCTTTCATTTGGAAGCCTTTCTCAAATGTCCAGCGATATTTGGCTTTTCAGTCATATTTCAGAGTGAGACACTAAGAAGTGGACTAGATGTTCTGGAGCTTGTCAACTGTTAGGCTTTTTCGCTAGGTTAACTGGCCAAATAATCAGCCTTTAAATTTGAGATCTCCTAACTGTGTCTGAAGGTCTTTTATCAGGGACCATGTAATTTCTTCAGGAAAGGTTTTACTTTCCAGTCAGTCCTGGTTTGTGTAACAGGTAAGGAAGGGGACCATAACACCATTTACTCGGCTTTTACCTAATCTCCTTGTTTCTAGCCCAGTGCCTCACCCCACTTCCTACTATACCTGGGGTTCCCCAAGTCTGGAGCCATTCTGATTTATTTTTCTCTATAAAATACCTTCTGTCTCAGGGCGCCTGGGTGGCTCAGTGGGTTAAAGCCTCTGCCTTCGGCTCAGGTCATAATCCCAGGGTCCTGGGATCGAGCCCCGCATCAGGCTCTCTGCTCAGCAGGGAGCCTGCTTCCCCACTCTGTCAAATAAATAAAATCTTAAAAAAAATACCTTCTGTCTCTTCCAGAGGTAAGAGAGAGGAGACAGTGGAGGCTGTTTATATTGATACTCAACCAATCTCAGTTTTTAGCCCCATGCCATTCCTCTACTTTCCATGGTACCTGGTGACTTCATTCTTGAGCTCTTCTGGAGCTGTGAGGGCAGTAAATAAGGCATGTTTCCTGCTGCTACACCTCTCTAAAAGCACTTAACTTAGGTCCTTTAACTTCCTCTTGTTATGATGGTTTTATCTACTTTTCATATTCATATGTTGTGGTTCAAATTATACAAGTCTTCTAATTTAAAGACCATATTTCTGTTTCTTATTCTCCTTGATGTCTTGGGTGAGAAGAGAAGAAGACAAGAACAACTTTATTTTGCCATCTGAAGACTGCAAGTTTCCCTCATTTGCTTTTGAGTCTCTAATAACCTAGCAGAGTTCTTGGCATGGCAGAGAAATTCATTAAGTACTTGGTTAATGAATGATTAGCTGTAGTCAGACTACACTGCTATAACAAAAAGACGCCAAAAGGCAATGGCTCAAACAAGGTAAGTGCCTATTTTTCTCTCGTGAAGCAGTCCATAGGGAAAAGGGTAAATTAGGGTGAAGAGGAATCATAAGATCATCAGGTCAAAAAAGGACCCAGGTTCCTTCTCTCTTGTTACTCTCCACCCATCCTACAGTCTTGTGGTCAAAACTGGCTACTCATCATACTCTGTGTTCTAGCCCATTAAAAGGGGGCCAATAAACCTACAAGAAAGCCTACCAGTTGACAAGCTCCATACATACAATTATCTTCTCACAGTTTCTATGGGCCAAGAATCTGGGCTAACAAACATGTGAGCTTAGAAGAAGAACCTTTCCCCATCAAGATTCGGATGAGAATCTAGCCCTGGTTAACTCCTTCACTGCAGCGAGAGACCCTGAACCAAAGGACCCCCTTAAACTGTGCTCAGATTAATGACCCACAGACACTGTGAGGTGAGAAATGTATGTTGTTTTAAGCTACTAAGTCTGAGCTAATTTGATATGCATCAAATAGATAACTAGTCCAACATCTCAACTTTTGTTATTTAAATTATCAGTACTTGACAAAATGAAATCTTTTAGTTGTACATTAAAGGCAAATATACAATTTAAAAGTATAAGGCTCATATATATTTTGACAATCTTTTGGATTTAATACCATCAGTGAAATAGTAAATATTAGGCTTTTTATACTCAATCCTAATTCCTATTATCTGGAATGATCTGCTCAAAAACTTTACCCACATTGTTAGTAATACCGTAGTCCTGCAGCTTTTCTTTCTTTCTTTCCTTTTTTTTTTTTTTGAGAGACAGTGTGAGCCCATGAGTGAGTGGGGGTGAGGAGGAGCGAGAGGGAGAGGAGCTCCTACTGTGGAGCGCGATGTAGGGCTTGATACCACAACCCTGTCAGGCACCTTTACAAACCAGGCTATAAAATGCAATTTTCTTACAGATATAATGTTACTAATGCCATGAGTACTCTCAGGGGAAGTATGAACCACATAATATCACAATGGAAAATGTTTTTAGACTATAGAAAGAATAAAAAATTTGAAGGTTTTCCTTCTAAAGAAATTGTTACCTAAGAAAAACAGGTAACTTGTGGCAGAAAAAACAGTATTAATGCTTACTGTTTGTTTTTATGTTTGCTTAAATGCTAATAAATATATACTGCAGATGAATGAAACGGAATGCCTCAAATGGCCTGGGAGGTACAGATATCTAGACTAAACGTGAAGGTAACCTCAGGCACAGGTCCCATGTCTGGGCCCTTTTATGCATTCATTTAATTAACATTTAACTTTTTTTAAAAAAGATTTTATTTATTTATTTGACAGTCAGAGATTACAAGTAGGCAGAGAGGCAGGCAGAGAGTGGGAGGGAAGCAGGCTCCCCGCTGAGCAGAGAGCCCCATGCGGGGCTCGATCCCAGGACCCTGAGATCATGACCTGAGCCAAAGGCAGAGGCTGAACCCACTGAGCCACCCAAGTGCCCCAACATTTAACTTTTTTTAAGAGATGATTTATTTGATCTTTATTTACTTGAGAGAAAGAGAGAGTGCGCACATGAGCAGGGAGAGGGGCAGAGAGAGAGGGAGCAGTAGACTTCCCGCTGAGCAGGGAGACCTATATGGGTTATGACCTGAGCCAAAGACAGATGCTTAACCAAGTGAGCCACCCAGGTGCCCCAACATTTAACATTTTTATGTATTAACAATAATTAGATGTAAGACAGCAGAAAAGAAATCCCATTGCGATGTAACAAAAACTCAAAATACCCATGAATTATCTTAATAAATTAATGTATAAAACCATATGTAAGAAACCATAAAATTTTGATAAAGAATATAAAAGAATATCAGAATAAATGTTTTGGGGATGTGAAGACTCAACATTATTAAAATAATTTACTTCATGTTAATTAGCAAGTTTAACATAATTTTTATAAAAATTCCAGTAACTTTTTCAGAAGTGCTTGATAAATTGATCGTTAAGTTTATCTGGAAGATGAGTAAGACCACAATTTTGGGAAAAAATAAAAAAGGTGGGATGGCTTGCCTTGACATATACAAAAAACATATGATAAAAATAAAGTAATTGAAAATGTATGTGAAGTCAAGACGTTCAGAGATGCTATGGGTTGAACTGTGTCTTCCAAAAAGATATGTTCAATTTCTAATCCCAGTACCTGTGAATGTGATCTTTTTTGAACACAGGGTCTTTGTGGATTCAATAATATTAAGATAAAGTCATACTGGATTAAGGTGGGCCCTAATCCAATGACTGGCATCCTTATGGGAAGAAGGAATTTGGACATGGAGACACATAGGGAAAATGCTATGTGACAATGGAAGTTAAGAATGGAGTGATAGGGCTAAGGAATCCCAAGAACTACTGGCAGTCACCAGAAGCTGGAAAAAGCAAGGAAAGATCCCCTCTCAGAGCCTTCAAAGAGCATTGCTCTGTTGACACATAGATTCTAGTGTCCTCCCGACTGCCTGGGTGGCTCAGTGGGTTAAAGCCTCTGCCTTCGGCTTGGGTCATGGTCCCAGGGTCCTGGGATTGAGCCCCACATCGGCCTCTCTGCTCTGCAGGGAGCCTGCTTCCTCCTCTTTCTCTGCCTGCCTCTCTGCCTACTTGTGATCTCTGTCAAATAAATAAATAAAATCTTAAAAAAAATTTTTTTTATTATTTTAAGCCACCCAGTTTGTGGTATTTTATTAGGGAAGCCCTAGAAATCCAATACAAGGAGAATACAGCAATTTATATATGGTAAAAGAGAAATCTCAAATAAGTTGAATGGTTTTATTTGTTCAGTGAGTAAGGGATTAGGACAATAGGGTATTTGGAAAAAGTCAGAGTTCTATGTCATAATGTGTACTACAATTCCAAATAGACCACAGATCTAAATGTTAAACACAAAACCAGAGAGGTGGTAGATGAAAAGATAAGGGATTATTTTTATAACCTTGGTGCAGGGAAAGATCTTCTTTTTAAAAATTTTTATTAAAATATAATGTATTATCAGCCCAGGGGTACAGGTCTGTGAAAGGGAAAGATCTTCTTACCAAAATACAAAACCCAGAAGCCAGATATGATAATTTAAAAATGAAAACTTCTGTCTACATACAACGAAAGACAACATAATCAATGTTAAAAAACAGGGAGAAAATATTTGCAAGATACAGTAAAGACGTGGAGTAAATATCCAGAATATATATGATCACATAGACCATAAGGAGATAATCAACCAAAACCACAAAAGGCCAATAATACATGGATATGCAACTTCAGTAATAATCAAATGAGATGCAAAGTGAAATGAGAAAGTATTATTTATTTAGAGTGGCTCAAATGAAAAATAATTTCTAATAATACCCAGTGTTGAGTAGGGTATGGTTGAACAGGTACTCTCATACAGTAATATTTTTACAACCCTTTTGGTTTAGACAGCAATTTGGCAATGTCTACTGAGATTTATTTATTTTTTAAAAAAATATTTACTTAAGTAATCTCTATACCCAATGTGGGGCTTGAACTCATGATCTCGAGATTAAGAGTTGCATGCTCTTCTGACTGAGCCAGGCGGGCGCTCCAATGTCTATTGAGATTTAAATGTTCATATCCTTTGTTCTAGCACATCCTTCTCTAAGACTATATCCTACTGAAACACAAGTTCACAAAAATAAATAGGGGGAAAATTCCATTAAGTGTAGGACATGCATAAAATACAGAGCATCATGCAACAGGGGTGCCTGGATGGCTCAGTTGGTTAAGTGTCCGACTCTTGGTTTTGGCTCAGATCATGACCTCAGGGTCCTGAGATGGAGCCCCATGCTCAGCATGGAGTCTGCTGGTCCCTCTCCCTCTGCTCCTCCCCACTACCTTCACTGCTCTCTCTCAAATAAATAAAATCTCAAAAAAATAGAATATCATGCAACAATTTAAAAAAGAAGATCTAGGGACGCCTGGGTGGCTCAGTTGGTTGGATGACTGCCTTCGGCTCAGGTCATGATCCCGGAGTCCCGGGATCGAGTCCCGCATCAGGCTCCCAGCTCCATGGGGAGTCTGCTTCTCCCTCTGACCTTCTCCTTGCTCATGCTCTCTCTCACTGTCTCTCTCTCAAATAAATAAATAAAATCTTAATTAAAAAAAAAGATCTACATGTATTATGATAAAAAGATGTTCCAGGCTTAGTAAGTGAAAAGAGCAAGTTGGAAAATATATATATTTTATAAATATCAGTAATAACTATCTTATGTACAGAAAAAAATGAAGATACTAACTGCGCTGGTAACAATGGTTTCTTAAAGGTAGGAACATTTATTAATTCATTTATGTAATATTTAATGAGTGTTTATTATGTGCCAGTCACTGGTCTAGGTCCTGGGGACTTAAAAGGGAATAAAAAAACAAGATGAGGAAATGGTGACCATTCATCTTCTATGTTAAATAGTTCTATAAAGTATCACACCTTTATATTTTTGTCTCTAAGAAAGCAAAGTTTAGTTTCATTTAAAAAAAAGATTTAAGGGGGCACCTGGGTGGCTCAGTTCATTAAGGATAGGTCTTTGGCTCAGATCATGATCCCAGGGTTCTGGGATTGAGCCCCTAATGGGGCTACCTGCTCAGTAGGGAATCTGCTTGTCCCTCTCCCTCCCCACCCCGCACTTGTGTTCTCTCTCAAATAAGTCAATGGAGTCTTAAAAAAATAAGCTTTAAGGTACCAATGGAAAACTTTTAACAATATAAAGCAATTTGTTTTGTCATTCTTTTAAAATCAGTCTTATTAAACAGTTTTTAAAAATGGCACTAGCATATTCAAGACTATATTTTGGTAAAATTAATGTGAATGCATCAACAAGTTTCTAATACCATAAGATCATTACTTTGCTTGGTTGAAAAATAAGAATCCTTAAACTATATGGTATCTGATTTATGTATAATCCCTTATGATACAATATTTTACTTACAGTTTGTGGATTAATCTCCTCCTCTCCCATAGGTTCATCCATAATTTGCTGTCCATTCTGTGAAAAGCATAGCAAGTAGAAAGTTACCAACACAGATCTCAGATCAGTTAAAGTTAAATGAAGGCAGACAAAACAAAATCACATAGGAATATTTTTACCCCTACAGGGTTCTAATGAAGTACCAAACCACCATATAAGTATGTAGTTGCCAGTATGCAACAGGTTGTGCTTTAAAAGTTAACTATAAAAACATTTTCCATGAAAATGATATAATAAATGATGATTACCTTTCCAGGTGAGCCCTTGAGGTTATTTTAATAGTTAAATGCATTACAAATGGTGTCATTCAAACCTCACTGAACATCATTTATAATACTTTCCTTGGCAGAAGATACTCTAAATTCCAACTCCATTGATTACTCAGGACAACTGATTATTCTGGGGGGAAAGTAAGCTAGATTTCTATATTAAAATCGATCCCAGGTGTATAAAACATTTAAATGTCAAAAACAAAATTATATAAATATTAGAAGAAAATATAGGTAAATAATACTTATGGGGTAAGGAGGGTGGAAATCATAAAGGAAAAAAATGACATTTGAATTGATAGAAGTTTAAAATGTCATCTGTCAGACACGAAAAAGATAAGACAAATTGATTACAAAAAAAGCAACATATGACAAAGGGTTGGTATTCTCAATACATAAAGAACTTTGTTTTACAAACCTGTAAGAAAAAATGATGAACCTCAACAGAAATGAGCAATAAGGAAAGAAAGAGTTCAGCCTTAGTACTAATCGAATAAATGCATTTAACCGAAAGATAACTTTGCCTTTCAAACTGGTAATGATTAACAGAAAAAATAACACCCAGCACCAATATGAGTATGGGGAAAAGAGCACTCAGGATATACTGCTGGAGAAAGTATAAATCAGCACAACCTTTCAGGAAGGTAATCTAAGTCTGTATTAAAACAAGTGTGCAAAGATGTACATACAAGAATGCTCACCATAACTTTTTCCAAAAAGAACTCCAAATTGGAAACCTAAATTCTTAACAATAGAGAACTAGTTAAATATATGATGGTACGTCCATATAATGGAATACTATACAGTCATTAAAAATGATAATAAAGACGTAAATTTATTGACATGGAAAGACAGTCACATGTAATAAGTGAAAAAGCAGTTTACAAAAAATATGGATTGTAATGATCCCATTTTAAATAAATATATACATATTTCAATGTATATATTTGCATGGGAAAAACTCTGGAAGGATATACACCAAAATGTTAACAGTGGCTATTTCTGGGTGGTAGAATTTTAGACAATTTAAAATATGTTTGTTTTTGCATATTTGAATTTTCTAATGTGTCTACAATGGATATTTGTGCAATTAGTAACAAAACAAAACAAAACCAGAAGTCAGGAACATAGGGTCTTCCCTAGTTACTTCAATGGAAAAAGGTGTAAATGCCCCTGATCACTTGTCAATTCAACAAATGTAGAAGGATCTAAGCTAACCATCTTTGGAGCACTATCAATTGAGAAATAAAAGGCAGCCCACCCATTACCCTACATCCCACATGAGGCAGATGCTCTGAATTTGAACTCTCTCTACTCTCCAAATCCTTATTTATCCATCCATTCATCCACCCACTTCTTTCATTCATGCTATGTTCTAGGCACCAAGCTGTACATGAATGGTTAATAAAACATGGCCCCCAACCTAGAGATCTATCCTAGAGGATCTTACAGATCCACTGACTTATAAAAAGAGTACCTTTCATTTTCAAACACTCAAAGAGTATGTTCCTAGGTTAGGGAATGCCTATACAATATTACAAAGCACAAAAATGGTGCTAAAATGCAGGTATAAAATCTTTATTATCCTAAGACACTTTCAGAGGCTATAGTATTGCCCACTTCTACGGTAAGGACTCAGATAACTCCAGGAGACATCTTTCTCCCAAAAGCCACAACCATTTAATTCAATTGAACTGATCATTTTTCTCCAAACATCACAGACAAACCTTAAAGTAGCTCTTAAGAACACTAGCTTTGGAGTCAGACACCTAGACTGAAATTTCTTCTCTTAAACTAAGTATGAAGCCTTGGACAAGTTATTCAAACTAAGCTGCAGTTTCTTCATATGAGAAGTAGAGATGAAAAAAGTCTCATCTTCAGAGAGTTGTGGTAAAGACTAAGTGAGATAAGTGATGTAGAACTCTAATCACAGTGCCTGACGCTTAATACGAACAACCAATGGTAGCCATTTTAATTATACCCAAAATTCAGTCACCCCATTTATGGCTCACCAATCTTCTACTTCTATACTTGCTATCTTAGTGAATGGTACCATCATTCATCCAGTAGCACAAACTGTTTTTCTCATTAATTGTACAGAGTTCTCTTTCTATAACAAAGATCTGCTAAATGGCTCCCAATTATTTAACTTTTAGAACCCTTCATCTAACTGAGCTACAATTACACTTTCCATGGGAGTATAATTTGATAACCATCTGCTCCTTGCAATTTTCAATGCAACAAAGCAAGAATTAGGACCTATAACTTACTTTTAAGGCCAACTGTTATAGTAGAAACAACACTAAACTTGGAATGGTAGACAAGGGATAGAGTCCTAGATTTGCCACTTAGAAGCTTTATTATTCTGGGCAATTCAGACTGTCTCCTAGCCTATTATCTTATCTGTTCACAATGATGATAATTGCCCTGTTCACCTAAAGGGTTAATGTTAGACTCAAAACTGAGATAACTTATAAGAAAGTACTTTATAAACCATAAAGTGCTATACCAATACAAATTATTATTACTAAGGTGAGGTAGCTTCATGAGGATAAAATACTCCATAAAGTCTTTTTAATCTGAGAATCAAAACATTTATGATTGGTAAGGGATCTTAAAAGTCTTTTGTTCCAAGTAAACATCATATGCTTCGATTCTTTCTTTGCCATTCTCACCTAGATTTGAACACTATCAGGACAAGAATGTACTACCTTACCAGGCAGCCTAGATAAAATTCTTCATTATAATTTTCCTTAGCTACAAACTCCCTTTAATAAGATTACTGATACATGACTAACTTGCCTGTATTATATCTGCAAAATAACAGGAAGTAAATCTACACCTATGACTGTAAAACATCCTGAGTCTGTTTTTTACTAGGCAACTCAAGTTCCTTTAAACATTCCTTTCAGACAGATGAGACCACCTTCTTTTCTGAGCATGCACCCAATTCATCTTAAAGGGTCGTATACAGAACTACATTCAATTAATATTCCAGCCTTGATACGACCAATGCAGAGTAAAGAGCGTATCACCTCCCTTGTCCTAGATAATAAACTTATACTAATGCAGTTCACATATGCATCGTTTTTGAAATGCCCAAAACACACTGCTGAGGCATACAAAATTTTCTATTGGTTAAATCCTAGTCTTCTTTATACTGCAACTAAGCCCTGTGTACTTGTTGGTACACTTAGTCTCATGAATAAAGCCTTAAATTTTAACTTTCTGACTCATCTCTTTCTAGTTCTGATCCTCTATAGGATTGCTACAGCCTCTATGAAAAGGATTCTGAATCTGCTAATCAGCCTCTTTGCTATTTCTATCTTCATGTAATCCACAAATCTTGTATTTCTTTTCTAAACAATTCACCCAGCCAATTAACAGTAATATACTAACAAAGCCATCTGAAAAAAAAAATGAAGTGAAACATGATCTAAAGGTAGTTTATGCTCTTGTCTTTTGCAAAAATATCTACTTCCTTTCTGAGTTTAGGAAATATTGAAAATTTTGGACAATTTAAGGAAACTATAAAAGCCAACATTATCCTACATATTGGTGAGGCTTTAAAAAAATCTACTTTAAAAAGCACTTTTACCTCAACAATCCTTTTGTATTGTTTCATCAAAACAATGATTCAAATATTACCTGTTAGAAATTAGCATAATCACTCATGCAGCTAGTAAGTTTCCTTTTTGAAAAATGACCCTGAGCTTCACTAGAGATTAGGTTACATGGGCCATTAGTCTGACTCAATATGCAATTTCTATAGTTTCTAAAGTTCAAGGAACAGTACCTATTAAACAAGAAAACTTACTTCTTTAACTTAAAGAAACAGAAAAAAACATGTGATCTGCATGTCACTAGTATCAGGTTTAAACCCCAGCTCTGTTACTTACTGCTATAGTTACCTGGCCTTGGGTAAGTTACTCAACATTTTGAGCCTCAGTCTCTTCATCTGTAAGATGCATATAATATCTACTTCACAGGGATGTTGTACTTAAATGGACCTACCAAGGGATACCAGATGCTCAGTAAAT
Organism: Lontra canadensis; assembly: GCF_010015895.1. Classification (NCBI taxonomy): domain Eukaryota; kingdom Metazoa; phylum Chordata; class Mammalia; order Carnivora; family Mustelidae; genus Lontra; species Lontra canadensis. Next base: position 4,061,903 of record NW_022631110.1, read on the forward strand.
ACTACTTTCTGTCCCCTCTCTTTTGCCTGAATTGTGTAATATACACATTTCTACAGTTAACTTCTAAAGACATAATGCAATAAAGAAGTACAGGAGAGTGCTGAGATACTTGTTCTGCTACTTAATACAGCCAATTGCCCACCACGCAGGGTGAAAGAGATCATTCATAAGTGTAGTATATTTTTATACAATGTGGCCAAAGAATGAGTACAGACAAAAAAGAATAGTTTAAAAGTGAGGCAAATGTATTTATCCTCTCTCATCCCACCATTATGCCTTCCAGCCAAAAAACTGCAGAGCTTGGCAGATTGTACATATGCAAATATTATGTGAAATACTGGAAAAGGTTAGGAAATGCTAATCATGCTTTACTCTCTTAGTCTGAAATGTGTAAAAGTCAAAAATAAGAATAACGTACAATATGGATCTCATCAGAACAAATCAGACAAAGGAGACTGTTAGCTTGCATTTCAGCAGGAATTGTTTTCAAAATAACGTCTAAGGTTCTGGTATGAGATTATCACTAAAATCATCTTTCTGGTTTAAAAAGGATGAACAATTCAAACCAGTAATTCTGAAACAAGATTTCATGATTTCTAGAGTATTTGCAAGTATTTTAAGGGAAATTCTCAAATGTTAAAAATAAGACTATTTTACTAAATAAAAATTTCATTTTAAGCAACTTTATTTAACAGATTGTTTTGTTGTAATGGTATGTTACAACAATGTACATTTCCAGGTTGCTGTTTGATACCTTTGAAGAAAATATAAAATACATTAAAAAAATGCTTTGAGTCCAGCAGGAGATCATCATGTACAAGTACACTAGAACTAAAACAAATTATCTGTGACTGACGATATGCTACCTTGAGATTACTAGGAAATAACATCTACTGACATCTTCCTACACAGAAATGAAATATACATATGAACACTGGGAGAAAAGAATTCCTCACAGAGAATAAGAGCCTGAAATAACAGGAAAGGAGGAGGAAAAGAAAGGGTCCAGAGGCCTGGTGTACTAATTTGGAGACCAGGCTGTAGGAATGAGCAAGGACTGTATTTTTTTTTCTAACCACCCTCAAGTTCCCACAAGTATATTTGCCTTCCAAACTCCCTGAAATCAGCAGTGGTTCTCCTGCCCAAAGCATATAGGAGTCCCATGAAGCTGCTGAGGATGAGGCATGAGAAACCTCTCTTGAATTTTAGTTCAGATACCATCAAATTGTTCAGAATCCAAAGAATCTTCTATGCAAATCACATTGAAACAATAAGAAACAAGCATTTTATATTCTTAATAAGGAATGTATATAATCCTTACCAATATGACAGGATTAAGAATCAGCTCCTCATTTATCCTAAGGAAATATCAGAGATGTGCATAAAGACTTATGTACAGTGATATTCATCATACTCATTATACTGAAAAATAGAAAACAATCTAAATGACCAACAGGGGACTGGTTAAATAAATCATAACACATCTATTCATATGTAGGAATACTATGCAATGGTTAAAATAAGGGCCTCAAAAAATTAATGATGCAAAAATATGCTTGTACTATATTAAATTAAAAAGGATACAAAACTATATAGCGTGACCCAATTTTGTGCCCCCCCCAACATGTGTGTATGTAACTGGCAAAACATATATCAAATCTTATCAGCAGTTACCTGGGTCATAGGATTTTCTTCTTATATTTTCAAAATTACATGCATTTATTATTTTTTATTTTTATAATGAGGAAAAAGTATAATCGATATAATAGGAAAAATCCATTACTTCTAGTTAAGTTGCCCTTATGGGTTGCTTTGCTATTCCTCAAGCAACTAAAGGCCTGCTAGTACTCAAGACTGTTCTATTTTCTAGACTAGGGTAGAAATGACCTCTGGTTATATCTATGTTTTTAAGTTTTAGAGGACCCTTTCAGAAGCTTTTTTTTGCCTGTATGGTCCTGTGATTGTGGCCTCAGAAAACAGATACATTTTAGGCCTGAATCCACCTTATGTTTTTTTGGAGTGTACCCCTAAGGGGAATTCTGCTTATGAAACAGGAATATGTTGAGGTAAGAATAAAGAAATGAAAACACAGTAGCCAAAATTAAATCTGCATTGTGAATAGCAAGTATTAGAATCGACACTGCAGAAAACGGAATCATGCCACAGAGGACAAACTTGAATAAATGAAAAAAAATGAAAGAAAAGATTAAAAAACTATGGAGGACAGACACAGAAATAATCTATGAATAACAGATGTTCCTAAAGAAAAAAAAAAAACAGAGCATTTTAATCAATCAAAAGTATAAGAAAACTTTCCAGTTCTGAAAAAAAAAATACCTGAGACTGGAGACTGAGAAGGTTCAACAGAGATCATCAACACCAAGACATGTCCTGGCAAATGTTTTTAAATTTCAAGGATAAAGATATAATCCTATAAGCATACAAGCAGAAAAAAATAGGTTATTTTCAAAAGGAACTAAAATCAGAATGACCTCAGATTTTTCCTCTGCAACAATAAAATGCCAGAAGACAATGAAGTAATGACTTACAGAGAGTTGAAAGGGAAAAGTTATGATCTAAGAAATGTATACCTTGTCCTAGTTTTTCATGTACAAAGGTCACAGGAAATTATTCTTAGATCAGCAAAGTCTTATAAAAGTTCACCATCCTGGTAGTATCTTTTTTCATAAATTGTTCAAAGGTATGTCCTAGACCATTGAAAGAGAATCAAAATAAGAACTTAAGAATACTGAGGTAGGGAAGAACAGGTGAAGTATACTGAAATCAAGCTAGTATCTACAAACAAATGAATAAAATAATTAACCCCACTAATGGAGAAAGGGTCAATAATGAAGAGTAAGTAGTTGATATAAGTATATAAACAATATAAAACTTAGGAAGTTAAAGGTAAGATTTGTAATCTCAGCCTAAATTAATGTAGACCCAAATAGAAGACGTAGTGGAAGAAGGGAGAAAAGATTCTCAATTCTCTCTTTCCTGAAAGGTTTATTTAAAAACCACTATTTTTGTAGTTAGCTAATAAATATAAATTTTGGAATGTTTTGAGAAACCATATGATAACCAAAAATTGTATTTATTTATTGCAGTCCAAATCACTAGAAAAGATAATAACTTGCAAAGACTGTAAAAACTACTTTTTGACAGCATCACATTCAACCTTAAGAACATGAGGTAGGTATAATCACCCCTATTTTACAGATGAGGAAACCAAGGCTCAGCTAAGTTAGTGAATGGCAAGAGCGAAACTCAAAACCAGGTCTTTCTAGCTCTGTAATTCTTTCTTTGGTATTTCATAACCTCCTCAAACAAAAACAACCCATATGTCAGAAGAAAAAAAGAAACAAACCACAAAGAATTAAAAACTTAAGATAATAGAAATCATTTCAAAAGAAATAATGTAAGAAATGTAAAGTTTAAAGTATCTAATATAAATAAAGTGTTTTACTGGAATTTGATGCTATTACAGAATTACTGACATTTTTATGAGGGATGATGTTATGGTGGTTATGTGTTTTTAAGTCTTCATCTTTTAAGAAATATAAATGAAATATTCACATCTGAATATATGTATCTAGGATTAGCTTCAAAATAATCCACTGGAGGGTGGGGGAGAGAATGTATGTATGGGAACGAGGGGAGTACAGATAAAACAAGATTGGCCATGAGTTGACAATCTTTGAGGCTGGGTAATGGGAATATGGTAGTTCATTATACTATTCTCTCTATATTATTCTATACTATGTGTTTGAAATACTTGATATTAAAAACTTCAAGAGTCATAGGTTATATTTTTTAAAAGGTTAAAAAGCCCATACAATTATTTACTGTTTTGAAGAGAAACCCAAAACAGGTTAAGACTAGAAAAGCATAAAGAAAAAGAGAGTTTGTAATAGTAAGGCCAAAAATAAAATGAGAGGCAAAAACCTAAAGCCAATTAAAAAGGTCATCTGATTTGGACTAAAAATGTAATTAGTACTTAATACATATAGTGACAATAATTGCTACCACTTACTAAGCAATTACCACATACCAGGCAAGTGTTAAGTACTATAGATCACCTTTGATGCCTCTAACAACTCTGTGAGGCCTTATCACTAATTTACAAATGAGGAAGTTAAGCCAAGATGGGTATGTCAATCCTTTTAAGCACTATATCCTCAGCCCCTAGCAAAATGCCTAGCACAAAGTAGGTGCTCAATAAATATTTGTCAAGTAAATAAAAGTGTCTAATATTGTGCTTAAGGCTAATAAACAGGGCCTAAATTCAAACCCAAGTCTGAATCTAAAACCCCCACTCTTGGTCATATTTAAATCTTTTAATAATGATATTTCTTAGAGTAAAAATGTTTTTTTCCTTCTATGTTTCACTATTTTTCAGATCTACAATTAACATGTTATTTTTTCAAAAAAGTCATTAAAAACATTTAATCACAGACTAACCACAAAACACAAAAGATGTTTTGGGGACTATAACATGAAATGAACAAACACAAAACAGGAAGGGAAACTTAAGTACACCAGTATCAGTTAGCACGATGAATGAAACAAGGACAAAGCATGTGAAGTAATTTATACTAGATCAGGTAGATATTGAATTTATAATGTAAAAAGAATATAGGTTCTTTCCAAGTATCTATGAAAAATTATAAAGAGTATGTCTAGACCATAAAGTAAATCCAAGTCTTCAAAGCAGGAATTGTACAGATCATATTTTCTGATTATGATAAAGAACATGAATAAAGAAATAAAGCACTCATTCAGAAATTAATATTCTTATAAAAACCCCACTAGCTCAAGGAACTAATAACCACAGCCATCACTTATGCAATGCTTATTTTGTTCAAAATACAGGGTTAGCCATGTTACATATATTCCTTCATTTAATCCCAATTAATCATTAATAAACCATGAGGTGTGTTATTATGTATAGCAGGGAAAAAAAAAGGAGTAATTTTTCCAAGATCACAGAGCTATTAGGTTTGCAGATAAGATAACCGAATCCATGTCTGAATCCAAAGCTCATACTCCTACACAGAAATGCTGTTAGAATTCATGTATAGACATCTACCTTTGTTCATTTTCTAAAATTTTGTAATCAAAAGTAGAGAAAGCTAGAGTCCTCCATAACAGAACATGTTCTGAAAGTGTCCATTTGTTAAATACACTACTCTAAGAGGGTAATGGTTCATTTTTCTAACATATTCTTGCTCAGACACAGTATTTCAAATTGCATAATCTCCTAAAAGCAATCCTTCTGAATATATTCACACTCTCAATCAGCATTTAGTATATGTGCTGCCGAAGCGAGCACTCAATCAGGCATTTAAAGAAGGAAGAAACCATAAAATTAGATAAACAAAGTAGGGAATATAAGGTAAACATGATTTGCCAGTAAATTTATTTCTAAAAAGCAGTGTGACTGTGGAAAAGTCACTATTTTCTGGTACTTATCTGCAATCCATAAGAGTTAGATGGAACCTTGGGCAGCATGGATTTGAAAGTTTGCCACAGGACTGTGGGCAAGTCCTTAAGCCTCTCTTGAGTTGTGGTTTCTTCATGCATAAAATATGTGGTTATCTAAGAGCTCTTCCAGCTTGCGAATGTTATAATCTTGTTATAATCTTAAACTTTAAGGATTAAAGTTATTAAAGATTTTCTAGGGTTTTCACGCCCAAGGAAATTAATGATTCTGTATTTGAAGCTGTTTTTGTGTTTTTTCTTTTTTAGGAGAGAGTGTGTGTGTTTGTGTAGGTGCACGCACACACACGCATGGCGACACACAAAGGGAAGGACAGAATCTCAAGCAGGGTCCACACCTCAGGGCAGAGCTCAAGGATGCAGGGCTCGATCTCAAAACCCTGAGATCATGACCTGAGCAGAAATCAAGAGCTGGACACTTAACTGAGCCATCAGGCACCCCTTTTATGTTATTTCTAATTTCTTCTTTCCTATCTGCATTCAAAATACAGTTTTACCTATATCCTTCAGCGGTGCCTGCGTACCCAAGTGTAAACAAGGTTAATGTCAAAGAATGATTATATAAATGTTGTTACCTGAAAGAGAATTAAGATAAAGAGAATAAAACATTGTTTTTCTGTGAAGAGTAAGGAACCTAAAGCAATTTTATCATTTTCCAATCCAATTTTACTATTCTTTTAAAATTTTAAGTAATTTCTATATCCAACATGGGGCTCAAAACTTACAACCACAAGATCAAGGGTTGCATGCTCCACTGACAGAGCCAGCAAGGTGCCTCCAACTTTACTATTTCTACTCCACCAGTTTTGAAAACTAAGCGTCAACTTGTTTTTTTTTTTTTTTAAAGCTCCTCTATATACTCCCAAACCTGTTCCTACCTTCCTAATACTGGTAAGTCCCAGCTCTTAGTACTCTAATGGAGTTGGTAGTATTTTCCAAACCTGTCTGATTATCAGAATCACCTAAGATTCCTGGTAGTGATACATTACGGGGCCTTATCCAAAACTGAATCAGAAGTCCCAGAAGCCCCATGGTACTATTTCATTTTTTAAACAGGTACTTTAGATGATTCCTGTGATTAGACAAGTCTGGAAAATCACAGTATAAAGATCATGGGCTTTGGAGTCTGACATATTAAGCTTCAAAACCTGACTTTGCCCTTTATTACAGGTGTGACTTTGGGCAAGTTACTTAACACGAGCCTCAGTTTTCTAACCTACAAGATTTGGATACTAGTTATGTCGGAGGCTGTGGTAAAGTTCATTGTCTTGGGTGTTCAGTGTTAGTTTCTCTTTTCTCCTGCTCGCCTTGCCAGAGGAAATGACGAATACAAATACTTGAGGGGATTCTGATGAGTCTCTTATCCTAATGGGTCCACTTCCATTTTGAGAGCTAAAAAATCTGAGTACTAGATAACTCTTTAATGCATTAATTGGTTTGGCTAATTTAAGAGTCTAAAGAACAAGTCTAATGATTTCTTCTGGTTTCCAGGGGCTTACTGAAGCCCTCCTACCTAAAACAGATATACTATGATGATAGGCTTCAAAGCCAAAGCTTTTGTTGTGACTGTGGCAAAATGACCTGAATCTCTTGTTTCCTCACTGGTAGAACAAGTGGTGCTTGCATGTCTGCTGAACTGAACCCAACATGTTACTGATAATGTAATGGTCAACAATCACTTAAAGTTATATAGTCTTCTAAAGATCCTTATGGGGGCGCCTGTGTGGCTCAGTGGGTTAAGCCTCTGCCTTCAGCTCAGGTCATGACCCCAGGGTCCTGGGATCGAGCCCCACATTGGGCTCTCTGCTCTGCAAGAAGCTGGCTTCCCCCTCTCTCTCTGCCTACTTGTGATCTCTGTCAAATAAATAAATAAAATCTTAAAAAAAAATAAAGACCCTTATGAACAAAAAGAAGACAGCAATAATAGCCCACAAGTAGTAAGCTGAGACAGAATGGGATCTGCTCAAATACACAACAAATCAGAGCTTAACATCAAGCAAAATTCCTATTTGTGCAGTATCAACTGGATCTTAACACAAAGCGTTTTAGACAAGTTTGGAGTTGAATTTACTTAGAAAAGCACAATCCAAATGACTCACTCATTAAAAAAAACATGTGTATACATATTTAAAAATTACCAAAGGTATAAACACAACCTGGCAACAAGATTTATTTCTGAAAAAAATAGTGAAAGATAAAGTTCCTAATTATAGCTCCATGATTAATCCTAGCTGCACATGTATTAAAAGCATAAATACTATTAATAAGTGCACTTTACTAAAAATTGGCAGTAATAACTGTCCAGATAAACTATAATATAACTAAAAGAAGCTTAAGAAATTTTAAAAAAACTAAAAATCTGGGAACGTTCATTTAAGACAGGTTACCCTCAATTCTTAAATATAAACAAGAAAAAAAAGAAACCTTAAATCTTATTTGAAGTAATTTAAAGAACCATAGCTTTTCTCTCAATTTGTTCAAATTTTTCTTTAATGCAACTAATTTTTAAATTTACTTCCTGCCCTTTGATTATGTTAATTTCCCAAAATTTACTATTTTGAATAAGATTTTTTTCCATTACCATTTTTTAAAGATTTTATTTATTTCCTTGAGAGAGAGAGAACATGAGCAGTGGGAGGGGCAGAGGGAGAGGCAGACTCCCCGCTGAGCAAGGAGTCTGATGCAATTCTTGATCCTGGCTCTGGACCTGAGCCAAAGGCAGACACGTAACCAAATGAGCCACCCAGGTGCCCCTACCATTTCTAACTAGCTGATTTCTGAATATATTTTGTATAATACCACCTTATGAGACTATCAGTAGTTTTTTTTTTTTTTTAAAGATTTTATTTATTTATCCGACAGAAAGAGATCACAAGCAGGCAGAGAGGCAGGCAGAGAGAGAGGAGGAAGCAGGCTCCCTGCTGAGCAGAGAGCCCGATGTGGGGCTCGATCCCAGGACCCTGAGATCATGACCTGAGCTGAAGGCAGCGGCTTAACCCACTGAGCCACCCAGGCGCCCCGAGACTATCAGTAGTTTTAAAGAATCTTTTTAGTGGCATCCTTAGATTACCTAAGCAGATGATTATATCATTTATGAATAGTAATCTTTTACTATTCTCTTGAATACTCTGGTTTTGTCTAATTGCATTAGCAAACTCCTTCTAGAGTGTAAAAGAGAGGTGAAAACAGCAGGCAAAGTTTTAATGAGATTAACTTAAAAATATGTCCCCATCAAGCATGATGCTGGCTCTTGGTCTGAGACTGCTTTTAATAACATTAAAGACACGCCCTTCTATTCCTGTTTTACTGTTTTTAACTGGGAATAGACATTGAATTTTATCTAGTGCTGACTTCTTTTATCTTTATTTTTATTTAAAAAAAATTTTTTAAAGATTTTATTTATTTGACACAGAGAGATCACAAGTAGACAGAGATGCAGGCAGAGGGAAAGGGGGAAGCAGGCTCCCCGCTGAGCAGAGAGCCTGATGCGGGGCTCGATCCCAGGACCCCGAGATCATGACCTGAGCTGAAGGCAGAGCCTTAACCCACTGAGCCACCCAGGCACTCTTTCTTTTATCTTTTAAATTAGTAATGATTACAGATTTATAGGAGGTTGGAAAAATAAGAGGCCACATATAACTTTAACCCAGTGATTACATCTTACATAACTTCCTGTCAAAACCAGGAAATTTGCACTAGTACAAAGCTCAGACCTTATTCAGATTTCACTAGTTTTACAGGTTCTCGTGTGTGTTCTATGAAATATATCACATGATAGGCTCCTATAGCGACCACCACTATAAAGATACTGAACAGTTAGTTCATCACCACCAGGACCTTGTGTGCTGCTCCTGAATAACCACACCCCCCCCCCCCCCCCCGCCCCTTTCTTTTTATTAACATATAATGTATTATTTGCCCCAGGGGTACAGGTCCCCTGCCCCTTTCTAACAAGATCAGTGGTTGCCTGATCTTGTTTCCATTTCTACAATTTTGTCATTTTAAGAATGTTATGTTAATGGAATCATATAGTATTTAACATTATTTATGGAATATGAATTCCCTTGAGATTCATCCAAATTGCTACATGTGATCAATAATCCATCCCTTTTAGTTGCTGAGTAGCATCCCAGTGTGGATGTACCACAGCTTGTTTAACCATTCACCCACTGAATGACATTTGGTTTCTAAGTTTTGGATATTACAAACAGAGCTATGAAAATTTGTGTACAGACTTCTGTGCGGACATTCGTTTTTATTTCTCTGGGATCAATGCCCAGGAGTATGGCTGTTGGGTCATACAGTAAGTTTATGTTTAGTTTTTAAAGAGCAGCTGAACTCTCTTTTCCATAAAGGCTGTATCACTTTACACTTCCACTAGCAATGCATGAGAGAGCCGGTCTGTCCAGATCCTCATCAACATTCAATATTGCCACTATTCTTTATTTTGGCTGTTCTAATAGGTGTGTACTGATACTTCATCATGATTTTAATTTTAATTTCCCTGAGAGCCAACCATGTTAACATCTTTTCATATGCTTATTTACTATCCATATATCCTCTTCACTGAAATGTCATTTACCTCTTTTGTCAGATTTCTAAATGGATTGTTCAGCCTAAGTTACTGTTAAGTTTAGAGAGTTCTTTACATATTTTAGATACAAGCCCTGTCTCAGATACAAGTTTGCAAATATTTTTACCCAATCTGTAACTTGTCTTTTCATTGACCTAATAAAGTTGTTTTCATAAAGCAAATGTTCTGAAAAGTCTAATTTTTTCCCTTTTATGGATTTTGTTTTTAGTGTCTGGTCTAAGAATTCTTCATTTAACCCAAAGTCTTGAAAAGTTTCTTCTAAGTCTAAATTCTAAAAATTCTGTATTTTACATTTAAATCCATGATACTTTTTAAGGGTTTTTTTGTGTGTGTCCCTTTATGAGATGGGGTTTTTTTCTTTTTAAATTTTAAATCCAGTATCGGGCACCTGGTGGCTCAGTGGGTTAAGCCTCTGCCTTCGGCTCAGGTCATGGTCTCAGGATCCTGGGATCAAGTCCCACATCGGGCTCTCTCCTCAGCGGGGAACCTTCTCCCCCTCTCTCTGTCTGCCTCTCTACTTGTGATCTGTTTCTCAATAAACAAAATCTAAAAAAAAATGTGTTAAATCCAGTATAGTTAATATACAGTGTTCTATCAGTTTCAGGTGTACAATATTGTGGTTCAACAATTCTATACATTACTCATTGCTCATAAAGGTAAGTATATTCTTAATTCCCTCATGACACATTTGAATTATTTTCTGTATAATGTGTGATGTTGAGGTGCACTGTTTTACCCATGGATGTGTAACTGCTCTAAGCACCACTGTTGGAAAGGCCATCTATCCTTTTTCCATGGAACTACTTTTGCATCTTTGATAAAAATCAACTGGCTGTACTTATATGGGTCTAATTACACATTCTATATTGAACTCACGACCCTGATATCAAGACCTGAGCTGAGATCAAGACTTGGACACCCAACCTGACTGAGTCACCCAGGAGCCCCTATGTGTTTATCCTTTTACCAATACCACAGAATTTTGATTACTGAAGCTTAAAATTGGGTGGATCCTTCCACTTTATTTTTATCTTGTATTAGATATTTTAGTTTCTTTACCTTTTGAATTTCCAGTACTAGGTTGAATAGCCATGGTGAGAATGGACATCCTTGACTTGTTCCTGATTTTAAGAGGAAAGCATTCAGTCTTTCACCATTAAGTATGATGTTATTTATGGGGTTTTTGTGTATAAATATTATTTATCAAACTGAGGAAGTTCCCTTTTATTCTTAGTTTGATCAGTTTTTTTAATCTTATTTATTTGACAGAGAGAGAGAGAGAGAGAGAGCAACAGCAAGAGAGGAACACAAGCAGGGGGGGTGGGAGCAGATTTCCTGCTGAGTAGGGAACCCAATGTGGGGCTCAATCCCAGGACCCTGGGATCATGACCTGAGCTGAAGGCAGATGCTTCATGATTGAGCCACCCAGGTGTTTCAGTTTGATGAGCTTTTATTATGAATGTTTAATTCAGTTTAATGCATTTTCTGCACTATTAACATGATGTGATTTTTCTTCCTTTTTAATATGGTGGAGTATATTGAATGATTTTTGAATACTGAACCAGTCTTACATCCTTGGAATAAAATCCATTTGGTCACAGTGTATAGTTCTTTTCATACATTGCTTGATTTCTTTTGCTAATATTTTGTTGAAGATTCTATGTTTATGCTCTTGAGGGATACTGGTCTATAGCCTTCTTTTCTATAGTCTTTAGGTCTTTGTTTCAGGGTAATACTGACCTCATAAAGTGAGTTATGAAGTGTTTCCTCTTCTATTTTCTGGAAAAGACTGTATAATTCATACTATTCCTTTATTCTTGATATTCCAGATCCTTCTTCTAAAATTACTTTTTTGCTTGAAGAACTATCTGTAGTAATTATTTCAGGGTCTGAAAAGACTCTGACAAATATATAGACAAATTTGAGACTATTTTGAATGCACCTTCATTCCTGAAGAATATTTTTGGTGGGTATAGAATTCTGGGTTGACAGTTCTTTTCTTTTAGCATTCGGAAAAATGGTGCCATTTGCTTCTGGCTTCCATAGTTTCTAATGTAGTATCTGCTGTCATTTGAATCATTGTTCCCTTATACGTAATAGTTCATTTCTCTTCAGCTGCTTTCAAGATTCTTTGCTTTGCTTTTAGTTTAATTACAAATTTTTAAAAAATTGTGGTATAATACAACATAAAATTTGCCAATTTAAACACTTTTTAGTGTACAGTTCAGTGTGTCAAATATATTGACACTATTGAGTAATCAATCACCAAAACATTTTCATCTTGCAAAATTGAAACTCCAAACCCATTAAACAAGTTCTCATTTTCAAAGGTTTGATTCTGAGGTGTCTGGGCCTGGATTACTTTGGGTTTATCTTGTTTGGGGTTCAGTTTCATGAATCTGTAGATTTTGTCTTTTGTCAAACGGGGCATGTTTAGGCCATTATTTCTTCAGGCCCACCCTTTTTCTCCACTTTCTGGACTATGGTGACATTGATGTTAAATCTCTTCTTAATATTCCCCAGGCTCCTAGGGCTCTTTTTTTTTGTCATTTCATTTTTTCCCCTCTGTTGTTCAAATTAGGTAATTTCTGTTGCTCTATCTTCAAAACTACTCTTTCCTGTTATCCCCACTCTTCTAGTAAGCCCATTAAGTAAATTTATTTCAGTTACTGTATCTTTCAGTTCTAAAAGTTTCCATATTCTGTTTTATATCTTTTCTAAGATAATTTTTTAATTTGTTTCAAATGTGTTTATGATTGCTCATGGAAGCATTTTTGTGATGGATGCTTTAAAACCCTTGTCAGATAATTCCAACATCCGAAGCATCTTTGTGTTGGTAGCTGTTGACTTTTTTCTCATTCATGTTGTCATTTTCCAGGTTCCTAACACAGTGATCTTCAACTGTATAATGGACAATTTTGGAGAGAAAACCCTGGATCCTGTTTAATCATTTTTTTAAGATTTTATTTATTTGACAGACAGAGATCACCAGTAGGCAGAGAGGCAGGCAGAGAGAGAGAGAGAGAGAGAGAGAGGAGGAGGCAGGCTCCCCACTGAGCAGAGAGCCCAATGTGGGGCTCGATCCCAGGACCCTGGGATCATGACCTGAGCCGAAGGCAGAGGCTTTAACCCACTGAGCCACCCAGGCGCCCCTAATCATTTTTTAGCAGGCAGTCTACTCGGTGAAATGTAGTATAAGAGCAAGGTGAATGTATGTTCAGCTTCCTGCTGGGCCCACTGACACCATCCTGGCAAAAGTGGAACAATTACTCTTGCTTTTTTGAACAGCACTGAGATGGAAGTTCAGCTCCACTTTTGGTATCAGTGGAAGTGGGACACCAAGCTGCACCATCACACTGCCTCTGAGTAGGGGTACAAGCTCATCTACCTGATCAATCACACTGCCAATAGGGAGAGAGAAAGCAGAGGGCTGACTTGTACTGCTTTGCTGCTATAAGGTACAGTGGAAAGCTCAGCTTCCTTAAGGGTCCAACAAACAGGGAAGGGAAGAAGGGGAAGTGGACTGCCAACCAGCCCTGCCATCCAACATTTTGTTCTACCTTGCAGATGCCAGATGCGAGGCAGTGAGGCTCAGCTGCCCACTGGGCCCCAATGACATCAGTAAAGAAGTGAAGCAGAGTTGACTAGCCCACCTCTAACCAATCTTGCTCTGCCTTGTTATTTTAAGTGAAGGTGTAAGCTCAGCTCCTAACTGACAGAGGGCAAGGTGAGGTTTAGTGGAGACTACCCCAGCCTCACACCACCTTGGTAAGTTTCACTGCTTCCAGATTGGGATGGACACTCAACTGTCTCCTGGACCGCACTGACACTACCTTAGTGAGATCATCACCTCCTTCTGCAGGTGGTGGCATGGGGTGAGGGATGGAAAGATCAGATTTCTGCTCAACCTGCCAAAACCACCCAGCAGGGGAAAATCAAAGTGCTCTCTGCTTTTGCTAGGCAGGCAATGGGAGATTAGGGCCTTGATCTGCACAGCCAACATCAGTGAGTGGAGGAATTCAAACACTGCCACTTGCTTCTTTGGAGTAAGGTGGGGTTTTTCTATGGTGCTTGGCTACAGTAGGGTGAGTACGTCAAAAAAATTTACTATTGTTAGGCTACCCTTTCCTCATTCACTGTGTCTATTGGTGGTTCAGCTTGGAGGCTTTTACAGGACCTGACAAAGATATATGGGAGGCAATAAAAAAAAAACCACCAAGGAACTCACTATTTGTGTCATTCCTTGAGTCCCAAAGTCTGTAGGGAGTCTCCCTTCTTCTTTCCATCTTTCACAATGTTCCTGTACCTGTTTGATGCGTTTTTGTCTAAGGAGTTTTAGTTGTAAAAGAGGACCTAGGAGGAATAGGGCTCCTCCAACTTGACAAAACCAGAGATCTCCTCCAAGTGATTAATTTTTATGTTGAAAATAACATTTAGGGGGAGCCTGGGTGGCTCAGTTGGGTAAGCAACTGTCTTCGTCTCAGGTCACGATCCTAGAGTCCTAGGATTGAGTCATGCATCAGGCTCCCTACTTGGTGGGGAGCCTGCTTCTCTGACCCTCTTCCCTCTCATGCTCTCTCTCGCTCTCATTCTCTCTCAATTAAATAAATAAAAACCTTAAAAAAAAAAGAAAATAACATTTAGGAGTGCCTGGGTGGCTCAGTCATTAAGCATCTGCCTTTGGCTCAGGTCATGATCCTGGGGTCCTGGGATCAAGCCCCACATCAGGCTGCCTATTCAGGGTGGAGCCCACTTCTCCCTCTGCCTGCTGTTCCCCCTACTTGTGCTTGCCCTCTGTCAAATAAATAAAATCTTTTTTAAAAAGGAAGAAAATAACATTTATTTGCTTTCTGTGTGTATGTGTGTTTTAAAGGGAACTTTACTGGGTGTCAGGGTAGTAATATTTACTTTCTAATCTTCCACACTATGCTTAAAAATGCACTATGGAAAATGCTATAACATTATAGATCATAATTTTCTTCTAAAGTTCCAATTATATCTGTTTGTAACATTCCTGGCTAATTTAGCTTGCTTCATGTTATTTTAACTGCCTGTCTACCTCAGTACTTTTAAACTATAATATTCCAAAGGAAATAATCCTATTTCATTCATCATCACCTAGTAATATACTTTACATGCTCAGAACAGCCAGGGGGAAAAGTCCACTTTAAAACTCATTTACAGGGGTGCCTGGGTGGCTCAGTCAATTGAACATTTGCCTTCAGCTCAGGTCATGCATGATACCAGGGTCTTGGGATGGAGCCCTATGTTGGGCTCCCTGCTCAGAAGACAGCCTGCTCCTCCCTTTCCCTCTCCCCTCCCCCCTCCCAGTGCGCTCTTTCTCACACTCGCTCACATTCTCTCTCCCTCTAATAAATAAATAAAATCTTTAAAAAAAAACCCTCATTTATGAGCTTTTTTTTTTATAATCCAAAGGAAATCCTTTTTTTCTTTTTTTAAAGTAGGCTCCACACCCAACATGGGGCTTGAGCTCATGACCTTGAGATCAAGAGTCACATGTTCCACTGACTTAGCCAGCCAGGTGCCCCGGGAAATCTTATTTTTAATTTGTCTGTGACATTTCTCTCTTCAAGTAATTCCCCCCTTACTGCTTATACCAATAGCCAGCAGGAACTTGAAGGAAAGGAGGCAAACATACTTTGTTTTGCATCTTCCTACTTCTTTAAATGAAACACCTGTATATCTCACTTAAGAAATGGATTCTTGAAAAGAATTCATTTATCTATTGACTAGTATTTAATTTCTGAGAATCGATACCTGTGGTTTTGATTGATTTTCAATTATTTCCTGTACACTTGCTTTAAATAAACTATAGAATAGTCTAACACTGAGGAGACTGTAATGAAAAATATCATTGCTTTGATTTTTGCTTTCTTGCTATAATTTTCTATAATTAACATTACTTCTTTGTTGTGTTCCTCTAGAAACTCCGCTCTGGCTGGGGAAAGAGGTGGTCCGGGTGATGAGGTAACATAACGTATCTCCATAGAACACAGGGCTCTTCTGACCCAGTTGGAAAATCAGTGTTCTAGGAAAAGCTTTAAATTTATCACATATAAAAAGAAAAAAATCTTTTGAAAGCACAGATTAAAACTAAGTTTTCTGAAGAACTATGTAGACAGTCCCTGACTTATGATGGTTTAACTTAAAATTTTTCGATCTGACAATGGTGCAAAAGTGATTATTTAATTTCATCCTGTAAAAACCACACTTTGAATTTTTATCTTTTCTTAGGCTAGCAATATGTTGGTATGATACACTGTCATGATTCTGGGCAGTGGCAAGGAATGGCAGTTCACAGTCAGCCATGTGACCATGAGGATAAACAACCAATACACTTAAAGCCATTCTGTTTTTCACTTTCAGTACAGTATGCAATAAATTCCATGTGATATCCAATACTTTGTTATAAAATATACTTCGTGTTAGATGATTTTGCCTGACTATAGGCTAACGTAAATGCTGAGCATGTTAAAGGTAAGCTATGCTAAGCCATGATGTTCGGTATGTTAGGTGTAATAAATGCATTTCCAACTTATGATGGAACATAATCCTATTTAAGTCAAGGAAGATTTGTACACAATATAACATAGAAAGGATCTTCTATTAAAAGCATTAATGCAAAAACTCCACTTAAGTCTCCAAATCAGTAAAAAATAAGCACAAGAATTAATTATGTATACAAATAGACAATAAGAACACGAAAAGTTCCTTAACATCCTTAGATATAAGGGAAACGCAAATCAAAATAACAATGAGATACCACTTCTTACACACACTACAATGGCTATAATGAAAAGGACAGTAACAAATGTTGATGAGAATATGGAGAAACTGGAACCCTCATACATTGCTGGTGGGAATATAAAACGGTTTAAGCAAGTTGGAAAACAATTTGTCGGTAATTCAAAATATTAAATATTAAACATAGACTTACCATGACACAGCAATTCCACACCTAGGTGTATACCCAAGAAAACTGAAAACTTATGTTCAAAAAAACTTGATACAAAATTTTCATAGCAGCATTATTCACCATAGTCAAAAAGTAGAAACAACCCCAATGTCCACGAACTGACAAATGTATAAACAAAATGTGGTACATCCATACATCAGATTATTCCTCAGCCATAAAAAGGAAGCACTAATACATGCTATAACATGGATGAACTTTGAAAACATTGTTAAATGAATGATATCACACACAAAGGCCATATATTATATGATTCCATTAATATCCAATGTCCAGAATAGGCAAATATAGAGAGAAGGTATATTATTGGTTGCCAGGGGCTGGGGGAAAGAAGGAATAGGGACTGACTGCTAATGAGGATGGGATTTATTTTTGGGGTGATGAAAATGTTCTGGAATTAGATAGTGGTGATGGTTGCAGAACCTTGTGAATATACTAAAACCCACTAAATTGTATACTTTATAAGAGGGAATTTGTGGTATGTAAATCATATCTCAATTTTTTAAAAAAGATTAGGGCTATTTAACCTAACAGGTAAAAAAAAAAAAAAGAGGGAAAAATCCCACCAAGGATCATGTAAACTTTCAACAATTTCCTTTTCTTATACTATAGCAAGATAAATGGTAACTTTTTCAGGTTGAGTAAGATCCTATTCTCTGACACTTTGAGGGAGTATCAAATAGAGTTTTCTGAAGAGATGCAAATATAAAGAGGTAATGATTTAATGAGGAGCAATTCAAAAACAGAGCACAGTTACCCAAACACATACCTAGGGACTTCTATATGAAGAGATGTTAACTAATATCTGGACAGCACCCCCACCCCTTTTCTAAATACTATAGTTTTTGTTTCAAATATTTGTAAGACAGCCGTTTAGAAATTCCAAAACATTTTCTCATACAATGTCACAAATGCTGTTTTTCAGGCTCGCTCACAAAAGCCTATTTAACTCAATGTATTTGGAAAGAGTTGAATCAATTTCACTTTTCTAAATCTACCTGTACATTCCCATAAAAATATATTCTCATGCAAACCACTGAGAACCTTTTCCCCTGTAGGAGATTTCATCTAGAATGAGTCACCCACATGCTGTTCTCAACTCAAGCATGGCAGTCTAGCAGAAAGTCAATGGAATTTGCAATCTGAGACTTGGGTTTGAATCCTACATCCTCTAATAACTAGTGGTACAACCATGAACAGCTTCTTTAACCTTTCTAGGCTTCAGTTTCCTCATCTGTAGGTTGAGAAGAATTATGTCTACCTCACTCAAGTTGATTATAGCAGTATCTAGTCAGAGAGGGCATTCAGTAAATGTTTATCTACAAGATGCAGCAATCCATTTTTCTAGTATTAATTAGCGCATTATAATTAACAAAATGCAACATTTTTTGATAGCTAAATTTCCCCAGTGCTTGGGGTTATCACTTGAATGAGGAATGTTACTATAAAACTAGCAAAACTATAGAAAGTGCAGAATGGTGATTTGAAGGGCACATACCATGTAGTAGGGCTTATAAAAAATCTTCAGGGTAGGTGAGGAACAAGACAAAGCTAATTTACATTTAATTTGAAAAAACACAGTATTTTTTTCATTTAGAAAAGGCTTTAGCCTATTGATTTAAAAATACAAATAATAGAAGGTAGAGCTGAAAAACACTGGTATAGAAAAAGTCCAAATTATAATAATCCTATAACCTTTAGAACTGTGCTGTTCAATGTGGTAGCCAATAGCCACAGGTGACTTTTTAAATATAAAATAATTAAAATTAAATTTAAAATTCAGTTCCTCATTCAAACTAATCACATTTCTAGTGCTTCATAGCCACATGTAGCTAGTGGTTACTGAATGATGCCGATTTAGAAGTTATGGTGTTTGGTTTTTATTTTAAAGTCAACCTTTCCTATTATTTTATATTGTTTTCAGGCTCCTAAATGTAAAAATTGAAACAACATTCTGAGTAACTGAGGTTTTTAGTACAGGTCCTACAAGATTTCTGGAGAGAAGTTTTCTCCCAAAACACTGTATGTGGGATGCACTTCAACCTATTACATCAATATCATCTTTTGCTTCAGGCTATCATTTGACATCTGCTTCTAACACATGTCAAATAACTGAACCAAGTTTCCTATAACAAGCTTTGTGGACCACAGGATTAGAGGCAAGCTCACAGAAACCTAGATGACCAGGTCAAGTTTGAAGACAAGATCATTTTATACAGAAGATTATAAAAATCAATTTACATGGTGGATTAAACATAACTAGGTATGTAAGATACCATGGGTATATTAGCTAAGGTCAGGAAATCTGATTTAAGTTATGCTACCGCTGTAATTCTATTTATACTAATAGAGGAAAAGAATGACAGGAGGTATGAAAGAGCTTTTGGATTTACATATAAATATAGGGTAGCTAACAGTCAGGAAACTAGACCTATCTCATGGGAAAAAAAAATCCCACCAAAAAACTCCAAAAGACAATGTGGAGACCTGACTCCAGGTGGGACAGTAGGCTAGCTTTCTGTCTTATAGCCCCCTGTTCTTTAGCTTATTCACATTCCTTTCTAGTTGACACCTTCCAGAAAGGAAGGTAAATATGCACAGCAGGTAATGCCAGTGACTGAGCGATTTGGTCAATGTTATGCTGAAGCATAAAACACTGTTTATTAGTAGGTAATATGTCCAAATACCCCTGACCCCAGAGGTATGTGTATATGATGGGCAGAGATCACAAAAAGGGTGAGGATGCTATTTTGCATTATTTGGTAGGCTGCAAATGGAAACTGTTTTTTAAGATGGAGTAACAAGGTTCCCAAGTTAAAAATGACTGCATCAATATATCACTCACCCTAGTTGTTTTCTAGTAACTGCAAGTTAGAAGCAATTAGTTTAAAAAGGAGAGTGGGAGAGAGACAGACAGACTGATGGCAGCATCAAATCGCCAAATGATAAGAGAGTTTGTAATAATTATGAATTTGAAATGTAAGTTACAGAGCAAGTCAATGCAGGGGCCACTTAATAGGGGCAAATAGTTTGATATTAAGGTAGAATACAACAATTAATTTTCAGAATATGGGATAAAAAGTTATCTAAAACTTTCATTTAAATTATATTTAAAGGTTTAGTCTATTATAAGATGGAAAATCATACATTTTAAAAGATTTCAATTCAAAATGAAACAAAAACTCTTGATAAAGAAAAAAGCTTTGGGGCACCTGGGTGGCTCAGTGGGTTAAAGCCTCTGCCTTTGGCTCAGGTCATGATCCCAGGGTCCTAGGATTGAGCCCCATATCAGGCTCTCTGCTCAGTGGGGAGCCTGCTTCCTCCTCTCTCTACCTACCTATGATCTCTCTCTCTGTCAAAAAAAAAAAAAAAAGCTTTGATACAGTCAATTAAATGTAACAGCTCAATTGCAGGCAATACTGGATCATGTTACTATAGTTATCAGACTGCTCAAACTGTTCTGCAAAACACTTGTGTCCTTTGAGACTTCAATAGATGGTTCATGAAAAAAGGATTCTTTTTTTTTTTCTAAGATTTTATTTATTTATTTGATAGACAGAGATCACAAGTAGGCAGAGAGGCAGGCAGAGAGAGAGAGAGGGAGCAGGTTCCCTGCGGAGCAGAGAGCCCGATGTGGGGCTCGATCCCAGGACCCTGGGATCATGACCTGAGCCGAAGGCAGAGGCTTTAACCCACTGAGCCACCCAGGTGCCCCGAAAAAAGGGTTCTGACATCAAGTCTCAAATGCTGTGGGCTATATCCTTTTTGCAGATTCATCATGTATAATATCGCCTTAAAAATGCTAAGAAGTTATGAGGTAAAGACATTGGTCAAATACTGTTTAACTCTGTAATTCCCAAATTTATTTGATTATGTCATGCTCCTTTGTTTTTTTTTTTTTTTTTTTGCATGGCAGAAATGGTTCCTGGGGCATAGATAGATACACCTTTAACATGTCCAGAGACTTCTCTGTTAAAAATACTGTATATCCTATTTCAAATTCTTGAAGTACAAATACCACATAAAATATCAAATCCAAAGGAGTCTATTTTTGGACAGGAAAATCCAGTTACTCGTGGCATATTCAAATAAGCAAAACAAATGTGTTTAGAGTAATGGGGAGGGTGTGCCATACTAATTTCTGTCTCTAAAAGTGAAATTAATAGAACTGATCCTAAAATATAAAAAGGTGTGCACATTTTGTTTTGGTATGTTTTAGAAAGTAAATTAAAATTCTACTTATTAACACTATATATTGATTTTATCCATTTCTTCAAGGGGAGACTTCCTTCAAGAAGTTGACATCCAGGATACATCAGGTTTCATCAATCGTAAGATGCTATCATGTATGAAATATACTATCTTATATACCACTAAGAGGAAAAAAAACACTGCTAAATAATCACATGCTATGGACTGTGAGATGCCTCCCAAATTGACCAATGTTTCCTTTCTTCCTTCTTCCACACGTATTCTTCAAATGTTCTTTATCTGTTTTCCCCTTTATAGATGATATTGAAGAGGGGAACAATACAAAAAGGGAGACAAGATTCAAGAGATCTGCATTCACCTTACCCTTACAATTATATTCAGATATAATAATGGCTCTGTTTAAACAGATCAAACAAGTAATTTTTAATTGTTCTGCTTGATTCTGAAAAAAATTACTCCAGAGGAAAAACACAGAGCTTCCCCCAGACAATTCTATTAGAGAGATGATTCATTATATTATTTATTAGACACTGAAACCATGCAGCAAACCACATACTTTACATATATTATCATTTCACTTAATTCTCACCACAACCCTATGAGGTAGATACTATTTCATTCCTATTTTACAGATTAGAATGTTGAAGCATAGAGACATTAAACAACTTGTATAAGATTACTAAGTTATTAAGTGGCAGAGCCAGGACTCAAACACAGGTCTTTATGGCTCCAAAGCTTATATTCTTTAACACTTCCCCATACATCAAAATTATCTAAAAAAGTACCTTCTAAATTTTAAGAAGATAAGTAAAACTGAAATATTTGATTGGTAGTAACTAATGTATTTGCTTAAAATAGGCCAAATGTATAAAATAATAGTTATGTCTTATATGGATACATTTCATCCTGAATCTGCTTCAGAAAATGCATATATTTGTTGTTGTTGTTGTTTTTAACTCTACACATTTTACAACAACTAACATTTACAGCTGTTTTACTTTGGTTTTATGTTGTTTGGTATTAAATTGATAAACTGGAATATATGAGATCTGCTAATTGTTCCAGATAATGATATAGGAAACTATATCAAATCTGAAGTGGGGTAGAGGGAGATATTTAATGCCAAGTATAAAAATGCAGTTGGTTGTTTTTATTTTCTATTATGTGAATTGGGGAACTGCATATATAATATATAGATTTGCACAATTGCATTCCAATGCTTTAAAACTTGTTATCCACCAAAACACATAAACAACTGAGCTCTATCACACTCATGCATTACCAAGAGACCACCAAGATGTCACTGTTGTACACTGTAATCTGAATCACTGGGTCTAAAGAATCCAGTCTGCATTGGGAAACTGGTGCCCTTGACATCATCCAACATTCACAGCCTGTTATATCACATGTCCCTGAGTATGGAACTCTAGAGCAAATCTTGTCAATGATCACAATGGTATGAATGTTTCAATGTGTGATACATTTTTAAAAAAATCTTTACAGTTCTGCAATTCAGACTTCTGATAAATGATCTGCTATATTTTTGATCTATAATTACTGATTATCGCATCCTTGGTTGAGAGTGCACATCCCAGTTATGCCACTCTCCTTAAATAAAAGTAGAATATACTCATTGTGATTTCCAGAAACATACTAAAGAAAAGGCAGAGTCTGCCTATACTCGTTTCTTTAAGTTTATCCCTTTATCTTAATTTAAATGTACCAAAGAAGTTTCACATTTTGGATCAATCCAGTACGTACAGGAAGAGCTGCCAAAATAAAGCAAACTTCCCTAAATTTTAGTTTAACAAAAACTGACATCTTATATCATAATCACTAACAGTGAAGTGTTCAGTAATGTGTCACAGTTACTATTGACAGTTGACATGTAACAATACCTGTCCTCTCCTCAGATCTTCACTTGGGGGAAAGAAAAAAACCTGAAAGGTGGCAGAAATGAAACAGGAAAAGGAAGAAACTTAATAAAACATTTTTTCAAAATCAATGATCATACTTTAACAAAATGTTTTTCCCTGCAGATAAAAATAAGAAACCTCATATCAATATTGTAGAAACAGTACAGAATCCAATATAATCTTTGAAGATAAAAATGGATGCATATCCACTAAAGATGGTTTCCAACACAAGGGTCTCATTTTTTATAAAAAAATTTACATAGTTAATATTTTAATATATTATGGGTACTTGCTATTTAAAAGAATTCAAGGTAGCTATTTTTATACAGCACATTTCTATAAAGCAAAAAATAACCTCGATTTTATTAAGGTTAAATCAATTAATATTGTTCTTATTTACATTTACCATCATTTATCCTTTACTGAAAACTGAGAAAAAGTGTCATTTTAGGTCAGGCTTATGATCCAGTAAATGCAGTGGCGAGAAATTTACAGAATAGTCACAATTCCTTGATACCTGTTTTCTAAACAGTCAGTTACTCAAAAACATATTAGCATCTTTAAATAACTCCTTAAAGAGTTGTGAATTCACCTGGACAATTTAGCACGCTATTTTGTTTTTAATCTTGTACTAACCTTGACTGCTTACATAGTACTTCCTTTATTATCCTAAATTTGCTTCTTTAAACATTTGGCCTAGTTCTAGCCTATCATGTTCTGATCCATGTTTGAGTTAACCACAAGGGTTTTTTGTTTTGAGCACCATGAGACCCATGTGAGGTCTTAAAGCAGAAAGGCTATGTAAAGGAATGAAGAAACTGCCTGTACTTTCAGGGAGGTACTCAGGTCTTTTAAAGACTGCTCGTATTTCAGTGTAAGATTAAAATGATAAGAACAGAAATAACATTGATAATCACCCTATTCCTGACCATAATTCATTCAGTGGACATCTACTGGGTCCAAGATATATATGCGCCAGGCACTGTGTTAAGCGCTGAGAACACAGAGAAAAAAGGACTCTACTTTCAAGATTTCACAATCTACTAGGAACGAGACCACAAATGAAAATTCCTATCGAGACCAATTCTGAAACCTTTTAGTCTGGGGAGAAAAAATTTTGATGTATTTACTCAAGGAAATGTCCTTCAAAAAATGATTTTACTCTGGTAAAATATAATTACTTTCTGATAAGGCCTTACTGGAGAGGAGATGGCATAATAGCAGGCATAATACTAAGTCCAATATTAGACTTCTGAATGAAAATTCTCAACCTTTTCCTTACTAGCTTCAATTCCAAAATTGTATCAGAAGTAATTTACTTGAAACAGATGAACCACCAAAGGCAACAAAATATCCAAAAGTAATTTAAAAAGATCTTTTTAAAATTAATCCACGCAACACCAGCTCTGTGTGACATATCTTATACCAAAATATCAAGAAAATTCTTTGAAAATGGCAAGTTGTGGAATCCTATCTGCCAGGTTCTGGAAACCATGACAGTAACTGAAATAACTAGGCTTTAACAAGTGAGACTGCTTATAATACTGTAACTGTTTCTGAAAAATACACGACCTCTAACTACTGGCTTATTTATTTATACTGTGAATTTTTCCACAAAGGATTTGAAGCAGCTACCCTAATATAAAGCAAAGCACATGAATTATACCCACCCGGCTTTGAATTGTGCCTCTGCCATTTACTATTTATAATCTTTGTGCCCTTAACTTCGGAGATTCAGTTTCTTAATCTGTAATAATGAGGATCACAATCCTACTCCGTTGGGTCATAGAAAGGATAAAATGAAATAGCATGTACCACAGTATCTGGCATATAGTAAGTGCTAAATAAATATCAGTTTTGTGCCTTCCCTATTCAAATGTATGCTATGTAGAAAAAGGATAAGGTGGAATTTAAAATGATTTTTTAACACACTGATACGTGCCAAGCAGAAATGTGGACTGATTATGAGTAGCAAATGTTACCGTTTGCATGTAACAATCAGGCTCAAAGCAAATTCAATTTCTTTTCACAAGGTCAGCAATTTGAAAACCTATTTTATAAACCTTTTAGCTATATTATTTAATGCAAATAAAATCTGAAGAAAAAGATGAATGAAAGAGCCCATGTGCAAACTAATTTTCACACTATCCATTCAAAGGATGATTAAACATTCTAAATTCAATTTTCTTATAAAACATCTATACTATTAAACAGGCTAACACAATTTTAAACGTAATTCTGCTAGTCTTAAAACCGTGATTTCCTTTTTAAAATATTTAGAAAAAAAAATCTATCAATATCTTTTCTATTATACAGTACCGTTTAGTTTAGATTTTTAAAATATGATCCAAGTCACAAAATACTAAGTACCAGCCGTAAGCACTATTACAACTCTGCTCACGTTAAGGAGAGCAAGTAAACATTTTTATACAGCAGTAGAGGTGACTAGGAAAAAAACTGAAAAGCTATTTGAACTGATCCCCCTCCCCCTCCATTATACCCGGGAATGCAAGTGTCCCGCATCTCAGATCAAACTGAGCCTCGGTCTTACTGACGTAACCAGTAACCCTATCCACCTCTCACACTGCGGAGGCCGGCAGGGCAGCGGCTGCCGCCAAGTACACCACTCATCAGAGCCTGCCCCATTCCACCCCCGCGTTTCAGTCATGCTTTCCAGAAATGGGGTCACTCACTATTACACACACGCAACCTATCATCCTGTAATCCCCCAAAGTCCGCTGCGGGAACAGAAGACAGCAAAAAGTCAAGAAGGGAGAATCACGGACATGCCACCATCAGGAATTGATTTTCCACTCCGGAGAGGAGCGCTGATGCCCTAGCATGGGTCTTGCCTGGATTATTTTCGCAGACCCCGAGTTGGTGCTGGGACAGGGGCGGCTGCGAAAGCTCGATGCTGTGCCGTGCCCGGGGAAATTGTTTTGCCGTCTTTGGGTATACTGTTTGGGTTTTTGGCACTTGATTAGGTGTCTCAGGGATGGTCACCTAATAGATCCTGGGGGAATAAAACCTGAAAGCCTTTCAGGGCAGCTACTGATGGCCTTGAAAATCACCCTCTCACCTCCAAGGACAGGAAACTCAAGTTAAAGCTCCTACGGACCGGGTCCTCGAGCTCAGCGACCTAAGAAATGGGGGAGGGGGAGGACCTCAAGCCTCCACTTTCTCCTTTGCACCACCAGAAACCGCTGCGGCAGACAAACTGGGGGTTGGCAAAAACCACTGGCTGTCCTGCACCCCTTCCCGAAACCCCTGCAGGTCGCCAGTCCTGCCTTGGGCCGTTCCAGCCCCCACGCACCCGACTCACAGCACCAACTCCCGCCCCTGGCCGGACTCGAGAGTCCCTACTCCCCACTGAACCCAATCCATATCCCTCTCTTACACCCCAAAGTCGCCAGGGTCCAGGGAAGCCCCCAACCAGGCAGGGCCAAACTTCTCAACTCCTCTCCGGCCCCCGCTCCACTTCCCGCTCCCCCCCCACGCAAAGTTGATTAAAATCGGCTTCTTGCAAAGCCCCAGCGCCCACTCCAAACCCCACGCGCCACCACACCACAGCCCCCCGAGCGAGGGAGGGGAGGTGAGGGTGCGGGTGGAACAGAAGAGCAAACAGACCAACCCCAACTACCCAAACCGGAATCCCAGACAGAGGGGAAACGCGAGCAGAAGAAGGGGCCAAGTGGCCAGCTCCAGGGAGGGGAGCTGGCCGGCGGGGGCGAGGGGAGGGGCGCGCCGGCCCCCGGCCGCCCGGCTGCACTCACCTCAGCGCTGTCGGACGGGCTCTCCACAGCCATCTTCTGCCACGGGTCCGCCAGCTGCGCCAGCGGCATCTTCCCCCCCGGCCCGCCGCCTTCACCGCCTCCTCCCTCCCCGCCCGCCCCACGGCCGGCCCCGCTCTGTCGCCGCCCGAGCCCCACGACAGCAGCAGCGGCGGCGGCGGCAGTAGCAGCACCAGCGCCGGCTGCCCGGGAGAGGGCTCGGCGCCTACACCGACCCTCGAACGCCGCGCGCCTAGCTGGAGATGTCCGCACGCCGAGCGAGAGCCTCGCGCCGCTGCCCGGCACCCGGTCTCGCCCCTTTCTTCCTCTCCTCCTTCCGCCGCCGGGACTACAGCTCCGCCCCCCCCCCCCCCCGCCGGTTCCCGCGCCCGCTCCCAGCAGAACAGCGGCGGCCGCGCGCTCCCCGACTTCCGCTCACAACATGGCGCCTAAGCGATACCTGTCTCTCAGAGCGAGGCTCGGCTGCCGCCGCCGCCGCCGCGCGCACCCGGGGGCGGGGCTTGTGAAGACACGCCCCCGGCCACCGCGCTTCGCTCCTCCCTCCTTCCTCGCCCCAGCCTCTGCTTCTGGGCCTCGCCTACTTTCAGGAAGGGCGAGCCCAAGAGATCTGGGGGCGTCGGCGGGCGGCGGGGGAAAGAAGAAGGGAAGGGCAAGAGGAGCGAAAGGCTGGGAACCTTGAACTGCTAAGGGTCTGAGCAGGTCGGAGGCTACTTAAGGATAGAGAACAGTGGTCCCCGCTTAGCTGAGGAGGGAGATGGGCGAGGCGCAGTGGGCACAGTCCAGTGCCAAAGACCTGGGGAGTGGGCGTGGGGTGTCTTTTCGGTCTCACTCCTCGGCGGGTGTTTGTGGGCGCGTCGTGTCTATGGGCATATCCTTTAATGGACCAAAACCTGCCCTATCCAGGCTCACACGGTAGGCATTCACCTGCCCTCCCCCCCACTCCGTAAAGTCCCCCGCGACGGGGCACGTAAGGCTTTGTGCCCTGGTGCCCCCTGGAGGTTCGGCTCTCGGTTATGATTCAACGCTCTCCAAATCGAAGCTCTCGTGTCATCTTTTTAATATTTGTACTGCATTTGTCCTGCTTGAGTCGCCCCCCACCCAAAGTCTGGAGAGCCCTCAGGCTTCAGTCTTGACTCTCGAAGTCCCCCACTCCCTGCACGAAGAAGGAAACAAGGAGGTTCCTTGAGGCTGCCCCTCTCAGCAGAAGTTGGGGAATTCTTTTAAAATATCATGTTGGCAGAAACCTGGGGTTCCTGCTTCTCTGTTGACTTTAAATAAAAGATTAGATTAAAAAATCAGGCTGGCCGAAGGTGGAGGAGGGAAAGCGAGGGAGGGGTTCTAACTCCTCCTCCAGCCCAAGACAGGGAAGCCCTGGGTTAAGAAAACCCAATTCCCAGACGGCAACGGAAGACAAGAGGATGAAGAGTTTGTGGGGAGAGGCCTGGGCGTCTGGACTGAGTCCCGCCGGGGGTGGGGGTGTGGGTTCTACCTCGTGTTCCCAACGCCAGGTGCCTAGCGAGCTTAGTGCGCCTGGGCAAAATTGTGTAAAGGTCGCGGGGCTGAGTGGAAAGCTACTGCAGCCACTGGCCAACCCCCTCTAGAAGGAGAAGGGAAAAAAGTAAAGGGAAATCTCCAGGACAGCCAGTGCCTTCATCCCTTCAGGCCTCGGCCAAGGCGTCCCGGTCCTCCCACGCCCGGCGGCCACAGCGCGTCCCCCGCTGCGTTTCCGGTGCACGCCTTTTAACAGCTCGCTTTCATCATCCTGGGACCCAGACACCTGGAGAGCCCTTGGCTTCCTCCCTAACGCAGGTGTTAGGTTGAGATTAGAGCCCCAGTTCTGGCCAGCCAGGTCTGCTCGGGCGGTGCAAGGTTTCTCGCTGGGCCCGAGAGAGGCAGGTGTTGAAATCTTTCCGCCGCCTTTGCCTGCGCGCTCTCTGGCACAAGCTCGAGGCCCGGGAGCCTCGTGGCCACCAGAAGAGGCTCCATCTGTTTAGGGAGCCCGAGGAGGTGGCCGGAAGTCCTCACTGCGCGCCCTCTCTCACAGCCTTGGACTCAGGGGGACAGCTCGGGGTTGAGCAACATCTGGGCAGGCTCAGCGTGGTCTGTGCGGTGGGGGGGTGAGGAGGACTTAGTTCGTGATTTTGTCACCTCCCCCTACATGCTTGACTCTAGTGCTGCAAATCCAGTCTGGACCCAACCTCAACTAATTTGGCAGCACCATCTCCGTAATTCCTGACGGTAAAACCAGTTTGAGGATAAGGAGTTGTGCGTTGTTTTGCATTTATGTAGAAAGTACCTAATTTATCTTTCATTTACATTGCAAAGCCACATTACCATTCCTTGCAGCGAAAAGGAGTTGGTCAATTTGGTTAGTTTAAGGTAAATTAGCCCACCAAACAGTGATCAGTTATTCCAACTAACATTCTTGCTTTAGGAAAAAACATACCTTATATTTAAGGAGACAGTTATTATGTGTCTAACACTGCCCCGTGCGAATTACTCCACTGTAATAAATCAAGTTGTATACTGAAAAGTTGATTTCAGTATCAACTTTTATTCTTTTTACCTCAAGAAGTAGAAGAATAACTTCTAAAACAAAGTTACTGTGAACAGTGGTCACATTGCAGGAATTAGGAATGAAATGAACTGTTAATAATGCGCTAGGTACCACTAGCACAGCTGTCTTCCACATAGGATCCGCTTGATTAAGTATTTGTGAACTGATTTAGAAAAACAGCATTCTCCTTATTCTCCAAAGAGAAAAGTGAATTCTTTTAGTTAACAAACTTCTTTCATTTATTTCTTTTATAATTCCAAAAGTGGTGCAACCACTCTCTTTGGGTGGGAGAATTTGAAAAAAAATCAAATGAGGCTGGGGGATGTTTCTTGTAGGTGGCTGCAAAAAAGAGTTATTTGAACATAGAAGCTGATATTACCCTGAGCAGGATTACTTTTTTCTTTCCTGCTTAAGAAAGGAAAACTCTAAGTGTAGTTATTCAGAGAACAGCTGCCTCTAGAGATCACCCTGCACAGGCTAATATAGTAGCTACTAGCCACATATGGCTCTTGAAATACTTAAAATAAGATTGGCTGATCGCAAATGAGATGGGCTGTAAGTGTAAAGTTCACACCAGATTTCAAAGACTTAGTACAAAAAAAGAATGTAAAGTAGCTCTAATAATTTTTATATTGACTACATGTTGAAATAATATTTTGAATATGTCGAGTTAAATAAAATATTTCATTAAAATTAATTTACCTGTTTCTTTTTACATCTTCATATGACTACTATAAAATGTAGACTTATATACAGGGCTTACTTGTCAAGATTAGCATTATAGTTCTAGAGGACAGCACTGCTTTAGAATGTTCACATTGAGCCTTTCATGTCCTAATATAATGTTAAGTGATAGCCTCACATTCTACTGTTGTTTTGGGTTCCTTGGTGCAAAACCAGCACAAAGGGCTGATTCTATGCCCCACCTCCTGCATAAATCTCCCAGTCAGAACCAAAATATTGGAAAGTTATTACTTGAAACTACAGCAAAGGGAAACAGCAAACCTCAGTCAAAAATCTGGACTAGATTTCCAAGAAATCATTCCTGATGTATGACAAGACAACCAAATTTAACTTCCTCTATCCCCAACAATTTCCTGCTATAATTATAACCTTTGTATAGGAGTTTAAATGGGCATTTTACTTAACAAAATAACATTTGCTCAAAAATGGAGTTCCATCAGTCTGGAAAGATGACTAAGGACAGCTCATGGCACAATCTCTACCTTACACACATCCCACATGGCACAATCTCTACCTTACACACATCCCAAATTCACAGCTCTATTACATATAGCTTTGCTATTGATATAGAAAGCTCTTAGGGTGCCTGGGTGGCTCAGTCAGAGCGTCTGCCTTAAGCTTAGGTCATGATCCCAGGTTGTGGGATCCAGTCCCATGTCGGGCTCCCTGCTCTGCAGGGAGTCTGCTTCTCCCCTACTCGTTCTCTCAATCTTTTTCCCGCTGTCTCTCTCAAATAAATAAATAAAGTCTTAAAAAAAAAAAAAGAAAAAGAAAGCTCTTGGAGTGTAATCATCATCACCTTTCTGAAAAGTCTCCTCCCTTTACATTATCTGAAGTAAATTTTTCACAAAAAAGAAAAAATAATTGCTAGACACTACTTCTTTATAGAGAGAAAGAAAGATAAGACTTAGGCTCAAATCTTATCTCACATAAGATAATAATCAAACAAAATGCAGGGTGACATATCTTCCATGATTTTTGAAGTTCCTAAATAAAAATTAACAATATTTTCTTGATTGACACACATTTTTTTAAAAGATTTTATTTATTTATTTGACACAGAGAGAGAGATCATAAGTAGAGAAGCAGGCAGAGAGAGAGGGAGAAGCAGGCTCCCCGAGAGCCCGATGCAGGGCTCGATGCAAGCTCGATGCCGGCTTGATCCCAGGACCCCAATACCACGACCTGAGGCAAAGGCAGAGGCTTAACCCACTGAGCCACCCAGACGCCCCTGATTGACACACATCTTAAGAGACAACAGGAATTTCTACATCTATTTGAACATTTTAGTTGAGAGAATTCAAATTTTGGAAAATGTAAGGATCGTCTCTAGGTTCCCCTCCAGATATAAACTTCAACGATTTGAGAGTTTCCTATGATGAAAGATGGTAATAAAATCTATAAAGAACTAAGAGGAAGACATTCTGTGATACAAATACTTGAAATATTTCTTGAATATTCTTCCCAGTAAGGCGACATGGGATCATGATAAGAGCTGAGACAGGCCTGTGCCCAAACTGAAGGTTGCTTTATGTCTCTAAGCTTCAACTTTGATGGCCTAGAATAGGGTCTGGCACATAGTAGTTGCTCAATAAACATTTGTGGCCTAACCTTTGTTTTCCTCATTTGAAAATAAGGATAATAATGCATACCTGGTAGGATTGATGGGAAGATTGAGTGGAAACAATGTCTGTCATGAATTGAGCACACAGCCTGCCACATAGGGAACCACTCAATAAATGGAGGTATTGTTATCAGCTTCAGAAAGGGAGTATTCCTGCATACATAATGTAATTCAAATACTTCACTCAAAAGTTATTGTTGTGTGAGCATTTTATTATGGTATAATCTATTTCGTTAGTGGACTCTTGGATCACAAAAAATGATACAGTGAGTGACCTCCTGCGGAATTCAAATAAAAGAGCATGTAGGGTAACTTACTGCTCTGTTTTTCAAGCCACATGTGTTGAAATGCAAATGATTACAGGTCAGTTGCCTCATAGACTATGATCCAAACTTTGTTTATGTAATGCTCAAAAGAAACTAACGAATGTATGATTCAAAGTTAACATTACCTGACTCATGTAGGGAGGATGGGAGGAACAGGGAAGTATGGAGGAGAGGTCTGTGTCAGACATGCTTTAATGTTTTCTTTTATTGGTTTCCAAAATGCTTAATCCTTAGAGGTGTCATTTTGCTTCAGAGTTGTTTGAAGGGAAAGAATTATGGGACTTTGAGACTTGACAGGGTACTGAGAAGCCATTCTTGGAGCTTTAATAAGCTACTATTTTCCTTCAGTTTACATTTTACTAGAACAGAAAAAACCCACTAAACGTTCTTGTTTATGAACACTAATTCATAAGAGGGAGATAATGCATTAAAATTTCATTTTCAAGCTGATATTAAAAACGGCTGCTTTAACATTAACCAAAAATTGCTGCATGAAGTATTCCTTCAGAGGATAAACATTCCTGTTTTATAACTATCAATTTAGTTTGGTTGGTCAGAGCAGTGGTTCTCAAATTTTTTCAGTCCACAAACCATTTTAAAGCAAAAACCCGAGGACCACCGGTTTGTACTCATCACTATGAAAAAATCCCCAAAACATTATGGAACTGTTATTTTAGATCATGGCTGTTTTATTATGGTTATATTTTTAAAATAAAAGCTTATATTTGTGTTTTTGAATGTATATTTGAGTCTGCAACTAGAAAATATACTTTAAAAAATGTTCTGACTTTTTTAGTGACTTGGATGTAAGACTAGCCCTACAACAGGACCTTAGCTGGGGAAGTGACTTGGAGGAAAGCTATAGAATTAAATGGAACTCTATTCTTCGACCACCTACTGAGCTCCAAACTATATTCTTTGGAAATATGCAGCTTTAGTCACAAAAACTGAATGAATAAAGGAGTGTCAAATCAAGTCTGTTGTAGGAAAAACTGGCTGTAGATTAATAATGCCATACTTGTATGAAGTATATTTTTATCAAACAACACACTGATTATGACTTCAGTAGCTTATTTTTAAGTCATGTTCCTGTTAACTAGTAAATAAAATAGATACTTTGGGGGCATATAAATATTAAGGAATCACTTTATTAAAAAAGAAATTGGTACAATTTCAAAAAAATTAAATTTAAATAACTTACACTTGTCTACTAAATAAAGGATGAATTCTATAGATTAAATGAAGTTTAAAGAAACCCTACCTAATGAAACTATATGAAAATGTTGAGTTCAAGTAGTGTTTACAGTTTTGGACACTCTACTGTCTTATATATATATTTTTAAAGATTTACTTATTTTAGAGAGAAAGAGAGCAAGAGAGCCAGTGAGCAGGAGGAAGGGGAGAGGGAGGAGAGAAAAGCTCCAGCAGACCCCCCACTGAGCTTGGAGCAGAGTTCAGGGACTCAGGACTTGGGGCTCAACCCCAGGACCCTGAGATCATGCATGACCTGAGCTAAAATCAAGAGTCGGTTGCTCAACTGATTGAGCCACCCAGAAGCCTGGATACTTTGCCATCTTATATAATGATGGTGATGTTGACAGTAAAGCTAGACTTTTATTGCATACATACTATGTGTCAGGCACTATTATAAGTGGTTCACAGGTATTAACTTCTTTAATACTCATTGCAATTCTAAGAATACTAAATATATATGTTAATAGCAGCTAGCAGCTATTGCAAACTGTTAAATTGTTTACATACATTATCTTGTTTTGTTCTAACAATAGATAGTGTTAGCAAAAATTAGTGTATCAATTTGATAAAGACTGCATGTTTTGTACTATAATTTTTTCAGAAAATGTTCAGGAAAATGTTTGGGGAAAATGTGTCATAAAATACAAGTATATAACTACTTAGAAGGATCTTTATTAAATACATTTGCATGTCA
The DNA here is from genome assembly GCF_010015895.1 of Lontra canadensis. Classification (NCBI taxonomy): domain Eukaryota; kingdom Metazoa; phylum Chordata; class Mammalia; order Carnivora; family Mustelidae; genus Lontra; species Lontra canadensis. Next base: position 4,096,108 of record NW_022631110.1, read on the forward strand.
TATCGCTTTCTTATTCTTTTTTTTTCCACCTTGCTAGAGACAGCAAGGTTCTGTGAATGTCATTTTGAAAACAATGAAACTAAGTTTCAGTTTTTCCAAAGAGCAATCAGTAAATGCTTTTGAAATAATGCTAAAGGAGATAATTTTCAAATAAAAACTTTTCTTTCATAATTCAGCATGGGTCTTTAGACCACTCTACTGGCTTGAATTGTGTCCCCCCAACAATGATATATTGAAGTCCTAACACCCAATACCTCAGAATGTGACCTTATTTGGAAATGGGATTGTTGTAGATATAATTAGTTGAGATGAGGTCACACTTGAGTGCAGTGGGCTCCTAAGCAATGTGAGTGGTGAATTTATAAGAAGATATCCCTGTGAAGACAGAGACACAGGGAGAATGTCATGTGAAGACAGAGAATTGGAATGATATATCTATAAGCCAAGAAACACCAAAGATTGTTGGCAAACCACTGGAAGCTGGGAAGAGGCAAAGAAAGATTCCCCTAGAGCTTCCAGAGAGAGCATGACCTTGCTGCCACCTTGATTTTGGAGTTATAGCCCCTAGAACTCTGGGCAATAAAGTTTTACTGTTTTAAGCACACTTCCCCCTCCCCCCAGTTTATGGTATTCATTATGGCAGCCCTAGCAAACTAATACAACCACTGAGAAGATTTTTGCTTATACACTTGTATAGTATTTTTCACTTCTGAAAACATTATACCTACTATTGAGGATTTCTTAAAATCATAGGTACATCTTTGTAAGCAATAGGGAAAAAATGATAGATTGGAATTTGGAACATGTTTAAAAATGGATTAGGAATAGAGCCTGGAATTTAATTTCTTCGGATTAAACTCTTAATGCTAACAAAATAACCCCTGATTTTTATTTATAGATCTCTGGAATTCAGATTATTCTATATCAGCAATTTCCCCCAAGTATAGTATAGTATGCACTCACTATTATTTGTTAGATTCAAGTGAAAAGAATTATGCTGCAGCTTCATAAATCATCCCTTCTGTCCAGGAGGTCTGTATTTGGGCTGATTTCATTTTTCATTTGGAAACTAACTTCTCTCTACTTCTCTTCCTGTACTTCTCAAGGTGGTTTGTGGCACGACCAGCTACTTAGTTCACCAAATTATAAATCTAGAGTTCATCCTGTCATCCTACCATACTGTCTCTCGCCCTGCCCACCACATTATTTGACAGCTATATTTTGTTGATTTTGCTTTCTAATCTGGAATGTGTCAAACTCTCCTACTCTACCACCCCCACTAGAGTTCAGGTCCTTACCATCTCTGGCCTGTATTATGACTGGCTCCCTCTAGAATCTTCTGACTTTTAACCCATTCTCCACACTATGACTAAAGGGTGCTTCCTGAAATGAAAATCTCATTTTGTTGATCCCCTGCTTAAAACTCACAATGGCTTTCCACAGCTCAGGATAAAATCCCCAAAGCTTTGCATAGATGAAAGACACCTGCATTTCTCTCCAGCCATTAATGGCAATTAAGAGAAGTAATTAAGGATTTATCATGCCTTTTCTTGTATAAACTGCATTTCAGACCAACCATAAAAATTGGTCGATGAAAATTCTTTATAGAAGAAATTTGGCTTGTAAATAAATGTAGACAGGGCGATAGACTTAGAAAAGCACTGTTTTGAAATCCATAATGAAAGAACTGATTTAAGCAAAAATTGTAAGTGAATGGAGCCCTTAGTTAAAAACTGGATGGGGAACTTGAACTAGAAGGATCAGGCTATCACCACTTGAACTCACTGATCAGTCTTAACACCACAAAAGGAGGCAGAACCACACCCTCTAAGCCTCTTGTGTTATGCAATGGGAAGCATAGAGTACTACCTATTAAGTTTTGTTTCTAGGAACTTGAAGTGGAATTCAATTAAGCATCTAGAGCTGTGCTGTCCATTGGGGTAGCCACTTGCCACATATGGCTATTTAAATTTAAGTCAAATAAAATAAAAATTTAAAATTAATCTCCTCAATCCCACTAACCACATTTCAAGTGTCAATCTTCACCTTTGGCTAGTGGCTATGGTATCAGTGCGCATCATAAGACAGTTCCACTCTGGCAGAGAGTTCCAGTGAACTGTGAACTGCTCTAGAGCTAACTTTTGTTTTCAGGAAAAAGGGGGCTAAAGAAAGAAATTAAATGATACCAGAAGCAAAAAATAGACAAATACATGAAGCAATATTGGGAAAGAAGAACAAAGCTGAAAGTATCACGATCCCAAATTTCAAGATATACTACAAAGCGGTAGTAGTTAAAACAGTACACCACCGGCACAAAAAATAGACACATAGATCAAAAGAACAGAATAGAGAGGCCAGAAATAAATCCATACTTATATAATCAATTAACTTATGATAAAGGAGGCAAGAATATACAACGGGGAAGAGGTAGTTACCTAAAAGATGCTGGACAGCCATATGCGAAAGACTGAAACCTGACCACTTTATTACACCATACAGAAAAATTAACTCAGAATGGATTAACAACTAATTGTGAGACTTGAGACCATTAAACTCCTAGAAGGAAGCACAGGTGATAACTTCTTTGACATGGGCCTTCTCAACACTTTCCTAGACATGTCTCCTAAGGCAAGGGAAACAAAAGATTGGGACTATACCAAACTTAAAAGCTTTTGCAGGAAAGCATCAATGAAAAGGCAAGTTACTGAATGGGAGAGGATAATTATAAATGACACAACCAATAAGGGGTTGATATCCAAAATATGTAAAGAGCTTTCAAAACTCAACACCAAAACCCCCACAAATAACTTGATTGAAAAGTGGACAGAGGACCTGAATAGGCATTTTTCCAAAGACTACAGATGGCCAACAGACACATGAAAAGATGCTCAACATCACTCATCATCAGGGAAGCGTAAATCAAAACCACAATGAGATATCGCCTCACATCAGTCAGAATGGCTAGTATAAAAAACACAGAAACAACAAGTGTTGGTGAGGAAGTGGAAAAAAGGGAACTCCCCGCATTGGTGGGAATGCAAATTGGTGCAACCATTGTGGAAAACAGTTATGGAGATTTCTTAAAAGATTAAAAATAGATATACCATATGATCCAGTAATTTCACAACTGTATATTTACCCAAAGAAAACAAAAGCTGATTCAAAAAGATATACACACCCCCATTTTTATTGCAGCACTGTTTACAATATCCGAAGATGGCAGCAACTTAAGTGTCCATCAATAGGTGAATGGACAAAGAAGACGAGGTATATATGTACAATGGAATATTACTCAGTAATAATAAAGAATGAGATCTTGCTATTGGCGATAACACGGATGAATCTAAAGGATATTATGTTAAGTGAAATAAGACAGATAAAGACAAATACCAAATTATTTCACTTGTATGTGGAATCTAAAAAACAAAGTCAAACAGAAAAGCAGAAACAGACCCATAAATATGGAGGACTGGTGGTTGCCAGAGGGGAGGGAGGCTGGGGGATGATCAAAATAGGTGAAGGGGAGTGGAGCTTTCAGTTACAGAATGAGTAAGTTACAGGGATAAAAGGCACAGCATAGTAAATATAATCAATGGTGTTGTAACAGCACTGTATGGTGACAGATGGGAGCTACACTTGTGGTGATCACAGCATAGTAATATAGAGTTGTCGAATCACCACATCATATACCTGAAACTAACGTAATGTTGTGTGTCAATTACACTTCAATTAAAAAGTAAAGTATCACTATTAAATCATGAACTTTAACAAAACAAAAGAGAAAGTAGGCTAATATAAAGAATGTGATGTAGTCTTTAGGTTTAGTTAGTCGGGTACTGTAACAAGTCAATGGAATGAGTAAAAAGAGGGTAGGGAGTAATGCTTTATATTAAAAGGAACAACCAGATGTAATGCATGGACCTTGTCCAGATCTTGATTTGAACACACAAACTGTAAATATGTTTTTTGAGACAATCATGACATTTTGATTATAAATAGAATTTCAGTGGTTTTAACGTTTTTACTAAACTTTGGTATCCCATTTGACTGTTAGGATGGATCCCCACCTCCCTGAGTTTACCATCTGCAGCAGCTTCAAGTGAGAAGGAGGACTCCAGGTCTGGCCACAAGCCATCCTGACTGTAGTGAGCAAGTAGGGAACAAGGCAGAACCAAGCAAATATGTCCATCCGTGATAGCAGGAGAGTTGTCCCTTCTGTGTCAGTGAAAGGATAGCCCAGTACAATCAAATCCCTGAGTGCAGCAGAACTTTAGAACCATTCTAAGGTATGTATCACTGTCCCAGAGATGTCTGCTCTCTGGGAACAAGATGGGGCTGTGGTTCTGGGAGGCAGTGGAGGCCGACTATGTCGTTTACAGGGAATAATCAATTTGATGTGAAGCCAAGAGAACAGAATTGAGGTCCAGAACTAGGAGATGGGGCTGGCAGGAATGAGAAAAGAAGGTGGATCTGGGGTAGGAAATTTCCACCATGATATTATAAGCCTGGATGATTGGAGAAATCATGTGAGGCCCCCATAAGCAGATTGCTCTCCCCTTTCCTTGACTGAGGAAAGGCTCAATTCCAGAATCCTTTATCTTACAGGGGTCCTTTAAAGACAAAAGGGTAGAGAACCGTTTTCAAATCCCACTTGCTAGGACTGGTTTCCATTAGTTCCGGACTGGGCACGGTTTGCTTCCTTTGGTTCTTCTTTTCCTCCTCTCCCCCAGATAGGGGTCATATCCAAAGTTCTATCTTTTAACAGGTATTTTGTTTTTAACTGTGATAACAAACACATCATGTAAAATTAACCATCTTATCCACTTAAGGGTATAGGTCAGTTGCGTTAAGTATATTTACACTATTGTGCAATGGATCTCCAGAACTTTTTCGTCTTGCAAAACTGAAACTCTGTACTAGTTAAACAATTTCCATTTCCCCCTCCCCTCTCGGGCCACCACCATTCTACTTTCTGTTTCTATGAATTTCATTATTTTAAATGCCTCATATAAGTGGAATCATATGGTTTTTATCTTTTTGGTGACTGGCTTATTTCACTCAGCATAATGTCTGCAAGGTCCATCCATGAGTAGCATGTGCACATTTCCTTCCTTTTTAAGGCTGAATAATATTCCACTGCACGTATATACCACAATTTGTTTATCTATTCTTCTGTTGATGGACACTTAGGGTTGCTTCCACCTCTTGGCTATTGGGAATAATGCTTTTATGAACATGGGTGTGCAAATTCAAAGTCCTTTGACTATGTTGGTAGACAGCAAAATGGCCAGAAATTATTCCCCTTTCTGTATCCATGCCCCTTTGTGATGTGACTTTGCAATTTCTCCCGTTAGAGTGTGGAGTTTACTTTCCTAGTGCTTGAATCTGGGACAGCCTGATGACTAGCTTTAGCCAGCAGAATGAGATGGAAGCAGTGTGTTGCTGGTTCTAAGTCCGAACCTTAAAAGGTTTTGCACACTTCTGCTTGCTCTCTTGGAATTCATGTGAACAAGCCCAGGTTAGATTACAAGAGGATGAGAGTGCATATGGAGCAGAGGCGAACCATCTCAGATGAGGTCTGAAAGATGTGCTTTCCACATCATGGATAGGTAGCAATTACAGAGTCATATTCATAAAGTTTGAGTGGTGAGTTTTATCAATATCCATTTCAACCTAATTCTAACAGCTGTCAGCAAACCTGACCTGGCAGCTCCTTGCAGATACATAAGTGAGCCTGCAAGAGACCAGTATGAATATCCAGCTGAACCCAACCCAATTGCTACCCCACAGAATTATGAGCTAAACAAATGGCCATTGTTTTAAGTATTTTTGATTTGCTATGCAGCAACTGGTAAATACTACATATTACTTGTCTTTTAACTACATGCATTCTTCCTTGAAAAATTAATCCAACTTTTTAGGAACTTCAATGATCACTTCTTTATTAAATGACGCCAAATCACTCTCCCTGGCCTTGACTCTGACCTTTTGCACAGCTTTATCTTGAACTTGGAACTCTATGTTGCATACTCCAACTGGATATCTTGTTAACACTTCAAGCTCAATGCTTTGAAAGCTGAATTTGTCATCTAATATCCAAGCTTTACATCCTCTGTAGATGTTTCTATTTCCGCCGGTGGTGCTATCATTCTTTCAGTCAGCCATACTTGAAACCTCCGTGTCGTCTTTGATTCCTCACTTCTTCTCATAGTCAGATGATATTGTTCAGAGTAATTTTTTTTGTCATTTTTCCTATCTTTATATTCATAGTACTGCTCACTCATCAAGGCTTCCTTACTGTTCTCCCATCTCTGGCCCCTGCATCTTCAAATTAATCTCATACACCAATTTAAATTCTACTTTTCTAAGATACAGAGGAATGAGTTCACTCCTCAGCTTTATCCACTACAAGCACATTTTCTTTATGTCTGCTTATTTCAACATCTGGGTCATCTCCATTGATTTTCTCCATTGATCGTTTTTTTCTCTTGAGTATAGGTCATGTTTTTCTATTTCTTCCTATGTCCAATAATTTTGAATTGTATCCCGGATATTGTAAATGACATGTTTTAGAGATTCTGGATTCTGTTCTGCTCCTGCAAAGGAACTTTTTGTTTGTTTTTGTAGGCGGTTAACTTGGCTGAGCTCAAATTCCAAACCGTCTCCCCCATGGTGGGCAGTAGCTAAAATCTCAGTGTTTTTTTTTTAACCTTACCTGGACTTCTTGGATTCTGCCCTCTATTTGTGTACTTCCAGGATCAGTCAGAGATTTAGGCAAAGTTTCAACACAGACTTTAAGTACTCCCTTCCTGGGGACGCCTAGCTGGCTCAGTCAGAGGAGCGTGACTTTTGATCTCAGGGTGAGCCCCATGGTTGGTGTAGAGATTACTTAAATAAATGAAACTTAAAAAAACAAAAGCTCCCTTTCTGCCTCTCTCGGTTCATATTTCTAGCCCGTCCCCCACCTCAGTCTCAACTCTGTCCTTGGGTTTGTCAAACCAAGAAAATAGGGTTTAGCTGCCCTGGCAGGTGAAGAGTGGGACTTGTCTTCAGGCAAGAGGCTGTAAACTAAATATGGGAAACTTACAAAGAGCTGCTGCTGTTCTTCAAGCGCTGATCGCTCCGTTATCTGCCTGTTTTTGTTTGGCTCTGCGATTGCCTTCAGGCGGGATTTAAAAAACAATCTTGTCAAGGGTTTGTAGTTCTTATCTAAAGAAGGGTGGTCAGAAAGAAGTTACTCTGACTTTATCAGGGGCAGAATCACTCCACTGATTTGAAAACCTTCCACGATTTCCATTAAAGTCTAGACCAAATCTGGGACTTGGTATGTATTATAGACTCTCCCATGGATTAGTCGTGTTCCCCTACTTCTGCTCAGCGGTTTGCTGTCTCTGATATTTTGTTCATTTTGCTCCGTCCTATTAAACACCTCTCTGATCTCTGCCTATCAGAATGTTATCCATCTCTCAAGTGCCCCAGGGCTTGGTCCTAGGTCTAAGTCATAGTTTATCAACACTTTCTCCCTGCTGATCTTATCCAGGTCCACAACTTTAAAGACCATCTATATGCTAATGAGTCACAAATCTATATCTTCAGCCCTTTTGTCTCCAAAGATCTCCAGATTTGTGTATGTGTCTACTTATCTCCCTGTGGAGGTCCAGAAGGTATCTCAAATGTAACGTGGTTAAATTAGGATTTTCGTTTACCTCTTCCCTCCGCCTTACTCCCACTGCAGGCCTTCTCGACTTCCACAAATGTCATCACCGTTTATGAGCAGAAATCCTAAGAGTCACCTTTAATTCTGTTTTTAAGATTTTATTTATTTATTTGTTTATTTATTTGTCAGAGGGAGAGAGACAGAGACAGAGAGCACAAGCAGGCAGAGTGGCAGGCAGAGGCAGAGAAAAAGCAGGCTCCCCGCTGAGCAAGGAGCTGCAGAGCTGATGCAGGACGCAATCCCAGGACCCTGGGATCATGACTGAGCCACCCAGGTATCCCCAGTCACCTTTAATTCCTCTACTTCCTTTATACTTCACAAGGCTCCAGCAGGAAGTCTTTGGGCTCTATCTTCAGAACAGATCTTGAATCTAGCCACTTCTCTCTCTGGTTGCCAGTGGACTTTAAGTCACCATGAACTCTCACCTGGACTTTTTCATTTGCTTACTCAGAGGTGTTCTTGCTCCTAATCGTACTTCCCTACAATCCCTCCTCCATCCTGCAACCACAGGGATCTTTTAAAAACGCAAACCAGATCATGTTACCTTCCTGCTCAACCCTTCGGGGTTTCCCAGAGCACTTAGAATAAACTCCAAACTCCTTCCTATAGCCTACATGGTCTTACCTGATTTGAGCCCCACCTACCCCTTTGACTTCATCTCCTATCATTCTCCCCTTTCCTTATTACACTCTGCTCACACTGGCCCTATTTTTTTTCTTTCTTCTTTTTTTGAGGGAGAGCAGAGGTGTGTGCATGAGCTGGGAGCTGGTGAGGGAGGGGCAGAGGGAGAGCGAGAATCCTAAGTAGGCTCCACAATCAGCATGGAGCGTGGCATGGGCCTCTGTCTAACGACCCGAGATCACAACCCGGAGATCACAACCTGAGCCAAAATCAAGAGTTGGATGCTTAACCAACTGAGGTGCCCCCTTACTGGTATTTCTTGATTTCTCTAAACTCTCTCCCTTTCCCTGGAGCACTCCACTTTCAAATCACTAACTTTTTTAAAAAATTTATTTATTTGACAGACAGAGAGAGATCACAAGTAGGCAGAGAGGCAGGCAGAGACAGAGAGAGGGGGAAGCAGGCTCCCCGCCGAGCAGAGAGCCCAACGCGGCGCTTGATCCCGGGACCCCAGGATCATGACCTGAGCTGAAGGCAGAGGCTTTAACCCACTGAGCCATCCGGGCACCCCTCAAATCACTACCTTCTTGTCAGCCGTCTTCCCCATTGGATTGTACTTTCTGTGAAGGCTAGTACCTTTCCAGTAATTTTTTTTTTAAAATTTATTCATTTGACAGAAAGAGATCACAAGTAGGCAGAGAGGCAGGCAGAGAGAGGAGAAAGCAGGCTCCCTGCTAAGCAGAGAGCTCCATGCGGGGCTCGATCACAGAACCCTGAGATCATGACCTGAGCTGAAGGCAGACGCTTAACCCACTGAGCCACCCAGGTGCCCCTCCAGTAGATTTTTCTTGAAAGAAGAAATGAATGCAGCATTGATGCACTTTCTCCACAAAGCCTTTCCTGTACTTCTCCGATGGCAATATTCTCTCTCAGTCCTTGAATTTTATGTCCACATCTCCTTTAGCATTTACTACTTCCTACCTCTTATTATAGCTGTTTGTGTATGTGTTTTATGTTGCCAAATTAACTGTTGATATCAGAATGAGCAGAATCCCTGTCTGATTCATCTAAATATTCCCCATGTGGCATACTACAGGGCTTTGCATGGAGCAATGCTGATAAATGTTGACTGAATGAATACATAGCCAAGTCACTATTTGTTTCTCTTGAAGGGGAGTATCATTAACATTAAAAACAGCACTAACAACTTTCTTAGGCTATTGCTAAATTCCTTTGAAATTAATGAAACGAAATTTACTAAACGCCCATTTTTTGGTGAAGTGTTTTAAGTGGTTTGTCATGTTTTAGTGCTGATTAGAAATGGCAGAAACGACTGAAGTATTCTGATTGAGGTACATTTGGACAACACTGCCTGAAATGTTCAAGCAACCAATATATCTAAATGTTCTAAAAACATAACAATGAGTCACGACTAATTCAGCCAACAGAATTCTGTGGGTACATTCTATATAATGGATAGGTAGCAATTATGGGGTCGTACTTATAAAGTTTGAATGATGAGTTTTATCAAAATCCATTTCAACATCATTCCAGTCCCTGAAATGGAAAAATTTTCACTTTGATTATACAAATCTTAGAGCTGAATTTCAAATAGACTGCTTTTTATGATCTCATCTTCCTTAGCTCCATTTTACTTACTCTTCCTAGTTTTCCAGCCTTTGCAGCTGAACTATGGTTTTCCCTGGTACTATTTCAAGCTCCTACTCAGCATCTACACTCATTCACCAAGCCCATTAATGTCATGCCACCTTCACTTCAGAGAGAAATACTTTTAAATATATTTTTTTCATCTCATAGGACTATTCACAAGTTTTATTGTCATTGGTTGCTGGTCATCTTCAGCTCTTTTTTTTTCTTTTTTTTACTTGCTTTATTAACTTTTTGTATAGCAAAATCAATACTTTAGATTGTGGACTATTTATTTGGGGGTGATTGTTTACTTTTCAATATTCTCTGCTTTTGCATTTTGCATGGATTCTGCTACAGTTTGCTCAGGTTCAACAAAGAAGAGTTTTAATAAGTTGAAAAGAGAAACTGAAGCATAGCCAACATGAAAAAAACAGATGATTGAAGACTATGTGACTAAGGTAAATGAAATGCAAAGTTAAGAGGCTTCTAATCTTGAACTGCAAAAGATATTGCCCATAAATGACACTGTGGAACAAAGTATTAAATAATTCAAGACCACTGATGTCATTGTTATCTGCACAAAAACATTTAACTGAAGACAGTCTTTTCTGTCTCCAGGTTATCTTGTATAAGAGAGTTCCCCTTCATATACAAGGTTTTGATTCTAGTCATCTTTTTATCCCAGTGGCTAAGCTTTTAGAGTAATGCACACAAGTGTAGTTAACATGAAATGAAGCTAAGTATTGGCCTTTTGTATTTATACCAGAAGTGGCTTATCAGTTAGGATGTTTTGGACTGCAAAGAGCTGAAGACCCAACTGAAAGAAGCTTAAGGAATAAAGAAATTGTTATCTTATTTAACAAGAAAACTGAGGATAGAATGGTTGCAAGGTTATGTAATTCAGAGGCTTGCTAATGTTATTAAAAGCTGGGGCTTTTTTCTTATTTTTCTCTGCCATTCTCAGAATTGGTTTGGTCCTCAGGCTTGTCTCATCACGGCTGCAAGATGTTTATAACAGCTTCTACTGTCATATGCAGACAACAGAAATTTATTCTCTTATAGCTCTGTTGGCTCTAAGCTCAAAATCAGTTGTCAACAGAGTTGGTTCCTTCTGGGGGTTCTGAGGGAGAATCTGCTTCATGCTTCTCCCCTAGTTTTTGCTGGTTGCCAACAATCCTTGGCATTCTTTGGCTTGTAGATGCATTCCTCCAATATATGTCTCTGTCTTAACATGGAGCTCTCCTCTGTGTGTCTCTGTGTCCTTGCCTGGCTTTCTTATAAGGACACCAGATACTGGTTTAGGGGCTTACTTAATCCAGTATGATCTCATCTTAACTAATTACATCTGTAAAGACCCCATTTCCAAGTAAAGTCACATTCTGAGGATCCAGGTGAACATGAATTTTGGGGGGATACTATTCAACCCAGGACAGTAGTGAAATGCTTTCTAGATCCTTGTGACCCTTGATAACTTGATGGGAAAGAAAGAAGAGTTTTTCCAAAGGAAAATCAGTAGCCTGTGTGAAGGAAAGTGATATGAAGAACAGTGTAATAAACTTCTCTCATTATTAAATAGTTATACTCCCATGTATAAGTGTTTACCACATTCCTATACATACACCTCTAAAAACTACTATTTTATTTTTGAAGAGCTCCTTCTCTATTCTCTGAATACATTATAGGTATTAAGCAACTCTTTCTATAACATTCATGCAAAGATATGTATACATGTACAAGACTATGTGAATACTATAGGTAGCAGACAGCTTGCTTTGTAGTGAATGATTAATGGCAAATACACATTTGATGAGGTTTCAAGAAAATTAAAATAAAGCAAAAACAGAAACAACAAATACTGATTGGATAGTATTTAACAAAGAAAGATTCTCAATATAATTTCCCCAAGTATGTCCAATCAGTTGTAAAGTTCTTGATGTTATCTTTCCCAAGACTTCTTCCTTTCATAAGTAGAAATTCAAAGAAACTCATTCTTAAATATCTCTGGCACTATTATTGCTCTACCCTTAGATGTTAAGGTAAATGTAGATTTTAACATTCTGAGCCCTCAGGGTAAAAACTGGCCAGGAATTTATCAGAGTACCATAGAAAATTAGTGAACTCAGACCACTTAGCAGCACTGCTAGAAAGAGCAGGAAAGAAGACAGGATCTGGTATCTTAAACTTCTTTTTGGTTTTTGAGAAGAATATGGGTAATAGATATCATGTTCTTCCCTTGTCTAGGTAGTCTAGAGGCATTGGTGGATAAATCGTCACAAATGTAAGCACACCTCGTTCTTTCTTTTATGTAACAATTATCACACTTAGTATTTCTTAGTTCTGATCATCCCTATTCTAATATAAGCCCCATGAGAAGAAGGACTAAGCCTGTCTTATATATTTTTGTGTCCCTAGGGCTTGCTTGGCACAGTGACTAGCAAAGGGGAAACAGTGAAATATTTGTTGAAGTAAGTTGAAATAGAAATGGGCTTAACTCCTTACGGATATGGGTAACTCTACTGCTGAACATTGGATGAGATGTCCTGGTACCCTATTAGAAGTATTGATTTTTTAGTGTCACCTTGGCTGACACTGCAAGGTGCTCCCCAGTAACCATTCTTTTCATCCTTAGTTGGGAACATGGCCACCCAAAATGAAGACTATGTTTCCCAGTTTCCCTTGCAACTCAGTGTGGCTAATGGGATATTAGCAGAAACGATGTGTGACAGTTTCCAAGAATCTTCCTTAAAAGATGGCCAATGTGTGCTTTTTGTTTCTAACCTTATTTTCCCCTTTTTCATCTTTCTGTCCAAGGCACAGGTATGAAGACTAGAGCTCTAGCTGCTATTTTAGACCACAAGAACAAGGGCCACACCCTGGGGTTGTAAGGAGCTTGGGTTCTTGAGGACTTTGTGAAGCAGGGCTACTATACCAGCCCCCGATTGCTTACTTCTTTAGTGTCCCCTAACCCACCACAAGGTTTTATGTGAGAGAAAAATAAATTTATATTTATTTAGGGCGCAGTTGTTTTGGGTCTTGCTATTGGCTACCAAATCTAACCCAAGCGATAGACGGAAACAAGATTTCAGGATGCTACTGTTGGAAGATGGCTTGGTTGGAGCTCACCACTCTCATTTGACAGTTGATGACCAAAGAGGTTAAATCATATACTCAGGTCACAAAAGTGGAACAAAGGTAAAGCTGGATCTAAAATCCAGTTCACTTCAGATCACTTTTTCCTACTCCATGTTGCCTATTTGATGAAACACATCTGTTAAAAAATAGTCTGTAACTTCATTCTTATTTTTCCATTGACTTTAGTTAAAATATTATGGTGTAACCAGTCACAAGTAAATAATCTTTCAGTGAATAGATTTGAATATTTTGGTGGAAAAGATGGCGTTTCTTTCATATCTACTAATCCCTCAGCTATCTGCTTGAAACTCTCAGAATTTTGTCTATTTATGAGGATATTAAATTAGGCTAATGTAGATGGATTATAAGATAATGCTTCACAACTGGTGAACAATGTACAACATGATCTACCCTAACTTGAATATTCTTTGGACAAAATTTTAGCTTGATACAAAAAAATGCCTAGTTATTTTATCAAGTCTTTATGCCATGTTTATCAATAAGATATCCTTTTTTGTGGACTATATAATAAAAGCTGAATAAAGAGATCATGAATGTTAATGCAGTTTCCAGAAGTTACTACCTTTCAAAGAAGCTTAGGTGTTGGGAGAAATCCTTAACTATAAAATATATTAAGAGTAACCAAGGCCAGAGGCAGGGACTTCTCTGGCTGAGCTCTGGTTCTCAGTCTTAAATAGTTCATTTTCCATTTTTTTCTAGTACAAATCTTGAAACTATCATTGCCAGACATTAATCAAAGATCACATATTTAATGGTGATTTTTTTTTTCTAACCAAAACTGAACAACATATAACTTGAAAAACAACCAAACACTGCTAGGAGATTGACTGTAGAATCTTTCTGTCATGATAAAGTTAGTTTGATTCCAATAATTTAGCATTTGTGGTAATTTTACTGCATTTACTTTGTACAATCCTTAAAAATTTTTAAGTAGTAATGTAATACAGGAACACTGAACGGAGTATATATTTATCTGCCCTACTGTGGGAGAATGTTAAGGGACATAAGTTGCACTAAGGCAGTAGTTCATAAATATTTTGAGGTCATAATCCCTTAAGAATTTGATGCAATTTTTGGATCTATCCCAAGAAAATACCTATATTCAGGGTAGCAGACTTAATTGGGATTATCTCCCTAACACCTTTCTTCACAGAATTGCCTTTAGAAAATTTTGAAAATTTTCTTAGCCACCTAGTTATCATAGGAGATAACTATGTTATGGCTAGATAACTAACCACTTAGTTATCATAGGAGACCCAACGCTGGTACAAGATGAGCTCAGCCCTGCCTACATCTCATTGGTCAGTAGATGACCACCTGACCCAAGTCAAGCCAATCAGAGTCTGAGCCCAAGACTTTAGAACAAAAAAGGAGAAAGATGGCCAATCTGTCAACAGATACTTTTAAAAGTGAGAGTTAAAGCTCTTAAGTATTTGTTAGTCATGTTTTCCATCACCTGGAAAAAGTCAGTTTTCACCAAGGGAAGAAGAATAAAGCCAGTGTGCAGAGAGAAGTATGATAGAGTTCATCAACTGTGTCTCTTATTCTAGTGGTTTTGAGGGCTCAGCCAATCATACTTATGACTTGGGATTCTGTGAGAAATCTTTATACTAACATCCTCTTTCTCCTGAAACAAGTTTAGTTTGTGTATTTTTTACTTGCAAAAGAGAGAGTACTACCTATAGCACACAGATGTACATGAAACTGTCCCTTCAATATTAGGGGATTTGCCAGGGGTTAAGAACTCCATGGTATTAGTGTGATTACTCACAATCAAATGGATTTTGCTAATTAGACATGAATCACCTATTAAATAAATTCAACATGTCTTATATTTACAAAAATCTGTTTGCAGTTTATTGTCCATATGTATGAAACAAATTTTGTTTCATTAGCAGTGTCCTACAATATGTACTTTCCCCTATTTCAGACATCTCCATCCATACTCTCAAGATGTAAAAAAAAAAAAATTTAAGTGCTTTTAACATTATTGTATTGATTTTCCTTTTGAATATAAAACGAGAGAAGAAAAACATGCCACTTTATTTTCTCCTGTTCTAGGAAGCAATCAGGACCCAATAAACCATAAAAATAAAATTTATAGGAGTTCAGTTGGTGAATCAGAATGAAAATTTTATTAATTTATATACAGGGGTGTAGACTTTCCTAGTGATTTGAACCACAGAGTCTTTTCTCTAAGGCACCCCCTTCATGATATACCTAGAAACCATTTTATTTATTGGAAGGTCATGCTGAGGAAGATGGAATTGGAGAGAGAAGAAATCAGATGATAAGAGATATAGTATCCAGGCTTTGCACAATCCTAATGAACTACTCTTCTGAAAAACAGAATTGTAGTCAATTGGAAAGTTATAGATATCTTTCTCGTTGCACTGACAATTATTTTTTGGCATCTGTTCTGCTGGATGGATCCTGGGTATCTTCTTGAATTTTTAAAATTTTCATCAGAGACATTACCTTCTCTCTGACTTTTGATTGATTCACTGTTTATGTAGCTCCTGGCTTTTGCCTCTACTTCCTGGACTAGGAGCTCTTTATTATTAACAGCAGATTTGACCAGGAGAAGGTCTATAGAAAGTTGAGTACTGAGAGCAATTCCACTTCTAATCATAAGAATAAACTTAATAAAACTAAAAGAAAAACATGGAACAACAACTTATGCAAACTATAGGGTCACACAGCCTGAGAATAAATTCTCTCTGAAAGGAGAGACTAAGCTTTTGGAAGATGGAATAATTCTCTTCAGCTAAATCTGCTTCCATTTCATTTACATGAGGCCTCCATGATGAGAGATATTGCCTTTTATTATATCTGTAATAGAGTAAGAGCTACACACAGTATTTCATCAAAGAGTGTCAAAATCTAGAGGCTCTCCATATTTCCTGCTTTAAAATATTCATGCTTCCTTTCTTATGTACTTTTGATCCCATAAATGCTATTGTGTTTCCAAAGGAGAACACTTACAGGCTTTAGAAATGTACACGGGTTATGACATTTGTAGCCAGGCTCTGACATTTAGATGGGTTCATATTCAAAACACATCCTTCAAAAGTATCATATAAAACAGGGAAATAAAATCAGAGAAAAGTGACTATGCACCCCCTTCGTGGTTTTACTTCAGGTCTTAAGTAGGAATTGAACTGATTGAAATAAAAAAATGTCTGCAGCATGGTTCTTGTGAGTAAACCATCTTAGAAGTGGATCTTCCAGCCCCAATCAAGCCTTCAGATGACTGTAACTGTGATGAACAGCTTGACTGCAACCTCAAGAGAGGCCAGGAGCAAGGACCTCCTGGCTAAATGACTGACAAATCCCTGACTCACAGAGATTATAAGATAATAAATGTTTATTGCTCCTTTAAGTTGTTAATTTTGAGGTCATTTGTTATAAAGCAATGATAATTGATAAAGCCTATAAGGTACTATGTAATCTTGCCCAAGGCTACTGTTCTGATTCCATCTTCTACCACTGTTCCTATTGTCCATTCCCTCCAACTACAGGGACTGTTTTACTATGTATTGACTCAGTAAGCATGTCCGGGTCTCAGAGCTTGTGTTCTTACTGTTACTCTTATTTGGAGTGCTCCTTCCACATATCTCTACATAATTCACTCCTTCAAATAACTCATGTGGAAACAAGAAGATATATATTTTAAAAATCAATAGTTTTTCTCTTTTCTAGCAATAAATGCCAGAAAAGAAAATTGAAAACATCTATTCCATTCATAATATTGGGGGAAAAAAACACATGAGGTTCATAAAAGAAAGCTAATAAGAAAGGTTCAGAACTGCCATGAAAAGGCTTGTAAACTCAAACTGAAGGTTATAAAACAAAATCTTACCAAATGTAAAGACATTTCGAATCTTGGAGAGACAACATAACAAGCTCGATTCTCTCCAAATTAATATATTAGTCCAATTAATTCTAGTTAGAATGCCAATAGGCGAATTTATTTATTTATTTATTTATTTATTTATTTATTTTTAAAGAGCTTATTTGTTCATTTTAGAGAGAGAGAGCATGCACAGGCAGGGGGACCAGCAGACAGAGGAAGAGGGAGAGGCAGGTTTCCCCACTGAGTGAAGAAACTAATGCGGGGCTCGATCCCAGAATCCTGGGATCGTGACCTGAGTCAAACAAAGGCAGATGTTTAACTGACTGAACCACCCAGGCACCCTGAATTTTTGTGTCTTTAAAAAAAATAAAATATTCTTTTTTTATTAGATGAGAAAATAAAGGTCTGAGGAGAGTCAGGCATTTTTTCTTTTGAAGTATTAGAATAGCAGGAACAATATTTTCCAAAATGAGAGAACATATTGTAAGGTCTGATCAATATAGTAACAGATAAGAATAAACAAATAGTTCAGTGGGAAAACATGGAGTCCAGAAAGTTTTCAACATATATAAGAATTTAGTACTGACAATAATTGTGGGAGAGAGAGAATTGTGGGAGAGAACTGAGAATTGCAAGAGAAACAAAAATTATGTGAGAATTTTGAGAACATAGAATTATGGAAGAGACGGAATTGTGGGAAAGGACATAGAATTGAGGAGAGGCAAGGAGAGACACAATTGTGGCGAAATTGTGAGTGCAACAAAAACTGTGGGAAGCATAAGGAATTTGGAAGAGTCAAAAAATTGTGGGAAAACCTAGAGAATTATGGGAGCAAATGGAGAAATGTGGGAGCCACAGGGAACTGCGAGAGAGAATGGGGGAATTGGAGAGAATGGAGATTTTGGGAGAAATAAGGAACTGTGTGAGAATTGTGCGAGGTAAAGAGCTGTGGGCCACATAAGGAATTGTGAGAGGGACAAAGAATTGTGGAAGAAATTTGAGAACTGGGGGAGAATTAAGGAATTATGGAAGGAACCAGAGAATTGTGGGAAAGACAAGGAATTGGGGGAGAAAATGGAGAATTATGAGAGAATGGAGTTTGGGGGGAATATAAGGAATTGTGGGAGAGAGGTAACTGTGGTATAGACATAAGGAACTGTAGGAGACATAAGGAACTGTAAGGAAACCAGGGAAGTGTGGGGGACAATTGAGAATTACAGCAAAGACAGAAAGTTTTAAGAGAGACAGAGAGACAGAATTGCGTGAGAGACAAGGAATTGTGAGTGAGAATGAAAATTGTAGGAGAGGCAAGGAATTGTGGAAGAAATCAGAGAAGTGGGGGAGAAATATAGAATTGTGATAGCAACTAGAGAATTTTGGGAGAGACAGGGAATTGTGGGAGATAAGGGAGAATTGTAAGAGAAGGGAGAAGTGTGGGATAAAGATGGACTATTATTTTTGTTTTATTTATTTTTATTTTTAAAAGATTTTATTTATTTACTTGAGAGAGTGCACAAGCAGGGGGAGAAGAGGGAGAGGGAGAAGCAGGCTCCCCATTGAGCAGGGAGCTTGATGTGAGGCTCAATCCCAGGACCTCGGGATCATGACCCAAGCTGAAAGCATACACTTAACCTCTGAGCCACCCAACCACCCCAAGATGGACTATTTAATGCACAGGGCAGACATAACAATGAAAACAAAATTGGACCTTATACATACAAATACATTTTAGATGGATTAAACACTTACATATTAAAAATGAAATAATAAGCACCCTGTTAGAAAATCTAGGAAACTACACATAGCAGGTGGAATAGCTTAGACTTTTGTAACCAGAACTGGACCAGGCTATATATACCTTTATAAAATTACAAAAATGTCCATAATTTTTTTTAAAAAGATTTTATTTATTTGTCACAGAGAGAGCACAAGCAGGCACAGTGGCAGGCAGAGGCAGAGAGAGAAGCAGGCTCCCCACTGGACAAGGAGCACGATGTGGGACTCGATCCCAGGACCCCGGGATCATGACCTGAGCCGAAGGCAGCGACCTAACCGACTGAGCCACCCAGCTGTCCCAAATGTCCATAACGTTAATCAATGAACAATATACTTGAAAAAACTTAAGCAACAGAGGTGCCTGGGTGGCTCAGCGGGTTAAAGCCTCTGCCTTCAGCTCAGGTCATGATTTCAGGGCCCTGGGATCGAGTCTCGCGTCCGGCTCTCTGCTCAGTGGGGAGCCTGCTTCCTCCTCTCTCTCTCTCTCTCTGCCTGCCTCTTTGCCTACTTGTGATCTCTGTCAAATAAATAAATAAAATCTTAAAAAAAAAACCAAAAAACAAAACAAAAAAAAAACTTAAGCAACAGCAGGCAGACATTATATATTTTATAAGAAAAAACTTTTTAGGGTGCCTGGGTGGCTCAGTTGGTTAAGCGACTGCCTTCACCTCAGGTCATGATCCTGGAGTCCTAGGATCGAGTCCTGCATCGGGGCTCCCTGCTTAGCAGGGAGTCCGCTTCTCCCTCTGACCCTCCCCCTTCTCATGCTCTCTCATTCTCTCTCTCTCTCTCTCTCAAATAAATAAATAAATAAATAAAATCAATCTTAAAATCTTAAAAAAAAATCCCCCCACAAAAGAACTTTTTAACTCAGGGTAAAAATGGGCAAAAGATTTAAAGAGGCAATTATTTCAAAACTCGCTCGTGAAAATATTTTTTCAATCTAAGTTCTTGAAGGAGAACACATTTTTATTGAACAACTGAAAAACATTTAAAAATCTTTATCAGAGGCTACTGGGTGGCTCAGGTGGTTAAGCATCAGACTCTTGGTTTCTGTTCTGACATGATCTCAGGGTGTGGGATCAAGTCCTGTGTCAGGCTCCGCACTCAGTGTGGAGTCTGCTTGAGAGACCCTTCCCCTCTGCTTCTCCCCATGCTCACGCTTTCTCATTCTCTGTAAAACACATACATACATACATACATACAAGGTCTTAATAAGCTTCCTACATTTCTATTTTCTACAAATAATTTCTCTACCAATAGAAAAAAAAACAGGCCAAAATGCAAATCCAGATGGTCAACAACATGTGAAAAGATGCTCTTAGCAAAGGGAAATGCAAATTAAGGTAACGGTAAGACATTGCCGAAGAAACAGGCATAACGTGTAAAAGGATCTATAACTTTTTCTGGTTGAATGCACGGCAAAATGTACTCTCTTTCATTGCCGGAT
Source organism: Lontra canadensis (assembly GCF_010015895.1). NCBI lineage: Eukaryota > Metazoa > Chordata > Mammalia > Carnivora > Mustelidae > Lontra > Lontra canadensis. Next base: position 4,116,331 of record NW_022631110.1, read on the forward strand.
AATATCTGACCTGCTACAGTTTTTTGCAAGACAACCTGGCAGCACCTTTTAAAACTAAAAATCTCCAGGCCACTTGACCCAGTTATCCCTTTTCAGGGTATCTGAGTCTTAGAAATTAAAAAACAACAATAATGAACACACACACACACTGCTTGTAGTGGCAGAAGATGGTTATCAAAGTAAATGACTATCAATAGAGAATAGGTAATCAAATTAGGGTATACAGGTTTACTTGGAAATTTCCAAATGGCATTTCTTTCCTTTTTTTTAAAAGATTTTTATCTAGTTATCTGTCAGAGAGAGAGAGAGAGAGAGCCCGTGCGCGCACAAGCAGGTTGATCGCGGCGGGCAGAGGCAGGCAGAGAAGCAGGCTCCCCACCAAGCAGGGAGCCCGATGTGGGGCTCGATCCCAGCACCCTGGGATCATGACCTGATCTAAAGGCAGAGGCTTAACCCACTGAGCCACCCAGGCTTCCCTCTAAATGGTATTTCTTATGGAGAAAAGGTGCAAAAAAGCATGTACAGTATAATCTTATTTTTCTAAAATAAGACCAAAATAACCCCTTAACTGTATATGTACAGAGGTGTGTGTGTACAAAATATGAGCTTGGAGAAAATATGTATGAATAGAGATGAAACTGCTGTCATGGATTATTTGGAAAGGGGATATATGCCAGAGAGGGAGGCAAGAAGGGGAGAGGGAAGCCAAGCTGAACAGGAAGAGAATTAAAAAAGACTGCACCCAAACTCCAAATGTGTATGATATGATCACATGTATGCATTTTTGTAAAATTATATTTGTGAGTAGAAATGTAAAAAGGAAAAAATTTTGAATGCAAATACCAGATTTTTTTTTTTTTAAAGAAAAGTAAGTGCTCTGAACCCAGGGCATAATTTGAAAACATTTTTGTAAGGTGAATTCTTGCCATGAAATTCTTTTCATTTTTCTCCTTTCCTTTTCCTTTTTCACTATGAGCCAAAGACCAGAAAAGAAGTGGTAATGCACAAGTTCTAATTGAGTTCTGGTTATCATAAATTTTCCCTAAAGAAAGAGAATCACATTTGCTAGTATGGCCCCAAATTTTCTGTGGAGATGCCTTTTAGCAGAAAACAGTAAATTTATATTTTGCATTTTTCTCTTTAATACATCCATGCTTGTGATAATATAAAAATATTTAAATGCTTTAGCCAAAGTATTTAATATCCTGTCTGACTAGCAGGTAGGGTCTTTCCTGGAAACAGAGGGCACACCCAAACTGGGTACCAGAAGAGGATTTGACAGAAGGAGTACTTACAAAAGCACCAGCAGGGGTTAGGGGGTCAGGAAGGGAGACTGCATTACTCTGGAAGTAGTAATATTGAGAAGCTGTTGCCATGCCTGGACCTGCTGGAGCAAGAGGAGGGAGTGGCTATTGGGACCCAGCTGTGTGGAGTGGACTGTCTGAGAGTCGCTGTGGCCTTCAATAGACAGGTTCAGCCAGCCTGTGGATCCTGTGGAAACAGAACTGAGGGACTCAATATCCCAGCCTCCTGCTCTTCCCACCCTCTGACCTGTTGATGCTCCCCATTCTTCGTACTAAACTGGAGGCCAGAAGACAAGGGAGCCTTGATGCAATCCAAACAGCTCACCCTCCAGGAGCACAGAACTGGGTAGAAGGGGATGGAGAGTGGATCTGAAGGCGCAAAGACTTCATCACTCTTTTTTTTAAAAAGATTTTATTTATTTATTTGACAGATAGATCACAAGTAGGCAGAGAGGCAGGCAGAGAGAGGAAGGGAAGCAGGCTCCCCGCTGAGCAAAGAGCTCGACACGGGGCTCGATCCCAGGACCCTGGGATCATGACCTGAGCCAAAGGCAGAGGCTTTAACCCGCTGAGCCACCCAGGCGCCCCTCATCACTCTTTTTTACAACCAGTTTCTTTAGATAACTTGATGGTTGGTAGAGATCAATCATAATATTTAATCCATGGCTTCAGTTATCCCATGACCTTGGCCTTATACTAATGGGAACCCATACTTGAAAATCTTAGCATGGAGCCATATGACACTAGCTATCATATGATATAGTTAAAGTGGTTAGATGCCACCCAAAACACAGAAGAGAAGCTCCTGAGTTTAAGACCCAGAACAAGTGAACTCTGATGGGAGCTGGGAAGGAGAAGAGAGAATGAAAAATTTAGGTTTTCTCAAGGAGGAAGGAAAAATCTCAGGACATAAGGGATGAAGTTCAGAAAATAAATTTCACTAATATAACCATTTTGTCTAAAGTTGGTTAGGTTCAGATGTATGTACTCTATATGTAGATCAAAGATCATTTGTCTAGGTGTTAGGATATCTGGGTTTGGATCTCTGCTACTACTTGGTTCTGTCATTTTGGGTAAATCATTTCTCCTCTCTGAGCTTGTTTCATTCTCCACATAAAAGGGTAGGGCTAAAGATCTAAGCTTCCATCCAGTTCTATGTTCTATGATGCTTTTATTTCACTCAAACAGATATTTTTCTAAAGGTTTTATTGTTTTAAAAGATTTTACTTATTTATTTATTTGTCAGAGAGAGAGAGAGAGAGAAAGTGAGAGTGCACCAGCAGGCAGAGTGGCAGGCAGAGGCAGAGAGAGAAGCAGGCTCACTGCTGAGCAAGGAGCCCGATGTCGGACTCGATCCCAGTACCCTGGGATCATGACCTGAGCCAAAGACAGCGGCTTAACCAACTGAGCCACCCAAGTGTCCCTTAAAGGTTTTATTTTTATGTGATCTCCACATCCAATGTGGGGTTCAAACTCACAACCCCAAGATCGAGAGTCGCAGGCTCCACTGACTGAGCCAGCCAGATGCCCCTCAAACAGAAATCTTAAGAATGACTTGATTAAAACCTTAAAGTTGAGTAAAAAAAAATAGTTCAGAGTCTTTAGGACAAGAGTCTAATTAAAATTATGATTTCAAGCAACTTCTAATTTTACCCTATTTTTCCTCATTATAGAATTCAGCAGGCCACAAAGAGACAATAAACCTCCCTGTTCGATGAACACCAAGTTCAAAGAATTATATCCATATGGAACACTATTATTGGGTAATGACAATAGAGTACTTTAGGAAGAGATAGCAAAAATCAGGAGATAATTTTTTTTAAATTTTAGGTTTTTTTTAAAAGATTTTGTTCATTTATGTGACAGAGAGAGACATCAAGAGAGGGAACACAGCAGGTGGAGTGGGAGAGGGAGAAACAGGCTTCCCGCCAAGCAGGGAGCCCGATGCGGGGCTTGATCCCAGGACCCTGGGATCACAACCCAAGCCGCCGAAGGCAGACACCTAACAATTGAGCCACCCAGGCATCCAGAGAGATAATCTGGTTTTAGTAGATTGAATTACAGATGAAAATCACTGAAACATCTACAGTCTACTTCTTGTAGTATCATACAGAAATCTCAGAAAAACAATACTGCTAAGAATGTAAAAGAAACGGGAAAAGTACGAAGATGGAATCATGTATACTATGGCCTATTGTATCCCTTTCTGTTTAGCAAAGGGAGTACCTATGTTAAGGCTACCTCAGAATTACATGAATGGGTATGAAAACAGTCACATTGCTGTGGTATGCCGAGAAAGCAGCAATGGAAGTTGCAGTTTGACTCTTTCTTTACTCTCTATTTTCATATATATCAAATGTTCTTGGATCATTTTTATAAATTGATTCTCTCTCTGTCATGACTGGAGGACAAAAGCAGTGATATCTATAAAGATCTTTTGATGATGGTACTTGCTACCAGAGACTCTCTTAATTTTATTATTTATTATTATTTTTTTAAGATTCTATTTATTTATTTGAGAGAGAGGCAGTGAGAGAGACCATGAGAGGGGAGAAGGTCAGAGGGAGAAGCAGCCTCCCCATGAAGCTGGGATCCCAATGCAGGACTTGATCCTGGGACTCTGGGACCATGACCTGGGCCAAAGGCAGTCGCCCAACCAACTGAGCCATCCAGGCACCCACAGAGTCTCTCTTAATTTTAGAGCAACACTGGTTTAGGTCTACTTGATTAATTCATATTAACAATAAAGAAAGGAGAGGGTCCCTCAAACAGGGCAAAGGTGGAAGTGGCTTGTAATCTGTCAGTATCTAAATATGAGTAACTTTAGAGATAAAAGCCTCTGGTAGTAGGCAGTAATAGCTAGAAGACTAGAAAGCCACTATTCTATGCTAATCAGTCAATGTTGCCTAGAGGAAGATGTTCTTTGATAGAATATGGTGTAGGCTGTTAGTGTTGTATGGGGAAAGATCAAGTTGGGGTGTGGCCCATCTGCTAGGGTCAGGGCAGTGGGTGTTGGGAAAAGAGGGGTTGAATTTAGCAGATAAAGTACAGCATCCATAGGGGGTGGTAAAACCCTGTTGTAATTTCAGGTAAACAACACGCACAGGAAGTTAAGAGGTTCTGGGAGTTGTAATAAAGAGGTTGAATGCATTTTTTTAATTAATTTTATTTTTTTAAACATATATTTTTATCCCCAGGGGTACAGGTCTGTGAATCGCCAGGTTTACACACTTCACAGCACTCACCACAGCACTTACCCTCCCCAATGTCCATAACCCCACACCCCCTCTCCCAACCCCCCTCCCCCCATCAACCCTCAGTTTGTTTTGTCAGATTAAGAGTCACTTATGGTTTGTCTCCCTCCCAATCCCATCTTGTTTCATTTACTCTTCTCCTACCCCCTTAAACTCCCTTGTTGCATCTCCTCTCCCTCATATCAGGGAGATCATATGATAGTTGTCTTTCTCCGATTGACTTATTTCGCTAAGCATGATACCCTCTAGTTCCATCCACGTCGTCGCAAATGGCAAGATTTCATTTCTTTTGATGGCTGCATAGTATTCCATTGTGTATATATACCACATCTTCTTTATCCATTCATCTGTTGATGGACATCTAGGTTCTTTCCATCGTTTGGCTATTGTAGACATTGCTGCTATAAACATTCGGGTGCACGTGCCCCTTCGGATCACTACGTTTGTATCTTTAGGATAAATACCCAGTAGTGCAATTGCTGGGTCATAGGGTAGTTCTATTTTCGGCTGAATGCATTTTGAAGGAACCTGAGGAGGGGAGATGGGTGAATGCAGGTAGACAGGCAGGGGAAACAGGTGGTATGGCAGCCTGCTGGAACTTAGGAGCAGAACTGTATTAGTTTGCTCTAACAAAGCACTGCAGACTGGGGGGCTTAAGCAACACAGACTTATTGTTTCACAGTTCTGGAGGCTAGAAGTCCAAGATCAAGAAGGCAGCAGGGATCTTCTTGAGGGCTCTGAGGGAAAAATTCATTCCAGGCTTATCTCTGAGGCTTGAAGCTGGTTGTCATCTTCCTGTGCCTTCATATCATCTTCCCTCTATGGGTGTCTCTGTGCCCCAATTTCCCGTTTTCATAAGGACACCAGTCAGACAGGAATAGGGCCTGCTCTAATGATCTTATTTACCTTGATTATCTCTGTAAAGACCCATATCCCAAATAAGGTCACATTCTGAGGTACCGAGGGTTAGGACTTCAACATGAAAATTTAAAAAAAAAGATTTATTTGTTTTAGAGAAGGAGAGAGAGGACGAGAGCATGAGTGGGGGGAGGAGAGACAGAGGGAGAGACAGAATCCTGAAACAGACTTCCTGCTCAGCGCCAAGCCATTGGGGGGGTGGAGGCTCCATCTCACGCCTCCCCCTCCCCCACTGAGATCTTGACCTGAGCCAAAATCAAGAGTCAGACTCAACTGATTGAGCCACCCAGGCACCCGTCAACATGAATTTTTGGGTGTGTGTGTGTGGCTAGGGTGGGGCATGATTCAACCCATAAGGATTGAGGAACTCAAGATGAAGCCCTAGTGCTGTGAGGGGACTCGGGAATGAGACACAGAAACCAAGACAGAACTTGGATTATTTGAGATGGGGCAGATGGTGGGCCAAACCTTGGAAATAACATAATTACCAGAACTGGAGTCTGGAGCCAAGGCTGATGGATGCTCAGGTACCTGAATTGACGTACAAGAACTAATGAAAGCTGAGCTAGATTCAGCTGTCTAAGCCTGTGGGCATAGTCAAGAGGAGGTCTCAACTTCTGGGAGAGAGAGGCCAGCAAAGATTGAGACTCCATGGGACTCCATGAAGAACCGGAAAATTGCACATGAAATGGAAAACCGAAGTGGGAGGCATTGACTCAGTATGCTCCTTAGAGAAGCCAGTATAGAAAAGTTTTGCCAAGATTGCCTGCTCCTGTTCCCTGCCCAAACGGGTATAGCCAGAAGCCAATTATCTTTGCTCCCTATTTCCTTAAACCTGGGGTGTCACAACCCTAGGTTCTTAAAGGCACGTCAGGGATGGGTGCTTGGAGCCACCAGATAAATATAGTCCATATTTCTAGAGCACACTTTTACATGGAGATTATAATGGAATTGGATACAAAGTTTGTGAATTTTTATGATAAATTGTAAGACTTGGGAGAAATTTCATGCTTGTAGAGTTCAGTCGGCTGTTTGGGTCCCACCCATGTCCCTTTGACACTCATCATTCATTTATAAGCCAACTGGTGTCTTACTGCAAACACCTGCAACTCTCTGCCTGAGGGCTTTCTATTGGTTTGAGGAGTAGACAGCTAATAATCCAGGGATTTGTCCTCAGTCAATAATGAATGAGAGCTGGAATTTAAATACTCCAGCTTCCTTGACATTGGGTGGGGGGGGGGGGGGAGGAAACTTTGATTTATGTTCCATAGTATCTCCCAAAAGTCCCCAGTGGGATTAAGCCCCATGTTCACTGAAGAACCCTGGATTGGCTTCCTTATCTTTTTTTTAAAAAAGATTTTATTTATTTGAGATCTAGAATGAGAGAGAGAGCGAGTGAGTGAGCATGAGTGGGGGGAAGAGGTAGAGCAAGAGGGAGAGAGACAAGTGGCCTCTCTGCTGAGCATGGAGCCTGATGCAGAACTCCATCCTGAGATCATGACCTGAGCTAAAGGCAGACGCGTAACTTGACTGAGCCACACAGGCGCTCTTGACTTCCTTACCTTTTTGGCTCACATCCCCCACTCTCCTATGGGTGCTTCTTAGGATTGCCTCTCAAATAAGCCACTCAAATTCTAGTCTCTAGGTCTGCTTTTGGGGGACAACTTGGCCAAACCCCTGAATCTGGTCTGAACCAAGCCCCCAGACTCTATGGTTGGTGGGATGATGGTGGAACTTTAGGGGTTTATATCCTCTGCCTTTATTTATTTATTTATTTATGTAGTTAACCCTATTTATTATAGGTTAGCAGTGTTTCAAATGGTGGAGCTTCTACTGGTCTTTCAACTCCTTTAGTCTTCTGATGGCAGACTTTACTATGATGGCAGAAATGGTGTTGTAGGTCCAGGCACTGCCAGTGATGGTTTTCATGCTGGAGCCACAATGCCAGATCCCCACAGCTTGTCTTTTCACTTGGTTTTGCTACAGGAGGAGCAGTTGTACTTGGCTTATCTCAATCTTCTTCACCATTTTCCTGAGGGAGGCTCCATAACAGAGCCCATATTTACCCACACTGCCGCAAACTAGGTCTGAGCCCAGAGAATATATCCTCTGCCTTTATTGTTTTTAAAGGTTTTATTTATTTATTTGACAGAAATCAGGAGTAGGCAGAGAGGCAGGCAGAGAGAGAGGAAGGGAAGCAGGTTCCCCAACGGAGCAGAAAGCCCGATGTGGGACTTGATTCCAGGACCCTGGGATCATGGTCTGAGCCCAAGACAGAGACTTTAACTCACTGAGCCACCCAGCTGCCCGTCCTCTGCCTTTAAAGTAACGTTGCTGGTCAGTTAAGAAACACTGGTTTAGGGGCGCCTGGGTGGCTCAGTGGGTTGAAGCCTCTGCCTTTGGCTCGGGTCATGGTCCCAGGGTCCTGGGATCGGGCCCCGAGTAGAGCTCTCTGCTCAGCATGGACCCTGCTTCCTCCTGTCTCTCCGCCTGCCTCTCTGCCTACTTGTGGTCTCTGTTTGTCAAATAAATAAATAAAATCTTTAAAAAAGAAAGAAAGAAAGAAAGAAAGAAAGAAAGAAAGAAAGAAAGAAAGAAAGAAACACTGGTTTAAGAGACTGAATCATATTGCACTTGGAACTGTTTTAACTGGCAGCCTTCCGCCTTTTTCTTCCCCTCACTTACCCGTGAGGTACTGTATATTATCTTCAACGATTCAGGTGAAGTCTGACAAAAAGCACTTTAGGTTATACTCTCTTTATTACCCTCCAAATACAGGTACCTAAAAAGTAGCAGAGACCCAAGAGCAACACGCCAGCTCACAGTAAAGCTCAGCGCCCTCAGCACGTGCCGTGGGTTGTGGAGGAATAGCCATGATTCCCCCAGAATGAACTTCTTTCCCTAGAGTGTGATTTACCTTTTTTAAAAAGACGCATATACTTAAAAAGTACCAGTGGATTTGTCTGTTCTTAGAAATGGTTCTTTTTCTTTTCTTTTTTAAAGACTTATTTATTTATTTATTTGACAGACAGAGACCACAAGTAGGCAGAGAGGCAGGCGGAGAGACAGGAGGAAGCAGGGTCCATGCTGAGCAGAGAGCTCTACTCGGGGCCCGATCCCAGGACCCTGGGACCACGACCTGAGCCGGAGGCTGAGGCTTAACACACTGAGCCACCCACGCGCCCCAGAAATGGTTCCTTTTCTTTGGTTCTTCTTTAAAAATGAGAATGTTGGCTTAGTGGGTTAAAGCCTCTGCCTTCGGCTCAGGTCATGGTCCCAGGGTCCTAGGATCGAGCCCCCACATTGGGCTCTCTGCTCAGCAGGGAGCCTGCTTCCTCCTCTCTCTCTGCCTGCCTCTCTGCTTACTTGTGATCTCTGTCTGTCAAATAAAAAAAAAAGAGGGGGCGCCTGGATGGCTCAGTGGGTTAAGCCCCTGCCTTCGGGTCAGGTCATGATCCCAGGGTCCTGGGATTGAGTCCCGCATCGGGCCCTCTGCTCAGCAGGGAGCCTGCTTCCTCCTCTCTCTCTGCCTGCCTCTCTGCCTACTTGTGATCTCTGTCTGTCAAATAAATAAATAAAATCTTTAAAAAAAAATGAGAATGTTGCTTAATAAAACACGTTTAGTGGCAGTGATGCCCCTTGACTTGAGGTCCACCAACACGAAGTGGAAAGTGTGAGTGATTCCCTCATCCTTCACCCTGCTCATGCTCTGTGACTTAATAACGCAGCTTTGCACGGAGAGCCCGAGAAATGATTACAGTGTCATGCTAAAGAGGTAGTACAGCAACCGAATGTGGTACCTCTTTCGCGTGCATGATTCTGTACATTCAGTTGTTGTTGTTCCTATAAATATTGCTCCGTGATCTATGCACTTAATTTTTATTTCAGTCTTTTCCCATTATTTCTGTAGACAAATTTTGGTAGCAAATAAAGGAATACAATCAATAAATAAACCAATAAGCAACATGCTCGTGGGGTAAACTGAATGCTACTGAAGGCATGTTATCATTGATAATTTAACGAAAATGTTTATAGTTTACCATCATTCTTTATTAAAAAGCACAGGGGTTATTAAACTATACCAATTTAGTCTTCTTGCCCCTCTTTGCAGGATCCCTTGAGATAAACAAGCAGGTATGTTGGAAAAGGATTTTAAATAAAAGAAGCAGAATTGCTAAGAAAGATAGATCCAAAATGAATCTAGTGGGATGCTGGAATGTTCTCTATTTAATTCTGTTTGCTTTTGCTCACATTTCTATGCAAGAATGTGGAATAATAATTAAGGTATTTCTAAGGAAATGAGCACAATTATTGAATCACAATGTTATTTATGGAGAAGCCACTAGCAAGATGCATTTATGCCTAGCGTTTACTTTGTCCTGATTAGAAAGTAACCTCAAGAAATTTATGCTATTATAAATGGATTATTCACCTCACTTTGTTTACTGAAACACTGAGTTTTTTGTGGATCTGGACTTGAAGGCAATGGTAAGCCCCTTTCCTCATTTTTCTCCAAGTTTAGAGACTTATCCTAGTTTTAATGATATTTTATTTTCCTGCAAGAATTGAGTCTCTTGGCCCTGTGCTTCCATTTTACTTGCCCTTGGAAAAGCAATATGTATATATTATGAGGTAATTTTAGGAATACATTTATTATTTATAATCTTTAAAATATAGTTATCTGTTCATGAGGGTTTATAGTGATTTTCTCTTGCAACTTGATCCACGCTCTGCGATCATGCAAAATAGCAGAAATTCTCTGTATTCTGGGATTACAAATATGGCTGGTAAGACATTTGTAATAAGTAGGATGCATGTGACATTAAAACCACAGGACTATACTTGTCCTACTATGGCCACTTTAATTTATTTAGGATATTTATTAAAGGTCAGACAGATGGCCACTTCTAGGTGTCAAGAGAACCAATGCTGGCTTGAAATTTGAAAGAAATTTGAATGTTGCAATGATATTCTATCCTCTCTGCAGTTAAATTGGCACTGTCTCCTTCTTCCCTACCCTGTCCTCAATGTTGATTGTAAAAACAGAATTGTAAAATCTAAGAGTATCAAGAGAAAAGAAACAGAATTTCTAGTAGGACCAGTACGTTTTTATTTGTTGCCTTCTATTCTTTGCCCATAGGCATTTATATTTTTAAACACAGTAGCAATCATATATGTGCACAATATTATATTCTGCTTTTTTATTGTCAACTCTCTTTTGAAGAGAGATCTGGAATTTTAGAAGGAGATCGCAAAACACAACTAAGGAAGCTATGCCACTCTAGCTGAAAAAAAAAAAAGAAAAAAAGAAGAAGGAAACGTGTTGATTGTATGGGTTTCAAGCTTTTTAAAAAATGGTGCAACATTTACCTTAGATTTTCTTCATCAGAGATTTGAACCCAATCATCTTGGGTTGGAAAAGGGTATGGAATGTAATCAAACTCAAATTTGTGAATGAAAGTAGAGCAGCATTTGCTTTCTGCCAGATTGCTAATTAAATGCCATGGAAGACTTTGCGTATTTAATTTTAGTCATATAAAGAATGTGCAATAGTTGGTAGGCAAGAGTTTTGGCCAGGAAAGAAATGGCTATATTTTTAGATCATTTTGCTACCTCTGTAAATTTATTATCCTTTGATGTAGCCGAAGTGTAGAAATGGAAAAGTTCCTTCATTTGATCCAGAATTAGGGTTTTGCCAGGTTAAAGGGCAAGGTACTTGAGGGTATCGGCAAAAGAATGGTTGAAATGATGTGCCATGAATTCTAGATAGAAGAGGCAAGGAGACAGAGACAGGGGAAAGCTGACAGATGAAGACAGAGTAGGAGATATGGAGGGGCTGGAGATCTCTGTAATAAGAACAGACATAAGGGTAAAAATAGAGCAAGAGAACTGGAAGAATGGAGGGTTGTGTTGAGCAGATTTATTAAAACTGAAATAAAACTGAAATAAAGTCTGAAATGCAAGCGAGTTGGCCTATTTAAAAAGTTCTTCTTTGTGTTGGTTTGGTTTTTATATTGTAAAACATTAGGCCCAGAACAGAGAACAATGCATTCAACAAATACCTTGCTAAGCCCCTCCTATCTAGGCACTATTTTAGGGGCTGGGAATACAGCAGTGAATGAGGCAGAAATTTTTAAAGAAGATTTTATTTGTCAGGGAGAGAGAGAGAGAGAGAGAGAGAGAGAAAGAGATAGAGCATGCAGAAAAGCAGGGGGAGTGCGTCAGAAATTTTTTTGATGGTTTGGAGTTTATACTCTAATGGAGGAGTCAGACACTTGAATAAAATACCAAATTGTGGTAAGATAAAAATTATAGCAAGGGCATAGAAGCACAAGGGGTGGGGGGCTATTTCAAACACGGCGGTCAGAGAAGTGAAGAGGGGAGATGGGAGGGGGAACATGAAAGAAACAGAGGAGGAAGACAAGCAGATAGCTGGGGAAAGATGTTCTAAGCATAAAAACAGCAAGTGTGAAGTCAAGCCTGTCCCTAACATTTGTACAGCCCAGGGCAAAAGCGCAAATGGGGCCCATGATCTTTATTTTAGATGGTAAAAGTTATAAAACATATTCTGCCATCCAAACTTGAGTACTATACCTCGATATTGGCCCAGCAGGTCAGGTTTAGTTTTAGTACTCTTGGACTGCTCAGGGCTTTGCAATAGAACCTGGTGGCTACAACAAGGGCCTGGTCCCAGCCAGAGGTCAAGACCCCTTTCTCGTCCACCCCATGATCCTCCCATCACGAAGGATCTTGCACAGTTCAGGTGGCCACCGCTGCCTGTATGTCCAAGTTCTGTCCACACTGCCCCAGACAGCTACCCTCTGATGGCTCTTTGAATAAGGGATGTGCACACTTGTGGGCCGGTCAGCTCTTGGGAAGATGAACCAGGCAAGGGGCCCATGCTGGCTCTGGAAACCAGCTCTTGGCCCCTTGGGAAGTGTATTCTGGGGTTCTGTGTCCAGAATGTGGTCTAGATGGGGCACAGGCTCTGGATGGGTACTGCGTGTTGACCTCACTGAATCTGCCCTGTGGGGAAGGTGAGGCTAGGGGAGGGTCAGAGCAAATTGGGGGCCTCAGGGCAGTGGTCTGTTTTGCCAGGACTTAAGGGTGGTACATACCTTGACTTGTGCTTATGGAAGAACAAGGAGGCTATTCCCTATAGACTTAGGGTTTGAACTGTGGTGAGGGAGGAGATAGAACGTTTCTGTTCTGTAGATGGTCTATAAAAAGTAAAGGAAGGAAGAAAAGGAATCCTTGAAGGGAAGCGTTATGAAGTTCTTGGCAGTTTCACTGGTACGAACCATAGAGCTAATAAGACCCTCCCACCTTACAGATTAGGAAACTGATACACAACAGTTGTGAGGTGGTAGGTTTTCACAGCTAAAGAATGCCAGACTAGTACCCAAACCAGGCTTTCTGATGTCCATTCTAGAATTCTCTTGACCACACCATGTAGCTTCCATGCCCCCAAAGGAGATCAAAGATGAAGAAAGAAACAAGAAAAATGTGATGTGCAGGCAGGAGGAAGGAAAAACTTCATAAAAACAAGACAAAAATGTGGTATTTTAAGGAAGAGGTTTGCCCTTCCTATGAATGATTCTTGGATTTTGGTGTATATTTTTGGTAGCAGTATGCGGTGAGTCAGTAACAAAGAGTTTAAGACAGATGAGTTAACATAAATGGACCAAAATAAGCTGTGGTCTCTAGGCTGAGCAGCTGTTGGACAAACCTGCCAATATTTTATTTCCCAGAGACACTTGCAGCAGATTAAAGTGAGCAGGCGGTGAGTGCCACATTAGAAAATTGCATACCGTTCAGAGTTTCCTGAGCCTGAGGTGTGGCTCTCCAGGGGAAAGGGCACCCCCCCCCCCCGCTATTTGTTGAAGCTCCACTTCTTGGAAGAGGGTAGGCAGGGCCGCAAGCTGCAGCAGGGTGACCAAGTGAAAGGATAACACAGAGGCACAGGCATCCGAGGTTTTTGGCCCTGATTGGGCCACTAGCAGTGTAACCAAGGGGGCCTCCACCAGCTTCTCTGGGGCTCTTTTTTCATCTTCCAAAAGGGGCGCTTGGATTGAATGATATCCTAAGCACATTCCAGTTTCAAAATGTAGAGTCCACATTCATTGAGCACCTACCTCGTGGCAGGCAACTCGAGGAGCACACGACACATGGCTATTTCTCTTCCTTTCCATCTTCAAGGTGGTTTCAACAGTAGACCCATTTTGCAGATTAAGAAACTGAGGCTGAAAGACCATAAGAGACCTGCCTCAAGTCACACAGCGAGCGAAGGTAGAGCCTGGACTCAGATCAGAGGCTGTCTCAGAAACGTGGCTTTGGGAGCCTGGGTGGCTCAGTCGGTTAAGCATCTGCCTTTGGCTCAGGTCATGACCTTGGAGTCCCTGGATCAACTCTGCATAGGGCCCCTTGCTCAGCAGTCAGCCTGCTTCTCCCTCTACCCCTCACCCCGTTCGTGCTCTCTTGCTCTCTTGCTCTCTCTCTCAAATAAATAAAATAAAATCTTTGGAAAAAAAAAAGAAAGAAAGAAAACAAGAAACCTGGCTTCTTAACCACCCGTCCACGTTATCCCTCCTCCCTAAGCAGGAAGGATCACATCCTTCCCCCTCTCCACAGCTATGTATCTGTTTCAAACCCTTATGCTTCCATTGCACTGTACTGGATTTTCAGACCCTAACTGGAACCCTTCACCGCATCTACACACTACGCTGTGGGTGAATGGCATTAAAGATAGTAAATCAAATTCAGGACACACACCTCACACAGGCCAGAAATAGTGTCAAGCAGGGCACAGCAGGGCCATTTGATTCACAGGATCACTGGCGTCTTGAATATTTTGTATGTCTCTCTAGTGAACACTCTGTACTTCATGTTCCCACTGATGTCACTGGCAGAGATGTCTCATGAGGAGACACCCTGTTTGAAAAGCCAATTCAGTAACCTCCTGTCTCTTGATTTAATATGATATGGCCATGGCAACGGCAGTAATAGTGGCGGCTCCTTTGTTTGCCTTCATAAATTACCCACAGTTTAAGCACCTTCTTGTGCTGCTTCTCTTCTGGAGAAGACATCAGATGTAGGAGGAGCATTCCTCTCTCTAACACAAATAAACTAAACTGTGAGGTTGCAGGTGATTTCTCTAACTTCCGCTCAAAACTGATCTTCAGTCAGTGACCGATAATCCTGTTTTTAAAGTCTATAGGGATATTTATGACTGAGATCACACTTTCTGTAGTTCTTTCTCTGATGGTTACATATATAGAAATGGAGAACTGAAGCAATATCTAATAATTCCAGCCAAAAAAAAAAAAACACTGCTGCTTATATTTATTTGGATGTCTTATGACACAAACACAAGAAAGAAAGCAAAAGAAACACTCAGCCTGCTAGGTCAAAAGGCAGACAGTAAAATATGGTGGATTACATTAATGACCTTGATTCTTTACCTCTTCCTATAGCCACATCCTTTCCCATGTGACCCTGTGATTTCTTTCACTAAAGGGTCAGAATTTATTCCCCCTCCCTTTCAATTTGAGTTGGCCTTGTAACTTTGCGCCAGTGGAATGTGGTGGAAGTGATGGTGGGTCAGTTCCAAGTCTAGGCTTCAAGGAACCTGGAGTGTTTTCATTTGCTTGCTCTTTTCCTGAGTTTGCCAGGAGAACACAGCCTGGTTATCCTGCCAGCAGACGTGACGTGAAGAACAGAGCTGAGCTGCACCTGACGGAAAGACCCCTTAGTGAGTCCAAGTAGAGATCAGAAGCATGATCCAGTCTGAATTGCTGACCCACAGGTTTATGACCTAAATAAACGCTTATTGTTTAAAGACATTGAGCCTTGGGGTGTTTTGTTACCCAGTAGTATGTGGCAATGGTAGCTGATACAGAAAATGAGACTTTAGTTGTCCGGAAAACATTCGAGAAGTACCAAGAATCAGGGCGCCTGGGTGGCTCAGTGGGTTAAGCCTC
Source organism: Lontra canadensis (assembly GCF_010015895.1). Classification (NCBI taxonomy): domain Eukaryota; kingdom Metazoa; phylum Chordata; class Mammalia; order Carnivora; family Mustelidae; genus Lontra; species Lontra canadensis. Next base: position 4,131,787 of record NW_022631110.1, read on the forward strand.
TACCTTCAGCTCAGGTCATGATCTCAGGGTCCTGGGATCGAGCCCCACATCGGGCTCTCTGCTCAGCAGGGAGCCTGCTCCCCCCTCTCTCTCTGTCTGCCTCTCTGCCTACTTGTGATTTCTTTCTCTGTCAAATAAATAAATAAAATCTTAAAAAAAAATACCAAGAATCAAACTGAGATTTAATGTATATTTGAAGTCTTTCCAAATCAGCATGGTTTTGGATTCTCTGCCCCACCCCACACACTTATTCTACACACACAAAGTGAGTCTATTATTGGTAAGACCCTATGCTAAATGGAATGCCCAGTGACTGGGAGCCCAAGAGAAGCATAAGTAAATGATAAACATGATCCAGAGATGCTGGCCATGGGAATGGAGTTGGTCAAATGGCGGATGATATTTAGGGTGGTAGAGAAGGGTGAATTCAAGGAACTGGCTGTGGGGCCAAGGATCAAAGAGAAAAACAATAACAATGGGATGAAGTTAAAAGCCGAGATAAAGAGGAAGGTATTGAATGTCAGTTATGAAGGAAATACCTATATTAGAGGTGTCTATGTGTGATTAAGTATTTAAATAGAAAATAGGTCAAATTAACATAAGAAGGCACAGCAAAGTCATCAGTACATCCCCCCACCTCACCACTCTCCAGTCTAATGGGTTCTGGACTGTTTTCAGCTGCCACTATCTCCCTGCTTCCCTATATCTAAAGGCTTTTCCCAGAATTGTGGAAGGTGATTTTACAGGCCAGAAATGTTGGGTAACTGACATCTATGCTCCCCCGACAACATGTCAGCAGCAATCCTCAGCCAACGACTATGGCAGTTGGTATATAAATACCCCGGCTCTCTCGGCTCGGGTGGGAGAGTTTTGAAGCAGGTATTTTATACTTTCCCCATCATTTGCCCACAGAACTAAGCTCCAGTCACCAATTGTGGCAGCTGGCTTAACAACATGCCCTTTATTCTCTGCTTTCCTGTCCCTTCCCTGTCTCACTTCCCTACTCACTCCAAGGCCGCTGGCCTCCCTTCTGCTCCTCTTCCTGCCCCAAAGCCCTTGTGGTTGCTGTTCTCTCTGCCTGAACTACTCTTCCCCTGACAGGTGTATGACTGCTGGCTTCTGGTCCTGTAGGTCTCAGGTTAAATCTCACCTTGTTGAGGAAACCATGCTTGGCCAGCAGATCAAATGGAGCTTCCCCATCTGATTGATGTTAATTCTCAGTGTCACTTCTTTTACTATCAGATGTTTTTCTCACTTATTTGTTTGTTTTTAAATGTTTATCGGTAAAAGCCTAAGCTTGTAAAAACCCTTTAAGGAAGGTCATTCGGCAGGGTGTACTAAAGCCACCTACGACCCAGCAATTGCATCCCTAGGTACATATGTCAGGACATTCGTCACAGCTTTATTCATAACAGCCCCAAACTGAAACCAAACCAGAAGCCTCTCAATAGGAGAATGGATAAATAAATTGTGGGACAGTAAACGGAACGTTCTACAGTGGAATAGTATACAGCAATGAAAAGGACAAGCTGCTTCTACACATACCACATGGTTGAATCTCACAGAAATCACAATGAACAAGAGAAGCCAGGCACAAAAGAGAACACAGCATATGATTCCATTTCGATGACATTCATGAACGGGCAAAACTAATATATGGGGGTAGGAGGTAGACTAGTGCTTACCTCTGGGCAGGAGGATATTGAATGAGAGGGAGGCTGAGGTGCTGGAAATATTCCCTTTCTTGATGTGGCTGGTAGTTACATGGGTATGTCTATATGTAAAAGGTCAGTGAGGTGCGTACTTAAGATTTGTACACGCTCTATGTACGTTATACGTGAATGAAATGAAAAATTAAAAAATAGTTTCCATGACAGCAAGAGCATTTTTTTTACTTACACACTTACTGCCTGACACAGTATGCCAGCAGTAAGTACTTCTTGACTGAGCAAGTGAATGAAAGAATGTGGATTTGCCTTATTTAAAAAAACTTTAAACCAAACATCAAGCCCGGTTTTAGCGAGTATCTATTCCACATGCTGTAGATAAGTAGAGGAACCAGCAATGAGTTGGCCAAATGCGAAATACACAATTGATTATAAAAAATGGCAGCATATGATAAATACTATAAAAATAGACGCCAAACAAAGTGTTAGCGGGGCTAGAAAGAGAAAGGTATTTCAATTGTAGCTTTGGGGAAATGAGATTTGATCTGGCCCTGGAAATCTTTCTGCAGGTAGGGCTGAGTGGGAGAGGAAACAAAGAAGGGGGTGGGTACGAGTGGCAGGGAACAAAGACTCAGAGACAGGAAGCCCAGGGAAATGGTGAAACCTGCAGTCAGGGGTGGGGAGTCATGGGGGAGGGAAAGATGAACGTCTGTCCACGCTGCTTGGCGCCCTGCTCAGAAAGTGCCTAGACTACTTTGTAATGAGTTTGGCTTTTGCTCCATTCATAGGGATAAAGTTTCAAAGGTTCTAAATCAAAAGAGTGATTTTGAAGGGAGAATTGTTATCCTCTCTAAATTAATGTTAAAAAATAAGTTCACTTACAGAAGAATCTGAAAAGCCATTTCGACGCAAAGGACAAAAATCTGATAGAATCAGCATTGTGGCTTTCACGTGGCAACTCTGAGAGACTTGAGAAAACTGAGATATGGTTCATATACCATAAGATTTACCATTTGAAGTGCACAGTTCAGTGGATTTTAGCATATCCATAAGGTTTTGCCACCCTCATTTTCATCACCTCAAAAAGAAACACCTCAACATTTTCATCACCTCAAAAAGAAACTCCCAAACTCATTGTACTCATCCTCCCTATTTTCCTTTCCTTCCAACCCCTGGCCAACACTTATTCTACGTTCTGTCTCTGTGGATATTCCCAGAGATGTTTTTCTATGTGTATATGTGCAAATATATACATACATACATATATCATATATATATGTGTGTGTGTGTATATATATATATATATATATATATATATATCTCTGGTTTTTTTCTTTTTTTTTTGCTTCTCCCTCCATTCACACAGTAAGCTGTGTTGACTCTCGAATGTGAAGAGAGCTTGCTAGCCCAAGATCACACTCTTTCTCTCTGGCAGCTTACCTGCAAAGATTGGTCGATGCTGGGGGCTGGGGTGGTTATAAAAGGCCAGACACCTTCCCCAGTTTGGGGAAGTGTCCCATTTGGGACGGCCTCTGAAGGCCCGTCCCAGCTCCAGAGCTCCCTAAAAGCTGAGGCTTTTATTGTGATGTAGTATTTTCACCCATTTCTTCCCGCTGCCCCATCTCGCCCTTCACTCCTCCACAGGTACTGTTCCTAACAAACGTCCTGCGCTCCTATCTTGGTCTCAGAGTCTGTTTCCCAGGAGACCCGGCCTGTGGCAAACAGTGAGGATGGAAACGGAGCTGGCACATGTCCATGTCTTTGTGGAGCAATTGAGTGGACAGAACTTGGTGATCATTTCAAGATGTGGCATGGGAATGGTGGGAGCGTTAAAGAGAAGGAGCAAAACAAACATTTATCTACCTATCTATATAAAATTTATACATTAAATTTATATAGACACTGAGACACGTTTCTATATATGTAAATACGTAAGACAGCCTCTGGCACTGACTCGGTGTCTACTTGGTACCAGAAACCGTTCTGGAAACTGAAGGTGCAAGATGAATGAGATCTGGGGCTTTTGTTCAGCGAATCCACCGCGTTTTGGGCCAGACAGAGAGTAAGTGACGAATTCTAATACAGTTTGCTGCAAACCATGGTAAGCGGCAGGGAAAAGCGATGTGGAAATAGAATGGGAGGGAAGATGCTGCTAAGGCTTGAAGCCGAGGCATCTTGAAAGATGCGCGTGACACGCAGAATGGAGATGAAAGTAGAACATCCTTGAACGACTTAGAGATAGGGATTTGGAACTCCTGAGAGAGGTCATGGATGGACATCTCTGTTTAGGTGGAGTCTATAGAGAAATGATAGTTAACGCTTCTAGAGTAGATGAGATTGTCGAGCGAGAGCACGTAAGATGCGATCTTGAGAAAGAGCTGCACAGAGCTGACTCATTTCTGAACCTAGTCTGCTACTCCCTATGCCAACACCCATGGCAGACATAGCTCACTGAACATACGGCCTCAAAATTCTTAACACATGGCTTCAGGCAGCCATTACCAGCAAATGCACATACCATTCCTGATTTCTTCTCAAAGTCTGGGCATGGTGAACAGGACCAACTGTGGGTCTTGAAGGACTAGTGAGCTGCTCTGATGCTTAGGTGCAGAGAGAACCCCCAAGAAGGCAGGAGTAGCACGGGAGTGCAGGTGGTAGGGTCCCAGAAGGAAGAAGAACGTTTCAGGAAGGAACTAAATAACATTTGTCAAATGACTGAGTAAGTTGAGGACTTGAGGGGACAATGGGATATGAGTGGGAGGCCCGTGGTGACCCTCTGGGAAGTGCTTTCACTAGCAGTTCACAAGAGAAGTGAGATGAAGGAAGTTTGTGTACAGAATGGGAGGTATTTCCAAATGCTGGTCTGTAAATGGCTTGCCTCAGACCCCTCGAGAGCCACTGCCACTGGCTATACTCTGGCCTCCCGGGAGCACTTCTCTCAGGATTCTCTGTGTAGCAGAGAGAGGCTGGACGCTACGGGTAGGTGCTCACTGTGGCAGACGCTATTGATGTCCCTTTCACATGCCACTCAGTATACACTGTTGGTGTCATACACAGCATGTCAGACTCTCTGCCTGAGGACTTTCTCTGGCCACTGGAGCATGCTTGCCTGCTTGCCAGAAATGTCAAAAAATTCATTTCCCAGGGAGCAGCCCTCAACCCTTGAAGGACAGAAGTTGGTTGATAAATATTTCAGCTTCCTCGCCTCTCAGTGGGAATTGTGGGGGGGGGTGTTTTATCCAATCTCTCAGTAGTCCCCAGTAGGATGGAGTCTGAGGTGCCCAGAAGCATGCTCATTAACATACTCTGCATTTGGCTTCCTTCCCTGTGTCTCACTTCCCTACTTCTCTATTGGTATTCCAAGCTCACCTTTCACCTACACTATTAGTACATATTTCTTGGTCTCAGAGGTGGCTCCTGGGCGAATCCAAAGCTCACCATCTCATTTCATCTTCGTGGGCACACAGAAAAACTACATACTTCAGTGGCCCTCACAGTCTGGTTGAGCCCATGGGACTAGGCTCTGACCCATGGGCAGAAGTGGTACGCATCCACTTCTGGCCACGCATCCAGGTCTGGCCACAAAACTCCTGGTTGGTCATCCATCTCAATCTTTCCTGCCATGGTGACTTCAGAGGCCATGCATTTAAGATGGCAGCACCACAAGGTGGAAGTGACCTGGTGGTCATTGTTTGGAGGGAACCTACTAAGGAGAGCTGTCCCTCCTGTACCAAGTGTGACATGAATGAATGAGAAATAGAACTTCCCTATGTCAAATCGCTGAGATTTGTTTGTTACAAAAGCTAGCACTAATTACCATGACTCACATACCTGCTCTCTCAGACTTGCTTTATTCAATTCTCCAAAATGACTGCTTTCCACCCTCCTTTAAAAATGTCCATTCCCTCAGTGTGGCTGACAACATAGCTGAAAACAGCCATGTGTTAAAGGCAAGGCATATGATTATCTGATTAAAGTACACTCAATTATGAACAATAAGGACCAAATTAGCTACTGAAAGATAGTTCTGTTTTCAAATGGATTCCTGTTTTGTAGGGTCTATGAGGGCAATTTACCTAAATATCGGGACCCTCTTGAGGTCTTTGCGTGATTGTTGGCATGGTCCACTCCCCGCTCTACTGGTGTTGTTCAGAAGAAAGAGGGGTCAACCATTTCTAAGAAATTGCTGGCCTCTGACTCCTGGGATAAAGTCCAGAGTCGTTAATCTGGCATTTCCTGGCGCCCCAAGTGACCCTAACCTACATTCCTCCCCTGATCTTTGCCCTCCTTCCTATGAAACCTCTCAAATCCTACTACTCGGGACAGGGTATGCTTTCCCACCTGTGCATCTTGGCTCCAGTCTACCCTCCGCCTGGAGTGTCATTTCCTCTCCTCTGTTTCTTTCCAGTCCTAGCCCCAATGCACAGGCCTGACTCAAATTTTGCCTCCTCTTTAGAGCCCTGAAATCCCATTTTTCCTTCTCTTGCTGCTATTCATTTGGCCCTCAGCATTTGCTATTTATTATTATTTCTCTCTTTTCATGTGTTTATGTCCTCTCTTCTGAGCTACAAATGAACCATTTAAAGGACAAATTATGCTTATTTCTCTTTTTAATCCCTATAGCTATTAACATAGTGCCAGGAACATGATTACTGAGGATAGATAGTTAACAAATTGAATTTCATAAATATCGCAAATGCAAAGTCTTGTTCATACACAATTTTTTTTTGAGAGAGAGAGTGGGAGAGAGAGAGAGGGTGTGTACACAAGCAGAGAGAGGGGCAGAGGGAGAGGGAGAGAGAGAATCCCAAACAGATTCCACATTCAGCACGGGGCTCGACTCTACGACCCTGAGATCATGACCTGAGCCAAAATCAACAGTCAGATGCTTAACCAACTGAGCCACCCAGGGGCCCCTTGTTCACAGGTAATTTTAAAAAACATATTTAGGGGCACCTGGCTGGCTCAGTCAGTACAGCATGCAACTCTTGATCTTGGGGTTGTAAGTTCCAGCCCCACACTGGGTGTAGAGATTGCTTAAAAATAAAATCTTTTTAAAAGAAAATCTAAAAATCTTATTCAGAAATAATTTTGAACTTACAGAAAAGTTGCAGGAATAAAAATAGTGTAAATAATATCTGCAAATGCTTTGCCTAGATTCACTTGTTCATTATAAATATTTTACCTCATTTCCTCTATATTTATCTATCTATCATGATTTTCTCTTTATCTGTACACACACACACACACACACGCACACGCACACATGCACATGCATAGGCACATACACGCACGATGATTTCCTGAGCCATTTAAAGGTAACTTACATAGGCCCTGAGACTTTACCCTCAAATACTTCAGTGTGTGTTTCCTAAGAATAGAGATAGTCTGTTACCTAACCACAAAAAAGTGATCAACTTCAGGCAACTTAGTACTAATACAACATATTTGGATCAGTAATTTGTTCTCATCCCACTTTTGTCAATTGACCCAATAATGTCCTTAATGGCATTTTCCCCTCGCCTACAGGATCCAATATAGGGTCAGATACTGCATTTAGTTGTCATGTCACCTTAGACTCCTTTGATCTGGGAACATTTCTGTAGCCTTTCTTTGTCTTTTAAGGCACTGCTATTTTTCAAACTAACCCTTCTCCCCCTTTTTAAAGTATGTCAGAATTTGAAAACATTTAGGTTTTATAGATGGGTGTGTGCTTCCTGAGTAGTGCCAGAAATCACCGCAAGCAAGACTGCAGACTTGAGCCTCCTCGTCTTCCCATTTTGAATTTATAATCAATGACAATATTTTTCATTCTGCTATATAGGAACCTTTAACTTATTCTATTTACAGTACCTTTCTCCTTACTTAAGTGGAGTCGGAGTGCAAGAGGAAATGGCAGATCTCTTTCTCCTCCAGCTTCCGCCAGTCTGCAGTCTGCCAGCGAGGAAAAGTCAATAGAGGAAGTGAGAGAGCAAAATGAGAAGCTGAATCTAAGTGGTGGGCTGTTGAGTCTTGCCTGTGGCGTATCTCTCCTCTGAACTCAAAGCGTTTTTACAGACAACAGTCAACCATAGTTCAATAAAATCCCTATGTTGTAGAAAGGGAAGGCCTTAGTAATTTCCGTTGTCTATGAGTGGAAACAGAGACAATGACAGGTGCGATGGCTTTTCTACTTTGAGTCTGAGAGGCAGTGAGGAATCATGGAAAGAGCTGATAAAGGAGTGATTCTATTCAGTTCAGGAGATTTGAATCTATTACCATGGCCACCAAGTAGTTACGTAGCTCAGCAAGTTATATCCTCCCTGAGTCTTGATATCATTATCTGTGAAATGAAGGTTTGGAGTGGACCCGACTGGCTCTAAGTTCCTGTCCGTGCGTCTACCATTCCGTGATGAGGAACTCCAGCGTACTTCACTGCACATCTATGGTGCGCCTACTGTGTGCCGGGCGTTGGCTAGGATCAATGAAGTGAGGGCAGTGAAGCTGGAGCTGTGGTAGGGCAGAGCCCAATCTTGGACCACCGCTTGGCCAGGCAGAGAGGACTTTGAGGGGTGGGGTGGGACTCTGGGCAATTGGAGAATTGGAGAATCTTTTGGAGAAGATAAAGGATTGAGAGATGCAGGGGACACAAGGCAGCAGAGCAGTTGGAGGCATGTTTAGGAGAAAGACTGAGAAGGTTTACCAGCTGAGACTGGGGCTAAGGGAGAGGGTAGGCTGTAATGGGACTCCCGTGTTTCTAACTTGGGCAATGGACTGGACTGTGGTGCTAAATGCAGCTGAAAGTCCAGAAGGAGGAGCAGGTTTGGAGATGTATAATAAGGTCGAGTTAGGATATGTTGGTCTGAAGGTGCGTATGGGCCACTCAAGTGGAAGTTTCCAGCAGGCGGTTGTCTACACAGATCTGAAGCTCAGGGGAAGTCTGGGCTGGAGGCGGATTTGATGGTTAACGTGTTGGAGGTGTGAAGGCCATTGCCCAGGGAGAGTGTGACTTTAGGAAAGGACCATGAATGACCATGAAGAACAGGAGTTCTGTTGTCTCGTTAGGTCTCATTCTTCATCTGCTGAGATCTTCTTAGCCATGTGATCGCGGGCAAGTAACTTTGAACCTGTTTCTTTATTTTTAACAATGGCCCCGATTCATAGACTTATGAGAATCTGAGATGTAAAGAAATCCAATCTATGAAACTCTTAAGAGGAGCAGGAAGGATGCCATAGGAAACACTATTGCACCATTTGCAAAGCTCCCCTCACCCTTACTGCCTTGCTTGCCACAGTAGTTTGTAACCAGTTGCTGAATTTCTCTGAGCCTTGGCTCTGCCCTCTGTGACACAGAGACAGTGAAACTGTTCTGGTTATCTCAGAGAATTCTTTTGAAAATCCAGTGAGATAAGGCTTTATGTGAACACTGCCATATAAATGTTAGTTATGATGAAAATGAATGGAACAAAGAGACATGAACAATTTGTCAGTGTTTTCTGTGCTGTTACCACCATGGAGTGTCGGTCAGTATCAACAACAGAGGGATGTTCTAAACAGTCAGTGGCAGAACTGGAATAAAACTGAAAGCCTCCAACTCCTGATCATAGATATGCTAACTACTGTGTGAGGCTAATTTGCTGACCTGGGTTTTTCCCCAGTGTGGTGGAGCAGAAAGGAGTAGAACTGTGAGTAGAAGTTGTGAGACTACCAGGGCCTTGAGGTCTCTTGTCATCACTACTTGTCCACTCTGCTGTGCCCCCAGGCAGGAATTGTAAATATCAACTCTGCCCTTAATGGTGTGATCACAACGCCTCCTAGAACTTTCAATTCTCAACTCCAGGTGGGAAAGAGAATAGAAGCATTACCGCAATAACATGTATCGCACGCCAGCACCCAGAAGGTTCTGGATAAATTAGCTAACTGGGCAGGCCAGATTTTCGACATAGAAGAAGACAGAAGTATTTACTGGATAGGGCCACCCCAGGTCTAAACTAGCCCATGATTACAGAGGCCCTGGGCCAGATTCTGGTCTGGGTGGCAGAGATGGGTGAGATTGATGACCTGAGCTCATATCAAAGTTGCTTTAACTTGTTTTTTTCCCCCAAAGCAGCTAAAAAGCTGTGCAAATGATATATACAAGATAAGAAGGCAGGGACATAGATGCAACTCCCTGTCACTTGTCTTCCTTTTTTTTTTTAGTGATCCCGGAAGCCTGAAAACAGTGAGATGTCCCCCAGGCCAGAGTTGCCCAGAGTTGTAAGCCCATTGCTGTTGGAACTCCAGCCACAGAACCATGCAGAAACTTGTACAACCATATAAGGCAGTATTCTGGTACTCAGCAAGCCCCTTCACTCAAGCCTAAAGTCTAGGTTTGGTCCCCCAAATTCTTGCTGGAGCACCACAGGAGCAACTGCCTCTTAGCTTTGCCTAGGAGTTTTTCACTGATGGTTCTTTCCAGGTTTTCTGTAGCAGGCCTGCCTGTGGCTTACATTACAGAGTTAAACCCTGTATCTTCCCTTCCCTTCCCTTCCCTTTCCTTTCTCCTTTCCTTCCCTTCTTTTCTCCCTCCCTTCTTTCCTGTTCGCTCTCTGTTTTTAATAGATTATATGTTTTTGAACACTTTTTATTGCAGAGAAAGTGATCAGATAGTACAGATACACAGATAGTTCCCACATACCCTCCCTGGCCCCACTACCTTGCACAGTTTCCCCTATTGTTAACACCTCACATTAGCATGACACATTTGTTAAGATTCACGAACCAAAATGGATACATTTTTATTAACTAAAGCCCATATTTTCTTCAGATTTCCTTAGTTTACCCCTAATGGCCCTTTTTCCAGGATCCCATCCAGGATACTACATGACATTTCATTGTTATATCTCCTTAGGCTCCTCTTGGCTGGGACAGTTTCTCAGATCATCCTTGTTTCTTGACCACCCTGACAGGCTTGAAGGGTACTGGCCAGGTACTTTATAGGATGCCCCACTACTGGGATTTGTCTGATTTTTTTTCTCACAATTGAACTGGGATTGTGGGTTTGGGGAGGAAGGCCACAGAGGCAAAGTGCCATTTTCATCACATATCAAGGGTACATGCTAACAACATGACTGATGACTTCTGATGTTAATCTCGGTCAAGATAGTGTTTGTCAGCTCTCTCCACTGCAAGGTTACTCTGCCCCTTTTCCCATACTGCCCTCTTTGAATGGAAGTCACTCTACACAGCTCACATTTTTTTTTTAAAGATTTTGTTTATTTATTTGACGGAGAGAGAGATCACAAGCAGGCAGAGAGAGAGGCGGAAGCAGGCTCCCCGCTGAGCGGAGAGCCCGACATGGGGCTCGATCCCAGGTCCCTGAGATCATGACCTGAGCCGAAGGCAGAGGCTTAACCCACTGAGCCACCCAGGCGCCCCCGCAGCTCACATTTCAAGCGTGGGAAGCTATGGTCCATTTCCTTGAGGATGGAGTGTTTACAAAATTTAATTTCAATTCTTCTGCATGGAAGATTTCTTTCTTCTCCCCATTTACTAATTTGTTCAATCATTCATTTGTGTCAGTATGGACTCGTGGATATTTATTTTCTATTTTGACTTATAATCCAGTACTATTTTTTTTTTTAAGATGTTATTTATTTATTTGACAGACAGAGATCACAAGTAGGCTGAGAGGCAGGGAGAGAGAGAGAGGTGGAAGCAGGCTCCCCACTAAGCAGAGAGCCCAATGCGGGGCTCGATCCCAGGACCCTGGGATCATGACCTGAGCCGAAGGCAGAGGCTTTAACCCACTGAGCCACCCAGGCGCCCCAATCCAGTACTATTTTATTGATTGTGTTTTTCACATTGTTCCAGCTTTGGCCACTGGGAGCTCGTTCAGTTCCTTTCTTCCTTCCCCCATCCTCCCTTCCTCCTTCTTTTCTTCTCTTTCTTTCTTTTTCCCTTTCTCTCTCTTTTCTTTTCTCTTGGCACTTCCTTACTTCCTGGCATTACTAGTCTCTTTTGAAAAAGAATTCTTGTTCAGATCGTCAGCCAACCAAAATGCAGTCTGAGCTTCCAGTATACCAGGCAGAGAGAATTCAAGAATGAGCAGATCTCAGATCTGCCCTCCAGGAACTCTCAAGGGTAGGGTGGGGAAGTGGGCAGAAGGAAGGAGAAACAGGTAAGAAAAGAGAGTATGGAGAATACTTTGGCAGAGGGTGGAAACTCAGGATGCTCGCCCCAGTTATATGTACTCACTTCTCTGCCTCTCCTGAGCATTTCTGATTGATTCTTTTCAGCTCCACACCCTGAGCTAGTTTTTCTTTCCCTTGGTCTCTGCTCAACTGTTGCACTTTTTCAGGCAGAGGAGTATTACAGCAAGAGCAGAGCAGCTCCCACAGATAAGTGATAATGGTAATCTACATTGATGTTTATTGTACATAAAATGGCTCCTGACCGTAGCGAAGAAGGACTATGACAGCCTTCTATTAGCGCTTTGCAACTCCTGTGGATGTGGGGTAGCTTGAGATTATGGATAAAAGGGAAAGTGAGTGAGAACTTCAGGAGCAGAAATTTGATTTTCTTCCCTCCCAACCTGCAGCCTTGTCGAAGATCGAAGATTGGTGTCCCAAGAACCTACTCTCTCAATCTCTAGCTTCGCATTTCCAAAGTCCGGCTAATGGCCAACCCTTGGTTAATCGACATCTGAGCAGTAATTATTTTTAGATTGCCTACTATATGTCCTGCCACTCAGTGTTATGTGAGCATGTAATGAAATCCATGCCCTAGTGCATTAACTAACCTTTAGAAAAAAACCTTTCAATAGCATCTCCCCCTGCTTCCCCCTTCACAAAGAGCTGGCAAAAAGCCCCTGGACTTGAGTGCTAAATGTCGAACCATTAAAAACTCTGGTGAAAGCCATGAAGTCATCAAGTATTGACCTGAGAGAACATTTAGCACCATCTGATTTCTCCATCCTGACATCAACATGAAATGGACCTTACATGCCAATGAATCACTTTCTCTATTTAAGTTCACAGGGTTTGTCTAAAATAGCTCCCTTGGTACAAAATGGAAATTTAGCCCAGGGATTATAATGGTGAGTGGTAGACTCAAATTTTGTGCTTTCATCATAAGAAAAAGAAGGCTTACTAAAATTAGATTTTTTTTTTTTTTGCTGGAGGAGGGATGATAAGGTAGAAGTGTCTTCTTATTCACAGAAACCATTAAGAAATTAGAAATCCAGTTCCACTTATACATTTTCTTAACATCCTGTGTTCTCCAAATGTAGCATGAGGATTTTATTCAAGATGTATATTCTAGCACCCCACACAGACATGTTGATTTAGTTGGTGTAGCAGATGATGTCGGGCCCCTGTTCATTTTTTTCAACCCTTATCATTATGGTGTACCCAAACCTGACCATCAACTCCTGGGAACTTCATCTTTTTGCCACAGGGCTCTGATTTTTGCAGATTGGAAGTATCAGGGAATTAAGGCCACCCAAGTGTAGCTTCAGTTGATGACTGAGGGGAAGTGGTATCCAAACAGAACTCCCTCTCTTCCTCAGTGGCCTAATTCTGAGAAGCATGTACTATACTGTTCCCAAAGTTCCCTAGAGGGATTAAATTCAAGTTGCTCACAGTGGTAAATGGCATGAGAGTACACCTTTTATTGGCTGTCTTCCCTTCCCTGTCTCACTTCCCCACTCTCCCCTACTTGTGTTTCCTAGGACCACCTCCCAAATCAACTTTCAGCAATTGAATCCTCATCCCAGGGTCTGCCTCTGGGGGAACTCAAACTAGGACAGTTGGTCTGGAGTTGAGCCCAGCAATCTGCATTTTTTTAAAAGATTTTATTTATTTATTTGACAGACAGATCACAAGTGGGCAGAGAGGCAGGCAGAGAGAGAGGGAGGAAGCAGGCTCCCTGCTGAGCAGAGAGCCCGATGCGGGGCTCGATCCCAGGACCCTGGGATCATGACCCAAGCCGAAGGCAGAGGCTTTTACCCACTGAGCCACCCAGGCGCCCCGCAATCTGCATTTTTAACAAGCACCCTAAAATGACTTGGTGCACACGGCACAATATCCAAAGTTTTGAGAAGTTCTGTTCTGAGAATCTAATGATAATTAAATGAAAGGCTATTACCATTCTTTTTTTTTTTAAATTTTTCTACCATTTTCCAGAGACTTTCCATTGCCCTCAAGTCTTATGACTATTGCTTGGGGAGAGAGACGGAGAATGAGAGGGAGGTTTTATCTGCTTGACCTCTTTCCTCCAGGGTCCAGCAGGGGTGGGGGTGGGAAGCCAGATGGTGCCCAGCTAGGTCTCCCTTGGAAGTCAGGGTGGGTATGAAGGGGATTTGGAGGCACTGAAGGGGCCCATTCCTCAAAGAGCTGTCTCAAGAGAGTACCATGAGTGGAGAAATAAAAGTCAAGGAATGAAATTGGACCAGTGAGTGTTGAGCTGCAGTTTTTGGGTCACAAACTGGAAGTGTGGAACCAAAATAAAGTCAGAGAGGTGAAGGAACAGGCTGAGGGCATGATGAGAGGGGGTAATGAGACTGAAGGCCCATTCGGGGTTAATCACATGATTTCCAGTGGTTCATGCCAGAGTTTTTAATCTCATGCCCTTGACATTCTCTGTAGAGCTGGGGACAGGCCAGTATACATGACCCCTGAGGCAGATGAAACATGAAATTATGGTGTGTGCACACACACACATACCTGTACACACACACACACACACACACACACACACTCATTTGAAGGACTTGGATATTGAGACAACTTTGAAGAAGAAATAATGGGTAGAGCAGAACTTTGTTCTTTATACTTATTTTTCTGTTATAATTATTTTTTACTTTAGTGTTCTTTTTACTCTACATTACATGTCTTTTCAGAGTATAGAGACTTTAATGGTTTTAAATTGGACTTGGAACACACCCTTCAAAGAGCTCAGCAGGTAGCAGCCACATACCCATTGAACTGATGCTCTTTGTTCCGAATCCAATCCAGAGTGTCCATTCTAGCTAGTTGTTGTTCCTACTACGGAAGTTCCCAGGTGAACAGCAGCTCATCTGACCAAGAAAGACCCAACTCCTGGGAAGCCCTCATCAGGTCCCCTTTTGTGAAGGAGTAGGACTTTGTCTCTTGTGCTTCCAGCTCCCAGCTGAGATTGGATTTCTCCTAGATCCCACTGAAATCAAGACATTGCCACTCTTAGTTATCTTGCCCAGAGATTTCTGCTCTTGGGTTCCTGCCCACTAGATTATCAGATAACTAACCCTTGGAGCCTGCTGTACAGGCACTGGAACACTGTAATATAGATTGCTGGTCATGCTCCTTGGGACCAGCCTTACTGGACCACTTAGACTATTTAGCCAAACTCTACTGAACCCTGTTATTTTGCTCCTAGATCCCAGCATTCTTTGCAGCTGAACCTGCATGGCTAATTGAAGAGAAGCTTTAAAAAGTAACAATTACAAATGTAAGCTCCACCAACAATATCCATCTGTGTTTTCCAAGCCCTTTGAACAGTGCCTGGCGCAGTAGGCAGTCAGTCAAATTGGTGAACAGATGAATGATATGATGTTGACAAGGAAGAAAAGGGATATGGCATGTCACACAGAGAGCTTTTCAATTAGCTCAAATATGTATGTATTATAAGTGGAAGGGGGACTCGACATAACTGTTTCATGAAGAGTTTCGACTCAGTGGGGATAGAAACATGAAAGTGTTTCATTTAGCTTTAATCTCTGCTTCCAACTGTGCCCTGTCTTATTGCTCTTCCTGTTTTCTTAATAACATCTTGGGCAAATTCCATAACTTTCTGGTCACTTCTGATTTTTAGAAGTCCAGTCCATTTTAAAATTTCAATCTCAACTTTGATCTCAATCTCGTTTCCTCTCCCTGTCCAAGCCTAAGGTTGAGCTGTGTTGGAGTGGTCTGGTCTAGCTCTAAAAGCTATCCTCCCCTCTCTTCAAGGCCTAGCTCACCGAATATGTTGGCTAAGGGGTGGTGGGAGAAGAAAAGGAAACAAGGGTCTCTTTACTAAATGGGCTATGATTGTTGCTCTTTCTCTTGGTTGCTGTGGCTTCTTTGGTACCCACTGCTGGGTCTCTGTAACCTCTGGTGGCAGCCTTCCAAATGCTGACATTATGGGACACATAGTGAGTTCCTTTTAGGGTAGTGGTTCTCAGAGACCCTTTCTTTGGCCTGCAAGATCAAAACTGTTTTCATACTAATACTGAGATCTAATTTGTCTTTTTCACTGTGTTGGTATTTATAATGATAGTTCACAAGCAATGTTTGGTAAAACTTCCTGAGCCTTAGCATGGACCAAAACAGTAGCACCAAACTGTACTAACAGCTGTGCTATTGTTTTAAAAAGATTTTATTTACTTTTGGTCACAAGTGCATGAGAGAGAGAGGGAGAGAGCAAGAGAGTGTGAGCATGAGTTGGGGGGAAGGGCAGAGGGAGAAGTGGTCTCCCCACTGAGCAGGGAGCCTGATGCAGGACTTGATCCCAGAACCCTGGGATCATGACCTAAGCCAAAGGTAGACACTTAACTTACTGAACCACCCAGGCACCCCAGCCATAGTATTCTGCATTGCTGTCACTTTTGGTAACAAAACGAAATGGAATCCAATCTATGATTGGCCTTGATGGGACAGTAAAAATTACTAATTATGTTAGGTCTTGACCTTTGAGTATATGCCTTTTGAATATTCTGTGTGATAAAATGGTAAGTATGCATAAAGCACTTCTGCTGCACACTGAAATATGATGATTGTTTTGAGAAAAATTATGTGTCTGAGTTGCGAGCTCAACTAGCTGTGGAAAATTTTCATGGAAAATCATTTTCACTTAGAATAATTCCTGACAGACACACTATGATTATTTAGCACCATTTTCTTGTGAATGATTGAAGTAAGCCCACCATTACAACTGCTACAAAAACAAAAAAGAACAACAAACTATTGTCAATGATAAAACTTGACGTTGCAAGCAAAAATGAAAGTTCTGTAAAACTTGCATTCACCATTGTGAGCATGAAAGCTTCTGAGTTTTTGAAAACTCTTCTGGTGTGCTGACTGGTGAGATCAGTGGTGATATTAACACCTGACTTTTTGAAATTATACAACAAAATGTGTGAACATTTGGAACATCTGTATAATTCAATGAACCAATATTTTGGAATTGTCAATGCATGATTTTGTAACATTGTGTATGGGGAAAAGATCTATGAAAAGTACAAGGCGGACCAATGGGTTTTAATGTGACAGAATATAAAAATTTAGTTGTTATGACTTGGAATTTCACATTGTGACAAACCTTTAAGAAAATATCTATCAAGTTTTAGTGTAGTATCAAAGAAAAACATTTATAATTACCTGAGAAGGTCATTAAATCTCATCCTTTTTAAAAAACAATTTAGTTTATAATTAAAAATTTTTTTTTAAGATTTTATTTATTTATTTGACACACACAGAGAGAGAGAGAGAGAGAGAGAGAGATCACAAGTAGGCATAGGGAGAGGGGGAAGCAGGCTCCCTGCTGAGCAAGAGCCCGATGCAGGACTCAATCCCAGGACCCTGAGATCACGACCTGAGCTGAAGGCAGCGGCTTAACCCACTGAGCCACCCAGGTGCCCCTAAATTTAAACAATTTTTAATTTAAATTCAATTTAGTTAACATATAGTGTATTATTGGTTTCAGAGATAGAATTTAGTGATTCATCAGTTGCATGTAACACCCAGTGCTCACTACATCACATGCCCTCCTTAATGCCCATCCCCCAGTTACCCCATCCCCCCACTGACCTCTCCTCCAGCAACCCTCAGTTTGTTTCCTACAGCAGCAATTGCACTACTAGGTATTTATCTACAGGATACAAAAACTTATCCCTTTTCTAACTACATATCTGCATGAGACAACAAAGTGAATGCAAAGGCTGATATGAGGACCCAGTTGTCTTCTGTTAAGTCAGAGATTTGCAAAAATTAAAAACAATGCCAGTCACTTTTTTTTTGGAAGGTAGAGCTAATTTTTATTAAAAAATGTGTTATTTATGCAAGCATGTAACGGGCTTTAATGTTACTTTTAAATGAAGCTGTAAATAAATATAA
Source organism: Lontra canadensis (assembly GCF_010015895.1). Lineage (NCBI taxonomy): Eukaryota > Metazoa > Chordata > Mammalia > Carnivora > Mustelidae > Lontra > Lontra canadensis. The sequence goes on from NW_022631110.1 coordinate 4,149,542, forward strand.
AAAATTCTCAGTTTCAAATTTGAGTACAGTAATTCTCAATAACTATAAGTCATATGAACAAAAGCTCTCTGGGATCTCAATAATTTTTAAGAGTGTGAAAGGATCCTGAGACCAAAGAATCTGAGAACTAGAGATTAAGAGCTTTGCCACTCCAGGGTGGTCCACAACCAACAGAACCCAAAGCACCAGGGATCCTGTTAGAAATGCAAAGCCCCCTTGGGATGTCTGGGTGGTTCAGTGGATTAAGCACCTGCCTTGGGCTCAGGTCATGATCCCAAGGTCCTGGGATGAAGTCCCACATCAGGCTCCTTGCTGAGCAGGGAGCCTGCATTTCCCTCTGCCTGCCACCCCCCTTGTGCTCTCTCTCTCTGTCTGACAAATAAATAAATCTTAAAAAAAAGAAAAAAGAAAAAAAAAGAAAAAGAAAGGCAGAGCCCTATCTCAGACTCGCTGAATCAGAACTTGCATACTAATGCCCGGATGACCCACAAGGGCACAGCAAGGCTGAGAAGTATTGTAGTAGAGAGCCCCACAGGCCTCCCCACTATATAGGTCCCCAATGGGGGAGCGCTGGCTCAGCTTCTTTTCCTTCCCTCTCCCTTGGCTGCTACTTAGGTGCATGCCCCACACCTCCTGCTGCTGGGGGTGCCTATGTCTAGCGGGCAGCCCTCTTGAGTGGGATGCTGGCACAGTTGCTTAAGCCCAGATACCTTCTTCCTCAGTGTCTCCTCGGCCTGTAGGAAATACACACATTCTTGCTTTGCCAGATTGTGGCACGCAGGCACGTCTGCCATAGCCCCCTTCATTGTCATTTTAGGTGTGCTGTTCAGCATGTTCCCTGCCTTACCCCTTTCTATACTGCCAGGCTAGAAGCAGGCACCAGCTTCTCTGTTCGCAGAAGCCCCCGAAATCCCACCCATCCCTCACCACGCTCTGCTGTGCGCACTAGGATGGGTCTGCAGTTTCTGCCCTTTAGCGAGTATCCAGCTGGAGAAGGGGGGGCGATCCATGCCTCCTCCTCCTTTTCGTCTTCTTTTTTGGTAACAGCTTTACTGAGATACCATACAGTTCTCTCATTTAACGTGTACAATTTAGTGGCTTTTAATATGTTCACAGACTTGGGCAACCATCGCCACACTCAATTTTAGAACGTTTTCATCACCCTAAAAAGAAACCCTATACTGTTTAGCCATCATCTCTTCAGTCCTCCCACCATTCCCTCCCTGCCCCCCCCAGCCTCTGGCAAGCACGAATCTGTTTTCTGTCTTTATGCAGTTGCCTTTTCTGACCATTTCATAGAAATGTAATCACACAGGGGCGCCTGGGTGGCTCAGTGGGTTAAAGCCTCTGCCTTCGGCTCGGGTCATGATCCCAGGGTTCTGGGATCGAGCCCTGCATCGGGCTCTCTGCTCAGTGAGGAGCCTGCTTCATCCAATCTCTTTCTCTGCCTGCCTGTCTGCCTACTTGTGATCTCTGTCTAATAAATAAATAAAAATCTTAAAAAAGAGAGAAATGTAATCACACAATATGTGATCCTTTGTGCCTGGCTTCTTTCGCTTAGCATGACGTTTTCAAGTTTATCCATGTTGTAGCAGGTGTCAGCACTTCCTTCCTTCTCATGGCCAAACAATATTCCCTTGCATGGGCGTACCACATTGTATTTATCTCATCTGCTGATGGACATTCAGTTTCTTTCTACTTTCTGGCTGCTGTGAATAATGCTGCCATGAGAGTTCATGTATAAGTTTGGCGTGAGCACGTGTTTTCATTTCTTTTGCGTATACACCCAGGAGTGGAAATGCTGAGTCATGGGGTAATTCTGTGTTTAATCTTTGCCTTGCCCAGTGGAAGTGAAAGAGAATGCACTTATCACTCCGTGATCCCTCACAGGCTGATTACCCCATAACTTGTGTGGCTCATTCCCAGTACTCAACTTATAGAGGCTGGAGGGACTTGTGCCACGGGAGTGGGGCCCATTTGGTGGGCTGACTGGTCTCAGGAGTTCACAGCTTTCTTCAGAATGTGGAGCTACTTCCAACTTCTCTGTCCTCAGCTTTAGGCCCAAGGCTCTATCCAACATTCTCTAGTTTATAAAAGAACAAATACAAACCTGTAAAATTATTATCAGAACTATTTCAACCCCAGATGAATCCAGGTTTGGTCAAGAAAAGCTAACTCTTTTGGGGATCAGTCTTTCAATTTATCCCTGACTCACCAAGAATGCAAATGGAATTAGCCTGGCTGCCTGGGTCTGATGGGGTCATGTTGGTGGGCGATAGAGAGAGCACAGAAAGGTCGGAACACATTTGGTTAAGAGGAATTGAAAGCAAAGATAAGTGAGGAGATCATCAGAGAGCCACAAGCTGCTATAAATGGATTTATGTCTTCTGACATAGAAAAATGACGATCCGAGAGGATTTAGACTAATGCAGATGAAATTGCTGAGCAACCGCTGGTAATTCTGAGGAATTATGGGAAGAGGAGAGCTCAAAGACTGGAAAAGGGAAAATGTCCGAATTTCCCAAAAACTCTAACCTCAAACTCGAAATTGAATTCACTCAAACATTCTAGAATGAATTATTAAATCGAGTGGTTTCTGGGTACTTAGACAGGAAAGAAGAGTTGGCCAGCAAGCAGTGTGGAGCCACTGAGTCCCACCGGGTGAGTGAGTGCCCTGGCAGCTTCAGGCTGTGACGGCATGGAGGCTTTACAACTGGGTTTTCATCCTCTTTGTCATAAAACTCCCATTTCCTGATAAGATGGGGAATCACGGATGGGATGAAAACCAGTTGGGGATGGTGTCCATATGGAACTGGTTGACCGGCTCTCCTCAGAGAGTGCTAATGAATGTTAAATCAAAAGCAGATCGCTGGTAATAATACTAGCAATTCTAGCAATGAAGAAGGGAACAGTAGCTGTTACTTCCTGAGTTCTTAGTACGCGCCAGGCATTGTTAGCAATGCTTTCCTCATATTAGCCAATTAACCTCATAGTCACTCCATGAGATAGGAACTGTTACTAGGGCTGGGTTTACAGATGTGGAAAGCGAGGGCTTGAGCAGTTCAATTATTTGTCTAAGGCCACACAGTAAGTGATGGAGCTAGCACTTGAACCCAGAGCCTGTCCTCTCAGCAAGCATGCTCAGTCCTGCTGAGGATGAGTTAGAAGATAGATAGGTGTTAGAAGATAGATTCAGAATTCTGCTATAGAAATCCTGGCTCCAGGGGCACCTGGGTGGCTCAATGGGTTAAGCCTCTGCCTTTAGCTCAGATCATGATCTCAGGGTCCTGGGATCGAGCCCCACATCGGGTTCTCTGCTCAGCAGGGAGCCTGCTTCCTCCTCTCTCTCTCTCTGCCTGCCTCTCTGCCTACTGTGATCTCTGTCTGTCAAATAAATAAATAAAGTCTTTAAAAAATTAAAAAAAAAACAACAAATAAAAGAAATCCTGGCTCCAGGAAGTAGTATTTTTATTTTTTCCATACCAGGTCGCTGTTTTGGGGTATGTGATTCAAAAGGGCCTAGAGTATGAGTTGGCAGGTACGTGACGTAGCCACCTCAGGCCCAACCCCTGGTACCTAATGCTCAGGCCCTTCATTCATCCCTATTTGCCCAGTATGAGTGCTTCTTCCCCCTGGGAAGATAAGCCCAGGGGATGGGGACAAACCTGACATATGAAGCCAGAACAAGCAAGTTTTGAGCTGTCTTTTCTTAAAAGTTACCTCTGATTGTGGAGTGAAATGGTATGACCCATATTTAAGATATCTACGTGCAAATGGCTGTATTTTGGGGGGTCTTTCTCTGAGCCCACTGAATTCCTTCCAGAAAGACCCCATCACTGATGCCCAGGTGGGAACTATTTTTCTTCAGCATTTTGTATCAGTGCTACTCAGACTTTGTTTTCTTTTAAAGATTTATTTATTTATTTTGAGAAAGGGAGAGAGAGAGAGAACATGCATCAGCAGGAGGAGGGGGAAGAGGATGGGGAGGTATAGAGGGAGAGAATCTTTCAAGCAGGTTCCCTGCTGAGTGAGCAGCCTGATGTGGGGCTTGATCCTACAACCCATGACCTCATGATCAAGAGTCAGGTGCTTAACGGACTGAGTCCTCCAGGCACCCCAGTGCTTCTCAGACTTTAATGTGCATGGAAATCTCCTGGGGATCTTCTAAAAATTTGGATTCTGATTCAGTAGGTCGGGGAGGGGCCTGACTCTGCATTTCTAATGAGCATCACCTCTGGTATCAGCATCCACCTCTGGTCAGTGGACTGACTTCAAGTAACAAGATTCCACCTTACTGTTCAAGGCTCTGAGCCTATTAGCAGCTTGGGAATGCTTAGTAATTTGTAAACTGATCTGGACATGTCTCTAATTTAAGAACATTAGTCATCAGTTACCAGGTTATGTAAAGCACTGTAAAATAGAAGATGGGTTTTTTTTGGGGGGGAGGGGTTGGGGGAAAAGAATACTTTATTTGCAGTTCAGAGCAAGATTTAACTGACCTTCTGACTTTAGTCATTTGAGGGTTCAAAGATGACTGGGCTCACTTGAAGAATCAAAACATTACTATTGTATAGATGGCCAATACAAGGCTTAATTCTCATGACAAAGATGGAAAGACAAGCATGGTGGAAATTTACTACTCCCATGATGAGTCAGTGGTGAGGGAAACCCACAGGGATGATGTCATCAATGCTCTCAATTTATATTTACTATAGAATCTATAGTTTTTTCCCTTCCCAATACTATCTCTATCTTAAAAAAAATATGAACCTTTCCTCAAGACTTTCCTTCCCTCTTTGTCACTCTGGAGGTTATGAAAAATATTCTTGCTTTTTAGCTAAAACTCTTTACAATATGAGATCTAAATTTGGTTTTTCAGATTTTTTTCTTTAGAAAAGTTATAAATACACTAATTTTCTACATTTTTTACAACATTCTTATCCCTTCTAAAATTAGTGAGTCTACCTCTCAACCCCCCCCTTAGAGTAAGAAAAATGAAAAGAGCCATGTCAACATTCTAAAGCCTGGGGAAACACGCCAGAAATGAAGGTCTGCAGAGACTGATGGAAGAGAAAAATGCACAGAAACAACACCCAGTGCAAGTCCATTCTCCATTTCTGTATTTTTAAAAGAGCAAACCCATTTTAGGGTGAAGGTAGGAGGGGGAATTAAAAATGTATAACCAAAGATTATGTTTGAAGCTCTCTCTTGCTGATTTTTTGGGTATGATTTTTGATTTTTATGTTTGGACACTCTGTATAGTGTGCCAAGAGGATTATTGATAAATATCTAGGTTTTCATTGACCTCACTGACTCGTGTTTCCTATAGTGGTTCTAATGAGTTCACATTTGAACGTTAATTATGATTTTTGGAAAGCAGGAACATCCACAAGCAGCAAAATGCTAGACCTGGATGCAATAGTCCATCCCCAACAAGCTCTGTTATTTAATATCCCTTTGCTTTATGAGATCAAATTTCTGCTCTGGTGTAGAGATTTCTGTAAAAGGTCAGTTCTGATATTGGAAGGGAACATTTAATCAAAAATAGTATGTAGAAAGATAATGCAGAGATTATATCAAATAATAACCTTTATTCTCTCTGACATAAACCAACCATTACCAAGAATATTGAAGCTCAGAGCTGCTGTGTGTTGAGTCATATTTAGAGAATTAATATCAGCCATAAAGTAGCTCTTACACAGAATATTACAATGCAAAACCATTATGTTATATTTATAGAATTAGTATAATCCATGGAAAAAATAACTTTTTATATTATTAAAGTTAGCAGATGTTCTTGTTTCATTCAAGGCAATGCATCATTTAGTTATTATTCATACTGTTGGTAAAACTGTCACTGAATTTTTAAATATATCTCATTTAGGTTCAGCTGCATTATGCTTTTATCTTAGAAGAAAAAAAAGAAACACAAGCACAGTAAACATTTTGTTTCAAATGATAAAATCCTCAAGTATTGTTAATACAAAACCATGCAAAAATTAGTTGTGTATGTCTGCTTTTCAACAATTTACTAGGATTATGGAATTAGTAATCTAGAATGTATAGCAAAATTCAAGGAATAAGAATGATTTTAGTCTGAACTGATAGGCACCAGTGTTGTGTGTTGTCTTGGGAATTTTGATATGTTGCAGGATGCCAGTTGGGTAACTCACACTCGAGTATGTTGTTGTCATGTGCAGAGTCTACAGAAGTCCATCCCCTTCCCCAGCCCACGTTTCCTCCCTGCAGTTAGCTGCCCCAAGACCCCTCCTTCCTCAGCTTTTCCAATCAGTCCTTTTTCTTTGTACATGCCCCTCTCTCTGGGCCTTCCCCATCCAGGAACAGAAGCCCACTTGAATCTCCCGTTAGCCTTAGTGGTTACCGGCATTTGCTTCGATGGTGGACGCTCTGGGTTCAAATCCCAGCTGTCACTTTCCAGATGTGTTCTCTATACTGGGGCTAACGGGACCTCACTGTCAGGGTGGTTGTGTGCATCAAGATAAGGTAAGGTATGGAGAGTGCTTGTGGGTGTGCAGTGGGCCACTCTTTAATGCCACTTCCTGTCACTCTTCTCATTTCTCATTTCTTCTCACTTGCTGTAGTCACGTATATTCTCTGCATCTGGGACTGTCCCCATCTTCTGTCCCCTCTTGGTTTCACAGCAGTTTCCATCAGTGGGTGCAGTGTAATAAGAGCCTGGAAATGGCCTTAACACGGCCTCTACAGAATCCTGCAATTAGACCTGTAATGGGACATGTAGGTGGTTCAAGGGGTTGCAAGTTCTGGAAGCTTCACAGTGAGTTCTACCAGAGAAGGGGCTGTGTATTCTTCATCCCCAGCACAATCCCTGTGCCTGGCTATAGCAAGCAGGTGCTGAATGAATGTTGATGGAATAAATCCACCGCTGCCTCCTGCCATCAGGGATTCCAGACTGGGCTGGAGGAGGGAATAGAGGCGTGCATTCCTTTGTGCAAATGAGGACTTCTAGGATAATTTACCTCAGGACTGAAAATATTTCACTAGCTAATCACCTCCACAATTTACACTGTACTTTCACATTGGTAACTTGATTTAAGATAAGATTTTACTCGAATCTATTCTCCACAGAGCCTTCAGAGTAATTTTTCTTAAGATGAAACTAAACTTGGCAATTTCCTGCTTGAAATCTTTCAGGGCTGACTGGCTGACTACAGAAAGAATTTCAACTTCTTCACAGGGCAGGCTCAGTCCTTTTTTTAAAGATTTGTTTATTTATTTGATGAGGGGACAGAGTGAGAGAATCCTCAAGCAGACTCTCCATCTAGTGCAGAGCCCATTGGCTTAGTCCTACTACACATAATTTCTGCTCCTCCTTTGGTGATCCCCTGCCCTCTCTTCTCTTTAGACATAGGGAACTTTCTAGACATATAGACCCCCTTGCTAGTTCTACTTTCACATAGGCATCTGTGCCTTCTGTTTATGCTGTTCCCTCTGCCTGTTCCTCCCCCATCTATCTAGACCACAACATCCATCTATCAGTCAAACTCAGAATAATTTATGGGGCTATGATATTGGTAACGGAGCGGTGAGGCACAACTGGCCGAGGTTATAGGGACAAGAGATGTGTTTAGAGCATCTATATCCAGGATATGGGGAAGCCATGGAAATAGTTGGACTTAGGGTCAACTAGGAACTTGGTAGTCAAGGTGGAAGCAGTTTGTTTGAGGCCTGGGGAATTTTATTTTTCTTTTTTAAAAAAGATTTAGGGGCGCCTGGGTGGCTCAGTGGGTTAAAGCCTCTGCCTTCGGCTTGGGTCATGATCCCAGGGTCCTGGGATCGAGCCCCGCGTTGGGCTCTCTGCTTGGCAGAGAGCCTGCTTCCTCCTCTCTCTGACTGCCTCTCTGCCTACTTGTAATCTCTGTCTGTCAAATAAATAAATAAAATCTCTAAAAAAGATTTATTTATTTGGGAGAGAGTGCACACACGTGAGTTAGTAGCAGGGGAGGGGCACAGAGAGTCTTAAGCAGACTCCACTGAGCACGGAGCCTGACACAGGGTTCCATCTCACAACCCTGAGATCATGACCTGAGCTGAAACCATGAGACAGACACTTAACTGACTGTGTCACCCAGGTGCCCCAGGGAATGTTTTTTAATAGAACTTCTTCTCCATACCCAAGGCTGACAGTCCCAACAAGGAAGTCTAGTTGGAATGAGGGGATGACACACACATGTTGTCTTAGTTTGGGGTCCCTCAAAAGCAGACTTTGAATCAAGGATTGGAGTGCAAGTAGTTTGCGTGGGAGGCGATCCTAGGAAGCACTGGTAGGGGAGTACTAAGAGAGGCAGCAAAGGAAAAGAAGCCTATACAGGAGATGTTACTGAACAGCATCCTGCTGTGGGCAACTGGGGCTCAATTCCCCTTGGGAGACAATGGGAGATAATGCAGAACACGCTTCATAGTCTACCAAAGAGGTAAGGGAGTTGGGGAGTTTATCCACCAATTCCCATCTGGCATTGGTTGGGGGTTGTTTCTGGGTGTGCTGGGGAAGGGGAGCATCAGATCCATACATAGAGGCTGAAAGAACTCCAGCAGTTCTTGTAGCTGGGAATTGCTGGATCAGCACATAGAGGAATGGTAAATTCCAAGGAGATATAGGCAAGCCTCCGATCGCATGCGCTACACACTTGTACATGGTGGTAAGAGATGAGACAGGTAGAACCAAGGGGACACCAACCTCAAAGACAGCAGGCCCAAGAAAGTTCAGACAAACAACAAGGAGCTACTGAGTCAGGTCAGTAACGGAAGTTCTGGGTCCGACTCCTTTCTCTATTGTGTTCTTTCTCTGAGTCCCTGGTCACATTATTGGACCTTTCCGTACCTCGGTTTCCTCACAAGTGAAATCTACCTTATGTGCTTACAGACTGTAGAGAGGAACCAGTGAAATAATTTATAAGAAGCTCTTAGAAACCTGTGTGACATCATAGAATCATCAAAGGGAACAAGATGGTGAGGAACAAATTGGGAAGAAGTTTAATTCTAAAACAATTTTTCTGTCTCTAGCAAAGGGGCTTCGTGTGACTTCCATGAAGGCAAAAGCCAATGTCAGGTAACCAACCAAGCTTGAACACTGGGTTATAAACATCTGACTGTGGTAGAAGGTGTGTAGAAAGGACAAACAGCAGTTGTTTCTGGCAGCAAGGAACAGACAGTTAGTACTCCCACTGAGACCAACAAAGGCCATCCTGAGCAACACTGTTGGACAGGTGACACCGGTCACCTGGAGGGAGGGTGCTGGGCTGAGGTGGGAGATGAAGATTTCAGATTTTTTTTTAAATGAGAACTTGCATGGTAAAAGGAGTGAATACAATCCAAACACTGTTTTCATTTACATTCCACAAATCAGTCATCCCAATTACAGTTCTTTAACCTGGTATCAACTAGATATGAAGTTTCCCCTAAAGTAGAGGTCTGATTTTTTTGTTGCCAGAGGAGATATAAGGGTAGAACTAATCAGTCACCCTTGTACACAAACTGAGATAATCCTCGCAGTGGCTCTTGCTGAGTAGAAATGCTCCTGGTGTCAACGTGACTTGTCACAAAGGGGAAGTAAGAGGGTTGTCTCAGCATCTGGAAGACGGCTGCCATTTTCACCAGGATGTCTAATATCATTTTCCTCAAGGGATCTTGATAATGGTGTACTTTTTGGTGAACACTGTTTAATGGAAGGCATTCTGTGAGAGTCTTGCAAAATATAAAGGCTTGACTTCATGGTTCAGCCCATACACTGGAATTTTCTAAATGTGGGGCAACAGTGTTGTTAAAAAAAAAAAAAAAAACAGTGAATGAACTAATGAGGGAGGATGTTGCTTGTGGTAACATAGAATGTAATAACACCATTTTATTGGAGTCAAGTAAGATAAAAATATCATAGTGGGTCTATCTGGGAAGCCCCCAATTCTGGGAACAGGAAGGACATATCTAGTATTTTACAAATAGTCTCTTTAAGTAGAATTACCCCGACTTCAGCAGATTTCTCCCTTGCCTTATGCAAAATTCTGTTACGCCTCACTTTCTATTTGCTGGTTATTTTTCCATCATTTACTAGTTTCCCCCACTCCATTCCTGACTGGTAAATTACCATTGCCATTTGGATTATTCTCAGAGACGAGGAGGAGGTATTGGAGTTTGCCAATTGGAGAGGATGCAGTAACTCGTGCAATCAAAAGTTGGAACTTGGGGCACCTGGGTGGCTCAGGGGGTTAAGCCTCTGCCTTCAGCTCAGGTCATGATCTCAGGGTCCTGGGATGGAGCCCCGCATTGGGCTCTCTGCTCAGCAGGGAGCCTGCTTCCCCACCCCCGTCTCTGCCTGCCTACTTGTGATCTCTCTCTTTCTCTTTGTAAAATAAATAAAATCTTAAAAAAAAAAAGTTGGAACTCTAGGTACCTGTCCTGGGCTTATAAGTAAGAGCTTCCCAACAACAAGATTTTACTTGGTGAAAACTAGCCTTTTGTATTATTTAGCACTGCCTATACATCTCCCGGAGTGTAGGGAAGCAAGTCTGTGTTGATTTACACAGATTTCCTAACTTCCTGTCGAGCAATTCTAGCTTATTTTAAGCACTTTCCTCCTCTAATTTCCCAGTTGGGTACCTATAGGAATGCCTGGGTTTAGCAAACCTGCTTGGAACTTCTCCTCCCCGTCCTTCCCTAAATGCATGGAAGGGGCCTCATGGCATCCTTTTATGTCCTTAGCTTAGGCATTCCCTCACAAAGCCATGGAAGTTTCCCTGGAGGTTTCTTCCTCTTCACATTAAATAATATATCCTCATTTTGCTTATCTCGGTCACGTACTCATTATCTGTTTCTGGAACTTCTCTCTGAAGTTACATCAACTTCTCCAAGACTCTCTTATCAATTTATTTGGCCAAAAAGCATAATCAGTAGTTGACGAGGAATAATCACCATGGATACGACAAGCGTATTCGGTGCCTTTCTCACTGCACTCTCTGGAGGCTGGTGGTGTTGGGAGTTTGCAGTTACTAAAGCAAACCCTACCAGACTTCGTCCCTTCCTCTGACCTCTGCCTCTCTCCCCAGTCTCATCTGTTGCTCCAGTTCCCTTTGCTCTCTGCTCTTCAGCTTAACGAACCATCTTCAGTGTCCTGAATTTGCCACAACCTGTTTCAGCTCTGCTGCAAACAAGAGAACCCAACTGTATCATTAGGGAAATACTGGCTGCTGTAACAGATAAACTCCAACATCTCAGAGGATTAACATAAGAGAAACCCAAGGGAGGCTCAGAAAGCAAGGTAGGGTAAGGGAACCTAACACAAGAATTCCCCGAATATAAGGAAGTTGTTCAAAAGATGCCAGGAAGAACATATGTCCACCACTCTCTTAGTTTGGGTTCCCTTAAAGGCAGACCCTGAAAAACGGACTTGGATTCAAGCAGCTTATTTAGAAGATGGTCCTAGGAAGAAGGAAGAACCAGTTATACGGTTATCCCTGTGAGCAGAGGCCCAATGCCTCTGAGGACCCTTTGAAGAATGATACAGAATGTATTCAGAAATGTCTTCCCAGTGTCGGGGGGATGCCGGAACGTTTATCTACTCTCATTCCCCATTGGTTGAGTGTTTTCTTGAGGACAGTGACTCCATCGGCCCCACCCTAGTTGTGCTTCTGGACTGCCCTTGGAGTCCTGGAAAAAGTTTTGGAAAAAGCTTTGGAAAAAGTCCTGAGACAAAAGAGCAGAAGGACGAGGCACCTGGGTGGCTCAGTCAGTTAAGCTTCTGCCTTTGGCTCAGGTCATGATCTCGGGGTCCCGGGATTGATCCCCACATTGGGCTCCCTGCTCAGCGGGAAGCCTGCTTCTCCCTCTGCCCCTCCCCGCAACTCGGGCGTGCGCGCTCTCTCTCAAAAATAAAATGAAATACAATCTTTAAAAAAGAGAGGCAGATGGACATGGAAGGTCATGAGGCGGCATGCTTGTAGCATGCATGGTAACTGTCCACACAGCTGAAGCGGAAATCAGAGGTGGACCGAGGAGACGTGGTACAGAGCACAAAAAGGGTCTGCCACAGCCACCTCTTCTTAGCCCCTTGGTCTTTGATTATTGTTGCCTGCTATGTACCAGACTCTGTGACAGGCTCTGGATACACAATAAAGAACAAAACTCTGTAGTCCTACCTCTCATGAAACTTAGAGCTGCTGAAGGAGGGAAATGTTAAACAAATACTGAGCACATTGAATTACAAATTATGGTATTGCCATAAGGAAAGCGACTGATGCAATGGGGAGTGAGGGCAAGATGATAAAGGCCAATCATGCAGGGCTTTGCAGAGAGCATTAAAATTTTTGCTTTTTTCCCCTAAGCATATTGGCAACCGCTGAAAGAGTTTTAGTCAGGGGAACAACACACAGTCCTCATTATTCATAGGTTCCATGTTTTCTAATTCCAATAGGGTCCAAAATGTATTTGTAATCCCCAGATCAGTACTCTCAGCACTTAACGGCTCCTTCGTGTGTATGTGCAGAGTAGCAAAAAGGGTGAGTTGCCTGTCGGGTTCTCAGCTAAGGTTAAATAAGACAACTTATTTGTTCCTTCTTGTTCCAGCTCTCATACTGTAAACAAGTGACTTTTTGCGGTGTATTTAGTGCCGTGTTTTTCACATTTCTGTGATTTTTTTTTTTGGTTGATGATTTTTTTTTTTGTTTAAAATAGCTTCCAAGCTGGTCCTGAGGTGTTGTCCATTGTCCATAAGTGCAAAAAGGCCGTGATATGCTTTATGATGAAAATATGTGTCAGATAAGCTTTGTTCAGGCATGAGTTATAGTGCTGTTGGCTGTGAGATTAATGTTAATGGATGAGCAATATATATTAAACAAGATTCTTTCAACATAAACACACACAAAACAAGATTATGTATTGCTTGGTTGATGGAAATGGGACCAGAGGCTCACAGGAACCTAAGTCTATATTTCCCCTAGGAGCAATGCTTCAGTATTTGCCAACCCAGGGTTCAAGCAACTTTTAAAACATAACTACTGTGTGGGGCACCTCGGTGGTACAGTCAGTTAAGCACCTGACTCTTGATTTTGACTCAGGTCATAATCCCAGGATTGTGGAATCCGCACTGGGTGTGGAGCCTGCTTAAGATTCTCTCTCTCCTTTCCCACTGTCCCTCTTCCCCACCACCTCTCTCTCTCTTAAAAAGTATTTCTCTCTTAAAAACAGAGCTTCCCTATGACCCTGCAATTGCACTACTGGGTATTTACCCCAAAGATACAGATGTAGTGAAAAGAAGCGCCATCTGTACCCCAATGTTTATAGCAGCAATGGCCAAACTGTGGAAAGAACCAAGATGCCCTTCAACGGACGAATGGATAAGGAAGATGTGGTCCATATACACTATGGAGTATTAACGCCTCCGTCAGAAAGGATGAATCCCCAACTTTTGTAGCAACATGGATGGGACTGGAAGAGATTATGCTGAGTGAAATAAGTCAAGCACAGAGAGTCAATTATCATATGGTTTCACTTATTTGTGGAGCATAACAAACAGCATGGAGGACAAGGGGAGATGGAGAGGAGAAGGGAGTTGAGGGAAATTGGAAGGGGAGGTGAACCATGAGAGACTACGGACTCTGAAAAACAATCTGAGGGTTTTGAAGGGGCGGGGGGTGGGACGTTGGGGGAACCAGGTGGTGGGTATTAGAGAGGGCACGGATTGCACGGAGCACTGGGTGTGGTGCAAAAACAATGAATACTGTTACACTGAAAAGAAATAAAAAATTAAAAAAAAAAGTATTTCTCTCTCTCCCTCTCTGCTCTCCAAAAAAAAAAAAAAAGGACACAACCACTGTGAAGAACAACAATCAACTGTATCTGGATATGCTTTAAAGGAGTTTCCTCTGGTTGCTCTGTGGAGAACAGATGGGAAACACGCAAGAGTGTAAAAGCAGAGATAAGTTGTAAGTTCACAGGAATCATCCAGGTGAAAGATGATGGTCATGTGGGTCAAAATAGTGGCAGGGGAAATGGAGAAGAGTGAATTCTTTCTAGGTCCATAGGTCCATCTTGAAGGTAGATGAGGTATGACTTGGTGATGGACTGGATAGAGAAGGGGACAGGAAGTGGGCAGTGGTAAGGAGAGACATGTGTTAGTTAAGAATGACTTCCAGGGGGACGCCTGGGTGGCTCAGCAGGTTAGAGCCTCTGCCTTTGGCTCAGGTCATGATCCCAGAGTCCTGGGATCGAGCCCCGCATCTGGCTCTCTGTTTGGCAGGGAACCTGCTCCGTCCCCCACCTCTCTGCCTACTTGTGATCTCTGTCAAATAAATAAATAAATAAAATCTTTAAAAAATAATAATAAAAAGAGGACTTTCAGGTTTTCAGTTTGAGCCAGAACTTTTTGCTAAAAGAGCAAAGTTTGGGAAAGTTTGGAATTACACTAGATTTGGGAGGGCAGATTCAAGTGTCCTTTTTGGCTATGCCATGAACTTCTAGGCACTTAGAGGGGGAAGAGAAACTAAGGTTTATGGGAGAGAGTATCAAATAAATCAATACTTTCAAGCTAAGTGTTACAAGCTAGTAGGGGAGTGCACAGGTATGTCTGATGGCAGAGAGAACAGGCACCTGATCCAGGCAGTGGTCAGAGATGGCTTCCTGGGAGATCTGGCATCTGAGCTGAGACTTGGAGGATGAATTCTAGCTGTTCAGCTGAGTGTGGGAAGGATGTTCCAGAAGTAACATGTTAATGTGTATTGCTGTGATGGCCTCCCAACTGGTCTTCTTGGGATTTTTTTCTTCTTAATTCATTCTACACTCCATTAGCTGATAAAAGCACAGCTATAGTCCTACTATGCCTCTGTGGGGAAAATTCCAAAATCGATTCCTGACATTCACAGTGCTTTCAGGCCTGGTGTCACAGACCTTTCTAGCCTTCCTTCTTGTGAGCAGTATATGAAGGGACAGCATGGCCCTCATAGAATTGGTGGTAATTATAAAGCAAACAAGAAGGGCAGCAGTGTCGCAGAAATCTGATCAGAAGCCTGGTGTCCAGGAGGGGCACTGGTCATGGGTACATCAGGCTAGTGCACCTCGATGGGACCACCTCTCAGACCATCTCCCAGACTTCCTCTCTATGGAAGAATAAACCAAAAACTCTGGATGACTGAAGTGGGAGAAGGTTGAATAAAAAGATTTGGGGTGGCTCATGACACCTCTCCAGGACAGCTGGACTCAAGTTCAGTGAACCCTGGATGCCACGGCTCAGGCCACTGTTGTCACTGCTGTTGCGGTCACCACCACTAAGATGGATTCTCCATTGTCCCTTTTTCTTTCTTTTGCTATCTCTCAACTGCAAGTCTGGAAGAGCGTGAGCAATTGTTAAAGTACTCTCAGACTGGCAGGTAATGTGAAATAATAAGTGTAAAAAAGACATTATCCATCTTGAGGCGTCTTTTCCCCATTGCCAAACATTTCTTTCTTTTCTTTTTTTTTTTTAAAGATTTTATTTATTTATTTGACAGACAGAGATCACAAGTAGACAGAGAGGCAGGCAGAGAGAGAGAGAGGGAAGCAGGCTCCCTGCTGAGCAGAGAGCCCGATGCGGGACTCGATCCCAGGACCCTGATATCATGACCTGAGCCGAAGGCAGCGGCTTAACCCACTGAGCCACCCAGGCGCCCCCAAACATTTCTTTCAAAAAATAAATTACACAGCTTGGTCTACATAATGTCACAGGATCTCTAAGGTCCTTTTTGCCTGGGAGAGGCTATGATTTGCTCATGTTCTATAGCTAACTACTTTTTCAGTGGGGGATTTAGTCTCCAGGGCAAGGCTATTACAAAAAATATGGACATCTTTCTTGTTCATTTACTTCTCAATTTTATGCTACCAATTTTTGTTTCAAACTAGAATGGAAGGGCAGAATCCACATTTCTTCAGAGCAGCAGACTGTATTAACTTAATGTCTCAGTATTACGAGACAGCCAAAGGGCTGTGTCAAAGATATTTAGTTGTTTTTACTCTCATAATTACACTGGTTTTAGCAAGATGGGTGTGATTTCTCAGGCACTCTATTACAGCTGGGAATACGAGACTGCCTTTAGAAATTGCTAAAAGCACCTCAGTGTATCTGGAATATGATAATACTAATCCTAGCTTGACATAAATGCTAGTTTTATGGCTGCATACTCTGTAAAAAGTGTATTTTAACTTGAAGAAAATGCCAGTGTTCAGATAGTTTTGACTTTACTTTGTCTCTCTTGGTCTGTAATAATCATGTTTAATTTTGACACGTTTAGTTAGACATCCTGAAACCCTAAATGCTCTGTTACAGTAAAAGAACTTGGAGCTAAACTGAAATTTCAGTAATTTGTTGAAGAATTGTGTAATCGATGGGGGAAAATTCAGTCCTATGCACCCTGTCACTTCATTATATCAAAATGTAAAAATCACTGTCACATTTCTAGTAGGCCTTCAGTGGAGGATGAAGTAACAGAATTATAAAATCTCTGGTTTGGTGAGGATTGTTCATGTTCATCTTTTGCAGTGTTGCATTGAATTATTATTAGATTTTCCGTGAGAAAAAAGGTGGTTCTGAGGTCAAAGAAGTCTGAGAAATTCTACATTCTGTGTCTCTCTTGGGGGGATTCAAAGAGTGTGTTAATACCTTAAAAGCACCAAGAAGTTTTATGGTAAAGAAAGCTGTTTAACTTTGTAGTGCGCTTCTTAAATTTGATCTTGAAATTTATTTTCATTTGTTTGTTTTTTATAAGAACATGTTGACATAATGAGATAATCAAAGGTTCCATATAGTTTGAGGTGCCCAGGTGACTCAGTCGGTTAAGCGTCTGACTCTTGATTTCAACTCATGTCATGATCTCAGGGTTTTGAGATGGACTCACTAGTCAGTCTCCATGCCTAGCATGGAGTCTGCTTGGGATTCTCTCTCTCCCTCTGCCCCTCCCCACCCTTGGCTCCTGTTCTCTCTATCTCTATTTTAAAAATAGTTCCAAAAAGTTTGGGGAACGCATCTATCATAGCCTCCTACCCCATTTGTAACATTCTTGCCAGACATATGGTCATCCAGGTTTTGTCTGATGGGTTACTTTGGCAAATTCAAAGAAAGCACTAAATAAGTAGACCCCGGTGCTGAGGTGAACACAGTGACTCCTTATTACATTGGAACCTTCAAAGAGAAAACTCACCTGAACTGTTAAGTCACAAAGGAATAATTTGATGAGCTAAAACATGATGTTAGCAGTTTATCCATGTAACTTTTTTCTATTTTTAAAAAGGTTTTATTTATTTATTTATTTGAGAGAGGGAGAGAGCAAGAGAGCGAGAGAGAGAGGGAGAAGAAGACTCCCTGCTGAGCAGAGAGCCCGATGTTGGACTCGATCCCAAGACCCTGGGATCATAACCTGAGCTGAAGGCAGATGTTCAACCGACTAAGCCACCCGGCACTGTATCCATATAATTTTCATCAGACTATCTTACAGTCAAACATTACTGCCCTCAAGCTGTCATCTCATATTAGTTAGTTTGAACCTTCCATTCTTCTGGAATTATTACCACACTGCCCTTAGGGTTGATGCACATCAGTTATGTGTTACAAAACTGTGGTTCTAGTGCCAAAATAGAATATTTCAATATCAGTCAAGAGGCGTTTTCACAGATTTGTAGCCACTGAGTGATGGCTGCCATCATCTGTCACATTTGGAAATGGGAGGTGTGGTGCTACTGTATGGTTTTTGCGTTGCCACCAACCCTCTACCCAGTTCTGGGAAATGACTCAGGCCTGGCCGGTCAACAAAATCCTTCCTTCTTAACACCGTGATTGATTCAGCGGCGAGCATGTGACTCAAGGCAAATCAATGAAACTCGATTCTGGAATTCTGTGTTGGGAGACAAGTCTCCGTAAGTCTTTCACTTTTCTGCACATCTTGCAAGGGAGGCACTGAAAGTTTTTATTTAAATTTCAGTAAGTTAACATATACTGTAGTATTAGTTTCAGGAGTACAATACAGTGGTGTTAGGCACTGTTTTTACTTTTGTCAAAATCTTCCTAGCAACCTTAAGAGGTTGGTTTTTTATCCCCACTTTATGGAATAGGAAACCGAGTACTGGCAGTCAGGCTACTATTCAATGTGGGCAGTAAAGAGAAATACAAATACTATTCTCTGTCCTTTTTGTTTAAGCCTTTTTAATGAAAATGTTATAGTATAAACATTAAATGATTTGACTGTAATTATTTTTTTATATGTACCAAAGAGTAATTTTCAAAGAAGGACAAATCTTAGGTTCAAATGGCACATTTTTCTAATAGCAAACTGCAACCATGATTTGTTCCACTAAAACCTGTGCCTTCCCCTCACCTTAGAACTCTTAGGCTCGGAAGTACAAAGACCCTGGGCAACCAATTTACCATTGTGTGCTTTAGATGCCTGACCCATGCAGTGAGGTTTAGGGCGTGGGAAGGGGTAAAGTAAAGGGAGGAAGGAGGGGGAAGAAGGGGCAGAACTTAGGATTTCAGAGAACCTTGTTCACTGGGAGAATATCCCTCCCACCTCCCAGCTTCCTTTGTTCTTTTTTCTTACTCCCACTCAACAGAGAAAAACAAGCAGAAAATAACTTTATCCATCCTTTTGATAATTTCCCTCAGATCACCATGCTGGGTCCCGGCTCTAAGTTTCTCTTTTCTATGTCATCAGTAGTCACAATTTTGTTATGCTTTTCAGTTTTAGTATCTGTTCAGATACCAACTTTGTTTTTTTTTTTAAGGAGGCATTGCCTCTCCTCCATTCCTGACTTACAAGACTCACAAGAACAGGACAGTTTAAAATGTATTTACACATGGCTTCCTACAGTATAATTCTGACCCTTTAGTAAAAAACAAACAAAAAAAAAAGAAAAAGAAAAAAAAACATACAAAGCTTAAACAACATGACACAGATACTTCTTTTGACTTTTTTCTTAAATTGACCCTAAAATATAAAAGTGCATATTTTGCCACTCTTTAATTTATTTCTTAATAGTTTATTTTAATACCAATCCTAGTAGCAGCCACTGATTTGAATGCAAATCTTGCTCAAGTCAGCGTTCCCTTGGCATCAGACCCTTTGGGTTTGGCTTTTTTTTTTTTTTTTTTTTGTCTCAGCTTTGGATTCTTTTCCAAGAGGGTAGGGGCAGGCTGACAGAGAAAAGGGCTGGGATAGGGACGGGAGGGGCATTCCTGTGGCTCGTTCTCATTGCTTGCTGCTCCACTTCCTGGAAAGATGTTCATTTTGCTAATCTACCAGGGAGACAACAGAGCCCTTGTTCTCCTGTTCACGCCAGTTTCATTCTGTAAGGGATTTGAGATTATTGTTTCCTTAATGCTGCCACAGACAAGCTGAGAACAATGGGAGAATCTGAGCTGGAACCAGTCTTTCTTATCTAGTGATGGGTATATGTCAGAAACAAGAATGAAAACAAAGGTGAGCAATGCTGTCATTAACACTTAATAACAGAGCTTGGCAGTTTTCCAACTTTCTCATCTCAGGACCCCTTCACACTTAAAAATAACTGAGGACCCCAAAGTGCTATTGTTTTTGTGGGTTATAACTATCAAAATTTACCATATAAAATATTAAGACAGATATTTAAAATTAATTCATTCAAAGATAATATAAATAAACCACTGTATGTTATAAATAATATTTTTTAAAATAAAAAATAACTATTTAAAAAAAACACTTCATGAGAAAGCATTGTTTTCACAATTTTGCAAAATCTCTTTCGGGTCTAGCTTAAGAGAAGATGCATGGATTATCATATCTGCTTCTGTGATATCATCATGATGTAGCTTCTGGAAAACTCTAATGCACATTTGGAGGGAATCAAAGTAGGAAAGATAATGTCTTAGTATTATTATGAAAATAGTTTTGACCTCACAGACCCCCTGAAAGGGTCTTGGGGACCCTCGGGGATCTCTGGGCTGCACTTTGAGAATGGCTGACATAGACGAACTTATTTTTAAAGTAAACTCAGGCAGTTAAAAATCATAAAGGAACAACGAGATGGTACTAAAGGCAAAACCAGATTTTGTATAATCAAGGAGGTGATTATCGAGGAAGTGACCTTGAGAAATAAGATTTTGGGTAAGTCAAATATAGGGAAAGCTAGACCAGCACTGTTTGATAGAAGTTTCTGCAGTGATGGGAATGTTCATATCTGTGCTGTCCAATACTGTAGCCACAGCCACGAGTGGCTAGTGAGCACTTGGAATGAGGTTAGTGAGATGGAGTAATGGAGTTGTAAATGTTATTGTTTGATTTAAATTTAATCTGAAATAGCACTAACACACACGACTAGCGGTGACCATACTGGATGGCGCAGTTCTAGACAAAGGAACTGCCTGAAGGAAGCCACTTCATCAAAGGAGCTAGAAATCTTCCTGTTGGAAAGAGACACCATTTCCTTTGGGAAGAAAAAAGACTCCACTCCCAAGTGACCTTAAGGAAAGGGTCGGGTAGATGAAAATGAGGCTACAGATGGCTTTTCCGGGTGGTGGTAATCACTCTGCTTTTTACAAGGGAGTTTGTGTTTGTTAGAACACAGGGTAATCTGTAACTATTATGGCACAACACTGTCGCTTACCAGGGTGCACTCTTCAGTCACAGTCGCATGCACAATGTCACTTGAGATGATGTGACTCTCAGGGACACTGGGATTGGGGCATCTCCAGAGGGTTGTTGTTCCTGCCCTGAAGGTGGTGGATTTGGCGCTCTTTTTGCTTCGTCCTAGTCCTGACATTGGCCTTGGTGAGATGATCAAGAGGTAGAACATAGACTAAGCCCGGTGCATTGTCTTGAACACACTAGAGGCTCAAATTGTTTCTTGGGGATGGGGAACCTGGCGAGCAGGAGGTGAAGCTGGAGCTGGCACACCGGCTGCTGCTGAAGGTCTTGGGCTATGAAAGACCCCCAGCTGCAGGCCTCACTCTGGATCCCAGAACAGGATGTTCCCAGGACAAGGCGATCTGCAGCATGCTAAGGCATATGCCTGGGAGAGGGGCCTCTGTTTACTCATCTACAAAACGAAAAGCTTGGAGACCAGCGACCCACCCTCACCCAGGTGTGAAAGCTGTTCCTCCCCACCACCGTGCCACCACCCATGAAAACCAATGAAGTAGATGATCTCTGTAAGTCCTTCTAGAAAAGAACAGAGTTTGCATGGGGATCATTGGCAAAGAACTGCAGCAGTTCTGTCACTGTCTGAACACATGGCCAGACTTCTCTGTTCTACTTGTGGACAATTAAAGTGAGCTGGATAATTACCCTGTGGTTTTAATCAGTGTAGACACAGCCAATGAAGGTAATTCACAAAATGACCTGCCATTTTTTTGTCTAGGTAATAATTACCCTTAATCTAGGTCTTGATGGAATAAGGACCTGCACTGGAATGTCAGCAATGGGAATGGAGAGAAAGGACATTGGAGAGGATTCAAGGGAAGTAAGAGGGTACTGAGAGTGGCTATAGAGGAAAAGGAGAGGCAAGAGGCAAAAATGAGGTAGGGCCCTGGTTCTTAAAGCAGCATAGCATCGCCTGGGAACTTGTGAGAAGTCACTGAGCCCTTCTCTACCTACTCAGTCAGAAACTCTAGGGCTGGGACACATGGAGCCACATGGCCCGAGAGGATACAACACTCTACCCCGACCCCAGGGTCCAGAGCCTGATATTGGAGTACAAAAAGCTGTCCCTTTAATCTTGAGGAGGGGCAATTTGGGGTGTGATTTATGCTCTGAACTTTACCTGAGGCCTCATCTTCGCTTGTCTCTTTCCCTGCCCTCTTCTGCCTCCCTCATTGCCCAACAGGCTTTTGGTTCGAGCCCTTTTTCACTCAACCACAAGCATCTGAATCCCTGTCTCAGGCTCTGCTTCTAGGCAAAGCAGATGGCTCTAATGTTGGGAAGTTGAGAAAAGGCTTCCATGATGGCAGTGAATATGTAGAGAATACATGACTTACAATCACCCAGTCCGATGTGGAGTTGAAAAACATCGTTTTTTTCAAACAGGAATACATTTACACTTTTCACAAATCAAAAGGTATAAAATGACATGTAGTAAAAAGTCTCTCTCCTAACCCATGCCCTGTCTGCCCATTCACAGGTCACCATAGTGGTTAATCACTTCCATATTATTCCAGGGACTTAAAAATGTATACACTGGCAAATACAGATTTATATTCTTTCCCTGTCCCTTTGCCACAAAGGATACATTTCTATATACGGTGCTCTGCATCTTGCCTCTGTCCCATTTACACTATATTTTGAAGGACTTCCCCTATATGTACATAGAGAGTATCCTCATTCAGTTTTCACAGGATTCCATTGTGGGGGCATACCATGGTTTTTGTAACCAGCACCTCTGTACATAGCCACCTAGGTTATTTTAATCTTTGGCCTCAATCTGACTTTTGAAAACTATTGAGCCATATGAAGATGCCTGTATAAGTGTGATTCTCCACAATGTGGGTGTCCTAGGGTTCAGGAGGGATAACACCCCATTCCTAGGGGGCCATGTTCAAGGTATGAGAGGTGTATTATGGAGGAATTACCCCTTTCCAAAAACTCAATGTATGAAATGATATGGGAAAAAAGCACATAACTTAAGAGGTGATGATTTTCTTTTAGAAATCCTTCTTTCAATAGGGGGTTTACTCAAGTGTTCCTTTAGATGGAGAGTTGCTACATCTTAAAAATGCGATTTAATCCTACAAAATTTAAATTACCTTCATCTTTGTAGAAATATACCTGCTGTATTAAATAAAGCAAGCTGCTCCTGTATTGTTTTATATTTATCACATACTGTACATGGAATTCACAAAGACCATCTCAGCATTAGTATTCCTGTGCTGAAATTTTGTTATAGTGAATGGATATTGGTTAGGGTTTGGCAATCCCACTGTTGAATAAACATTTTTGTCAAAATGGTATTTATTTTTATAAAATTCAATCTGAAATGATAGTTGGGGATCTTGAAAATGTAGCTCACTTCTTAGAACCTAGCTTTGGAAAACATTTTGGCTTAACATTGTAGATATTTTATCTTTAATCTGAAAGATTTGTAAACTCTCTTTACCAGTTTTCTCCTTCATTTATTAGAATCCTATAGTTAAGACAATAATTAACATTGTCTCCAAGAAAGAAAGGAGGCATTCTGAATATTTAAAAAATTGATTTCCAATGGTTGAGGAAAGCCTAATTAAATTAGAGCTCCTCTTGTGACAAGTAGTTTTCTACACATTTTCTCTCTGTTTTGATGTATCAGACCTATATGGCATAAATTACCATTTCATGTTCAAAATTTGTTGTTTTTGTTCACTTAAAGTAACACTTTACTGTTAATTTCCACCAATGTTACACCTAAACAGATTGTGAATACAGGGAAGTGTTACCAATACTGTTTCCACAGAGCAGGAAAGTTGCAAAATGTTAATTGAATGGAAGAATTTGGTCTTTACACATTAGCGGATCTTATCTCGGTTATCTTGAAAATTGGGATTTAAAAATCCTCAGCCCTGAGAATGGATGATTATCCCCTGAAAAAGCAAAATAAAAATAGTAGTTGTTACCGCTTTGGGTATATACAGGTAAGCAGGGCGAGGAGGAGGGAGAGCGGGGACAGAGAGAGAGAGGGCTCTCATTACACAGGGAAGGAATTTGAACTGAAAGGGCACTTTCTAAATTTCCGGATGAGCCCACGGAAATGACAGACAGTGAAGAGTCAAAGACATTTCTGAGCAGGATTCTGTGGCAAAACATGGAAAACAGGGAAAGCATTTCATGTTTTATCCATGTGCTCGGTTGTGCCAATATTGGCTGAATGTTGCATAACAACACAGTAGCTGTGCTTACCGCAGCTGTCGTTTAAGGAATGTGGCAGATTTGCTTGACTTAAAAAATCTTCCAGCAAAAATTCCATTTTTACTTTAGGAATTTTACTAAGGAATTGGGGAGAAAGCTCAGAAGAATGCAGAGTGGAATGTTCGCTGCTACTTACTTGTCCCATCCGTTCCCCACCCCAAAATCTGGGCTAAGGAAGGGTATAGCTGGGAGGGCAGCGCTAGGGGCTGGACAGGGGTGTGGGGGGTGTGGGGGGATGGGGATTACTGTTTCACCCGAGGTTACAGTGTATGAGGCCAACGCACAAACAGAATCAACTCTGTGGGAGTTGGGGAGGGAGGCACTCGCCCCTAAACAAGACGAAGTACAGAAACAAGGCCATCTGCCTAATAAGGACTTAGGAAGCCAGTGGCGGAAGTGGGGGGGGGGGAGTCAGCCTACAGGAATTTGGGATCCCGCGCGTACTTTTTATGCAGTTTCCTTGCAGGTTCTCTCCGTTCTCTCCCTTTCTTCACGGGCCCCTTTCACCAGTTGACCTGGTGTGGAACTCTGAAAATCTAAGAGCTCACCCATCTGGAATGTTAAGAGGCAGCATCTAGATAAGAGGGTTTGGATTACATGAGAGAAACAGAGCTGCCTTTTTTTTTTTTTTAACCTTCGATCAACTTGGTTTTTAAAAAGAAATTGTAAAATACACAGAATGTAAGTCTACCATTTTAACCATTTTTATGTATATAGTTCTGTGGTTTTAAGAACATTTGCTTTGTTGTGGAACCATCACCATCATGCATTTCCAGAAATTTTTCATCTTCCCAAACTGCAACTCTGTCCGCACTAAACAGTAGCTACCCATGCCCCCAACCCCTGCCAGCCACCCTGTGGTGGGTGTTTCTGGGTGCTTCATGTAAGCAGTCATTTTTGGAGAGCATCAAAGTCCTTCATGGCCCTATTTGCTGTGTATTTGCTGGCTGGGGCCTTTCATTTGAATGTAGACACTACTGTCTGCCACTACTGATGGGGACAGACGTGAGGGTGTCTGTCCAGTCAGGCAAATGCTCAGTGAGGACTCATAGCCCAAGGACAACATGCACACGTGTCCAAGGGGACAGGCGAGGGGGTGTTGTGGGGGAAGGAGGAAGCTGCCATTTTAGATTGGACTTTGGGAGGAGAGTCTCTGCATTTCAGTTACTCACTGGTAGACAGAGGAAGTTGAATTTTAAAAGCTGTTTAATGAGGGAACGGTGAGGGCTGGGCAAACATGATTAGTCACAGAGCTCCGGGCCTAGGTTATTTATTCTCTGGAGAAGCCCAGCGCTTGTGAGTGGAATGGATTGGCAAGTGGGAAGCTGAGTAAATTTGACCAAGAGGCCTAAACCGAGGGGGAGACTGGTCTCTTTCGGAGCTCTGTTGACACTGAATAGAAACGTGGGCTTAATTCCAATTTGTTTCCTAGCAAAATAAATACACAAATATCAAGGGAACTTCCTTGTTTTCAGAAAGAGGAAAGAGTCAAAGTTATTATAAGTATGAAAGGCAAATGAAAAGGAGATGAGTGGTTTTGAGGATACGATAAAAATATCTTGGTAGGCAATTCCACGTAAGTGTAAAAGGATACTCTGAAATCTTTCCTGGCTGCAAGGGCAAGCAGCAGTGGATTACATTACCCAGAAAGGTTGTGGGTGTGATTATATTCAGGGATACACTGGGCTTGGACACCAGACCGAATCACAACATAAACATTAGAAATAACGCCTTTGTTTTTGCAAAAATCACGACAAACTCATCTCTCTTAAAATGCCAACATTATGTTAAAATCTAGATCCAAATATGCATGTAAATATTTATGGAGTGGATGAGTGAACAATATAGATACTCAGGAACTATAAAGAGTTCCCAGTTTAAAGACATCCTATGCGTTTTAAGATGCAGACCCAAATCGCCTGGCCCCACGGTTTTGCTCTCAACCCTCACCACTGCATTGGCTTTAATTAGGGGCTTAGGACATGGACCCCTTGTTAGGAGCTAAATTGTTACAAGAAACGTTTTTGCGCTCTTGAGCAGAGAACAGCAGAGATAGACACGGGCAGTGTCTATCTGCTATTCCATATAATAAGCCAACTTTTAAAAGTGAACTGAAAACTCAAGGTGGGTTATTTTGATCATTTTAGTATTTATTTAACATTTTCATGTCTCAATTCTAAAAAATAACACGCACGTCTTGTAGAAATTGTAGGTATACAGATAGGTGTAACAACAAAAAAAATGAATGACTGGTAATCCACTATTCAGAGTTAGAATATTGTTCCATTCTGATGTATTTTCTCTAGTCCAGATTGCTATATATGTAAAAAAATGGAGGTGGGCAGTTTTTCATCTTCCTTTTTCATTTAACATTTAATCCCAAGCATTTTTCTCAGTCATTAAAGATTTTTCAAATGTGGTTATGATAATGGCTGCATCATTTCGGCCTGTGGCCATACTCTTCCCTGGTGTTAGACATTTGGGTTCTTTCAAGCTTTTGTTATCAGAAAGGGCTCTTTGATGGGCTTTTGTTTTCCACTGATCTTTGCCCTTCTCAGGTCAGAAACCCAAGGACAGGGAATGAATACTTTTTAAGCTTCTTAGAACATTGTACTGCGTTCCCTCCCCTCAGTTACACTCTAGCCAGCAAAGCAGGAGAGTGGCTGTTTTGTCTTCAACACAGAGTAAGCACAAGAATGCAAAAACAAATTTTTCCACTTTGGCAGGTGTAAAATGATTATCTTAGGGTTGTTTGAATTTGCATTTCTTTGATTGCTAGTTAGCCTGAAACACTTCAATATGGTGATTGGTTATTTGTGGTCCTCCTGAAAATTGTCTTCCCATTCTTTACCCACTTTTTCCCCCCATTTGTTTGTTTGCCTTATTTATGCTTGATAAGAGGTTTTGTTTTTTTTTTTTTTTTTTGATGCTAAAATTATGTCCTTTGTCACCAGTAGAACCAACGGAGAACTCCATAAGAGGGATGTTCATACTAGCAGTACAAATGAGAAAGCTCCTGGGAGGATTTTACAAAGAAAAGTTTTAAACTTTATTGAAGGATTTGAATACATGGAAAGCTTGCTACGTTTACACTTAGGAGGCCTCAGTAGTCTATAGACGCAAATTCTCCCCACAGTAAGTTATAAATTCAGTATAATTAACAATAAAAATCTCCACAGGATTATTATTGGAACTCAACAACTGGTTCTGAAATTAATAGGAAACAATGACAGCGCATGTAAGTCTTAAGTAATTTTGAAGAGAACAAAGGATTTTTGGGGGGATGGAGAAACATTCTACCAGATATCAAGACATATTTCAAATTTCCAACAATCTGAAACAAATGGTATTCTGACACAGGAAGGGACAAACTAATATAAGAAACAGAGGAGAGACTCCACCCCACCCCCCACCAAAAGAGTCAGTGATGTATGAAATGGCCTGCTTCACAAATCAACTGGGAAAAGACTGACTATATTCAATAAACAGAGTTGGGACAATTGGCTCTCCATATGGAAAAATGTTAAAAGTAGATCCCTACATCATATCCTGAAATAAATTTTGCTACATTGAAGTCCTAAAAGTTAAAACAACAGCAACAACAACGAAACAAACATAAATGTGCTCTAAAAGAGAAGAAAATGTAAGAAGAGTGTCTTGATGACCTCTGTGTGTGCAGTTACTAGCTCTTGCCAGGACGATGCCGTCCTTTCCAACTTCTCTCCCTGGTTTCCTCTAGGCCTCTTTCCACCTGTTCTCTGCACTGGAGAACACAGTGACCCCTTCTAAATTGTAGCCAAGATCAGGTCTCTCCTGCCTCTCTGCTGTGGCCCAGGGGTGGCTCCTCCCCTGCCTACCTCTCTGGCTTCATTTCTTACCTCTTGCCCCTGTTCACTGAATTCTGGCCCCACTGATCTGCTGATTGTTCCACAAACATTTCAAAATCCTTATACCCCAGAGCCTCTTCTCTGGCTTTTCCCTTGGTCTGGAATGCTTTTGCCCCTGCTGTGTGCATAGCTTATTTCCTCACTCCTCCTGGGTCTCTGCATTCCCTAAGTAGCGTAGCTCCCTTGTCCTTCTCTATCCACTCAAACTTGTTTACTTTTCTTCATGTCCCCTTCATTCCCTGACAGTAACTTCCACAGTTACGTAAGCTCCACAAGGGCAGGGGTCTTGTCTGATTTATTACTTTAAGTAATAATAGAACAAAGAACAAAGCAGACATTTAATAAACATTTGTTCAATGAATGAATGAACAAATGATCTTAGGTTAGATTCCTTCCTTCTTTCCTTCTCTCTACCACCCTCCACTTTCCCTCTTTTCCTCCCTTCTCTCTTTCTTTCAAGAAGACATAAAATGCACAAATCATAAAAGAAGAGATTAATAAATTGGTGTAACAAAGTGTACGGCATCTGGGGGTGCCTAGGTTGCTCAAGGAGCATCCAACTCTTGATTTTGGCTCAGGTCGTGATCTCAGGGTCGTGGGATTGAGACCCCGTTGGGCTCCAAGCTCAGCAAGGAGTCTCCCTGAGATTAATTCTTTCACCTTGCCCCTCCTACCCTTCAAAATAAGTAAGTAAATAAAATATCCAAAACGTAAAGTATCTGGCACATGATATCACAAAAATGTTAAAAGCCATATGATGAACAATAGTAGGCATTCAAAACAGAATAGAAAGCCCAGAAATAAACCCATGATTATATGGTCAATTAATCTTCCACAGAGCAGAAAAGAATATTCAGTGGGGGAAAAGATAGCCTCTTCAACAAATGGTGCTGGGAAAACCGGACAGCTACATGCAAAAGAATGCAACTGGACCATTTTCTTATACCACACACAAAAATAAATTCAAAATGGATTAAGGACCTAAATGGGAGACCTGAAACCATAAAAATCCTAGAGGAGAGCACAGGCAGTAATTTTTCTGACATGGGCTGTAGCAACATCTTTCTAGATATGTCTCCTGAAGTAAGGGAAACAAAAGCAAAAATAAACTATTGGGATCACATCAAAATAAAAGGCTTCTGCACAGCAAAAGGAACAGTCAACAAAACGAAAAGACAAACTAATGAATGGGAGAAGATCTTTGCAAATGACATATCTGATAAAGGGTTAGTATCCAAAATATATAAGGAACTTCTACAGCTCAACACCAAAACCCCAAATAATCCAATTAAAAATGGGCAGACACATAAATAGACATTTCTGCAAAGAAGACACCCAGATGGCCAACAGACATATGAAAAGATGCTCAGCATCACGGAAATGCAAATCAACACTGCAATGAGGTATCACCTCACACCTGTCAGGATGGCTAAAATCAAATACACAAGAAACAACAAGTGTTGGGAAGGATGTGGAGGAAAAAGAACTCTTGTGCACTGTTGGTGGGAATGCAAACCGGTGCAGCCACTATGGAAAACAGTATGGAGGTTCCACAAAAAGTTTAAAAAAGAACTACCATATAATCCAGTAATTATACTACTGGGTATTCACCCGAAGAATATGAAAACACTAATTTGAATCTATAATATCTATCAACCCTCAACCCTGGCAGCTGGAGTATGACCCAGGACAGGTGAATGGACTATGAAACTTGGGAGAGTGACATCAAGACTGAGGAATATATATATATATATATATATATATATATGAAGTGATATATATCACGTATGATATATATCACTTCTTTTTTTAAAGATTTTATTTGTTTATTTGATAGAGAGAGAGATCACAAGTAGGCAGAGAGGCAGGCAGAGGGAGAGGGAGAAGCAGGCTCCCTGCCAAGCAGAGTCCGATGCGGGGCTCGATCCAAGACCCCAAGATCATGACCTGAGCTGAAGGCAGAGGCTTAACCCACTGAGCCACCCAGGCGCCCCATATATATCACTTCTTTACCCATTCATCTGTCGATATATAACATATATATATAATATATATATATATAATGTATATATATATAATGTATATATATCATGGAGTATTACTATTTCATGGAGTATTACTCAGTCATAAAAAAGAATGAAATGTTGCCATTTGCAACAACATGGATAGATCTAAAGAGGATAATGCTAAGTGGAATAAGCCAGTCCGAGAAAGATGGATACCATATGATTCCACTCATGTGGAATTTAAGAAAGCAGATGAACAAAGGAAAAAAAAAGGAGATAAGCCAAAAAAAAGACTCTTAACTATAGGGAACAAACAGATGTTTACCAGAAGGAAGGTGGGTGGGGAATGGGTGAAACAGGTGAAGGAGATTACGAGCGCACTCATCTTGGTGAGCACTGAGTAATACATGGAATCACTGAATCACTCTCCGGTACACCTGAAATTAATAGAACACTGTATGTTTACTACACTGGAATTACAATGAAAATAAAACAAAACAAAACTGATAAAGATTAGTACCCATGATGTACAAAGAGGTCTTATAAGTCAATAAAGGACAAATAATGCAATAGTAATGAATAACCAATATGGCTAGGCAATTTACAGAGGAGGGAAAACTGAGGACTACCCCCCGCCCCAGGGATGAAAGAACAAGAGGAAGAGTTTGGAGCTTTAAAAACTGAATGTTTAGGAGAAGAAACCCCATGGGGCTTGGACTTAACACTTCTGAGGAGGTGGGAGCTTATTATAGGCTGATACTGGTGTTTTTGATCTCAAAGAGTCTGATAAGCTTGTTCTGGGAGCGTTGGAAAAACTGCAAGCTGGAGTCTATTACTGGCATGAATCACCGCTGCTGGGGTGAAGAAGCATGACTAGATTAATGCTGACAGGCACAGGATGTAAATACGAAGAAGCACTGACTTTTCCTTCTTCCCCAGATTTGTAGTTTTCTTCTAGAGTGTTCTACCGGCAGGGCCAATATAGGAGCAGTTGACCGAGGAGAAACTTGGTTTACAGTCTCAACCTCCATATCATAAAGTGGTTCACGGGAGACAGGGCTTGAAGCCGAGAACAAAATAACTCAATAACTGACACTCCCCAGCTTTGTGAGTCTTTTTGGAAGTTGGCGTCTTGCATCTGCAAGGGGGTCAGATATATCTCCTCCTCGACCTGGCAGCTGGAGTGTGACCCAGGCCATGTGAATGGACTATGAATCTCGAGAAAGTGACATCAAGACTGAGGAAGAGTTGAATAATTACTTATGGTTGAAACTGCCACAGGGGGAGTCCAGAACTGGGGGTGCCTGATGTGCTGAAGTGGTAGGACCAGTGGCGGCACTGAGTAACACTGTTCTTGTGCCATAACTTGGCGGTGTTCCCTACTGTCTGGTGCCCTTGTTCTTGCCTATTTTATGAGACTGTCTCCAGACGTTCCTTTTATACTTTAATGACCTAATGACCAAGATATCCTTTTTCTGCTTACTTGCATTCAAGTACTCAAACTGATAAAAACATCATGCACATGAATTTTTAACAAATGACTGGAAGCAAACATAAACTATCAAGAGTTATTACTCCTGCATGATGGAGCTACAGGAGTTTGTTATAGTTTTATTTGTATTTTTGTAACTTCTAAGTTTCTGAAAAAGAGAAAAATTTAAAATTTAAAAATCATGTGAAAATTGAAAATTCATAAAAAGCAGAAACTGGCTAGTCACAGATATATTTTCCTATATTTTAAAAAGATGCATTTAACTCTCAAATATATCTGAAAATTAATTGGTAGATACAGGAAGTGAAGCTTATATCAGGAAATTTATTTTTCCAAATTGTTAATTTTCCTAGTTCCTACTTTCCTAGGCCCATTTGCCAAGTAATATTAACTTGAGTTAGTTTTTTAAAATGTGAATACTTTTTAGGGGTATTTTTCTGGTGTTCCAGAAATCTTTTAGTAATAAATTTGGACAAGCTGTATTAGTACCAGCCAGAGCTAATCACCATTTTAAACTCTGAATTCCAACTATTCATTTTTCCCCCTAAACTTTCCTTTGTAGCTTGGATTGTCCGGGAAGTAGGTTCTGAGACAGAGGTTAGTGGGCAGGATGCTTATTAAGTGTGTCCTTGGAGTGAACACCTGTGGAAGGGGAGTGGGGGAGCAGGAGTGGGCAGAGGGAGAAGCTGACCTGTGAAGCAGGCCCAGTGGCAGCTTAGGGCAACCCCTCAGATTCCTGTGTGACTAAAATGGCCCATCAAAGTTGTCCTGTGTTGGGCTCAAAGGCTTTCCAAGGTGTGGGCCTCTGCAGCTGAGGTGGTCCCTGGCGGGGGGACAACAGCACTCCCTGAAGTGGGGGCAACCAGCCCTTCACTGAAGGCAGCTCTGGGCAGTGCGGCTCCATGTCCACCACAGGGCTGACATTCGAAAAGCACCTTCAAGGCGTGTTGGCGTTTGTTGTATCACACAATTCTTACAGAACTCTGAAGTACAGGTTGTGTTTTACATTTTACACATGAGGAAACTCGGCCTGTGTTTTTTTCCTGATGAAAACCCAGCATGGGGCAACGTTTTACAGGTGGCCAACCACTCGGAGAGCAGCCTGCCCGCCTAGGGAGAGAAAGCAAGCCCGCTCTTTACCAGGGAGGGTCCAAAGTTGGGGCTTGACGTTCTGGTCTTAACTTCCTTTTATACTCTCAGGTAATCACTCTTCTCTCCTTGCTCTCATCCCCTCTTTCATTTTAGTTTATAATTTTGTAAAGATGTGTAAGTTGAAACAAGACTGGTGGGAGCTAGAAGCAATTCTCATTTCTCTCTTCCTGTTAAGATGTTTGCAGTGGGGTGCGTTGCGTTGACCTGATTATTTGGTGCAAGCACGATTGTACCAAAGGCTCGACATCTGCTCCTCTGACTTGTTGCCCTGAATTGCTTCCCTGCCCTTCATTGAATTTCTCATTAGTCAGCAACTGGCTGTCCCAGCCACACGGAACACAGAGGTGACTCAATTTGTTATCTGATGATCTGGAAAGTTAACACCGGCAGGGCGGTGCTTCAGTATCATTAAGAGAAGCAAATTGTACCTATGAGAACTCTGGAAGGCATTTCTGCGCGGAAAATGGCGAACACAATTTTCTATGTGAGCATGTTGACAGGGAGAGTGAAGAAAGCCAGATACCAGGAGAAAACCAGTGGGGACGGAGCAGGGGAGAGGACTGGTGTGGACTTCAGGACTGGCTTTCACATTTGACTTGTGAGACCAAAGACAGCTGTTAGGGCTTTGGCTGCTTTTTCTGTCGAGGTTCCTCAAAGCTCTTTGTTTCTAGAGAGAGTCACTTGGAAAGGGAGGCATGGTAATGATCCAGACACCAAATTTTAAATACTGTCATGGGAATAAAGGGCCCGGCATCAGGAATACAGTCAGTGACAACAGCACAGTGTGGTGACAGGTGGTAGCTACCCTGGAGGTGAGCACAACAGAACATAAAAACTTGTCGCAACACTGTCATATGCCTGAAACTAACGTTACATTGTGTATCACCATACTCAAAGAAATTTTCTTAAAAAATTTAAAATTGTATAAAAGCATAAGAGATGAAGCAAAGGGATTGTATTAGATGTTCCTATCATCTGATTGTTTTAATCAGATGAAATCGTTAAAACAGTCAGCTTCTTTCACAGTAAGATTTGATGATCACATGAACTGACGAGGGGAGGCAGGGTTTCTCAGTACTTCAGAAAATGAAGACTCAGTCAATTTTCTTTTTGTGAGTTATAAAGTTCAGTCTTGGGATGACCATCCTTATACTGGGAAAGGGTAAAACCGACGCTTTTACAACGAGAGGAAGATTCTGAAGAGCTTGGCACATCGCAGAGAAAATTATAAATTCTTGGATCTAGCAGATCGTGGCTCATGTTTACTAAAAGTACTTTGTTGGCCCAAATAAAATGATGAGAGAATAATAATTCAGATGCACAAAGGCACAAGAGGAGGCATTGATTTTTAAAAGTATATAGAGATAAAGCCTTAGTAGAGACTCTGCCATAACAACATAAAGGAAATGCAGGCTTCTTTCTAGTTTTTCTTTAGTAAGAGGAATGTCACGGAGCTCAAGGACACCCTCGCTTCAGGTTCCAGTTCCCAATTTATTGGCTTTGTGTCTTTGGGAAATCGACTGAAACGTCTTCGAGCCTTAGTCTGTTCAGCTGTAAAATGGAGATGGTATTCGTGCCTATAGTCGCTGTGGACTAAAGTACCTGTACAGTACATGACACAAAATCGAAGCTCAAAAATATTAGAGGAGTATAAATCTGAAATGAATGTCTTCATTTTTACAAAGGCTCTTCTGAAAATAACACCAATTACGAACGGATAGAGATGTAAACTGAGGACGTCTGCCTAATGTAACTAAAGTCATCTATAAACTCAATCGTGGAGATTTTAGCACAGGGAAGGGAAGCCAAGACTTGAAATTTTATATTCTAGTCATTCTGCTGTTTTTATGCCAGAACTCCAAGGCTTCATTACTATTTCCTGTCGCTTTAAATATTGCACTAATTACTATGTCCTCTGAGAATGAATTAACAAAATTACGTCTAGACTCATGAGTGTAGAAATCATCTTATTTTTTATAAAGATTTTAAATGGTTACATTGTGAGTAGGTACACATGCAGCAGGATATTCATGTAATTGATTCTCCTCTCTTAGAAAAAAGGTTAATCCAATGCTCTGTTTGAGAAAGAGATAGAAAACAGCCGGCTTGTGCTTCTTCAACATGCTTTCCTGGCATTATCGGTTGGTTGCCTCAAAATGTGACCTTATGCTGTGGGCAATGAACCAATTCCTTTCTAGCTAACTTGAGAGCTAGCTATATGTGTAGATATATATAAATTACACATATTAAAAATTCGTATACATATATATATAATATACATAATTTCCCCCTTAGGGTCATTTTGGCTAGTTAACTCTGTAGTATTCTATGTTGTACCTGTTCTGAATTATCCAGAATGGAATGTTTCTTTTGGCTCCTTCCTTTCTCCTTGTTGCTTAAGTAGTTTGTTGTGTATAAATATGTATGTATGAGTATGTGTATGAACAAAATACTATGATAACACTTCACCTCAAATGAATGCAGTACTGTAGCAACCCAACCTTTCAGGAACTTGGTCGAGAATGAATAAATAAGTAAAACAGGAGTCTGAATGGCTCAACTCGGTATATCACTCAGTCGGTGCACAAAAGCTCATGCATTTTAGTATAGGAACCTTCCCAGTTTATTCAGCGCTTTTTAATTTGTACTTAACACACAATTCTTATCCACATGGTTATCTGCCCTTACTCCTACCCCTCATAGTTTATGACAGATGAGAGGCAGCGAATAAGAAGTGTTGTTTTGGGGGAGCACATTCACGGGGTGGGGGGATAGGACAGGAGTAGGGGAACAAGGTGTGTCACTGCTGAGAACTCAGAGGAAGGGGAGGACAAAAAAAACTATGAAGCAGCCACGGGATTAAAAAGGGCCAGCAATCTGGGACCGTTTAGTGTCAGGCTAATAGACTCCAAAGGCATCAATTTTATACAGAAGAGAACAGTTGGGATACCTGAGTGGCTCAGTGGTTAAGCCCCTGCCTTTGGCTCAGGTCATGATCCCGGGGTCCTGGCATCGAGTCCCACTTTGGGGTCCTTGCTCAGCAGGAAGACTGCTTCTCTCTCTGCCTCTGCCTACTTGTGTGCGCGCTCTCTCTCTCTCATAAATAAATAAATAAAGTCTTTAAATAAAAAAGAGAACAACTGTAAGAATTCACAGTTCTTTTCAAATCCCAAATCAATAAAGTTCAGCTTATTACGTTTAGAGGTAGAAAATGCAAGACAGTAGGTAGTATGATTTCAAAGTATTTTAACCGGAATTGATGAAAAAAGTGTAGGCATAATTTCCATACGGTGAAACTTATCTTTTTTAGGAGCGCAGTTATGTGACTTTGGAAGAACGTACACAGCTGTGTCACTGCAGTACGTAGCCCTTCGAGTCTGGCTCCTTCTGCTTGTCAGAATGCTTGAGATGCATCTGTGTGAACTGATTAAAATTTTAAAAATTCTTTGTGCTTAAAACTGGAAAAACTTGCTCATCACCTAAGGTTTTCTGGTAACTGAGATTTGCTCTGCAGATAATATAAAAGTAGTGGGTTCTCAAAGAAAATCCAAGCTGTGGGAAAACAGGCAGCCGCATTCACTGTTGGTGGGGAGAGTAAATCCATACAAACTTTCTTACTCTTTCTTAAGCTTTTACTTCTCTCTTCTTCTTGTCAAACCAACACCCCAGAAAACCTGTGGTGAGCGCCCGGCATATTGCCTGGCACAGAACAGCTATTCAACAATTAGTCTTCTCCTTCCCCTTACCTTTTCTGTTCTTCTCTGTTTGTATCCCACTTTCTCTTTTTTCCCTCCACACCCGTCAATACTCTCTCATCAAGCTGCTTTACGCGTCAACCAAGGTGAGTAATTATATTAGGAGTTGCTTATTATTGCCCCAATATCCTTGACTTCGAAGAGGTGCTGTAAAAGTTCGTCTTTTCTCCAAGTCTCTGGGACTTAGTCACCTGTTCAGAAGTCATCCAAAGAAAATAGGGCTTACAGTTTTGGCCTTTCATTCTGTATTTATTTATGCATATGTGTCAGGCCCATTTTAGGATGCTAACTGAACTCACCCTTCTTTGAAATCGCCCTTTTGGAAGGGGAGGGCCCACACGGCCATGTTAGTACTGTGTAACCTTTGGCCTCAGCTGACTAGGCTGGGCGTAGACAACTGATCCCGGACAGCGAATCATAAGCTGGGCTGGCTTAATCAGACCATCTCTCTTGAGAACTGAAACAGAAAAATCTAGAGGGAGACTCTGTGGTGGCCTCTTGAATTGAAGAGTTATGCACAGCCGGCTCTCAAATGTGGTAGCTGAGAGAAACTGCAGACATGCTGAGGGAATTTAGGGGCCCGTGAGAGGCCCCAGAATTAGTCTCTGTCACTGACCTGCCAGTTGTTGCCTCCTCGTGGCCTGACAAAATTATACTTCTTCTGTCTTCCTTTTAAAAAAATCTTTTTTGTGTGTTTGTTTACATATGGCTGAATAAAACATGGAATAATATAAACTTAGAGATCAATTTAAACAATAGGGCTGCAAATCATTTAGTAAGCATTTATATTCATGAAGCTCCATTAGGTAAAATGCTTACTAAGTGAACACTGCCTTCTCCATGCTTTTCCAGGAAAGCCTCACAACTGATTGGAAAAAAATGTATACTTTGTTTATAGATGAACACTAAATGTATGTGGATTTTCAGAATTGTTTATTTAGAGAAGAAAGAGGAAGAATATGACAGTTTAGAGATATTCACGATTAGAATGTATGGGCATTTATTGGTCCAGGAACACATGACATTTAAATATGCTCATTATCCAAATGGGTGATATATTCTGAAAAAAACTAAATAAGATGGTAAACAAAATTACATTCCCGAATATGGAACACTTTTTAGTTAGAAAAACTTCTGATGCCTAGGGATATATTAATTTTGGATAAAATGTTTAATGAAGGGAATAATATATGTAAATAATTGCATGTTTAGAACATTTCACTTTACCTCATGTAAGAACTAACTTTATGAAAGCTGACAAAAAGGCAAAACTTGGTAACTACAAATGCCCCCTAAAATTCAGGGCCCAGGGCAGGGATCCTCCCTGTCCACATCTAAGGGTATTTCTATCTCGCTTTGTGCTGAGCTTAATTTGGCTGAACTCAATTCCAAGTTCTCTTGTGCACATACAAAAAGTGAAGCCATTCCTGTCAATGTGTTGCTCCAGCAGACACAGAAGTTCACAGAGAGTTAAAGAATACGTTTTATATTGGTGTCATCAGCTGCCTCAAGTAAAAAACCGAGTTCGTTCCAATTATAGTTTGATATTTACGTTCAATCCCTGGAATCAAATAAAGTTTTTGAAGGTCTGCCATTATTGTTAGTAAAGTCATAGTAAATTAATTTAAAAAGTTCAGCATTTGCAGATAAAATTACTTGTTTTCAGGGTGATGGATAAAATACAAATTTGGGGCCAGCATGACATCACGGTGAAAACAATGTTCTTGCTAAAATTAAGAAATTCATGGAACTGAAATATACTTGGCACTAGTCAGAGCTCATGCATAAGTTACAATCGTGTATAAACAAACTGCAATATTTTACCAATGAAAAAAGAAGATGCAGTTGTCAAAAGAACTACTTTGTAAATCAGTCTAAGTGTCCTACATTGTCATTGCACACTGTTGTGAGTGAGTCCTCTAAATTTTATTTCATTGTTTTCTCGAGATCACTTGGAAATCTTTAATCAAAGCATTCAAAGAATGTTCACATTTGAAGATTTTAGAAAAATAAAGTCAGTGCAAACAAAGCTTGCAAAGAGAAAAACAGTGAGATTAAGCTATTCAAAACAAAAGAGGAACTAAACAAACGTGTGGAATTTAAGATGCCTGCTTACAACTCTTTCATGATTTCCCAATAGGCTTACCGTTATCCTTCGAATTAAGACTGAAATCCTTCAAATCCCAAATAAGTGACTTATAAACAGAGTTGGAAGAAACCCATTCTCAAGTTAGGGCAAAGAGTTGGGTATTTACTTTTTAGGAGATGTTGATATAAGGCTGAGATGTGGTCACCAAGGAGGCATAAGCTAGGAATGTGGGTGCTGGGATTGGCTAGGAATGTAGGGCCGGCAGCAAAAGTTCATTCAAGGTCAGCCAGCAAGTGACCCAGTGTTCTATTAAGATGGTTTGGAGGGCCACCCTGGGAGTGAGGTGGGATAGGGGGAATCAGGCAGAGCAGATGCTCCTGTCTACATTTGCACTTTTTCTGAATGCTGAAAACCAGGGTTGTGGTCAGGCAAGAGGGCTGTGAAGGAAACAAAATTTAAGGCCACATTCACTCTCAGCTGTGTGCAAGTCTACCCGAGAGACCCCAGGAGTGAGAGTCTCCATAAATGTTACACTTTAGGTGCTTTTTCTCCTCACTCTAGTCCAGGCCCTGCAGAAAATACTTTCTCTCTACACCCTAACATGGGCTTTGAAATCTAACTCAATATCATAGTGCCCTAGAAAATTCTTCTTCTTCCTCTTCTTCTTCTTCTTTTTTGAAAAAGATTTATGTATTTATTTGATAGAGAAAGAGCATGGTGGGGTAGAAGGGGCAGAGAGAGAGAGAGAATCTTAAGCAGGCATTGCACTGAGCCTGGAGCCGGAGATGACCCCCTGAGCCAAAACCAAAACCAAAAGTCCCATGCTTAGCTTGTTATGTCACCCAGGTGTCCCCCTAGGGAGTTATTCTTGAGTAATTTTTAAATGTAGATTGTAAAATGCAGACTCCTTTACTACCACTTCAAATATCCTGAATTAGAATCTCTGAGGGTAGAATTCAGGGACCTATACTTTATTTTTTTTCAGGGACCTGTATTTTTAAAAAGTAGTTAGGTGAGTCAGATGCATAAGGTCTATAGGATCCACTGGCCATAAGCGCTTAGATGCTTTTCTTCATGTCTGACCTCACAGTTTGATCCTGGTAGGTAACTGGGTGGAGGATCTTAATTAAACACACGCCTTTGTCATACCCATTCTGAATCAACTAAGACATAGAGGCAGGATCCATGTGCCAATTAAAGAATAGCATCACTGGTCAAAGAAGAAACCACAAAGCAAATCAGACACTACTTAGTGTTGACTTGTAGGATGCTCATAACACAGTGCCTAGATGAAAATGTATGGCATTAAACACTTGTATTTGAAATAGATTCACAAATCAATGGGCCATGCTTCTACCTTATGAAACTAGTAAAAGAAGAGTAAATGAAACCCACAGCAAGGGGAAGGGAGGACATAATAACAGAGCTGAAATCAATGAAATAGAAAACGGAAAAAAATAAAGAAAATCAACTAGAAGCTGGTTTTTTGAAACCATCAATAAAATTCATAAACCTTTAGTCAGACTGATCAGGAAAGAGAGATAAAAGGCAAATTATCAATACCAGGAATGCAAGAGGAGACATCACTAAAGATCATACAGACATGAAGAAGATAAGGGGAATATTGTGGACAGTTTTATGCCAATAAGTTTGATAAATTAGATGGAAAATTTTGAAAGACACAAATTACCAAGAGTTCACTGAAGAAGATACAGATAATCAAGATAACTTTATAGCTATGAAGTACACTGCTTTTATAGTGCACACTCTTTCTCCCAAAAAACTACAGGTGAATTCTACTAAGCATTCAAGGAAGCAATAATACCAATACTATACAGACTCCTCAAATAAAAGAGGAGCAAAATTTTCTCAGCACATTTGATGAAGCCAACATTATCCTGACACTAAAACCACACAAAGATATAACAAGAAACATATAGACTCATATTTCTCAAAAACATAGATGCAAAAATCTTCAACAAAAAGTAGCACATCAAATCCAGTAACATGAAAACAATATTACATAATGAAGAAGTGGGGTTTATCCCAGGAATGTAAGGCTGTTTTAATATTTAGCAATCAATCAATGTAATTTACCTTATTAACCAATTTAAAAAGGAAAAAATGATCATTTCAATAGTTGCAAACAATTTTTGACAAAATTCAACACGAATTTTTAATAAAATCTATCAGAAAACTAGGAATAGAAGGGAATTTCCTTTACAGCTAAACTTAATGATGAAAGACTGAGTGCTTTCCCCCTCACACTAAGAACAACACAAGTATACTTTCTCTGATTATTTCTATTCAACATTGTACTGGAGGTCCCAGCTTATAGCAGGAAGGCAAAAAAAAAAAATTTAAAAAGGCATACTGATTGGATAGGAAGAAACAAAACTGTCTTTATGAGGAGTTGGAATGTTCATCTACGTAGAAAATCCAAAGAATCTACCAAAAAGCTACTAAAACTGAGCTTAGCAAGGTTGCATGCTTGAAAAATGCAATACACTAGCAATGCAGAACTGGAAACTGAAGTAAATGATATTATTTACACTATCACAAAACATGAAATACTTAGGCACAAATTTAACAAAATATGTGAAAAATTTTAACACTGAAAATCATAAAACATTGCTAAGAAAAATTAAATAAGACCTACTAAATGGAGAGATGTATCATATTTGTGGATTGGAAAACTCCATATTAAAATGCCAATTCTCTCTGACATGATCTATAGATTCAATGCAATCCCAACCAAAATCCCTGAAGGATTTTTTTTTAAGCTTTTATTTTTTATTTGACAGACACAGCGAGAGAGGGAACATAAGCAGGGGGAGTGGGAGAGGGAGAAGCAGGCTTCCCACTGAGCGGGGAGCCAGATGGGGGGCTCGATCCCAGGACTCTGGGATTATGGCCTGAGCTGAAGGCAGACGCCTAATGACTGAGCCACCCCCGGTGGCTAATGACTGGGCGCCCCCCCGCCAAAGGATTTTTGATAGAAGTTTGCAAGTTGATTCCAACACATGTATTTATGTGCAAAAGACTATAGCAGCTTTTTATTGCTAGATAAAATGCTGGAAAACATTGATAGATTGAATGTTTACAATATTCTACGTATTGTTTCACATACTTTGAGTGTATTAAGAAATCAAATTGTCACCAAAACTCTCTAAGGGAGGTAGAAGAGCGTTATCCCCATTTTATGCACACGCAGACATAGCAGGCAAATAACTTGTCTGGCTTTATCAGCTTTTGGGTTGGAGAGTTTGCCATTGAATCCAGGCGACTGGAATCCAGAGTCTGGCTGTTTAATTACTTGGAATCACCAGTTTCTGTACCAATTAGCGATTGCTGCAAACAACCACAAAATCTCCGCGGCAAATAACAATAAGCATTTCGTTTCCACATGTCTGCAGGTTGGCTGGCATGGCTTTGCTGATTTTGGCTGGGCTCAGAAGGACAGCTCTAACTATAGGCTGGGGTCAGGTCTGCTCCCCAGGTTCCTCATCCTCCCTGAATTATTGGCTTAGTCATGGCCCTGTTCTTCACACGGCAATAACAGAAAGCAAGAAAGAGGGCCTCCCGTTAGAACCAAGGCCCAGCTCACTTTTCTCTCCCCTACTGTTTCTACCTTTGAGTTGCCTAAGCAAAGGGGGAGCAAGTGGACAGCTGCAGGTCTCTCCTGCAGGGCAAGGAAGCCCCACCGTGGTGCGCTTATAATGGGGTAGACAGTAAGCCCTAGGGATTCCTCCCACAGGCAGGATGTCTCCAGAAAGTCAAATGCAAGAGAAGGGACCATTTGTGCCAGTGACATTTATACCACGTGATGCAAGATTAACGTATGTCAGATTTTTGTCGATTTTTGTGTCTCACGAAGAGAGGACCAAAGGGTGAAAGCTTCTGTCCACCACGTCTGTAAGGACATAGAAGTGTTAGGAGAACTTTCTATTTAAGGGCCAAGCAGGAAATGAGAGAAGAGCTTTTTCTCTCACAGAAAGTGAGGACTGGGTTTCTATACTTCACAGCGTTCCTCTTCTAGCACTGAACGCAGAACTATGAACAAAGAAGGGTCTCGAGAAATATTTACAGCTGAACAGTAAGAGAAACTGTTGCGTTTTCCCTCTTGAAGAAACTCCAAAATTTCCCTCTCTTGAACCTCACTCCTGGGGGTTGCAGCCCATTCTCGAACCTCACTCTTGGTTTGGCAAAACAAAGTTGTTTGCCGACTGAGTAGTATTTTGGCCAATTGGTTCAGATGCCTGAGTTCCCCCAATATGGCACAAAAGAAGCTTGTCCTGCTGGAGTGTAGAGCTGATTGCAAAACTAACCCTGGTTAGCAAAACTGGCAAATTCCATTTAGTGTGTGTGTGCATTTTTGTTGTATTTATGTTTGTGATTTGTGTGTATGTGTTTGTGTGTGTGTGTGTGTGTGTGTGTGTGTGTGTCTGCACGCGCCCACCCGCTCTGAACAGAGTTTCAAAGGAAAAAGGAAGGCAAGATGTTGCCCAGCTGCATTGTTCTGGCAAGACTTTTTACATACTTCTCCATGGAAGTTTCTGCAGTACTCCCCTCTCTTCCTGTCTTCCTGTTTCTGCTGAAGAGCAAGGATTTGCTGAGTCTCTCCAGCTGTAGCCTAAAGCCATCACTGAAACAACTCTGGACTGGCCATTCTGAGGTGGAGGTTGGACGACGGGAGGTAAGGAGGCTTGTGCCCTTTTTATATAAACCAGTCGTTAGTGGAAGGAATTTAGGGTAGGCAACTAGTAGAGTCTGCTCCAGATGTTTTATTTCCAGCAATAGCTTCCAGCAGGAGTTTTCTAAGAAATCATAGCAGAAATGCTAATGTTTTAAGGATGGAAATATAATTCCCCCCCCCCCCCCCGGGTTTTATTCAATGGGCTATAGAAGCTCCTTCTGCCTCAGACTCAACTTCTCCTCTTCAGACTCTTTCAACCTCACTTGTCTCCTGAACCTTCTAAACACTCCACTCCATCCCAGCATCCTCTGTTCTCCAACCCCAAGACCACTCACTGCCTTAGATAAAGCCCTCACCATCTTTTGTCTGGATTCCTCTCCCTGACTCCAGTCATCCTTCCTTCCAACCAGTTCTCTACACAATGGTAAGGATTGTCTTTCGGAAAAACTGGAATAGGTTCTTTGGAAGCTTCCCCATAGCCATTAGGATGCAATCTAAGCTCCCTACTTTGAAAACAAGACCCCTTGTGTGGGACTGGAAGTAGGGGGAGGCAAGCAAGATACCTTGGGAACAAAATTTAAGGAGACACTTATTCTCAATGATCGGGCAAATGCACAGTTGGCACTTGACAATGAATACCACCTTAATTTTTACTCCCTTGGTGGTTCCCTTGCCCAGGCCTCTTTGCTGTGCCTTTGCACTGGCCCTGGTACTCTCTGTTCTCATCTCTCATCCCATGCCACTCAAGTCTTCATTTCTAATTGAGTGGGCTGCTTGTGGTCCCCTCACCTTATTCTTACCAGTGGATTCTTCCTGAGGCTTCAGGTAATGATAGAGTGACAGAAACTCAGAAAATATTGGTCTCATGATGAATTTCAAACAGCAAAATAGCAGCAAAT
This sequence comes from Lontra canadensis, assembly GCF_010015895.1. Lineage (NCBI taxonomy): Eukaryota > Metazoa > Chordata > Mammalia > Carnivora > Mustelidae > Lontra > Lontra canadensis. The sequence goes on from NW_022631110.1 coordinate 4,193,415, forward strand.
ATGATTCTTTTTCAGTATTTTACTGCGATAAAATACACATGAGATAGAACTTACGATAAAGTGTGCTCTTTTTTTAAAGATTTTTTTATTTCTATATTCGACTCAGAGAGAGATCACAAGGAGGCAGAGAGGCAGGCAGAGAGAGAGGAGGAAGCAGGCTCCCCACTGAGCAGAGAGCCCCATGTGGGGCTCGATCCCAGGACCCTGAGATCATGGCCTGAGCCGAACGCAGAGGCTTTAACCCACTGAGCCACCCAGGTGCCCCCCGTCCCCATTTTTTGACAGAAATAAAAAGTGTGGAAACTTCTGACAAGGTTTTATCCCTTGTTGTACTAACATTTCTTCTCATATCTTTTTTTTTAAAGATTTTATTTATTTGACAGAGAGAGAGATCACAAGTAGGCAGAGAGGCAGGCAGAGAGAGAGGGGGAAGCAGACTCCCCGCTGAGCAGAGAGCCCCATGCAGGGCTTGATCCCAGGACCCTGAGATCATGACCTGAGCCGAAGGCAGAGGCTTTAACCCACTGAGCCACCCCGGTGCCCCATAAAGTGTACTCTTGAATACATTCATATTGTTGTATAATCATCACCACCATCCAGTTCCAGAACTCTTTTCATCTTGTAAAACTAAGACTCTATACCTATTAAACAATAATACCTCATATTTCCCCATCCCCTAGCTGCAGGCAACCACCATTCTACTTTCTGTCTTTATGATTTTGACTACTTTAGGTACCTCATATAAGTAGAGTCATAAAATATTTGTCTCTTTGTGGCTCACTTATTAAACTTAGCATAATGTCCTCAAGATTCAACCATATTAGATGTTAGAATTTCCTTCTTTTGTTAAGGCTGAATAATATTCCATTATATGTATATATCGCATCTTTAAATCCATTCATCTGTCTATGGACACTTGGGTTTTAACATTGTAAATAATACCGCTATGAACAAATATCTCTTTAAGGCCTTTCTTTCAATTCCTTTGAGTATCTACCCTGTAGGAGAACTGCTGGATCATATGGCAATTCTAGCAATTATGTTTTAAGCCTAGCTCAAAGGCATTCATTTTGTCAAAAGCTTTTACAGGTAAAACAAACAAAATATTGAAATCCAGCTTTTATTACAGTCATTGCCATAACAACATCGTATCTCACTGCATATGGTCACTGCAGTGTAGTTTATTTTAAAATACTTCAGCAAAGATAGTATGATCTATATCTGTGCACATTACTTTTAATCTATACCCTAGGGCAGTGGTTAACATTCAAAGTTTTCTAATTGAGGATACTCATTCTAGGGATTATTCTCCCTTGAAAGACTCTAATCAGACACCAACATTCCCAAAGCAACTACTATAAGCCTGCAAATATCTTTATCTCAGATTGATATCATAGGATCTGTTAATTAGCCTAATGGACGTTAGAAATAATTTCTCATTGGTGAAATGTATGGTATTGAAACAGTGTGCATTGGCTAGAAATGCTGCTGAGGAAGTCCTGCCCCTTGCATGATAGGGGTCTAAGAATCTGCTGAAGCCAATCGCCCACAGCCCTTCAGAATGGCACTCTAGGCTTAGGATTCCAGACTGGTCACTTGTCTGGCCACTTCAGGGGGGAGTTAGTTGTCTGAATCTGACTAGACATTTTACTAAATTCAACAGTTCCAGTTCTGCACGTGGGTGTCATGTAAACCTTTCATGCAAGAGGCAGGAGGAGCAGCTGGAGGGTCACCAAACTGGGACTTCATTCAACTTCCAGGACAGATTATACGGCCATCTGGGGGTCTCTTTGCTATGAATGTTCGTATGAGGGTCAGAATTTGATCTGACATTCACTTTTATCATAACATACTAGCTGACAGCGAGGTTGTTGGAAAGGAGACCTATTGCCCTCACTTACTTGTAACTATTGAAGACTACTCCTATCCATCCAAAAAACATCCTAAAGTCTGTGACTCACCAGTCTGCTCAGGTCAGTTTGTGGTAGGTGATTTACTGGAAACAAACGGGAGAGTAAACCTGCCTATGTAATCTTCGTCCCAATTTGGATACACTTGCCTGCTTGTCAAGGAGATCTCACCCAGTAATTCTATCATCCTTTGGCCCTTAGCATCTTGTAAATATAGCCCTTGCCTCAAAGAACTGGGAAGAAATTGTCCTCATGGACTAGGTATTCCAACACTTTGATAACTTGTTCCCATATATTGCCTCCCCAACATTCAGCAATAAAGCACATGTAAATTAAAAAATTACATATAGATGAAAGCTAAAGGTAGAACGTTCTACTACATTTTCCTTTTATGGCTCTGGCCCCAGGAAACACAACACGTTAGATGTACTAAGCATATTAAAAGTGTGTCTGAGAGAAGAAAACAAACGTTTCATGGTGCCACAGTCAAGGATCATTGAATTATTTAAATGTGAAATCAAAGAATTTTCATAAACAATTAAATGGAGAAAAAGCAATATATGATTTGAGTAATAGTTAACATTTTCTTTAATTGTTTAAGCTGTGACTGTATTTTATGAGCAGCAAATTACAAAGACTGAAAATTCATGATATAATTATAAAGTGTGAAGACTGATTTTCATATATTGCTTACAGTGAGTCTCATGGATTACTGTCATAATCAAATATAACTTGAAACCATATCAACAGGACACATTTTAATGATATGCACATAATTGCTAGTGTGCTGAGTAGTGATATAGCCTAAACGGTAAATAGATCACTTAAAGGATATAATTAGTATTATATTCACAGAGTTGAATTAATTTTTGTGCTTTTCTCTTCTTGCTCTGATGCAGATTATAGATCTTGGAGAATTAAGGCTGACAGTTTGCTCTCATCTTTAAATTGTGTCACACACACAGAGAAAATGGCACCCACTTAAAGCTGAGGCTGGGCTGAAATGTATCAACATGCGGGGTTCTATTGTCGTTCATTCATCAACCCTCTGGGCCCCAAGGTAGAGGCTCCTATGATGCCACTCCCCACCTCGGGGTCCTTGTATCAGCTGTCAGCCTGGCTTGTAGCATCAATCCAGTGAGTGTGATGGTGTGGTGAGGAGGGTGTACCCTGGGGTGTGGGGTAGATTCCTAAGAGAAAGGAGAACCTGAAATGTGAGCGACAGTGGGCCCAAGAGTGGCTCAAGTAGGCCCTCGCTTCTCCCGCTCCTTCTTTGTTCAGTCTCTCCCCAAACCATCTTGGAGCCCAGTGTGGGGAAAACACAAAATAAAATTGAACCTTCAGTGCACTTGTTTGGCATCAGACTGCTCCGAAAATCTGCCAAAGTCAAATATTTTTTAAAAGATTTTATTTATCTATTTAACAGAGAGAGACATAGTGAGAGAAGGAATACAAGCAGGGGGAGTGGGAGAGGGAGAAGCAGGCTTCCCGCGGAGCAGGGAGCCCGATATGGGTCTCAATCCCAGGACCCTGGGATCATGACCTGAGCCACAGGCAGACACTTAACGATGGAGCCACCCAGGTGCCCTCAAAGTCAAATATTGATGTCAGTATGCTTTAACAGTTATTTGTGGGCACCTTAAGTCTCTGATTAAGTTTTGGGGGATGTCAATTAATAATAGTTTAAAAAAAAGCAAAACAAAACAAATCTAAAGCGTCTACTCACGGCACCCTGACATGCCTTCCCTCTCTTTCTGGGACTGCCTGTTTAGTCTTATCATCTGTAGCTCAGTGTCCCAGAATCCACAGCCTCAAGAACTCCTTGACGCTACTGCTTTGTCTGAAAGCTGATACAAGTACCCCAAGATGGGGAACGGCAGCACAGTAGTACCTTTGAGGCATATGGACAGCATTCACCTTGGGCTAGGGAGGGTTGGGGAATCGGGGACACGGTAATCCTAAGTATGGATGCGTTTGAGCCCAGCCTGAGCTGTTAAACGAGTGCTCTTGTGGGTGTAGTCGTGAGTGCCATTAATTTTGTGCCTGGAGAAAACCAGATGGGAATTACCTCTGGAATCTGAGTTGTTGGAAGTCCTAGAGTAGATGATGATAATATTGGGGTAGAGGCTAAAGAGGAGAGAAGGGGAGATGAAAGCATGTGTTGTTTTGCAACTCTACCAAGGACCATCCAATGAACATGTTTGCAGGAATGTAACTTAACTGTATATTCCAAACATAGTATGATACCCTATGGTTAGTAGATCAAGTACGGCCTTTGGATTCAAATCTATCTGGGTAACTTTGGAATAGCTTCTTAACCTCTATAAGCCCCAGTTTCATAATCTACAAAGTGAGGATGTATCTGGATTTTTTTTTTTTAGCAAAAGTACTAAAGTACAAAAGTACTAAAGAGTACCTAGGACTATAGTATAGGGGAGCCGTGGTTGTCCATTACAACCATAGCCCCCATGTCTCCCCATATTACTGCCCTTAGCTGGGCTGGCTTTGTGAATCACTTTAATTAATGGAGGGTGTCCAGTGCCTCGGCCATAGGAAGACCTGGTAGTTTCTGCATTTGTGCTCTTGGAAGTTCTGAGCCATTATATAAGAATCCGGCTATCTGAAATGGAGAGAGCATGTGCAGAGGCTATGTGGAGGGAGAGACAGGGAGATCCAAGCATCGTAGTGTCCTAGCTGAGCCCAGCCCTCAACCTACCTGCCAGCTGAATGCAGATACGTGAGTGATGGCTGGGAAGACCAGCAGGAGAATTGCCTCGCGGAACCCAGCTTGGACTGCGGAATTGTGAGCCATGAAAATATTTGTTGCTTTCAGACACTCAGCTTGGGGTAGTTTGTTACATAAGAATAGGTAACTGCAACAGGGATCATGAATGTCATACAGATTTTTAAAATACAGTAACCCTGTCATTCATAAGGTGAATGTCTTCTTCACTTCTTCACTTCAGCACCAATATCCACAGTTGCCATCACCTGAGGGAAACCTTGACTAAGGACAAAGTTTCCCTCTTATTAAAGCTTCTTGTGCAGATGCGGGAGAGAAGAACAAAGCCACTTGGAGATGTGGTTGACAGGCGGCCAGCCAGGCTTACTCACTAGCTGAATACCCTTCCACTGCTCTCTGGCTTGTAGCACGGGCGATGCAATTTTGTCCCTTAGTGAAAGTGTCAATTATGAATGTCATGGATATTCAGGGTGATTCAGGAATAGCTGAAATCATGAGTGATAAATCCACAAATGGAAACTGTAATAAACCAGGGTAGGTGAAGTTATTATCTACCAATATTCTGTCCTTCCCTCCCCAACTTTCTTCTTGTAGCAGAGTTTGTTTTTGCTTATGGAAAATCCATTCTGGATGGACTGGGTTGAGATGATACTTCCCCCTTGCCATAGGGCTGGGCATGTGGTCCGAGCTGGCCATTCTGCCCTTGGAAAATGTTGGGAGTCTTTGGTGGTTAGCTGTTTGTGGAAGTCCTGTATCTTCTCCCTTATAACCCAACTCCCAGATAGCATCCTACAGTGAAAGCAAGTCTTAGACTAAACCTTACAAAAACTGCAAGTATATATTAGCAAGCAGCTCCAAACACGCTATTTAGTCGGTTGTGTAGTTCAGGGAAGTTCTGTTCTGATGGGGACACTTAAAATAGCACCTAGCATGACAGTCTTTTGTGGATGCCTCAATATGCCAACAAGGACAGGTCAGCCCTGTAAGTGTGCCTGGAGACAGAGTTCTCCTTGCAATGGAGCAATGCAGGATATGGAGTTTCACCCTTCCAATGCTACCTGTGACAGCAGGTAGATTCTCAGGCAAGGGTGGTGGGGCTTCTACAGTCTTCCTAGCCATTTACTAATTTGAACGTTATTTGTCTTACCTATACCATTTTTCCAACCTTCTTTATATTAATTAGGAAAAATTCTATGTGTAGGTTTTGATAATATAGGCTAAGTGCTATATCACCTCAACTTGTGCTAAAGATTTTCTGTTTACCTGTCCAGATTGCTCTCTCTGTGCTTTCTGTCCCTGCTTTCTGGCCTGGGAAACTGACCTGCTGGGACTTGATCAATGGGCTTCCTTACCCTCTGGCTACCAGTTGGTTTTGACTAACAGTGAGCCAGCCCAGCAGGTGATTGGGAAGAGGGAGGAGGATGAGGTTAGGATATTTATTTCCCCAATTCATCCTTGCAGGGCTGCCCCAAGTTGGCTGTGACCCATCTCGAAGGTCAAGGCAGCAGTCTAAATGACTTTCTCCTTCTAGGTTTTTGTAACTGATTCTTGCATCCCTTTGGGTTGAGGGATGGAAGAGCCCTGTTGTGACTAGCTCCTCAACACTATACTACATCCTTTCCAGACCTTTATAAATCATAGGTTTATTAAACCCTCTCTGATTTATCCTAATTTGAGTGAGCTTTTTCCTGCTGGGAACTTGGGAAGGTACTGATTTGTGATTAGAGTACTTCTATGCTAGTTAGTCTCTCCTGGAGTGTTGATTCTGATAAGAGGATTTTAAATGCTAACTACTCTCAGGGTAGAGATCAGACTTGATTTATACACATACTTCATATTGTTCATACTGGTACATTTGAAAAAAAAATTGTCACACAATTTAACACAAAACTTTTGGCAACAGTGACTGATTCAAAATGGATCTAAAACCTTAGACCCAACAGAGCTTTCGTAGGAGTTTTTGCTAGGACAAATAGTAAAGAGACAACTTTTTTGCTGTTCTTGTTGCTGTGATTGCTAGATATAAGGGTAAGTAAGTCTTGAACTTCTCATGGCTGTATCTTCCACCCAGAGAAGAAAGCTTACCAGATACCAAAAGTCAACAAGAAGACGACAGAATTGGGAGATGAATAGAAAGGAACAAATTTCTGGTTATATCATAGTGCTCCTGGATGCAGCTATGCCTGAATCTGAAGCCTTCTCTTGGAACATCCCATTCATGAGAGGAAATAAATTTCTTTTTGATTTGTGTATCTAAGCTAATTTGAGTTGGAGTTTATTTTGCTTGTAACTGAGTAAGTCTTGACAAATGTATCAGGGGCCTATTTTCATAATGTTCTTCTATCTTTGGAAGAAAAGATTGCACCTATACTGGTAACTTGAAATGAGTTCAACCGATACAGACAACTGTTCTATTTTGACAGAGGAGATGAAGATGTTACCAAGGAAAGATGGCTGGCTGCCCAGGCTGGGGGTCAGTAGGCTGGTGACATCATCATAAATTTGCACACTGGGACTTTAACAGTGCAGGTCTAGAAAACTGATTCTGTTAGTATGATAGAAGCTAACCAAGTTTGGGGCAGTTGGCTTCCACTAGCCAGTCTCACAGAGACTAAGGCAAAAGTCCAAAGTAAATTCACAATAGAAAATCTCACTGCTGAGCAGATCAAAAAGTTTGTCTCTGGTTGGTGTGGTCTCTCTCTTCTGGCAAATCTGTTAAAAAAAACCCCACCAAATTATTATCCAGAAGCCTAATTGGAGGGCAAGGGATTAGAGCCAGACAGCAGACAATGCAGGCCTGGGGGTAAGGAAGAGAGGGTCCTTTATGTGAGTGTAATAGTGAGTGTCTCGGAGCCGCACTTGCCTGAGGCACTCATCTGAAGTGGGGGTTGTATTAGCTCCCTGTGGCTGCTGTAACAAATCACCACAAACTGGGTGACTTCAAACAAGAGTAACTCTCTCACAGTTATGGAAGCTAGAAGTCCACAGTCAGTTTCACCGGGCCAAAATCAAGATGTTGGCAGGGCCACACTCCCTCCAGAGGCTGTAGGGGAGAATCTATTCCTTGCCTTTCCCAGCCTCTAGTGGCTCCCATGTTCCCCGGCTGGCGGTCACATCACTCTACTCTCTGTCTCCACCTTCACACCACTTTCTCCTCTATGTCAAATCTCCCTCTGCTTCCTTCTTATAAAGATACATGTGGTGGTGGTTAGGCCCATCTCAATAACCCAAGTTAATCTCCCCATTTCAAGATCCATAACTTAATCACATCTACAAAGTCAATTTTGTCATATAAGGTAACATTCAGGCTCCAGGGGTTGGGACTTGGCTATTTTCGTGGGGGGTATTTTCTAGCCTAACACAGGGGTAGATCTCTCGAGTAAGACAGAATGCCCATTTTGGCAATTCAGGGCCCGTTTACCTGTGCATGGATGGTGAAAGAGACCTCAACTGATCTTTCTTTTTCTAGCCCCAATAGGAGCATCCCTCTTCCGCCATTAAAATCTTTTTTTTAAACCTAATCCAATCAACTTTTTAAAATTCCTGTCATATTCCAGTCATATTCCTTGAGCTCATTCTCAAAATCTTTTTGGTAGGATTTGAATGTCCTCAAATATTTTCAGTCACAAGTTTACAGGGCACATAGAGATTATTTTGTTGAATGCTACTCATATCTGTTACTTAGCCTCATCCCTTTCTGGATGTACCTAAGTGTCATCCCTCCATAAATAGGCACACACTCTCTTACATACGCACGTGCGCGCGCACATCCAGAGTTTCTTACATTTCTGGAACCTTCTGGATACTTCTCTTACTTCTGTAACTCTTTTGGCTTGTTTAGATCTGGGCAGAAATGACTTTTGCCTTTTATCAAATGCCAGTACAAATAAGATTTAGCTTCCTTTACACTCCCAGCCAGCTTTGAATTAGGTAGGACTACAAGTATATACACAACAGGCACACTTATTATGTTCTGACTTTTTCTTACTTAGCAGAGAACATTTAAAACGCCTATGATGCTGGGCAGCTTTCAGAAAAATATAAACTATTCCTTCAACTGTGGCAGGCATGATAGCCATGAGTAAACTGTCAGCATCTGCTTGAAAATTTAAAGGGTAGAAAATGGAACCCATAAATTTGACAACCTCTTTTTGCCCCACGGATAAAGGTTGATGATAAACAAATCTTGATTAAATGCTTGTATGTACTATCATTGGCTTTCAGAAGAAGAAAATATTTAGTTCCATTCTGATTGTAGACTACGCTTCTTGGGACTTGTGCATGTCTCCATCGACACAGGGAAGATTTGATTCAATATTTAAAGGGCAAACACATGGTTCAGTCTCATGGGTGACCACTTCTGGTCACCAGGCCCCACTTGAATGCAGCATGTCCATTCAACAGAGGTTGTTGTTTTGGTTTACAAAGGTTGAGGGACTTGTGTAAATTTTTTCCTCTCTTTTGCTGCATCCTATTTTCTCTATTAAGTAGATGACTTGCATCATTCAGGTCACCTTGTAATAATGTAGCATAATAGTGTTTTGCCTGCTGACAAAAAAAAAAAAACAATTTCCAGAGAAAGCTTAGCTGATGTAACTTCTTGCTTAAAATATTCATCTGTGATGCCTTGTGGCTTACAGAATAGAGAGTGAACTCATTTTCATAGATTACTGTTTCTCTCTCCCCTGTCCCGGGAAACCTCTCCCATCTCATCACTAATCATTATCATTATGAAATGATCCCTGAACATTAATTTTTACCTCCCTCCTTCCTTTCCTTCCCCCACTCTTTCCTCTCCTTCAATGCTTCTTTCCTCTCTCCTTTCCCTTTTTCTCTTCCTCCCTCCTTCTCCCCCTTGCATCTTTCCAGAGCATACTCATAGGGCACTTTTGTAGTACAACGGACTCTGGGCTTGGCATGGTAGGAAAGATGTGATCATCAGTGCAGCTCCTAGCACTGTGGGACAGATGGACAGAAACAGCAGTACTCAGAGTATTTACACTGGTGGATGAATCACTTAACTTTGCTTGAGGGCATCAGTGAAATACTGAGGGACATGGTGACTTGGACCCTGAGTGTGAAGGGCTCACCAGGCAGACAAAGCCCAAACAGTTATTGTTGGCAGAGGCAAGAGCACACATGGAAGACCAAGGGTAAGAAACATTTCCCCTCCCTCCCTCCCTCCCTCTCTCCTTCCACATATATTTACCAAGTGCCCAGGATGGGGTACGCCCTGCTCTAGGCTCTAGACACAGCAGTGAAGAGAGAGAGAATCGCCCCATCCTAGGGCAACTGATCTGCTAGTGAGGGATGGCCTGAGATGTGCGGAGACCAGCATGTCGCAGATGTGTCCAAGGGCACCCTTGTCCCATGAGGCACCTCAGGCAATGTTCGGGAGATGTTGCGCCTTGAATGCTCTCTCCTGCTAGAGATTCACAATGTACAATTTCACAGCCAAGGCCCTGGGAAGCCCGACATCAAGAAACCTGTTCTCATTTATTTAGCATTTCCCAAATGTGTTTAACCAGGGGAGGCTTGTTTTAAGTAGGCGTTATTAATATCATGCAAAGCTAGTTTTCTAAAGGAGTCTCTGCAGGAAATGCTCAAGTGTTACATTCTTCCAACCTCTTTACCTATTGTATCAGTTACTTATTTTCATAATAATGCTGTATAAAGACAGTCCCAAAACCACAGTGGCATACAATAAATGTGCTTCATGCTGGCGTATCCAGGGTGGCTGGCCAGGAGGTGGCCCTGGTGATCCTGGCTGACCCGGCTCAGTTGTCTGGGGTCTGCCTGGCTCTTGGCTGGGACGCCTGGGGCAAATTGGCTTTGCCCTGTTCATTTCTCCATCTCCAGCAGGCTAGCCTGGGCATACGCCCCTGGGGGTGACGGAGGAGTAAAAGGCAAGTGGAACTATGTGGGCACATTTTCAGACCCCTGCTTTGTCAAATCTTCTGGCACTCCAGTGTCCAAAACCAGCCTCAGGGCTGAGGTCAGAATCAAAATGGCCCGGGGCCATTTTGCGGGGCAGGGGACCCACTACAAAGTCACACACCAAAGGGTGAGGCTACAAGGAGGGGAAAGAATTGGGATCACTTGAATAAGAGACCACACCTTCAGGTCTCAGGTTGGGTATCAGCAATTCCATGAATCCTTTCCTGACTTCCACAGACCCATTCCAGTTTCTGCTCACAGCTGAGTGTTCTCTGGAACTCTCATGAATTCTCAGCTTGCTTCATCCTGGCTCCCCCAGTCAAATGCCAAATCCTTTGAGGGTAGACACCATATTTTAGACTTTGTTTATATCTTCCAGACCACCTAGCATAGTGCTAGGCACACAGGGGAATTTACTAGAGACTAATTAATTGAGGTCAGAAGTCTCATTAGATACATGGGAACCAGGACCCCAGGTCAGACTGTCCCCAGGGGGCCAGCCAGGTGTTCCCACCTCAGTGTGTGCCCAGCTATGGGGCCCAGATCAGCTCCAGGAGGGTTGGCTCTTGCGTCAGAGGAATGCCAGAAAAGCTCCAGTGTGCACACTTCTGTGCTCTTGTTGTGTTCTCAACCCTTGTGAGAACTCTAACCACTTCCCTTGAACTTCGGGCCATACGCGAACCTCGCCTCTCTTGTGGTAGTGATCTTCCTAAATTCGGGCCACTCAGCTCATTCCTTCCTGTCTCACTGTGGGCTTCCTGTCTCTTCTGACTGTGGGGGCCCGAGAGCCTGGTGTCGGCTTCCCTCCCTGGCCATGCTGCATTTCTGACCCCACAGTGCACGGCTGGACAGGAGAGTGGTACTGTGAGCAAAGTACCCTGGGTCCGTGCACCTCAAATTGATACTGGACCTGCAGCTGGGGGAGACGTGGGGACCGGGTTTCCTAAGCGGTGGTTAACAATGCAGATTCTCCTGAAGCACACTCTGCATTTTACCCAGACCCCTGGAGGACCAGCCAAGGCTGAGAAGCCAGTTGGAGCGGAGGCAGCATCTGGTCACAGTCCCCTATAGCCCCCAGCTCTGTGGCTGGGGCGGGTCACTTCACTTCTTTGCTTTCTCATCTGTAAAGCGGGGGCACTGGACAAACCGGTCTCTCCGATGTTCCATCAGACGCATTTCATTATGCTTGCAGTAGCTCGGGTTGCTTTGTTTCTCTGTCAGATAAGTACAGAGGTGTGAAGAGTGGCGGAAAATTATACTCCGCTCAGAAATTAAAAACTTTTAGAGCTAGAAGGAACTTGATCAAACATCTCCTCCAGCTCCCTCTTGTTTTACAGAAAAGGAAACAGGTTGCCCAGCCACTGAAGGTCAAGCCTTGCTAAGGAGAATGTCCATCTGCAGTCTGGACCCTTCCTGCATCAAGTGTGGTCGCTGGACCCGCAGCCTCAATGTCATCTGGGCATGTGTGAGAAATGCAGATTCCTGGGCTCCTGTCCAGAACTTCTGAAACACAATCTGCATTTATCAACCCCAGCCCACCCCCCCCCCAGGTGATCTGTATGCACAGCCAAGTTTGGGAGCGCTGGGCTCACGGCCACCGCCACGGCCACCGGGAATACTTGAAGACGAATGAGGCCCAGAACAGAAGAGTCATTTCACAAGCGGTAAGAGTGCTGGCCCCAGAAGCGAAGAAAACCGGGATTTGCGTATCAACATGCCGCTCCCAACCTTGTGGCTTTCAGGAAGTCACTTAAGCCTCTCTGAGCTTCAGCTTCCTCTTCTGTAAAACGTGTAAAGCATTCAGCAGGCGGTCCAGAGCACAGGAAGTGCTCCATAAATGTTAGCATAGCAGAGTTTAGGGATTAAAAGCGCAGATTCTGCGTCCAGACTGCCTGGGTTTATAACTCCTAGCTGTGTGACCTTTCACAAGTCACTTAACCTCACTGCCAGATTCCTCATCCACCAAGTGGAAATAGAATAGCAAGAGGGTTGTGATGGCGATTTCACGGGTTCCCATTTCTAAAGCATTTAGACAGTGGCTGGCATACAGTAACAGCCAAGTGTCTGTTAAGACGTTATAATGTTATTTTATAGACTTGGTGAAAGGAGGAAATCCAGGCACACATGGCATTTTTAAACGTCAACAAGAAAGAAGTCCATTTCTCTTTCACATAAGGGAAATTGGGAAGTACGCAGCCCCGTGTTGGTTTTCTGGTACTGTCAGGACCCAGATGCCCATCGTTTTGCTTTGCCATCGTCATCATGTAGATTCTGCCCTCACGGGGGTAGGGGTAGGGGGGTGGGGGGTAGGGGGATAGCTCCTGTGGCTGTAGCTCACATCCCCCTGCACCAGGGCAAGAGAATGAAAAAGGGGCTCTGTATTCATTCTGCATCACTTTATAACAAGTTGCCCCAAAACTTGGGAGCTGGAGACAACCAACATTTATTATCTCAGAATCTCTGTGAGCCATACCAGGGAGAGGCTTAGCTGTGTGGTTGTGGCTCAGGGGCTCTCAGGCTGTAACTAAGGCATCAGCTGGGGGTGGCAGTCATCTCTAGGCTCCGCTCAGGAGAACTTCCTTCTGAGCCCACTCACAGGGCTGTGGGAGGGGTTGAGAAGGTCCCCTTCCAAACTTGCTTGCGTGGACTTCTCCACAGGGGTGCCTCATGCTCTGAAGCTGGCTTCTCCCCTTAGAAGTCCGGCTCACACTCAGGCAGGGGGACCTGCACGAGGGCCTGCATACCAGGAAGTAGGTCATCGCTGGGCCATCTGAGAGGCTGCCTACTCCAGGCCCTTCCTGGGGATCCAGCTTCCTTCAAGCCACCTTCCTTGAGGTCCCACACACCACTTTTTCTTATAGCTCATAAAGCTGAGATTTGGTCATGGCGCCACATCGAGGTACAAGAGAGATAAGAAATACAATCCTTCAGCTAGATGCATTTCTATCCTGAATTAAAATCAGAGTTTCAATACTAAAGAAGAAAGGGGGGGGTGATTAGATCATTTTCTATAGCCTTTCTACAGACTTTTCTCAAAGTCTGGCCTCCTGACCATCAGCATCAGCATCACCTGGGAACTGGTTACAAAGGCAAATGATCAGGTCCCCCCTCCAGACCTACTGGCTCAGAAACTCGGGATGGAGCTTGGTGATGTGTGAGCAAGCTCTCCGGGGATTCTAATGCAGGTTCAAGTGTCAGTGCTTCAGAAGACAGTTTACCTGACATTCATACGGATGTGTTAATAAAACCTAATTTGTTTACAAGAACAACTGGTTGTCTTTAGTATCAATCATGAAATAGGAGGCTTTGAAAAACAAGGTGGGCAGTCTCTAAGTACAATTCATTTTGTTGTGTTCATCTTGAGACTGCATGGAATTTTATCAAGTAATAAGCTCCATTGTACAAATAAAGCAAAGCAGATCATGAATGAAGTTCCCTTTATGATGAGAAAAGAACTATAGATTCTTGGTGGCTAGAAGTGCCATATCTAAATGCTAGAAACGTAGCAGTGATATGTAAAGGACCACCTAAATAACTGACTCCAGCAAAGCTGAATATTTTCTTCAAAACTCAAGAAACAATGAGGGCAGGCAACCAAAAATGGGTGCTAGGATCTGAATGTTTGTGTCCCCTTCACCAAATTCATAAGTTGAAACCTAACGGTGGTTAGGGCGGTGGGGCCTTTGGGAGGTGATGAGGTCATGAAGGCAGAGCTTAATCCCACCAAAGGGATTAATGCCCTTCTAGAAAAAGCCTGAGTGAGGTTACAGCTTCAAGGTGCCACCTATGAACCCGGAAGCTGGTTCTCATCAGACACCAAATCTGTTGGTGCCTTGATCTTGGACTTCCCAGAGGAATTGTGAAAAATAAATTTGTGTCATTTATAAGCCGCCAGGTCTCTGGTGTTTTGTTATAGTGGCCCAAACATACCAAGACAAGGAGAGACTTCAACAATCCACAAGTGGATTGTTGAGAGGGACCCACATGGTAGGGAAGACAGAACATCAAGCCTGTGGCCCAATTCCATTTGTCCACATACCCAGATTTCAGTACGATTCAGGACCGCTGGGCTCCATTTTTCTCCTAAAATGGGGATAGTCATAGCTACAGGTTTATTTGACAGTGGGGAAAAAATTCTCGGAAGTGCTCCATACAAGCACTACAGTTCCGGGCATGTAGTAGGGGTTAGACAATACAATGTGGTCTCTTCTTTCTCTTTATCTAAATAACGTGTAGCGAGATGACTTATAGTCAGAATACTTTAAAGTAGTTTCAGAACTTAGGAGGAAATAAAGTATTCTAAACTTTGGTTCTGATTTCCTTATAAGTCTGTATTTTCTTGTGTTTTATTCCATTGCTCCTCATTATGCCGGCTTACGGCACGTTGCAGGATTCTTGCTCCATTTGGTGTTTATTGTCGATTGTTATTTTTTCTGTATTGTTGTTACATTCTGTTTTTGCAAATGGCTTTTGCCATTTAAACACTCTGGTTCTTCTTTGTTTTGTTTTGGTTTTCTGGGTCTCCTTTTAATGAAATATTCCTGACAATGTCTTGCTTTTGAAGAGCTGAGAGGAGCAAGTCAAGTCTATCATTTCAGGTGTGCCTCTACCATAGGAAGGAACCGTGACTTCATGCTGAGGTGACACACTGCCAGAAACAACCCTGTGCCTTCCTATCTTTGTGTGTGTGTGTGCGTGTGTGTGAGAGCGCATGCGAGTATGTGTGTGTTGGGGGGCTGCACTCTCCGCCTTGCCCACCTCTGCTCTGGCATAATGCACAGCCTCCCCCTTCAGCTCCTTGTTTGAAATGCCTGCCATTGTTGGGGGAGTCCTCTCAACTCCATCCCAAGAAGGGAGTTTTCTTTTTGCTGAAGGCGGGGCCTCTTCTCTCAGAGAGTGACTCGATGGAGGCACAGAGATGCTGAGGAGGAAGCTCAACAGTGAAAACTAGTGGGCCCCAGTGGTGTGGCCTGCGGCAGGCCCTCCTTCCTCGCCTTGCTTGCTCTGGAGCTCTCTTATCTGTTGAGGAGGTAAGGAAGAAGCCCCAACACACACACACACACACACACACACTGTCTCTATACAGCCTCTCAGTTCCATATCTGTGTTTTTCTAAGGAGATCATGTTGCCAAATTAGTTTGAGGAGAAAGCAGATTGTCCTCGAACAGCTTGCATTACAAGGCCATGCTTCATAAATTGAAGGTATGACAAACAGGGTGGTGGCCTCAGGCAAAACAAATGGGAATCTGGGAACATCCTGCGCAAACAGGAGCCAAAGGATGAACTCAGAGCAGCCGGGCCAGCACGGGCTCCTGGCAGCCTGCTAAGGGAGCTCGGGTTGGCGGCAAGTTAGCGGCTCTACGGGAGCACCTGGCTCCCCAGTTCCCTCTATGGCAGGTATCTGAAGCTGGCCTTTGGCTTCCTTACTGCAAATGAGCTTCCACAGGAGAGTGGATACAAAGGTGAGCAGGCAGTTGAAGATAAATACTGCGATTCACATAACTCAAGCTGCAAAAGAGAAGCCATTTTTCATGGAGGTCATTTATGCTCTTCACGATGGTGTCCCCAGGAAAGCCTTCGTCACGGCATCTTAAGTTCCTGGGTTTCAGTACCTTTCCCCATTCATATATCAGCAATATGATTTTACAGATGACCCGCACAGACTTGTGAAATAGGAGCACAGGGACTTTTCGTGGGGTTGATTTTGCAAAATGAGAGAACTGGCCGAGATGTCAATGACTTTCCAGGGTCCCAAGGTAGCAAAAAATTGTGATATAGTCCCCAGGCCTGGAGACGTAAGTGCTCAACTCTGAAGATCCTGGAGATACAGCTGCTCAATTCTAGGGCCTATCCTTTAAACCCGGGCTCAGCAAACTTGTTCTGTAAAGGGCCAAAGAGTGTAAGTATTTTTGCCTTTGTGGGCCACATGGCTTCAGTTGCAATCACTCAACTCCACCACCGTGGCAGGAGGACAGCCATAGACAGTGTGCAACACATACATTTGGGCGTGTTCCATCAAAACTTTATTTATGAAAACAGGCAGAGAGGGTTAGATTGGGCCAGAAAGCTGTATGTTTTCAACTCCTGTTTTGGGCCAATGGCAAAAGTGGAAAACATTTAACTCATAGGAATAGAGAAGGGTTAAGAATATAAAACAGAAAGGAAGAGGGAAGTGCTGGGGAGACACAGGCAAGTGGGGATAGGAGAGCCAGGTGAGAAGAAGGAATGGGACACAGATAGATAAAGTCGATGGAAGGACACAACCACTGAAAAGAAGGACAAAAAGAAGGGATAGCTATTAAAACAACTTCGATTTTTGGAGATCAGTATGATAAAATAAAAGTGCATTTGAGCCTCACCCAGAGCTGTGGGAAAGCCAATGAAATTTTATCATAGTTTTTCTGTGTAAGACGAATTTATTTCCCTCAAACCATTTTATTTTCAATCGACAAACTTAAGCAAAGCAGGCACAATGAAGTTTGCAATATTAAATCACTGTCAACTTACGTCTCTATAAAAAGGATTGTCCAACTGACTGTTAGCTGGCTAACAACAATTTAGGAATACATAATTTATGACCAGGCATGATGAAATCTAGAAAATATTTCCTAGCAAAGACATATGTTTTAGCTGGCCGATAGCAAAACAACTCCTTTGTTATTAATACGCTGATCTGATTTTATGATATCTTTACTATTTCAGAGATAAAAAGGTTTTTTTTTTCTTTTTTCTTTTTTGCAGATGTCAAGTGCCCAGTATTGCTAAAGCTCTCAGAAAGTCTTGGAGACAGTTCTTACTGTTTTGCAAACATATCCTCCTTGTACATACTTTGAAAGCTGATTTCAGATCAGCTTTAAAAGGAGCTTTCTTCTTCATAGATTCCTTATTGGCTTTATTGTTTTCCTGTGCCAGTAAGAAAGCTATCTGAGCCAGGAGCACAAAGACTTAAAAACACTTGAAGAAGCAATTCGTGTTGTTACTTTAGAGAATGTGTTTTTCTAAAAACACAGGTAGCTGGGGGCTGGGAAGCTGCATGACTATGGACAGCGAGGTGAACCAAAGAGGACTTGATGATGGTCGCGCTATTCTCCCCATTTGGCGTTAGAATTCTGGAACATGCCATGTGCCTGGAAGTCCTATGGCTGTTGATGCCTCCTTTCACCAGGGGCAGCAAGGCCCGGGGGTTATGGACACTGGCTTTGGAGACAGACCCCCATGGCTTGATTCACAGCTCTGCCAATGGTGTGGACAATATCAGTATCTACCTTAAAGAAATATCTACCTTAAACAAGTATCAGTATCTACCTTGAAGAATCTCTTCAAAGACTGAAAGAATTAAAATGATATGTGAACACTTAGGAAGACGCTTACAGAAAGCAGACAATATATGTTACTACTGATGAGGGATAGAGAAAAACTGTAATGGATCGGATTTTCCTTTGAAAGTTCATTCCTATGGAATGGTATGTGTGGTTTCCTTTTCTTTTTTCCAAGCAGGCTGTTTAATATTGGCAATATGTGGCTTTATAATGTACAAGTGTAATGCAAAATAGCCCTGACAATTTTTGTGCAGAGGCAATATTACCCCTAATGAGATTTTAATCAAAACACAATTACTGCTGATTGAAAGTTGCCATGACATTAACATACTGGTTAAAATGATTGTATTTAAATGTTGAACTTTTGCCCAGATATCTCCTCCCAGCTCTAGACCCCTTTTGAACGTTAAAGGTACCTCAAACTCAAAGTATCCCAAACTCATCTCAACCTTGGTCCAATTCCAGCACAACCCAACTCAGTGGATGTATCATTATCTGTCCAGTTTTGCAAACTAGGAACTTGGAGTCATCCTTGACTCTTCCCTCTCTCTCATATCTAACCTACCATCTTGCCAATTTTATTCAAATCTCTCCCAATTTTATTCAAATCTCTCCCAAACCTCTCCCAAAGGTGGGCATATCTTTCCATTACCATTCTAGAGAACAAAGTTATAAATACCTCACATAGACTATTGTTAGCCAATTGGCCTGCAACCACCTATTCTTTGCTCCATTAAATCCATTCTTCATAAAATCCAGATTCAGTTTATTCTTCTAACTGAAATCCACTTAATCAATCAGCTGGAGTGACCAGTGTGCCCCATTTATGCCCTCTGTAAAAATACACAATCCATGCCCACGCGTACTGATTACTCATCGCTAGTAGACTACTCTCCAGGATGCTCACATATTTCTGCTCCTACCCGTTGAGATGTTTTATTGTGTTTACTAAGAGTCTCTAACCTGTTTTTGTCAATTTGTGAAATAATGACCCAATTTAATGAAGTATTATGTAAGTTGATGAAACATGAACACATTTATAGTCCAGAGAATGTTTTCCTCTGAAAACCAGGTTGAACGCTTTGGGAAGACTCACTAAAGGCAGATGGTTATAAAGAATGTTGTTTAATTAAGTATGAATGAGAAATCTGCAAAAGATCTCATAAAATAAAACTCTAGAAGGAACCTGTGCTCAGAACGCTTTGCCAGTGTCTTTTAGTTCTTTCGTAGAAGAAACTGAAATGGAAAGCCATAGACAACATCTTACATACAAGAAAGAGGCCAAACAAAGACACTCATCTAACCCATACTTGAAGACGACGTCTTAAATCTACATGGAGGGACTGGGGCATGAAGGCACATTTCAATTTAGAATGTTAAAGGTATCTATGTGTCATTTTTGATGATTTTCATTTTCTGGAGCTTTTTCAATCAACTGCCCACTTTTCTGTTGGGTTACATACCGTACTTTGAACTTAATATATGCGGATTCTTCTCTGTTGTTCTTACATTATACACCGAAGTCCTTAAAATGGCCAGTGAGGTCTGACTGGGGCGAACTGGGCTGACCTCATCTTAAAACCTGAAGGTCATCTTGGAAGTCCCTTCTCACTCCCTGCACCTGGTACTAGCTGGTGCTGCCTTTTCTTGCAGGGACTTCCCATGTGCTGTTCCCTCCACTCTTCATGCCTCAGATCATTCCCTCCCCAACAAGATCAAATCCCCGAGGTGAGTGCTTTGGCTACATCACTTAATTTTTCATCATAGCTTTTATCGCAGTTGCAATTTTATATTTATTTTATGGTTACTTGACCAGAGTCTGCTGTATTAGTTTCCTAGGACTGCTGAACAAATTACCACAATTTTGGGGGCTTAAAACAGTGGAATTGTATGGAATTGTATTCTCTCATAGCTCTGGAGGCCAGAAGTCCAAGCAAGGTGTTGGCAGGACCATGCGCCCTCCGAAGGTTCTAAGAGAGAGCCCTTCCTTGCTGCTTCCAGCTTCTGGTGGCTCCTGGCCTTCATTGGCCTATGGCTGCATTGTTCCAATCTCTGCCTCTGTCTTCACATGCCTTCTTCCCTGTGTCTCAGAGTCTCCCTCTGGTCTCTCAGAAGAACACTTATTGGATTTAGGACATATTCACAAGTTTCAGGGGGACATAGCTTTTGGGGACCGCTATTCGACCCCGTGGATCTACTTGCCACACTAGACTCTAAGTTTCACAATGGCAGAAATTGTATCAGTCTTTGCCTATTGCAATTCCGCACTTACAGTGGATCCTCAACAAATATTTATGCTTTGAAAGGATAAGTGGATCCTCTGTGTAGTCTCTAATGGTAGTGTTGGATTACTGACAGGCTGATGTAGATAAGCTGATCACATTTTTAGTAAACAGAATTCATTCATCTATATAAAAAATTCTATTGCTCTGCAAAGTAAGTACCTGCTACTTTGTAAATGTACCAACCCCTCTTTTTTTTTTTAAAGGTTTATTTATTTGGCAGAGAGAGGGGGAGAGGGGGAGAGAGCGAGAGAGAGAGAATATAAGATTAGCACACAAGCAGGCAGAGAGACAAGCAGAGGGAGAGGGAGAGGCAGGCTCCCCACTGAGTAAGGAGCCCGAGATGAGGGGTTCGATTCCAGGACCCTGGGATCATGAGCTGAAGGCAGCCACTCAACCGACTGAGCCACCCAGGTACCCCCAAGCCCTCTTTTCAAATCAGTTGGCTGCCCACTTCATAATTCTTTTTTAAAATATTCAGGTAATCTCTACACCCAGTGTGGGGCTCGAACTCACCACCCTGAGATCAAGAGTCATGTGCTCTTCCGAATGAGCCAGCCAAATGCCCCCATAATTCTTTAAAATAAAGCTTTAAGATCTAAGATCAAATTTCTTCTGGTTTAGTATCATTCATTTAAAATTTAAAACAGGGTCTGTTTACACCAGTCCAGTTAGCATTCATGTTGAAGAGAGAAGCTTGGGGACAGCAAGAAGAGAAAAGGAGTGACAGGACTGCGATGCTAACAGCTAGGAACCACACTGTCTCACAAATGCAAACACCTTACAGAAAATGTCCTTTAAATACAGTATCTTAGACTTATCCATTTCTTGATAGTGACACAGCTTCTTATGACTATTAGAGCTTCTAATAATACATGGAGGTTTCACTTAGGGATAGAAATAAACATCATTCGTCTCAAAGGACACCTCCCTCCCCCAAATTTAAAGCTCAGGCCACCCATCTTATGAAATTTTTTGTCTTGAGTTAAATGTGGCACATCCAGGGTGATTTCAGCATTGGATTTATACAACCTACAATTATAGAAAAATGTATTTATACTATAAGTTACTGGGCAGAAGCTGTGCCTAGATTTCCAGACGTTACTTGGCGCTGTGGGATAGGAGAGAATGAGAGAGGCGGCACACATAGTAGAGGTGTCGTCGTTAGTGACCCCGTTCTATGAAGCAGGTCCCTGGCAGGTGAGATGAAGGCTGACTACAAGTCAGTCACTGGATCAAGGAGTCCTATGCTCTTCCTGATGAGAAGCAACAATCGATTTCTATCAAGTTCTCTTTCGGCTGACGCATATGGGAGTGGGCTATTAACTTCTCTTCATTCCCAAGAGCTACAGAGAGGATGCACTTGGATACCAACCAGGAAAGGCTGCATGCCCATTAGCAGATAATGACACCAACAACTTAGCATTTATTAAGCATCTAGGTGGTCCCAAGCACTTTAACTATATTATAGCACACCCTCATAACAACCTGGTATGTTAGAGATTCCTAGGTTTAATTTATAAACAGGGAAAGGCTCAGAGAAGTTAAGAAATTGGCTCTAAGTCACACAGCTTGCAGATGACTCGTAGGATTGGAATCCAGCCTGCCTACCTCCAAGGTCATGTTCTCCACTTAGCCGAGCGACCTCCCAAGATTTGCTCTCCAAGGACAGGTGCTAGTGCTTTGGTAACCTACTGTTAAGATAGTTTCAGATAGCACCTGGGTTTCTTGCTTTTCAAACTGAGTTATTTGCACCACAAAGGCATAAGTGGTGACATTCCAGGGTAAGCTGAACCACGTGATAAACTAGATGAGTCTTTAATGTCAAGTCATTCATGATGCATATTTTTATAAAAATAAAAATGTTAACTTGAAACAAGATACTGAAAATATATCTCCTGCTTTGGGAAACTGCTTGGGGCTGAACCGTCAGATGCCAGGTACACAGAAAAAAGCAATCACATCCATCCTTTTCTACCTTTAGGAGGGCTTCTGTAGGAAAGCTTCAGAAATACTGCAGGAGGGTGAGAAAACTCAGTGGCGGAGGTATCAGTCAGGAAGGCACAGGCACTGTAAGTCTTTCAGAGGGAACTGAAACCAGGAAATGGTTTACAAGAGTGTTGGTCACACCCAGGGAGCACAAAGGGCAGGGAGGAGACCCCAAGAGTAGTAATGGCTGGAAGCTACTTGAGAGACTGGAGAAACCACTGCTAGGACTGGAGGAGCCAAAGGGAAGAGGTGCTGTTCCCAAAGCCAAGGAGCGTGCTCTTCACAGAAATTGTCCCCACGCTGCTGGTGCTTCGAGAATCCTGTCACTCCCGAAAACACCAAAGGCCACCAGAGACTGCAGCTGCACGTGACGCCAGAGCTGCTACCATCACGGTCGCCCTCACTTGCTGGCAGCTACCACCCACTGCCCATCACTACAAGGGCTGGAAAGATAGAAGGCCAGCTCTGTGCCACAGACACCAACAGAAGCTGGGGAAAAATGTCTTCTCCCTTTCTTCCCCCTTCCAGTCTCCTGTCATTGTCTCCCATCAGCAGAACCCAACTAGAAGCCAACATGCAAGGGAGTCTGGGAAAGGTGGTTAGCAGGTAGCCAGAAGGGTGGGAATGGTGCAATCAGGGAACTGAGGGGCCACAACCTGTTATGTTATTATTAACATAAAGTATTTCCATGAAGTATTTCCTTGTATTTCTTCCCCATGGAAGTTAGGGCGTATGTCTCATTTCAGAGAAGTAAATACAAGTATTTCTTGCTTTCCCAAATCTATTCGGGTATTGAGTTCAGATAGTGAGTTTGGATAACAAGTCCAGATAGTGAGGGGGATAACTTTTTTTTTTAGTGACCAGTCTTTATTAAATGCTAAGTATCAAGCGTCATACACAGAAGCATGGAAGTGCCAAAGACACCGACTGGATCCCCTTCTAGGTCCAGCAAGCAATCCTGTGATAGCCCTCTTGAGAAGAATTTCCTTAGAGAAGGGTTTTACATACTGTACCCTACGGTTAATATGTATTCTACCAAAAAACAAACTTTCTATGGGTCAATACTTTCTTTTTGGTAAATGGCATAGATCCCAGCCTACTTCACGGCCTTTGTACTGATTCTGTTTTCTCCAGTTTACTGAGATATAACTGATACACAACATTGTGTAAGATACATATGCAGCGCAATGATGTGGTACACATGCATATTGCAAACTGATGACCACAAAAAAGTTAGTCAACATATCCATCCTCACATAGTTATCATCTGTTTCTGCGGTGAGAAATTTTAAGATCTCCGGTCTTAGCAACTTGCAAGTATACAACAGAGTATCATTCCCTGTAGCCACCATGCTAGCCAGCCTCTCTTTGAGCCTCTGCAGGGCACACATACATTAGAGTTTTTGAAAAGTTCTGCAGGAGGCAGCCCAAGTTCACCTCATCTTTTTTCATCCCGGAAGTCTCTTTTCACTGATAGCTAGGGGCCCTATGCTGCCATGGGAAGTCACCATGAGAGCCATCCCAGCCACATTTTCCAAATGTTCTTTCACAGAAGCATAATGTTAGCTCTGAATTTGATTCTTTGGCTCCAGCTTTCCTTGCTTTCTAACTTTGGCAAATTCTTTTTCACTCTCTGAGCCTTTATTTCTTCATCTACAAAATGGGACAAGTTATATCTACTTCACAGACTTATTCTAAAGACTAAATGAGATAGCATGAAAACTCTGTGGCAAACAGTAAAGTACCCTACAAACATAAAGAACCCAGGCTTCTCAAAGGTCTGTTTGAGGTCCCTAACTCTGAAGGTTGTTCTGGATGCTTCTCTGCAGCAGACCCTCTTGGGCAGAGTTCCAGTCATGGAGCCATTTCTTCACCTTTCTGTGACTCAACACTCACCTGGGCTTACCACACTCATTTGGCTCTGGCTCTCAGGTGAATCCTGACAGCCATAACTGATTTACCTGCCTCCCTTCTCTGTCCCCCTCCAGACCATCCTAGACACCGCTGCTACAGATACCATTCTAAAATAGATCTTTGATTTTTTTCACTCCCATATTTAAAATAAAACTTGCATTAATTCCCTTTTTCTTACTACATCAAGTCCAACTGTTCTTAGGTGGACATTCAAGAGTTTTTCCTGACCTCCTCTGCCCTTCACCTCCAGCACCAAAGTTCTAGTCATACAGCCCACCCCTTGCTCTCTACTAAAACTCTAAGAAACCTAGGCTCAAATTCTGACAGAACCACTTTTTAGTTATGTGACCTTCGACATGTTACTTAACCTCTCTGTGCTTCAGTTCTTCTCCTTTGTAAAAGGGGAAAATAATAATACTTATTTTATGGGATTGCTCTTTAGGATTATGTGAGATAATGTATACTGAGCTCTAAGGATTGTGTCTGGCACTATTAAGTGGTCAAGAAATGTCTGCTATTTACTACTAATATTTTTGTGACAATTAGAATCTTCTAATTTTCTTGCTCTTTTCTTGCTGCTTCTCCATACGGGGATATGCTTCACCTTCGTTCTACCATTTAAAATGTTACTCATTTGTTTTTAATGTAACTTTGGCAAATTATGTTAGATCTCTTGGCCTTCATTTCTTCATCTACAAATTGGAGAAAGTCATATGTGCTTCACCAGGATTGTTCCAGTTCTACAGGATACGTGAGCTTATACAAAAGCTCTATGGCAAAGTACAAAGCATCTTGCAAACCTTCTCTGTAAGCTCTCTTTGACCACTGCCTACCTAATCCTCTTTCCTTTGACATTCCCTGAATGCTAGCATCTAACAGGAGTGTGGGCTTCATTTTTGGTATTTGTCATATCACAGTCTCATTATAATTTACCTTGGCATTTATGTACATGTAGAGATAGGAATCTTCTTAAGAGTAAAACTGATGTCTTCAGCAGGCAGAGTGCAAGTAAGTTGGCCGAAATGAAATGAAACCCAAAATAATAACACAGCTTTCTTTAGTTGGTCACATGGGCTGGTATATTTAATTTGTACATTTCTTTACCCGAGGAAAGAAATCTCCAAAGGTGAAATGCCAGCCTTCACTGAAGAGGCTACTGGTGGAGACCAGTGCTGGTCAAAGGGTGGTTGGTTGGTTGGTTTCCAGACCAGCAGTATCCGTACATACTGGTCACTTGTTGCGGTTCAAGCATCTTGGTCTCCACCCCAGATCTACTGAATCAGATTCGCTGGTGGTGGGTGGGTAGGTAGGAATTTGCATTTCGACAAGCTGCTGAAGTCTTACACATGCTAAGGTCTAGGAAGCCCTGGTGTAGATATTTGAAGGAGGAAATCTTCATTTTGTTCATTTGACATTTTACAAGAGGAATACCTATCCAGCCTGTTCAACCAAAGGCAATTTATTTCTAGCAAAGTGAACCATGTTTTCAAATAAGCAAATTTCTTAGAATCTGAAAGTGTTTTCTCTAGTTCCCCAAGGTGTGAGAAGCAGTAATTTTTATTGGTTTATTTTTTTTCTGCAGCAAACTTTAATTTAAAAAAGAAAAATAGTGTAAGAGGAAAAAATCACACCTGACAGCTGCTGGTACTTTGTGTGCAAAGTTTTTTTTTTTTTTTTTTTTTTTGTGTGTGTGTGTGTGTGTGTGCCTGCAAACACAAGTCACAGTTGTACACGTGAGGCTGTTGACCATCTCCTCCTTAAAAGGCTTATCCCAAACTGTTAAAGGAGACAAAATATCTTGGGTTTTCTCCTTTTATACTTTGAAGGCTTTATCCTCCCATATTGCAAACAGTAATGGTTCACGGCTGGAACCTCTTATAAATGTTGTCTTCTGGGCGGCGGGAGTAAACACTTCAGAGCTGAGATAGTAATTACTGTCACATGAAAAGCAGGAGACATATTGCGACTTCTTGGGCTGTCAGAAAGCCCTTCTTGCAAATGGCAGCACTTCACAGGGACTTTTATAAGGTACAGTTTATAATTTCCATGGGTGAGCTGTTATTTTAAAACGCCAACAGAAAGATTAAGAATGTGTCGACAGAAAAGCAGCACCAACGAATGCCCTTTGGCCCTTTCAAACTTGAACCAGAAAGTTCCCTTGCCTTTTAAGGAAGATTATAATCTGCCAAGATAGAAAAGGAGGTTATGAAAGGATTATGTTCTATAATAAGTTTAGGACAATCCAGATTTTTCCTCAAGCAATTGCGGACTGTAGCATGATTTGTTTACATATCCAGCTCTGACTGGGTAATTTGGGCATAGGTCACTTCTAACACAAGAGTAAGAGGAAAGATGGCTAGCTCTGGAAAGATCTTTGTCCAGAAGTTTGATCTGTTCCTGAATTCTGGGCCATTTTGGGGTCTCATCCTTCAGTGGATTTCCAACAGAATAAATCGTACAGGGCTTTTGTGAAACAGGTATGACCTAAGGACATTGGACTTCACTAAGCAGACAGAACTAAGTGGGATTAAATGAATTAATATCTGTAAAGCATGTTGCATAATGCCTGGTACACAGCACGTGCTGTATCAGTGATAAATGAGAAGCTCTACTTTGAACTAAGGAAGGTTTCATTTGTGCTTCTAGGAAGATTTTGGGTTAGAAAATGGGTGGATCTTGGGGTGCCTGGGTGGCTCAGTGGATTAAGCTGCTGCCTTCGGCTCAGGTCATGATCTCAGTGTCCTGGGAGCCTGCTTCCCCCTCTCTCTCTGCCTGACTCTCTGCCTACTTGTGATCTCTCTCTCTGTCAAATAAATAAATAAAATCTAAAAAAAAAATAATGGAACGGAACCAAATCACATTTATTAAAAAAAAAAAAAAAGAAAATGGGTGGATCTTGAAAGAAAGGGTATACAGGATGTAGAATGCAGAACCCCACCATTCAGCTGGCTCCAATAACCTCTCACCACTGCCATGTAGGCTGAATTTCTACCGGGAATTGCTAGTGGCAAAGCAGAACAGCAGAAAGCCCATTGCATTTGTGGTCTCTTTCTAGATAGTACCGCTACTTATTAGTTAAGGACTGTGGGCAAGTTGTACCACCTCTCCCTGTTGCTCATTTTTCTCAGATGTAGAGGCTCACATGAGATAATATGTATCAAAAAGCTTTGTAAACTTGAGAGCACTACTCATATGGATGGTTTTATCCTTAGATACTCAATTCCAGTACAACTGTGAGGGGCAGCCCACATATTTGGTGAGTCACTGGAGAGGAACAGCTAAGAGTTGACATACTTCCCAGAGGGGTGGGGGTGGGGGATGCTGTAGCAGGAATGTCAGGAAACTCCCTTTGGGCGAAATGGCATGGCGGGGGAGGGGACGTAATTTACCATTCAAATCTTGTCAGAAGGGTTATCTAGAATATTTCAGAAGTGTCTTCTTCACTCACAATAAAATAAGTTAATGGGAAACATCCACTTTAATTGCCACTGCTTCTTGGCTACCTTAGCATCTAGTCTACTTTCTTTTCTAAGAGAACCCTATATTTTTTCAGCCATGCATCCCAGAGGAAGCTGATCCCATCTTCAGGGATAGCCTGGTTGGTTTAAGATTATTCCCATTCCTCTTAAATGGCCATGTGACCTAATCTGGCCAGTGAGACTAGGACAATCTCCTGGGAGGCTTCTGGAAAATGTTTTCTCATTCCCAAGAGAGAGCCACAAAAAGAGACAGTCCCTCTTCTTCCTTGGAGTTGCTGTGCCCAGAGGAGATACCTGGAACAGTTGCCACCATTTGCTGCTTGCCTGACGCTGGGGCCAACAGTGAGGAACAGAGATGCTAAGGGGTGGACGTGGGTGGGAAGCTGGGGAGTGGAGTTGCAGAATTTGTGAGCTGAAACCACCCCCACTGACACAGAACTTCCCATATGTTATCACAGAAATCATCACAGCTGTCTTTGAGGTAGTGGTTGTGACCCCGTTACATGGGTTGAGGAAACCAATAGGTGTAATTGCTTAGGGTCACCCACCATGTAGATGGAGGATTTAGAGCTCGGACTGAGCTCTGTTTGACTTCAAAGGCTGTGCTCCAGTTGTTGCTTGGTCTCTTCAACCTCACCTCAGATAAAAAAAGGTCAAAAGGCAGTGTTTCCATTGTGGCCACGAGGCTTGCAGAGCCTGGGAGTTGGACAGCCTGAGTTTTTTGTTTTGTTTGTTTTTTTTTTTTTTTATGTTGGCTTTGCTGCCCAACATTTGACCTTTCTGAACCTCCATTTCATCATGTGTAAGACAGTCGGACCAGATGTTTACTGAGGTTCTTTTTGGTTCTAAGATCTTTCGAAATGCTTGGTAAACCACAGGGAGGGATAAGAGAAAATAAATAACATACATTCGGTATCTTGAGAAAGGGTGCTGGGCAGGATTTCCCCTCTCACCCTGAGGTTCAGGGTTACAAAGCATCAGTGAAGTTGCTGAAGAACAACAGAAGGTTCCATGTGGCACTGAGCAGGATAAGCCAAAGCCAGATAAGAGTTCTCGCTATGGTGAAAGGAACAGAGCTAAGAAGAGGCCAGAGGAAGGATATTTTCTGCAGTGTCCTCCTCAACAATCCAGCCAGCTGGATCGCTGAGTTTCTGATGAAGAGTTAGGTTCTGAAGGGCATTTGTGCTTTCACTTCCTTTGAATTCTTAAGGTGCTTAAAACAGAACAGGACATGGTGTGCCAGGCACTTTAAAATACTTTACTTTTGTCCCCTTCTTATTGCTAGAAAGTTGCTTCCATGGTGGTATCACCCAAGACAGCCATTGCGCTCAGACAATCTTCAGTTACAAATCAGCAGGGAGGGAATCGCTTGCAGGAGACGCTGGCAGGCCCTGGCCTGGGGCTAAGAAAGGAGGCTGGGGATGACTCGGACAGACAGTTGGCAAGCCCCATCCACCCCCTTCCCCATCTTAGTAGTTTCCTAGGGCTGCCATAAACAAGCGCCACAAACGGGGGCGGGGGTGGTGCTGAAGCGACAGAAGTCTTATTGTCTCACAGTTGTGGAGGCTAAAGCTCAAAGCTGAGGTGTTGGCAGGGCCGTGCTCCCTCTGCAACCTGTGGCGGAGAATCCTCCCTTGCCTCTTCCAGTTTCTGGTGGTTGTCAGCAGTCCTCAGCATTCCTTGGCTTGTAGAAGCCTCACTTCAATCTCTTTCGCCATAGTCATGTGGCCATCTTCTCCCTCAACGTGTCTTCTCTTCCTATAGGGGCACCAGTCATATCGGACTAAGGGCCTACTCCACTCCACTAGGCCCTCATCTTAACAAATTACAACTGCAAGGACCCTATTTCCACCTACGATCACGTTCTGAGGTACCGGTGGGGGGGTTAGGACTTCAACATATCCATTTGAGGGACACAATTCAAGCCTCAAGAATCCCTATCTAGGCAAGGCTTACAGCTACTTAATCGAGTTCTTGCTATACAAAGTGGTGTGTTGGTCTATTTGGGCCTGCTTTTCTTCTTCAAGCCACTTGCCTCTTTCTTGAAAAATGATTCTGCTTGCAAGGAATCTGGAGGAGGAGGATGAGGGGGAAGAACTGGATGTTTCTGGAGCAGCCGCCAAAGGATGTGGTCCCCCAGCCCAGCACTTTTCAAGTGTTATGGTGCATACATATCCCTTGAGGATCTCATTACACACCAGGTGCTGGTGCAGTAGATCTGGGGTGGGGCCTGACAGTCTGCATTTCTAGCAAAGTCCCAGGTGCTGCTAATGATGCTGGTCCGCGTAGAAGTGAAGTTCTAGGTTTACCCAAAACAACTAAAAATGGTCAGTCTTGGGATGTTTCAAAACTTTGACTGCATATTGGCTGGAAAAAAGTCCCAGTAAACTAAGCCAGAGCATCCCAAGATGAGAAAGAGCAATTCAGTGACGTTTTTCATGTGACAGTGAAGTCAGAAACATCTGTGCACATTCATTTGGATGAATACAGTGTTTTCTAATTGCTGGGCTGTGGTGACCAGTGGAGACGAGCATGTCAGAAGCCATGATTCGTAGGGACAAACTAACTGTAAGGTTTAGGGAAACCAAGAAACTTCCTGCCTCAGTGTGCCAGAAAGGCTGCATTTGGAGAAGCTGTGGGCCAGGGTTGACAGGGACTGCCCATTTCCTGCTGGGAGAAGTCAAGTAGCCAGATTTCCTTGGGTCTCACTCCTGCTGCACACTCAGTCCCAGGGCCCACCCAGATGATCTCTAAAGGTCACATCTGTGGCTTTTTTCCCACTCACACCTGTGGCCCCTCTCACTTGCCAGCTCCATCAGACCTTCAGTGAC
This sequence comes from Lontra canadensis, assembly GCF_010015895.1. NCBI lineage: Eukaryota > Metazoa > Chordata > Mammalia > Carnivora > Mustelidae > Lontra > Lontra canadensis. The sequence continues at coordinate 4,223,820 of NW_022631110.1, forward strand.
TCCTAGACACTCCGCTCCCTATTCGTGGTAGTCAGGGCTGAGATGGGCATACAGAAGGACCAGGTGGATAACCCAGGATGTATCCCTCGGAGGGTCAAGCCTCTGGATGAACTCATGCAGAGCAAGTTCCAGAGAAGAGCAATCCTTTTGTGATGTCAGGGGCTGGCAATTTGGTTTTCCAAATTCAACAGTGACCTGATTATTTCCAGCTCAAAAACACCCATGCACTACTGGCTCTCTGACAAAACTTAGTTGGAAGTTTCTAGGAAGATAGCTTTCTGAGTGTTTGGCACAGTGTGTCTTTTGGGTCAGAATGTTAGTTTGCATGGTCAGCACTGTGGCTACAGGATTTGTAATAAAAACCAGCTCTGTCAGACTATAATCTCTTTTACATCTTCTTACAGTTGAGAGAATGGGAGAAAAAGAACAGCGTAGAGAGTTTTGGTTACCTAGTGCTGAGAAAGAAACTACCCCAGAACTTCGTGATTTGAAGCAATGACTATTTTACTTGCTTACGATTTTGTGATACAGGAATTTGGAGAGGCACAGTGGGGAGGGCTTGTCCGCTCCACAGTGTCTGGGTGCTTAGCTGGGTGGCTTGAAATGACTGGGAATATTGGTGGGGACCGTCAGTTGGGCTCATACGTTTGGGCCCTCAGTTCTTTGACAGGTGGCTTGTCCACATGGCTAGCTGGGTCCCTCGCATGGGAGTCTCAGAATAGTTAGACTTCTTCACTGCTAGCTGCCTTCCCCTTACATGGTGGGAGGTGCCAGCCTTCTCCAAGTCTTGGCCTAGAGGAAGCCCTCTGTCGTTTCTGCCATGTTCTACTCATCTAAGCAAGTCATAGGACATGCCTAGATTCAAGATGGGACAGAGACTCCATTTCTTGGATGGGAGCAACAGCAAATAATTTGTGGCTATCTTTAGTCTACCACAGAGAGAGAAGTGGAAAGAACATTTTTTAATTAATGTTCTATCCAGGTTCTGATCAGATTAAGTCAAGCCCAAGCAGCTAACAGAAGTCGCTGTGATTCCTGGCCTCCTCCCACTGGCCAATTTTTAACTTTGGGGTAGAGAGTCCACGAGTGGTCTTTGAACCTTCAGTCACACACAACTGCTCAGTCTTTTCATTTCTCAGAACTTCCATTTTGCTCTTCTGCCTTCCAACACCTAGTTCTTTCTAGATGAAGTGTTTTAAAAAATCTTCTATGGTGTATTTTTCGTTTTATAAACAACACTGAAGCGGTACATAATTACATTTTCACCTGCAAATTTATGACAATACTATAGCACACACAGTAAAACACAAAAACACTCCTTTACTTTGACTCTCCATCTACTCACTTCTGGACAAGTAGCAACTACAGTTCATTGTGCTTCTCTTTATACCCTGTCCATACATATATATTCAAGTATATGTATGTTGACTAAGAGTGTTTTGTTCCTTAAATGAGATCTAATACTATGTGTTATTCTGTAAGTTGCTTTTTCCATCTAACAATATGTCATGGTGATGGTTCTATATTCATTTATTGACCCACTTATTTCTTTGAACCTGCTGTGTATTAGTTCATTGGAATGACATGGCATAATTAACACAATAACTCCCCTGGTAATGGACCTTTAGCTGTTTGTAATTGTTTTCCAATGACAGTAAGTGGAATTGAAATAACTATTCTTGCATATATACCTTTCTGCACATGTGCACATGTCTTTATAAGGTAGATGCCTGGAAGTGGAAGAGCTGGGTCAGAGTATGGGTGCTTACAATTTCAACAGATGTAGAGAGCTGACCCTCAAAATGTAGAGCGCACTCCTCCAGTATTTTCCCTTAACCTTGATGACGCAGGCTGTTACTGTTTTTCATTTTTCCAGGCTGATGGAAGGATGAAAATGTTATCTTACCATTGCACTTCATTCCTAAAACTACTTATTCCTTTTATTTCTTCCTCTGAAACATCTTCTGTTAAAGTCATTTGCCAAGTAAAAAAGTATGCTCTTTATGTTTTCGCTAAATATTTGGGGGAGCTCATCACATATCAATCTTTTGCTGTTTCCTAAAGCTAAATTCCCAGATGTGGAATTGCTAGGTCAAAGGATTTCTCCAGTCTTCCTGCAGATTGTACTCTTGGAAGGGACTCATCCTGCCACATTGATAAGTTGAGTATCGTTCTTCCTCACTACACAAGCTCCCTGTATAGAGGAAATAAAAAAGGAGAACTGTACACTAATACGTTCTACGGCTACTGGTGTCCAGCTGTGCCAAAGTACCTTACGTAGAATTAGCATACTTTTTAAAAAAGATGTTATTTGAGAAAGAGAGAGAGAGAATGAGGTGGGGAAGGTGGAGAAGCAGGCTCCCCACTGAGCAGGGAGCCCGATGTGGGGCTTGATTCCAGGACCGTGGGATCATGACCTGAGCCAAAGGCAGATGTTTAACTGACTGAGCCACCTAAGCGCCCCTAATTAGCAAACTTCTTCCTTAATGTAGCTGAGCTGATAGGTGGCTCACTGGCCAGGACAAGAGCTAAGATCTTTCATTCAATGACTTTACATTTTCTCTTTTTCCTGAAGATTTAGGTGGAAAACAGACTCCAGCTTGTCACTGAGCCATTTGCTGAGTACCTCCTATGAAAAAGGCTCTTGTTTTTGGCCTTACTGCCTAGTATTATAATCTGGAATCTCTAAGGATGAGTTAAATTTCTGATATGGCAGTATAGTCGAGGAGGGCATTTACAGTTCCAGATTGTGTGTGTGTGTGTGTGTGTGTGTGTGTGTGTGTGTGTGTGAGACTTGAACTGTGAGCTTCATGAGGGCTGGGTTATAGAACTTCCTAAACCGCTAAGTTTAGCTGACTGGTCTCTGAACCCCAGTGTGGTTCTTATGTTCTCCACTTAGAGCAGGTACACAGGCAGTTAGAAATGTTGCTTTGTTAGATATAGCTGTAACTGAAAGAGAAAACATTAGCAAAAGTTGAAAAAGCAGATAATTTGTGTGTGGACATGCACAGGAAATATACTACTCTTTTTTTTTTTTTAAAGATTTTATTTATTTATTTGACAGAGAGAGAGAGAGATAGATCACAAGTAGGCAGAGAGGCAGGCAGAGAGAGGAGGAAGCAGGCTCACTGCTGAGCAGAGAACCCGATGTGGGGCTGGATCCCAGGACCCTGAGATCATGACCTAAGCCGAAGCTTAAGCAGAGGCTTAACCCACTGAGCCACCCAGGTGCCCCGAAATACACTACTCTTAAAGGAAATATGATTTATGAGATATCTAGGAGCTCGTACCCTCTTGTCATTTGAGAATTTAGAAATTGCCTTAGCATACGTGTTTGACACATTTTATTAAAAGCCATTCCTACAGGAACAGTTGTGCTTAGATGATTTGCATGTCAGTTATCTGAAGCCTTTCAAAATCGAGGACACTAAATTTTGTACCATGAGTGACTCAGTCGTTATTACTGCAGGTCATTTCTGTTCTGGTTTGTTGGGTAGACTGGTGACTTGTTGAGGTGAAACCTTTGAAACAAATGTGGGTCCCCTGCCCATATGTAGCATGGGTGAACTTGCTGTTGCTGCTCATTAATCAGAGGGACACATAAGAAGCAGGAACATGGGATTTGAAGCAGGAAGAATTGATTTGAGTCCTTTCTTCCTAATGGATTGTCACTTTGGGGAAGTCACCTAAATCGTAGAGCTTCATTTTCTTACTTATAAAATTATTAATGCTGGCCACTGAATTTTGTGAACACCAAAAAAAACCTTTGGATGGGAAGGTACTCTAAACATAAAAATGCTCTTCCAATGTGAATTTTTTTTTTATTTTGCCATAATAACATAAAGAGGGGAACTGCATCCATCCATCCAACCATCAGCAGTTTCTGATTACCTTCCATGAGCCAGGCATTAAGCTAAGTGCCAGAATGATGAAATAAACAGGACTTGGTTCCTGGGTTGTGGTTTACAGATCAGAGGAGATGACGGTCAAGATAACGTCCAGTCCAGTCCAGTCCAGTCACGGTTGTGTTGAAGCTAGCTCATTCAGACTGCTAAATTCTCAGGAATTCTGTGAGTGGGCTGTTAAACACAGTCATTGCTTAAAATTACATATATAGTTGACTCCCATTATTCACGGATTCCATATTCGTGAATTCGCTTTCTCGCTAAAATTTATTTGTAAGCCCCAAATCAATAGTGGGGAAAGTTTTGTGGTCATTTGCAAACATGTGCACGTGCAGAGTTGGAAAAATTCAAGTTGCCCAATGTACACTCTCCCAACTGAGGTCAAACAAGACCTTCTTGTTCCAGCTCTCATACTGTAAATGAGTTTCTTCTTCGTGGTATATTTAGTGCCAGGTTTTTCACATTTTTGTGCTTTTTGTGGGTGATTTCACTGTTGAAAATGACTCCTAAGTGTAGTATTCAAATGCTGACTCCTGTTCCTTGCACAAAAGGGTTATGATGTGCTTTATGGAGAAAATACATGTGTTAAATAAGCTTTGTCCAGGCATGATTTGTAGTGCTGTTGGTCACAAGTTCAACACTAATGAATCAGCAGCATATAATAAGTAAGTTGTCTTTAAACAGAAACATACATAAAACAAGGTCATGCATTGATTAGTTGGCAAAATATTTTGACCAAAGGCTTGCAGGTAACTAACCCTGTACTTCCTCTAGAAGCAACAATTCAATATTTGCTAATTGAGTGTTTGCAACAACTTTACAGAACATTACTATCGTGAATAATGAGAATTGACTATATACACTTATAATAAAAATGAGTTCTATTACACAAAAGGCATTAAAGACTCAAAAATCCTTACTTTCTAATTATTTTGCTACATATTACTATCACCTATGTTCTTGAGATTATTTATGTGTATTATAATTGCAGAGTAGAAATATGATACAGTGGAGGGTACATGGTCAGTGATGACAAGCTGGTAGTTGGACATTGACCACGGTGGGAGTATTTACACGACAGAGATCAGCAAATGCTACAAATCAAGGCTCCCCCACCTCAGCCCCCAACCAGTTGTTAAACATTCACCAGAACACAACTGCCTTCAACATTCTTTAGGGACCTATCTTTGTGCTGCTGGAGCCAACTCTCAGGTACCAGGAGGGAAGCAAGTTGTTAGGAATTTTGTTTCTCCTACCTCCACCCCAGGGCCCTTAGCCTAGCCAATGACTGACTGGTGCTCTTATGGCTTGAAGTGGCATTTATATTCCAGAGCTCCCTCGGTCGGGGGTGGGGTGGGGTGGGAGAGGATCCACAGAAGTGAGATCTCCAGATCCCTGCAGTCATACCCTTGTTAGGCTTCCTCCCCTTCCCTGTTGTGCTTTCCTCTTGCCCTTACTGGTTTCTCCAGGGAGCTCTTCCTTGATACATCATCCTGTGTACATACACCCGAAAAACCTGAGAAGAAAGTCATGGGGTCAGCGATGAGTGTGTGGGTATCTCAGACTGGTCCCCAAGAGCTATTAGTAGGTCTTGATTTTCTGGTTCTAACTCCTCCTTAAGAAGGCAATGATCTCTAGTTTTATCCTTCCATTTTTATGTTCTCAGAACCTGTAAACAGGTGTGAATGAAAAGTTCTCTGGGTTTTACAGTTGCAACTTAGGTGCTTAACGCATTCACATTCTGATAAAACCGACTGGATTACTGGAATGTCCTTTACTCAGCCTAGCTGGTTGGTGGGTTTGCCTCTGCTGAGCTCGGCTTGTGGCCCTGAACTCTGACATGCAATAATAAATCAAGCTTTCATCAAGTTCTTCTTAGCCTGTTGGGAAACAAACACCCTATAAGCAATGCTGCAACAACTTCCTTTGAAATTCTAATTCGTTTTACCATGATAAAAAAATGTGATAAGTAGTCAAGAAGTCCACTGTGCTGTTGTCTACAACTGGAATATGATTTTCTAAATAGTTTCTTTATTTTCGAATTATTCTTGCTCTGGAGTTAGCAAGTGCCAGTTCAGATGCATGGTCTAGTAATTGTGCAGTAATTAAATGCTTGCTTGGGAAAACAATTTTAGATCACTGAATTGCTTTACTGCATTCTGAAAAGCTGAAAGGGCCATTCAATCAGGTAGAGCCTGTGTGTTTGTCTTCTAAACCAGACTTGTCATAAATTATTCACACGGGCAAAGAGTGAATTTGAAAAGGAAGAAACTTGGGGCATAGGGCTCTTATTGTTCCAACAGTCATTGGAGAGTTCAGTAGGCCGCATGAAAGGAAGCCTGTCTCGAAGATTCCTGGCAAGGTTTTGGGGATAAGGATGAAGTGCCTTCCTAGCAAATCTGCTTTTAAACTGAGACCACTCACTGACTGGAGGGCTTTTGCTTCCTCTCTTGGACACTGCTCTGGCTCAAACAGCCCCAGAGAAGAAAGAGTTCCCATCAACTTGTGCTCACTTACATAATTTTAGAGGAAAGTATAATAACATGATAGCACAAAGTATGACATAGGTGAGAGAAATATTAGTATAAACACTGGGCATCACACGTATTATGGCATACAAGAGAAATTCTTCACTGAGACTTCTAAATACATCATTTTGCATTTGCCCTAGGAGTTTTTTTGAGGAATAATTTGCCTACACTAGAATACACAAATCTTAAGTGTACCATCTGATAAATTTTTTAAAAGATTTATTTATCTATTTCAGAGAGAGAAAGAGAGAGAGAGCACATGCGCACATGTGCATGAGTCAGGGGGAGGGGTAGAGAGAGAGGGAGAATCTCAAGCAGACTCCCCACTGAGCGTGGAGCTGTACACAGGGCTCCATCCCATGACCTAGAGATCATGACCTGAGCCAAAACCAAGAATCAGATGCTCAACCCAGGCTGCCCCGTGAATTTTTACCTATATACTTGTATAACTACCACCCAAATAAAGATACAGAATAATTCCATCACCCTGGAAAATCCCCTCATGCTCCCACACAAGCGATACCCTCTCCCAGAGGTAACCACTATTCTGATTTCCTACACCACACATTAGTTTCACCTGTTCCTGAAATCCATCCAATTAGATGGATTCTTTTTTTCTGGTCTGGCTTCTTTTGCTCCGCGCAATACATCTGAGAAGGCTGCAGAACACATCAACCCTTCATTCTGTTGTACTGCTAGGGAGTAGCCGATCGCATGGGCGAGCCACAGTTTGTTTACCCAATATCTTTTTGGTGAGTTTCTCTGCACTTTTTGCCTCCTATGAGAAAAGCTGATATAAACATTCTTATATAGGTATTTTTGAGGACAACGTACAACAAAAGGGCTGTTTTGGGCACTTATTCCTCTTGGATATGTACCTAAGGGTAGCACTGCTGGGTCTGTCTTCAGAATTTACCAAAAAAATCACACACACACCCACACACCCCAATCAGAAGAGTGCAGAGAAAGTGACTATTTGCTTAATATCTGTTCTCAGCAAAGTGAGGACACAATCTTGTACTGTCTGATGGCATTATTTCAGCAATTAGGCTTGGAACACTTCAAGTGATGGCTTAGCTATAGGGAATTGGAGAAAAAGAACTCAGATTCTTTCTTGGTGAGATGAATACAGGTCCTGTGTGTCTGAATAGATCGAAGTGTCCAGGAGCCCTTGCAAAGGACTGCTTAGTACCTTGGAAATTGGGTTAAGTTGGGACTCACTGCCTGGAAACAGGATAGTTTGGTTCACCTTGGAATCACCCATGGCTGTAGATAATCAAACTGTGTTGGGGGAAGGAATTTAAGCAGGTTGGATTATGAGACCTCAGTAGAGACAAAGGGCTATGGGGCTACCAGAGTTGTCCTGGTTGCTCCCCATGGAATCACATTTGAGGGTTACTCTTTGTTACCAATCCTCTGATAATGGAACTGGGTTGCAGACCAGCCTGACCACAGAAGAGAGAGCTGGTAGGCCTGCGAAGGGGTTATGGCGCCCCCCTGAGGGACACTGAAATGTTCCTCCTTACAGGACATAACTTCCCCGGCTGAGGTCAAGTTCGAGTTGTGTTGAATAATGTCTCAGACATCACTACCTCAGTAACCCTCTTCGTAGGTTTTGAAATAAATGTAAAGTATACTGGGGATTTATTGGGAGCAATACAATTCAGAGAAGGCTTAAGAGGAACATATATAATGTTTAAGCTCTCATGAAGGTGAGAACAAATCCTCTCTGGTTTTTCTTTCTTGTTTCTGGTAGAAGGGCATCACGTGATTGGATGAGTTCTAATTTTTGCTTTGTTAATGAAGGTGGTAAGGTAAGATGACAACTTCATCTTCAAAATTCTGTAGGCAAAATGCCTCTACAAGATGGCTGTGAGCCTTTTGTGTCTTGCTGGCTCAGGGTGTAAAATGAGCGATTCTGAACCCACGCCAGTACCACGCTTCCAGCGAGCATTTGGAAGTGTGTGGGAGCATTTTTGATTGTCACAATGACTGGGGGGCGTGCTACTTCCATTTGCTGAAGTGGGGGAGAGAACGAAAATGTCTAGCACGAGGAAGAGTTGTCCCATCCAACATGCCACTAGGGCCCCTGCTGAGAAATACTTTTTCTTTCCCCCTCAGGCGATCTGGAGACGTTTATGTGCAATTTATATTCAGAAGGTTTAACAACACAAACAAAATATGTCAAGTAAGTGAAAGTTAGCAGACTTAAGGAGCTTATGGAGACAGAAGGACTGGAGCTGTCTGGTTTTGGACATTCTGACTGTATGACCACTTTATCTAAAGCGGAAGAGGAGCAGTAGTGAGCAATGACCTTAAGCGGGATATGGAGGTGGAGAGATTGGTATTCCAGCCTCCCCAACATTTTTTCTTTACTCTCCTCCAGACTTTCACTGATCCCGCCCTTCTTCTTCCATGCTTCTTGGGATAAGGGAAGCAGCTGATAAATTCATTAAGTTGTGAGAGTTTTCTCTTGCTCCTCCTAGCAGGATACCAGGAAGGGAAGAATCGCAAATGCTGGAATTTCAGATGTGGGGGAGGTAGGTAGGTGTTTTTGGCTGTGAGGTATTTCTAGAACTTCTTAAATTATTCCTGGGCAAGTAATAACTTATTTTCCTGTGAGGCTGGCTTTAGATGTGGAAACTGAAGTGTTAGAATTTGCTGTAACCATGGCAAAGAGAGTGAAGGGGAGACTGGATACCTTTGTGAGTTCACTGGCATATCACTGGGCTGAACAAGACTCTTTTGAAGTATCAAGTTTAGAACGTACCATGCACGTGGTCAACTTTAACACTCCATGCAATTTTGCTCTATGCAATTTTGACGTATTATTATTACACCAAACCTTCCTAGCATTTTTCATAGCACTTATTTCAGAACCTTATACAAAATATCCATTCAATAAACATGTCCCAAATGAAACAAATGATTAGACATGAGAGTTGCAGTGGGGATTATAGAATAAGATCTCAGGCTGCCATATGTATTGATGGGCTGGTGTGTCTCAAGTCAGACAGAGAAGGAAATCCTGCTGCAGTATTCTTTTTGTTTCCATTAAGCATTTCCTGAGAGGGAGTTATTTTCCTTTGTAAACAGGATTGGTGAGCACTGTCCCCCAGGCTACCGAATGACATGTAATTATTTGATGGCTTTTCAATTTCTAAAGGAAGGGCTCGGGGGACCACCATGAACATCATTGTCGTCCAGTGACTGACCCAACTGTTGATCATGGGAATCTAATTACAAGAGCCTCTGCGATCACCAGACCAAGACTTTAGGATCAGATGTTAGGGATATCCTGACCATTTCCTTCCTGAGTTAGGAGAGAATCGGAAATGACAAGATCTTAAATACCTACCTACACGTATTGAGCAAGTCTCGTGCCAGCCACCGTGCTATGCACCCAGGACATGAGAGCGAGGAAGACACTGCCTTCATAGTGTTCACAGTCTAGGGAGGGAGTCGGCCCAAGGGTCTGAACCTTGGTTTCAGATTACAGTCACCAGAAGAGCTTTTAAAAATGCCCACGTTGCACCAAGGTCCATAAAATCGGGATGTCTGGGGGGGTAGAACCCAAACTTCAGATCTTTAAAAACTCCCAAGTTGATCCCAGATAGCTGAAGCTAAGAAACACTAGAGAAGGGGGAGAGAGGCCAATCTGTAAAGAAAATTTTAGATGAAAACATGACAAGTGTTCTGAAGAGATACAAACAGAGTGCAGCTGGAGGAACGCAGAGGAGAAGAAGCTACTTCTCACACACAAGAGCTGCTCTTCACGTCATCAGAGCTAGAAGAGCACCCACAAACGGAGAACTCTGGAGATAAGAATGAGGGTGATGGGTATTAAGGAGGGCACGTGTTGCATGGAGCATTGGGTGTTATACGCAGTGAATCATGGAACACTACATCAAAAACTAATAATGTACTGTATGGTGACTAATGTAACATAATAAAAGAAAAAAAAGTACAAGGGTGGCCTCTGAATTGCTTTCTGATGGAACAAATTCTCCTCTGCAGATTAATCTGTATTAATCTGTATTAATCTGTATTAATCTGACTCTGGGGATTTGAAAATGAGAGTTGACCATTTGTGCAGTACACTCCCTACTCCTCCTTCTGGCCTCCTTGTCCTTTCTTTATACACATACAGAGTATGCTGAATGCTACAGACGGGTTAGCGGTTGCTAACTTATTAAAATGAAAAAGGAAAATGAAAGCTTGTTGTTTCTCTCTGCTTGTGAAAAACAAAACAAAACAAACCCCTTATTACAGTATGCGCTGTGGTCTTATGGCTAAGCCTACCTGAAAATAACAATATAAAGGAACCACTTAATGTATTCAGTTTCTAGCTCTAAATACATTAACTGTGATCCTTGTAACACCCTCTAAGGAAGTATGATTATCCTCAGGAAACAAACTGAGGGTTGCTGCAGGGGAGAGGGGGTTAGGAGGGATGGGGAGCTGGGTGATAGACACTGGGGAGGGTATGTGCTATGGTGAGTGTTGTGAATTGTATAAGACTGATGATTCACAGACCTATACCCCTGAAACAAATAATACATTATATGTTAACTAAAAAAAGAAAAAAGAAGAAAGTATGATTATCGCTGGTTAACAGATGAGGAAACCTGCTCAGAGAGCAGGACTAACTTGCCAAAGCAGTATGTCTTTTTGACGACAGAGGTGGGATCCAAATCCATGTCCATCTGAGTGGAAAGGGCCTCTTTCTGTGTTGCCTTCCAGCTTGTTATACCTGCCAAATGACTTCGCTGAGGTGAGAATGTTGATGTATTTATGGGATTCATCTCAATATCAAACTGACCCGGTGGAGCTGGCCATGAATTCAGTATTGTTACCATCACCGTCATCCCTGGGTATATGGATCTGGGGGATGAACTCTTTTTTTTTTTAAAGATTTTATTTATTTATTTGACAGAGATCACAAGTAGATCGAGAGGCAGGCAGAGAGAGAGAGAGAGAGAAGCAGGCTCCCTGCTGAGCAGAGAGCCCAATGCAGGACTCGATCCCAGGACTCTGAGATCATGACCTGAGCTGAAGGCAGTGAGTGGCTTAACCCACTGAGCCACCCAGGCGCCCCTGGGGGATGAACTCTTGAATGAGCCTCAGTGGAAGGGGGAGATGGCTTGCAGGGAGAAGTCATTTGATAATTCAATGGGCCGTGAGATTATAAAAATAATGAGAACTATAAAGTATCTAACTGGATTTTTAATTAAAAAAACATAGGACAGGATTTAATTGTGCATTCCTAGAGGTTCGAGCTTCCAGAATGTGCAATATTGTGGCTACAGAGTAACTGTACTAACCTCCACAGAGAGACTCATTGCCACACCACTGCTATGGTGATCTGAGCTTCTGGGAGAAAAAAAGAAGAATAAAAAATCAACCTGAACTCTATAAAAACAAACTGTCACCACTACCGCCACCAGTACTAACAAGAACAGAAGTCAAGTGCTATGGTCTGGATGTTTATGCCCCCCCCCCACACATTCCTACGTTGGAATCCTAACACCTAATGTCATGGTATTAGGAGATGAGACCTCTGGGAAGGGCTTGGGTCATGTCGGTGGCATCCTTACGAATGGGATTTATGCCCTTATAAGAGAGACCCAGACAGCTCCCTCACCCTTTCATCCATGTGATGATACAGCGAGAGGATCCCCCTATATGACCCAGGAAATGGGTCCTTATCAGACACAGAATCTACTGGTGCCTTGACCTTAGACTTCCCAGTCTCCAGAGCTGTGAGAAATAAGTGTGTGCTGTTTTTAAGCCTCCCAAGCTATGGTATTCTGTTCTAGAAGTCTGAACTAACACACCTAGGTGTTACCCGTTTCCCCTTTTCTCTTGAAGAAAACTAGTGACTGGTTTTTAAGGCTTTTTTAAAATCCTTATAGCGAAGTATTATTTACATAGTAACCTCTGTGTTATTCTTCCACAGGAACGCCCATTTCCCTCTCTGTATCTCCCACCATTCAGGCAGCAGTGAAACCTTCCTATACAGATTGCCACAAGGGAGGACGGGTATAGCAGGAAAAGAGAGAGAAAGACATGCATGTTACAGATTTTGAGTTTCTACACAGACTCAGAGAAAAGGCTTTGAGGTTCACCAGCATAGCTTTTAACACTAGTAGAGCCAAAAGTTAGGATGTAAACTAGTAGTTCTCAAACTCCTCCTTGTATCACCGCCACCTTGGGGTGTTTTAAAACCTACCAGTGTCTGGACCTTCCCTGCGAAGACTCGGTTTTAGTTGATTTTTGGTGGCATTCATTTATTTTACATACACACACACGTATGTCTACACACAAACTTCTAATAACACTAACGTGCAAGCAGGTGGAGAACAAAAGCATTAAAATAGTCGTTCCCAAACTTTTCTGCCTGTGAAAATTACCTAGGGAGCTTTTAAAATCCCCAATGCCGAGGGCGCACTCATACCAATGAAATTACAATGTGTGGAGGTGGGAATTTGGTGCCTTCCATAGCAGATTTGGGAAGAATTCCTGTTGAGAGTTCTAGTGCATTTTACCTGGAAGTTTACACAGACTGGCAAGTGAGAAGGGAGGTAAAGAGGAGACAGAGAGGAGCTGAGCCGGTGGTGTGTCCTTGAGAAGGGGCTCTGTGACATGTGTGCCCTACACCCCCATTCCCATCAAGGTGCAAAGTGTAATGGCCAGTGATGTGCTGCTAAAGGTTGAACAGATGGCTCTCCAAGAAAAGAAGCCCTGATTCTTAGTGTCTGCCACTTTCTGTGGTACCAATATTCCCACCATACATGGCCAAGTTCAAGTCACCAACACACACAGCATCACTGCTGGTGGAGTTGGAAAGAGATATATACCCCTGGCTCTAGCGAGTGTATATGAGCTGACTTCAGCATGTTAGCCAAGAGGCGAGGAGTGTGAGAAATCCTTCATATAAGTTTGGGGATCTGAGGTCAGAGAGTCACGTGCTTTATTTCTAGACTCGAACCAGAAATGAGGAGAAAGAGCCTAAGGTTTCCCCAGAATGTGTCATCTAGAGTAGAAACAGGAACATATCCAGGACGGTCTAGGTAGCAAGAACAGAAGACCAGCTCCCATGTTTCCTGTCACCTCCTGGTGGCAAGAGAGAACAAGACTTTCCTATACCGCTGAGAGTGTTATGGAAGTGGCTGGACATAGGCTGGAAGAGCTCAAGGGGCCTTGAGGTTAGGATGAGAAAGTCATGGAGAGCTTTGAATGACTGATTGTTGTTGCTGTTGCGGACAGAGAAACGGGCTACAGATGCAAATGTGGAGGGTGCCAACAAGGACAAAAGCCAGGAACAGTTGACAATCACTTACCTCCTCTTAAAGCCACAAGGCTGCTAACCTCTAGGACCCATAATCGAGAACTAACAGAAAGACCTGAGGTAACTGAAAAACTGGCGGCTGTTAATCACCACGGTAATTAAAGGTTATTACAGTGAATACAGCCAGGATCCCTCTCTTCCTTTTTTATTTCTTGGCACAAGACAAAAAGGAAAACCAAAACCCGATTTTAGATTCGTCTTGTTAGAGCTATTGAAATGATGCAGTAGGGTATTTTTCTTCTTTCTTGCTTCTGGAAGACATAACTGGCAGTATTTTGCAAATTTCCTCTGACAAAGAAGAGCACGCCCCAAGTTCACCGCAGTAACCTTACTGAAGGTTGATGTAAGTAGGACAAGACGGAACACCTTAGAAAAGCCCACAAGCAAACATACCACTTAGAGCAGGGATGTAACGTGAGCCTCTGTCCCCTCCCCAGGATGTGCATTGCCGAACCTCTCTGCAGCCCTTGGCGGATGCCCTGGGGATGGCACTCACTGAGCACCTGGTGGCACTGAAGCTAATGGTGGCCTTGGGCACTGTGATCCTCACATACTGTCAACAGTAGGAGGAATTGTATTAGGAGAGGCTAATTCTCATCCTGGCTCCCTATCAGCAATGTGAACATGAGCAAATCCGGTTTTCTAAATAAAGTTTTATAGGAACACAGGCATGCCCCATTCGTCTACTTATTATTGATAGCTGCTTTTACACGCCACCAGCAGAGCTGAGTGGTTTTAAGAGATTGTCTGGCCTGTAAAGTTGAAGATATTTTATCATTTGGCCCTTTACATAAAAAGTGTACTGGCCCCTGATCTCAGTTAATGGGATGACAGTCCACTCAATTATTCAGGCCCCAAACCAGAGCCATCCCTGACTCTTCTCTTTATCTCTCTCTCTCTCTCTCTCACACACACACACACCATCCTCGCCGCTCTCTCCTAGAGAAAGATTCTGGTGTCTTCTCATTATCACCACTCGTCCAAGTCACCGTCAGCTCTCATTTCCTCCTTCATCCCTTGCCTGGATCAGTAGGTCAGCTTTTAGTTTTGCCTTGTTTCCAGTCTGTTCTCAACATAGCAGGTAGAGTGAGCCTTTAAAAATGCCAAACTGTGTCACTGTCTTGTCTAAAGCCTAAGATGGCTGCCCACTGAATTCAGAATGAGATGGAGAGAATTCGTAGCGTGGCCTCCAAGGCCCTACATTATTTGCCCGGTCCCCAGCCTGCCCCCATTACGTGACTCATCTCCTTCCACTCTTCCCTTATCTCTGCTCAGCCATCCAGTCTCCCTGCTGCCTACCTCTGCTAGTGCCAGTGAGTTCCTGCCTCAGAGCCTTTGCACTTGCGGCTCCCTCTAACTGGATTATATTTTCCCGGGGTATCCATGAGCTAACTCCCTCCCCACCTCCTGGGCTAGCTGAAGGCATCCTACAGATGTCTTCCTTCACTGCTGTCTCTAAAACAGCGCCCCTATCCCTCCCTATCCCCTTTCTTTGTTTTTCTTCAGAGCAGTTACATGGTTATTGTCTAATTCCTCATTAGAATGCAACTCTCGATACTGCAGTGCAAGCACAGTGTTCAATAAATATTTGAGTGAAGGGACTCAGTTTCCTCATGTGTAAAATGAATGAGAGGGCCATCTGGCCAGAGCATCTGTTACTGAACTGGTTGCCAGGATTGTTTCCACTGATCTGACTGGCTAAGTGGGAGTCCCTTTCCTCCTTATGTCAGTCCCTCCCAAAGCCTGTGGGTGGAATGGCGTCTTCCTCTTCTTTGGTCAGGAGTATCTGAGTCCTGACGCATGCTTGCTGGAACCTCAAGCCAGCTCTCTTTCACGAGGGACCACCACAGGAATGCCCTTTCTGCCCACCTCTTGTAAGTATGGCACAAATAAAATACAGTCATAGACCTGACACTCAGTAGCTCTGTGTAAGTGGAAAGAAATACAGAGAAAACAACACAGGTGAGGACTCTCTTATCCCACCGGCTTCTGCCCTCACCACGACTGCTTTCACGGGCTACTTGAGATACAACGCAGGGATTGAAAACAAAATAGAGAAGTGGCAGGAACTTGAGGTTAATAAGATAGTTGTTAAAATGGTAAAAAGAAATGAATTAAAGAAAGGAAAACCCAAGTACTTCCTCCTTTGCGTTCTGACTAATCTACTTCCCTCACTGGACTTTAGCATGGCTGCCCCTCAAAGAAACCACTTGAATCATTTGAGGATTTCAGAGAATAAGTCAACTGGTTATTTTAAATAGCAACAATTCCAATGCCTAAACACCTCATAAGAGATTGAGACTCCTGAAATACTCAATTCACATTTAGGTTGCTAAGCACTCAGAGTTAACTCCTGACCTGTTCCTTTGCCATCTCTTTCCCCTGATGGACCATGAGGGGGATGTACAATGAAGGTTTTGGCTCTGGGTTTTGCAGGAGATCCAAAGAGACAATTGAGTAAAACTCCTTGACATACTTTCAAGCAAGCTTTCTGGCCTGCAGCTAGTACAGGTGGCTAATGACCATTTACCTCAGCCATTCTTCACCTGGGCAATAGAACTGTGTGTTTTGGATCCTATTTTTTGGCCTTCTATCTGTCCTCATAAGGATGAAAGACTGAGAATGTTGAATATCTAATGGGATAGAGCTGACTCCAAGCTATTTTACGTTCTCCTGGGATGTGAGCTGCATCCAGAGACAATGACAAGATACCAGTGAGTGAGTTGTGGACTTCCAATTGGTCCCGGCTTCTGCTGCCTTCTGGCTGGGAAATGATATAAGTCCACATGAGCAGTGACAGTGGGACATGCACCAGTGAAAATTCTGGTCAAAATATGATGCTACTTTCATCCTGAGCTTTGTAGCATGGAGTCTAAGTGCCTGGCTATGGAATCAGACAGAGGCATTTGTCCCACTCTGCTACTTACTAACTTGATCAATTTATACAATTTATGTTCCTGTGCTTCAGTTTTTGATCTGTAGAGTGGGGGGATGAAGTTATCTAATTTAGAGGATTGTTTTAGGACTGGATTAAGTCCTAAAAGTCTTGCAAAGTCCTCAGTCCAGCGACTCACACGTAATACTCGAGAAATATGAACTAATCATCATCATCATGTTATTCCTTTTGAATTTAGGATGGGAGGGCTGCCCAGTAGAGTACTTTCTCAGGACTGTTATAACAAAGCTCCACAGACTTGGTATTTTAAAACAATAAAAATTTATTCTTGCATATTTCTGAAGGTTAAAATTCTGAAATCAAGGTATTGGTGAGGCTCTGAAAGCTCTAGAGGAGAATCCCTCCTGATCTCTTCCTAGCTTTTGGCTTGTAGACACCTCACTCCTATCTCTGCCTTCATCTTCACAAGGCCCTCTCCCTGGGTGCAGGTCTGTGTCCACAGTTCTCTGGCCTTACAGGGACACCAGTCCTAATGGGTTTGGGGTTCACCCTATTCCAGCATGACTTCTATTTTTAACCTGATGGCATCTGCAAAGACCCTATTTCTAAATATGGTTGGATTTTGAGGTTCTGGGTGGACATGAACTTTGGAGGGACACTATCTACACCAGTATACCTGGTATGGGCAGGTACAAAGTCCTGCAAAAGATTAAGAGTTCACTCTGAACAAGGCAGAATCTGGTCAAGAAGGGATGCAGCTGGGATGGGTCCCAGGGGGCACTATCTCTCTTCCTCCCCTCCAGGAGAACTGTGCATATTTAGAGGGGCTGTTCAACTCTGGAGTTGAAAATTGGGAACTGCCAGGAGCAGTTAGGGGAGTGATGATGGCAGATGGACTAAATAGAGGCTGCATCCTCTGGGCTCAGGGGTTAAGTCTCAATCCATTTTGGGGCACAATCATGCACATCCCAGGGCACACAGGGAGCTGGAGGCAGAAGCAATTGACAACTTTGTTACAACATTCTTCAGTGTTTCCTTGTTGCAAGATCCAGCCCTACAACCATGCTTCTCAAACTGCGTGTACAGAGGAATCCCAAGGGGATCTCATGGACACGCACACTGTGATTCAGTAGGTCTGGGGTGTTGACAGATTCTGTATCTCCGACACGTTCCCAGATGATGCTGACAAGAGTTGCTGGTCCATGGAGCACATTTAGTTCTAAGCTTGGCTTCTGCTGCACACCACTCAAAAGAAGCTACCAACTATGCACCTTTAAAAAATGCCTTTGGCAAAATAACATTATCACACTTGAAGTTACCATTATGCTTATTTAAGATAAGATCTAATATCCAGTTGGTATTCAGATTTCCCCAATTGTTTCCAAAATGCCCCTAATAAACCAGAATGTGCTCTAGGACCATCGACTGCAGGTGGTTATTTCCCTTAAGTCCCTTTTCTTCCAAAAGAGTGTCTTTTTCATGACCCTGACTTACAGATAGGCAAATCATCCATAAAAAAAATTATTTCACTTTCTAGATTTGTGTGGTTGATTCCTTGTGGTGTCCCTTTGCTATATTTAGTTCGATTGCCTGTAAACTGGAAGTTGGCTCTAAAAGCTTGATGGGTACTCATTAAATATTTGCCACTAGAATTGGTCACAGATGTTGGATACATTATAATGCGTTACAACGGGTGACATGTGATATCTGCTTGTTCTACCATTAGTGATGCAAAGATTGAGCCCTGGATTAGGGTGGTAACAGCTTGACCTCTCTGCCATACACTTGAGTTTGAGTCTTTGAGACCACAGTTCTAAGACTGGTTTTTCTTTGGACCCACTGTGAATGCCTCATTCTTCATCTACAATTCCCCTAGCAGTTGTATCCTTCTTTTCCCCCTTCCCTCTTCCCTTCCCTTTCTTTTCTTTTCTTTCTTCACTGACTGATAATCCTGGCCTGCATCAATAATTTCTCTGGGGGTTGCAAAATGATGACTGTATAATTCTACCATTCTTTTTATAGTTACTAACTGGCATTGTTCTGGAATGAAGAGCTATTTGGTTACCTTTCCGGGATAAATATTTAACTCTTTTCCTTTAATCACCAACTTGCAAAGGAAGGAGTCACTTTAAGAGCTGCCCTGAATAGTGCCAAGTGAGTTTTCCCTGGTTTTCTTTTTTTTTTTTTTAATTTATGGATTTTCAGAGATGTAATACATTTCAAAAAACTACACTGTTCTTTTTGATGTTCGTTTGTCACAATTTTGACCAGTAGGAGGGGCACTTTTAATCTGGCTCCTGTATCCTTTTGACATGACCCAATTAATCTTGAAAGGCTCCCTTATTTTCTTGCCCACAAGGTGTCTCTGACTGTAATTGTACCTTCTCTGCCCCAGGCCTGGAATCTGCCATTTTCCAAGGAGCCCTGGTTCCATGGAATGCGAAGTATCAGAGGAAAAAAAATTCAAGGTTATATATTATGATTGGGGTGACATTGTTTCTAGGGCATTTTAAATCAGAGCTAGAAAAAAATTTATATATATATTTGTATAAATATATATATACTTTTTCAAATCAATGACTTCATATTGATATTGTCAATTAATTTTAACATCACTATTTTTACTTAATTTCTTTTGATTTTATAATTCTTTTATTCTCAAAATCTTGATTCTTAATATCATTACTTGTTTTATCTTACAATATTTAAAAAATGGTTTCTGAATAAGGATACCTCTATTATGTATAACAATATTACGGATTTAAAATTTCTTTATCACTTAAGATAAAAATTTCTGCGTTAAACTAAGTTCAAGACTAAAAGCCACATCTTAGTTAGATATTATAAACTCTGTAAATGTTACTTGAAAAAATAGCTTATTGAGTAAAAGAAAAAAAAGTTTCAATTCTTGTAATATTCCATACAATAGAACAAAATGTGGGAGGACACAGGTGAGTTATTAAGTGGACTTATTTTTTTAATTAACATATAATGTATTATTTGCCCCAGGGGTACATGTCTGTGAATCATCAGGCTTACACATTTCACAGCACTCACCATAGCACATTCCCTCCCCAATGTCCATAACCCAGCCACCCTATCCCTACCCCCCAGCCCCCAGCAACCCTCAGTTTGTTTCATGAGATTAAGAGTCTTTTATGGTTTTTCTCCCTCCCAATCTCTTTTCATTTTTTCTTTCCCTACCCACCATGACCTCCAGCCCAGCATCTCAAATTCCTCATATCAAAGAGATCATATGATAATTGTCTTTCTCTGATTGAGTTATTTTGCTCAGCATAATACACTCTGGTTCCATTCACGTCATTGCAAATGGCAAGATTTCGTTTCTTTTGATGGCTGCATAGTATTCCATTGTGTATATGTATGTATATATGTGTATACACACACACACACACACACACACACACACACACATCTTCTTTATCCATTCATCTGTTGATGGACATCTAGGCTTTTTCCATAGTTTGGCTGTTGTGGACATTGCTAGTATAAACATTCAGGTGCTTGTGCCCCTCCGGATCCCTACATTTGTATCTTTAGGGTAAATACCCAGTGGTGTGATGGCTAGGTCGTAGGGTAGATCTATTTCCAACTCTTTGAGGAACCTCCATGCTGTTTTTCAGAGTGGCTGCACCACCTTGCATTCCCACCAACAGTGTAGGAGGGTTCCTCTTTCTCTGTATCCTCGCCAGCATCTGTCATTTCCTGACTTGTTAATTTTAGTGGTTCTGACTGGTGTAAGGTGGTATCTCACTGTGGTTTTGATTTGTATTTCCCTGATGCCGAGTGATGTGGAGCACTTTTTCATGTGTCTGTTGGCCATCTGGCCATCTTCTTTGCCGAAATGCCTGTTCATGTCTTCTGCCCATTTCTTTATTGGATTATTTGTTCTTTGGGTGTTGAGTTTGAGAAGTTCTTTATAGATTTTGGATACTAGCCCTTTATCTGATATGTCATTTGCAATTATCTTCTCCCATTCTGTCAGTTGTCTTTTGGTTTTGCTATTTCCTTTGCTGTGCAAAAGCTTTTGATCTTGATGAAGTCCCAATAGTTCATTTTTGCCCTTGCTTCCCTTGCCTTTGGCAATGTTTCTAGGAAGAAGTTGCTGTGGCTGAGATAGAAGAGGTTGCTGCCTGTGTTGTCCTCAAGGATTCTGATGAATTCCTGTATCACATTGAGGTCTTCCATCCATTTTGAGTCTATTTTTGTGTGTGGTGTAAGGAAATGGTCCAGTTTCATTCTTCTGCATGCGGCTGTCCAATTTTTCTGACACCACTTGTTGAAGAGACTGTCTTTTTTCCATTGGACATTCTTTCCTGCTTTGTTGAAGATTAGTTGGCCATAGAGTTGAGGGTCCCTTTCTGGGCTCTCTATTCTGTTCCATGGATCTATATGTCTGTTTTTGTGCCAATACCATACTGTCTTGATGATTATGGCTTTGTAATAGAGTTTTTAAAGTCAAGTTCATTTGGTAAGTAATCAGTAGCTATTTAAAATCCATGATCCTGTTTGCATAAAATTTGCATTTCCCATTTCAAATACATGGATGGAATTTAAGAAGATGGTTTATATAGAGTCCTGAATTTGGGCCAAATCCTCATTATTAGGATTTTTTTCTTCCTCTTTTCTGTTACCATTAAAAGTCAGGAGGAAAAGAGCAGGGAATCATGGGAGGTTGTGAAAGATTAGGGTGGGGTTTGCCTCATCAAAGTATTAATGTTGTGAATGATGCCCAGCCTGCATATGCTTCAGTTATCCTTCTGTGACCTCAGAAATGAGTTCACTCTTGGGGCGCCTGGGTGGCTCAGTCATTACGTGTGTGCCTTCAGCTCAGGTCGTGATCCCAGGATCCTGGGATGGAGCCCTGCATCTGGCTCCCTGCTCAGCAGACAGCCTGCTTCTCCTTCTCCCACTCCCCCTGCTTATGTTCCCTCTCTCACTGTGTCTCTGTCAAATAAATAAATGCAATTCTTTAAAAAAAAATGAGTTCATTCTCATCTTCACCCTCCTCTCAAATGGATTTCAAGCATTTCATCAGTAGCCTTACACTGAAATATTGGCTTGCATGTGATAGACAAGAAGCAGAGAGAAATGGCCTTATGAGAAAAAAAAATCTCCAGGAGCTCTTCTGATACTGCTGGGCTGTTGGGGATTTTTCTTCCTATCCTAGAAGGGGTCAGTAATCTAGAAATTGTTTTTTTTTAAGGTTTTATTTATTTGACAGACAGAGATCACGAGTAGGCAGAGAGGCAGGCAGAGGGAGAGAGCAGGGAACCAGGCTCCCGGCTGAGCAGAGAGCCCGATGCGGGGCTCGATTCCAGGACCCTGAGATCGTGACCTGAGCTGAAAGCAGAGGCTTAACCCACTGAGCCACTCAGGTGCCCCTAGAAATTGTTTTTTATTTTACTCTGTTCTGAGTCAGGGAAGACTTTCATAGTCATATCACACATGCTTCATTTGGCGATGAAGTTTGAGAAAGAAATGCCAATTGAAACATGTAATTTAACTCTGTTCCTGACAATAACCAATGGGTGCAATTTATTCATCACACATCAGTACTCCTCACTCCTAACAATAGGAAGGTTACCGAAGACACTCATTTGGGAATTAAAGGAGTCTATACCAGCTGACAGGACAAATGGCTTGAGGCATTTTTTTGGTCAATTTATTATTGACCCGATGGTTCTTTTGAAAACCCTCCACACAGCAAGAGAAAATAGGGAGACACGAAAAAGAAATTGTTCATGGAGTCAATACAGAGGCTCTTTCACATCGGGATGCTTTTTGTGGATTTGCGGGCTTGAAGCATCCATCGCTCTGCAAAGTTCAACTCTCTTCGCCTCCTTTATGAGCATAACCTTGGGTCAGGAGCCATGTGGCTAATTGGAGAAGAAGAATTCATGTTACGTATCCTGGCATAAATGTCAGAGCCTTTCAAGGATAAAAATACCCATTGCTTTTTTTTTTTTTTTTAAACAATGTCTTTATTACTTGTCAAAGGTAGGAACTCTGTCTTCATGCTTTCTGAGTCCATAGTTTGCTGGCAGGTGATGCAGTCCACTTTCCCAGGTCCAAAGGCTCAAAATGACAGGCATCTGTCAAAATGTAAGGGTAGAAAAAGACTGAGTGCTACCTTGACTTCCTTCTTTCCTTGAGACAATTGTTCACTCAAGGTGGAATTCCTGATCTCCCGATCCACTCACGGTGGATTCCCGATTTCTTCAGGAAACCCATCGTGCAGTGAGATTTGGACATGACCTACAGCTGAGACTCCATCCAACACTTCGCTACGTATTGTGACCATATTTCCTCAATGAAAAATCAGCACCGGATCTGGCAAGATGATAAAAAAAATTTGAAATTGGGACTACTCTAGAAATTGTCCACATATGGCTGCCATACCTTGATGTCTTCAGAAAAATCCACACTTGATTTGTGTTTGATGTCATCTGGATATCGTATGATATCATATTCTTTGAATCATCCAAAAGGAAGTTGGGCTTTTTATGATTTGAGGGCTAACCACCATCATACAGAATTTGCTGTAAGTAGAATATGAACATCAGTAGTGTCCTTATTTAGTTTTGGTGGTTTTTTATTTTTTAAAATATATTTGTCTTGTGTTTTCAGTTAAATCTTAAACTCCTTGAAGGTGGGTCATTTTGGACCTGCCATGAAATCTAGAATGGTAGATTAATTGTTTACTGATATAATATGTATATTTTTCAGTCCCTACGCTCCATCCACAAATCCTCAGTGAGTGAAATTTCCAGCCAGATCTGTGTTTTAGGCAGTCACTGCCTCCTGATGAAACTTTGCTAGGACATACGAAAGCAGCGTACTGAGCTCATCAGAGTAAGGTGGCTATTAAGTACAGGCTGAATTGTTACTCCTTTTACAGAAAACAATCTCTGTGCAGAAAATTAGGCCTTTGGGGCAGGTGGTCTTTGAATAAATGTCCTTGTCATCCCCAGTGAATGTATTGCTTTCATAATAATGCGGAAATGGAAAAAATGGGTGAATGCTCTTAGTCATCCATTTAATGCTCTAGGCATTTTAGAAATGGCAACAAATTGCGGCCTGCTAGTGCACGATTTTTCTATTAGGTGTTTGAAAATGTCAGACACGAGCTAGAAGGCAAGGTGTGGTACACCTGCCTCCTTTTATGTGTGACACCGCTCACTGCTTGCTTTCTTCACAAGAAGCTGAACAATGAACCAAGACAGCAGCATAATATACCTTTGTGCTGAAGCTTTGAGCCTGGATGGGGCAGGAGATGAGAGACAGGAGTCAAATGTCTGAAAAACCCAAGTGTCTGTGATGTAAGAAAGAAGGTTCTGCATGTATAGGGAGAATTCACTTGAGCACAAATGCCAACTTAACGTTTCTATTAAACCTTCACTGAAAGAGATGTGACTTGGGCTTACTTGGCTTTCTGTTCCTTGTGTCAGAGTATGCAGGGAATTTGCTGGGGGTGGGGTGAGTACAAGTGGGGCTTGATGATTTAGATGGATCTGTTCAAATTCTGCTCTATAGAGAAAAAGTGAAAATTAATAGACTTTTCTGGCTATTACACTGAAAAGGAAAAAAAAATCATACTTTTTAAACATTGAGGAGGCATGCAAATACTCCTCATCTTAACCTGTCATTAGCCTTTGAAGCAAGAAGTCCTGTCCCTTCAGAGAGATGGCACATTTGCTCTGCTTTGCCTCGAGCTGGGTGATGTTTCCATGGAGAACACTGATTGATCTTTGTGTGATCTTGAGAAAGCAGCGTGGGTTTTATTTGCCCCATAAAAAGTACCAAATGTGGAGAATGTACTTAGCATATGCGGATAAGCATGCCTGTCTTGCAGGGCCTTGGTTTTCCAGTCAGAGCAACCGTATCTGGTTCATGGCTTCCTGTGGTGATCGGCAGCCTCATTTGTGAAGTCAAGAAGCCCAACCAGATCCCAGCCACAACACACATGTGTTAGAAAAAAAAAACTTCTGATGAGTAAAAGTTATTTCAGGCAAAGGTGGTATGTAAATTAAGTAATGGAAAATTTCAAGTATTATTAGAACATTTGGAACAGGGTGTTTCAATCCTGGCACTTGGGACATTTGGGACTGGGTACTTCTTTGTTGTGGGGGGCTGTTTTGGGCGATGCAGGGTGTTTAGCAGCAACCCGGGCCTCCACACACGCTCCCCCCCCAGCTGTGACAATCCCGAGTTGTGACAACCAAAACTATCTCCAGTGTCCCGCGGAGGGTATAACTGTCCCTGGTTGAGAACTACGGATTTAGATTTGATATGGAATAAATGTGTGCTCCCAAAGGCAATGAGTCACCTGACAGACGTGGAGTTTGGAAGGCTTGTTAACCGATGATCACTTGTCTTTGCCAAAACCAGCTTCTTGCCAAAGTGTCAGTAAATAGACGATTTTTTTTCAAGGGCTGAGAATTGACAAAACGCCATATGGTTCGCAAGGGCTGGACGTCATTTGGTTAAGCAGGTGATCAAACCCTTTAAGAGAGTACAAACTCCCCTCTGCTCCAGGCTCCAGGCAGAAAGCTGAGTTCAGGGTGGAAGTACTTAGGGGAATAAAGTCTCTTTTCCATTTGTTCATCTCCCCCACCTCCCATTTTCAGTCACCTCTGTCTTCTTTTCAGCCTCTATCTCTTGAAGAACAAATATTGGGGGCTGTGCAATCAGATTTAAGAGGTCTTACTTTCCCTGCTCCACTTTTGGAATTGGTACTGTTAGGGGTCTGAGTCCTACGGACGTAGTTTCCTAGACTCCATGTTCTTTGTCCTTTACCCTTCCTTCTTTGCCCGCTCCTTTCCTTCAGCACTCATCCAGCACATTACATCCTGTGCAAATTCGCCACAGGGTGCCCTAAATGCCTTCTTAATCTCCTTCCTTCTCACTCTATATACATCAGATCTAGGGGGGAGGAGTGGATTACCTTCCACATTGTAGCTAAATATAACCTCGGTTTTTCATTTTGAGACTGGCATGCATGGTCTTTTTTTTTTAAAATTGATTGTAAATTTATTTGATACACAGTTCTGAGTCTTAACATGGGTATAGGTTTGTGTAACCACCACCTCAGTCAGGATATAGAACAGTTCCATCACTTAAAAAACAACCCCCCCCACCAACACAACAACAAAAACCACCTCTGAACTGTTCCTTTGCAAAAACTCTGCCCTCACTCCTGAACCCTGGCAATCACAGACCTGTTATCCATCACTATACTTTTCCTTTTCCAGAAGGTCACGTAAATAGAATTATACATGATGTGACCTTTTAGAGCGACTACTTTCACTCAGGATAACAACCCTGAGATTCAGCCATGCTCTTGTTTGCATTGTTAGTAATTTCTTTTTCTTGCTGGGTAGTATTCCATGCGGTAGATGAATTATAACCTGTTTATCCATTCAGCTGTTGGAGAAAATTTGGGTTGTTTGAGCTCTTGGCAGTTATGAGTAGACCTGCTATAAACATTCCTATATAGGTCTTTTTCATTTCTCTAAGAATGGCACTGCTGGATCATACAGTAAATAGGTCTTTTTATTTTCTAGTGGAATTTTTACTTTAATTGGGTTCAGGAATGAATTCCACATTTAAATTGTAATAATTCTTTAAAAAAAAACCAGATTTTTATTTATTTGAGAGAGTGTGAGCAAGGGAGATCACAGAGGGCGAGGGAGAAGCAGACTTGCCGCTGAGCAGGGAGGCCAACGTGGCGCTAGATCCCAGGACCCTACGATCACGACCTGAGCCGAAGGCAGACGCTTAAACAACAGAGCCACCCAGGTGTCCCGCAATAATTCTTTAAGTGTGGGATTTCAGGCTGTGATTTTGAGATTTAGAGTAAGACTGTGTATGTGAATGAGTGAGTGTATATGAGTGTGTGAGTGCACACGCTGGGCATGTAAAAGGTTGGGAGCCCCAAAATCATGTTAGCTCAGATGGGTAGCCTCTTCTTGTCCACATTGTACTTGTGGGTCGACATGCCAATTTTGCTTCCAAATGCTTTAATCCTGACCTATGGTATCATAGAGGAAGAGCTATTTAAATTGGATGACTGTTTGACAAACAACCGTCTGTTCCTGATGAGTGGATTTCCTTCCATCTCTAAATCCCGTGACTATGACTGCAACTCTTATGCTTGAATCATTCTCTAGCTACATCAATTTCATGGTTGTCAGCAATGCCTAACCCATCTTCCATAGTCTGGAGCTACTCAAGCGGCAGACTCCCTGGAGGTGGGAGTGCCCCTTGTGTTCACTAATGTACCTGCCATCCTTGGGGGGGCTACAGTTTGTATATCCTCGAGAATTATTTAATTTTAATTTTTGCTGCAAGAAATCTTTGCTGAAAGAAAAGCAATGCATCAAGCAATTCTTTATTTTTCTTTTTTTAAAAATAGCTTTCACTGCCAGCAGTTTTGTTGTAAAGCCCTAAAATTCAGATTTTTTAAAAAAAGATTTTATTTATTTGATAGAGAGAGAGAGCACAAGCAGGGGGAGTGGCAGGCAGAGGGAGAGGAAGAAGCAGGCTCCCTGCTGAGCAGAGAGCCAGATGTGGGACTCGATCCCAGGAATCTGGGATCATGACCTGAGCTGAAGGCAGATGCTTAACCAACTGAGCCACCCAGGTGCCCCTAAAATCCAGAATTTACACATGAAACTATTCTTCATCTTAAATATAATCACCACGTGTGGCTTATGTTAACTGTTTGGTACTGTTTGTTGAATTGAATGAGAAAATAATTTGATGGGCAACAATAAGGTCTACATAATAATTTTCTTCCTACTTTTATCACTATACTGTATCAAACTTTTTTTTTTCTGAGCAAGAATTGGCTTTAGATGTCAAAAAATGCTTATTAACTATGTTTTTATATTGGAAACTTCAGAACTCATTTGTCTAGGAAAGAGTGACCCCTCTGAATTTTCAAAGATGAATTCACCAATTATTCTATAAGTTGGGATGTTAACTACTCCAGTTAGCAGAAAATGCATACTCATCCTTTCAACTCCAGATAAAATGCCACTTTCTCAATGACATTATCCCACACCGCCCCATGCAAAATTGTTCTGTTAGCCACATGCCACAGTTCTATTGTCACTTTTGACATACTGGTAGATCTATCTCTGCCAACGGTCTGTGAGCAACTTGAGAACAGGACCCATGTCTCATTCTTCTTTGCAATCTCAGCATTTAGCACAGTGTCTGGCACATTTGTGCTAAATAAGTATCTGTCACATTGAGTAAGATACCTGAGCTATAATGATAACCATAGCTACCATTTTAGCTTTTTTTAAAAAAGATTTTATTTATTTATTTGACAGAGATCACAAGTAGGCAGAGAGGCAGGCAGAGAGAGAGAGAGAGGAGGAAGCAGGCTCCCCGCTGAGCAGAGAGCCCCATGCGGGGCTTGATCCCAGGACCCTGGGATCATGACCTGAGCTGAAGGCAGAGGCTTTAACCCACTGAGCCACCCAGGTGCCCCTCAGCTTTTCTTTTTTTAAGATTTTATTTATTTACTTGACAGAGAGAGACACAGCGAGAGAGGGAACATAAGCAGGGTGAGTGGGAAAGGGAGAAGCAGCCCCCCCCACCCCGAACAGGAGCCCGATGTGGGGCTTGATCCCAGGATGTTGGGATCATTATCTGAGCTGGAGGCAGATGCTTAACTGACTGAGCCACCCAGGCACCCCCACTTCAGGTTTTTCATGTATTTATATATGCATGTATGTATTTGTGATATAGATATCACAAATGTGATATATATGTGATATCTATATCACAAATACATATATATGAATAAATATATATTCATATTCATATTCATAGATGGTATAACTGAACAAAAACAAAGATCTTCCCTGGAGTTGTACAGACTGGGCAGGTGGATTTTTTATTTTTTATTGGGCTGATAAATCATCAGCAAGAGAAAAAGTTTTGGAATATTTTATTATAGAAGCGAAGCAGGTCTTTGATCAGTTTTTAAAGACAAGGGCCCCAACTCACTCTGTTAGCTCGATTTCAAGAGCTCTCTGACCATACATTGAGCCAAATGTCTTCATAAAATAGCTTTTCAAATTGCAAAAGTAATCCTGTGACCATAACTTGAAACCACTCTATAAAGTGACGGAAAAGCTCCCTACATGGGAAACGCTGCATGAAAACTACGGACCCCAGTGAGGCTAGCAGTGCAAATCAAATTGCCTTCAGTTTTATTTTGCAGAACAAGTTCACAAAATTCCTAATGAGTTAAAAGTGCTAAGGGCTATGTCAAATTATTTCGGCTGAAAGGAGGTGGGAGCAGTAACCTTTTAGGTGGAGATTTAGCTTTTAGCAGTCTTCCCGGGTGGCTTGCTACGATTCAGACATTGGTATGATAATGACCTTAGACTGTTGGTGAGGCTTCATGGGGAGCTATGCCAGGCAGGTGGCCAAACCGTCCTGGAGAGAAGTGGTAAGCCACATGCAGAAAAGCAGCTTTTCTTATTGGAGGATGAGTCCAGGTGGCACGCTGTGACAGGCTGTTGGTACTCCACTCAGATGCTTTTTGCCAGGCTGGGGTGGTGTACTGTGAGAAGTCGCTGCTTAATGGCTCATAGCTGAACTCTTCCTTGAAGAATTATCGTTGGTCAGCTGGAGCTGCTTTCCTGGGAACTGCCTGGGAGATTATGCCCTTCCTCTGAGGGTTTACATAGTCTGCTTCAGGGGGAGGGTACAAAATTCTGTCCCCCGACTTGCCACAAATTGGGACAACTATAGGAAACCATTTTCAAGTGGAGGCCAGACTTCAGCTGAAACTACACCTCTGCTTGGCTTTTTTTGTCCTTTCCTGTTTCCCTCTCCTCCTTACTCATGAGAATCCTTCTTCAGGAACTCACTTGTACAAAAATCTCCATTTCATGTTCTGTTTCTAAAGAAACCAACCTAAGCCCCACGCTTCTGACTAAATGAGCTGGCACGACAGGGTGGGAGAGCCATCATCCACGTGGATACTGAAACTTCCAAGAATTATGACAGGAGTCACGCTGGAGGCAAAGACAGTTACCTGGGTATTATAATCACTGAGGCTGAGGCCAAGAGACCTGAGGCTCAAAACAGGACTCTGTTTACTCCACATCTGCACTGAGAAGCTGAACACGGTTGGAAAGAAACCCAGTATCACCAATGATGTGCACTTTGAGTGAGTGATCGCAAAAGTCCTGTCAATTCTGCATGCAGCCTGGCCATCTCACTACATCGCCCAGCACACTTGCTATCTGAATTGACTATCCTCATTTATGTTATTCACCTATTGAAAAGATAACTCCTGACAGCACTGGCTTAATCCGTTAACAGTTTCTTTCTTTCTTCTGACCTGAATCCCGAATGAGTATTCCTGATCGGCAGGTGGCTCTAACTCTAGGTGATGGTTCAGGGAGCCCAGACTCTCACCCTCTTGTCACCTTGCCATCTTTGTCTCTTGCTTGTCAAGGTTGCAGCTTGGGGAAGGAGCAGGGAGGATCATGTGTTGGGGGACATCATTATCACATTTCACTGGGTCTATGATGACTGTACACCCGATCTTCCATGGGCCACGTGATAGTATGTAGGTCCCCCATGCTTTTGACTCAAATGTGGGGAAGGGGCTGTGTGGAACAGACAGGGATTTTCTGCCACTGACTGAACAGGGGCCTAAAAAAGGAAATTAAGTTTAACTATAGAAAATAAGTTAAATACTTTTCAACTTGGGTTTGTGTCCTGAGATCCTACATACTTCATGTGTTTGGAATGCTATCTGGAGGAGGTGGTTTTGGAGTGGAAGTGGGTAACTGAAGTGAAAGAGCATGGAATTGAGAAACCTGATAAGAAAATTTAAAATTGCCTCCAGTGGGAGTACAGTGATACAGGTTTTGAAGACTTCAATGGTGAATTGCTAACAGGGCTCTACTAATCCCTGCAGCAGTTCTGTTAAAAAAGGCTACAGCCCCATGGCAGGGTGCATGGCTGTGGGCAGTGCACTGTGGGCTGGATTCTAGCCCCTACCACACCTTTCACCATGTACCATTGTGCATGATACATCCGGGCATTGATTCGTGGCAGTCCTGATATCAGAGCAACTACATACGCTCCTTCCCTGTGGGAGACTGAATTAATGACCCTGTTGTTTATTTTCTTTAACTTCTTCCTGTACTCACACCCTTTGCCATATGACTTTTCAGTTCTTCCCACTAAAGAGGAGGACTTAATTTCTCTGATGCTTGACTTTGAGTTTGGCTATGTCATGACCTTTGGCCAACAGAATGTTAAAAAATGTGAGATGACCCAAAAGAAGCACTTGCATGACTCGGCTTGCCCTCTTATACCTCTGGCAACACCTTGAGAATCATGTGCCCAGGCTAGCCCACTGGTCCCCAAAAGAGGATGAGAAACATGAGTGACTTGGCTCTGCTCCACAAGTCAAGCCCAGACTAGATCCACTGATCTTCAGTGAACCCTTAGAGATATATGAGTAAGCCCAGCAGAGATCACCAGAACCACTCAGCCAAAACCCTGCCTCTATCAGCTGGACTCTTGTTGACTCTTGGGCCCACAGGCTAAATAAATGCTTATTGTTGTTTACCAATGGGATTTTGTGATTGGTTGTTACACATCATTATTGCAAGCCATAATTAAATGGCACATCCTCTTTCTTCCCAAGAAGCACTAGGAGTATGGAGCATACAGATTTTTGCTTCTGCCATGACTGCCCTATCCATCCCACCAGAAATTTGCATTCCTTTTCAGAATCAATGCCTTCCCACCTTTTCATTAGAATTCATTAAAAACATACCTTAGAGGGGCGCCTGGGTGGCTCAGTGGGTTAAAGCCTCTGCCTTTGGCTCAGGTCATGATCCCAGGGTCCTGGAATCGAGTCCTGCATCGGGCTCTCTGCTCAGCAGAGAGCCTGCTTTCCTTCCTCTCTCTCTGCCTGCCTCTCTGTCTACTTGTGATCTCTCTCTCTGTCAAAAAAATAAATTAAAAAAAAAACCTTAGAAAAGATTTAGGGATGCTTGATTTAAATGGTTCTGATGAGAAATCATCAAAGCTAGTGCTAGATCCTAGACCCAGAGGAGGAAAGCAATCAGAACTCACCATCAGAGAATTCTGATAAAAGAAGTGTGGATGGTACAGAGCAGATGGAGGGGAAAAGAGTTAACCTCTTTATTCTTGGTTAGAAAGATTTCTCAGCACAACAGCATTTCGATTCATAACTTTCCTTCTATTTATAATTCCTTTCATGTAGAATTTGGATATATAGTGTAATTTTAGCAGGCCATAATTTTCTATTTATAGATAGGAAAGATGTCATTTTTCACCTTGATAGAATATGGGAAATGAATATATCTGAAGTCCCTACACACAATGAGGAAAAATAAAGGGACTCAAAAATTCTTGACATGTGATGCATTACAGTGTTTTTATTTCCTGTCTATTCTCTTTGTTTGCCTCTCCTTGCAAATGAAACCATTGATGACACTTTTCTTGTCACTCTTCACATTAAAATATATCTCTATCATTATATCTAGTGAGTTGAATAATTTTAGCAGCTAAATAAACATTTTAGTCATCAGTAAAACTCTTCTAGCAGCAGATCAGCTAGATTGGATTGTTAGGTCCAAAGACAGCACAGTGTGATAGCTGTCACCACTACGGAATATTTCAAATAATGACAATTTTTTCTTTTTCAGTCTTGAATGCTTTGGGGACCAAGTCACAAGTCCACCCACAGCTATTGTCAAGCATATTTCTTTTTTCATCAGTAATGAGAAATGATCCTTACTTTGCCTAAATTTATCATCTTGGAAAAAGATGTAGAGATTTGTGTTGCAATGAGTTCCTGGTATCTTATTCTCTTCTTCTTTTTGACATTTCCCAGTTTCTAATTTAGTCAGAAACTCTAATCTTAACATTAAATGGGAAGGTCTAGATTTTCTAAACCTAAATATGTTTACTACATTGACCATCCTTTCTTAGAAGATTTGATTGTTAGGATTTTATGTTTGTTTTTTTTTTAAATCCAGTTTTCCCATCTTTTCTGGTTATCAGACAGTGTAGCCAATGAGAAGAGGTGGTTATTATATGGTTATAATCATAAAGGCCATTGTGCTCTTCTTGGCTAGTGGGTATTTTGGATTAAATCTCCCTGAGCCTAAGGTCTGACCGTGCTCAGATGAAATCATACTTAAGCTGAATGGGCATAAACAGTTTTATTTCCTTATGTGAAGTGCTGTAATGCATAGCACCACTATTGCAGGTTGGGATTCCCAGGAAGCAGATCCTGAGATGGAGTTTAGGGGGCAAGATATTTATTAAGTAGTGTCCTTGTGATAATCTCCTTATCATTCAACTTTTCTCTCTAATTCTGCTTCCTTCTCTCCCTAGGAATCACATCTCATTAGTTTGTGTAATATGTAAAATTAACTAACATACCTACAATTCCAACGGGAATAATCATATTTGAGAACAAAAACCCAAATGATATTTTTAAAGCATACAACTTAAAAGACAGAAGCTGAGTTGTGTGGGTGGACTGGAAGGGAGCCTGGTATCTGTAGGTATTCCAAGTGTCATGAGCTTTGGTTGCCTTGTTTCACAGAGGAAACGATAGGGTCAATTCATCTGTTAAGCAGAAGACTTGTAAGTGAACTTCTAATCTACCTTCACTTTGGAGGCAAACTGTGCCCTTAGCTGTACTCATGCTTGGATATAATATAAAGCAATTGTGATACAATTCTACATGTGTCAGAGCAGTAATTCAAAACATTAAGAAACTGAAGATGACACAAATGAATGGAAAGACATTCCATCCTCATGGAAATAAAGAATTAATATTGTTAAAATATCCATACTACCCAAAGCAATACACAGTTTCAATGCAATCCTTATCAAAATTCCAAAGGCATTTTTCACAGAAACAGAACAAACGATCCTAAAATTTGTATAGAACCACAAAAGACTGAAGATCTAAAGCATTCCTAAGAAAGAAGAACAAAGTTGGAAGTACCATGCTCCCTGATTTCAAACTATATTACAAACCTATTATAATCAAAACAGTATAGTATTGGCATAAAAACAGACATGCAGACCAATGAAACAGAGGA
This sequence comes from Lontra canadensis, assembly GCF_010015895.1. Lineage (NCBI taxonomy): Eukaryota > Metazoa > Chordata > Mammalia > Carnivora > Mustelidae > Lontra > Lontra canadensis. The sequence goes on from NW_022631110.1 coordinate 4,257,662, forward strand.
GCGATCCCAGAAATAAACCCACGCATATATGGTCAATTAATTTCTGACAAAGGAGCCGTGAGTATATAATGCAGGGGGAGGGCGGTCTCTTGAATAAATGGTGTGGGGAAAACTGGACAGCCACATGCAGGAGAATGAAAATGGACCACCCTCTAAAACCACACATAAAAATTAGAAAGGATTAAAGACTTGAATGTAAGACCTGAAATCATAAAACTCTGAAAAGAAATCTTACACAGCCCCCTGACATGAGTCTTGGTGATCATTTTTTGAATTGGACACCAAACACAAAGGTAACGAAAGCAAAAACAAACAGATGGCACTATTTCAAACTAAAAAGCTTTGGTGCAGCAAAGGAAACTATGACCAAAATGAAAATGCAGCCTACTGAATGGGAGAAAATATTTGCAGACCATGTATCTGATAAGGTGTTAACATCCAAAATATATAAAGAACTCATACAACTCAATAGCAAGAAAAAAAAATCCAATTAAAAATGGGTAAATCTGACTAGACATTTTTCCAAAGAGGTCATATAGATGGCCAATGGGTCTATTACAAGATGCTCAACATCACAAACCAGGGAAATGCAAACCAAAACCACAATGAGATAGCACTTCACACCCATTAGAATGGCTATTATTAAAAAGCAAGAAATAACAAGGATTGGTGAGGATGTGAAGAAAAGGGAACCCTGGTGCCCTGCTGGTGGGAATGTAAATTGGTATAGCCGTTAGAAAACAGTATGGAAGTTTCTAAAAAATATTAAAAATTGAACTACCTTATGACCCAGCAATTCTACCTTTCAGTATCTGAAGAAAGAGAAAACACTAACTGGAACAGATATCCACGCCCCCACGTTCACTGCAGCGTTATCTACAAGAGTCAAGACATGGAAACAACTTAAGGGCTGGAAAGACCTTGGTGGAGATGTAGGAGAGTGTTGTGTTTGTGGGTATGACTGGGGATGTGGTGTGGGGTAGGGGCAACTTTAATTTTTTAAATTAAGACAGCTTTTAAGAGCAGTTTTTGGTTCACAGCAAAAACGAGATTTCCCATCCCGTCCCCACACATTCACAGCCTCCTCCATTACCAATATTCCCTATAAGAGTGGAATGTTGGTTATAAATGATGGACCTATACTGACACATTGTCATCCAGAATCCAGAGTTTATAATAAGGTTCACTCTTGGTGTTGTACATATTATGGACTCAGAAAAATAAATAGTGACATGTATCCATCATTATGGTATCATAGAGAATTTTCACTGCCCTAAAAATCCTCTTGCCTAGTCACCCCTCCCCAGTGCCTCCCACCCCAGCTGCAGCCCCTGGCAACCACTGACCTGTTTTATCACCTTCAGAGTTTTGCCTTTTCCATACTGTCATATAGTTGGAACCATACAGCGTGTGGCCTTTTTAGATGTCTTCTTTCACTTAGTAGTGTACACTTAAGGTTCCCCCATGTCTCTTCATGGCTTGATAGCTCATTTGTTTTTAGTGCTGAGTAATCCATTGTCTGGATAAACCACTATCTATTTATCCATTCACCTACGTGTCTGTTGCATCCAAGTCCTGGCAGCTATAAATAAAGCTGCTATAAATGTACGTGGGCAGGGTTAGTTGTGGACCTCAGTTTTCAACCCTTCTGGGTAGATACCAAGGAATGGACAATTTTAATTTTTATTTTCATTTACTTCTAAATTGTTTGAGACTTCTAGTAATGATCTACATTAATTTTATAACTGAAGTTAATTAAACACTTAGTAGTCCTATTTAATGAAATGGACTGAAAAATATACATGAACTTGTGAACCCAGCAGACCCACAGTGTGGGACAGAATGATTGTACTGGGTTTAGCATGGCAGTAATGGTGTAGGCAATTGCTCAGAAAGCACAGACTGTGCCTTACAATAGGTAATAAGGCACTCTGAGCACACTGATTTGATTTGTTAAATGTATTCTCTCAAACACACATTTAAATTAAATGATTATGAGCGGAATTGTTCTAGTACTGAGCTATTTATTATCTTACCAATCAGTTTTCACAGAAAACAAAACACCCAAGAAAGCAAACTTCCACTAAAAGAATTTCCCAAGATCATTGAGACCTTCAAATTTAATAGACAAGCAAATAGTTTTCCAAAGAAGAATCAGAAATAATGCAGAGACCAAACAGTCCCCTGAAAGTGCAGCGTGGTTCAGGCAATGATGCTTGACAGCGAGATAGGGAGGGAATGGGGCGCGGTGGCACTACCCATGGATGAGCCCACACTGCTCAGTTTTGCTGCCTTTTTGGATATTCTGAGAGAGTTGCTTTCAAACAGCACTGCTCCTCAGAGCTTTCCTTTTCACTTCATAGCAATTTTGAGTCATCCTTTTTTTTTTTCCAGGTGGCAAAGCTAAATACCAGCATCGCCTTTTCTCTCTGCGTAGTGCATGTGTGTTTTTGCGGAGTTTATCCTTCTCTTCAGCAGAGTGAAGCCGGAGATGCACCAAAGGGAAAACAGCAAAGGTGCAAAGAGCAGGAGCAGAGGTGGGGTGAGGGGAACCAAGGCCTGGGCAGGAAACATGGAGGGGAAGTAAGATTACTGTGGGCTCAACTCTAGACACCAGGCATTGCATTTCCTTTGCCCAGTTTAGTCTTCCCAAGACCCTGGCACCTAGATATTATCTACATTTTACAGATGAGGGAAATGAGTCTCAGAGCACTTAAACACTTTGTCTAGGTCACACAGGAGGCATCAGGAGAATCTGCTGCAGATTCAAAATTCTAACCAAGGTGGACCTGGTCTCCAGTACCCCGTCTTCCATTATGGCAGGCTGCTCTGGGGAAGAAGGGGAAGGCAGAGAGCTGGGTAAAGGATATCTGGGGCTGGGCTGGTGTCAATGCCTCACCTAAAGGCATCTAAAGTCTGATGCTTTAAGAACACCACTGAGGTGAAACTGAACCAATCTGCAGAGCTGACCTGGCACCAAGGATGAGCGTGCCACGTCTGCAAATAAGGGCAGAAGAAAACTCACACACACAGGTATATGCCACGTCCAATACTTCCTTTCTTAAATTCTTTTTTTTTTTTTTAAAGATTGTATATATTTGACAGAGAGAGATCACAAGTAGGCAGAGAGGTAGGCAGAGAGGCAGGCAGAGGGAGAGAGAGAGGAGGAAGCAGGCTCCCTGCTGAGCAGAGAGCCCAATGCAGGGCTCGATCCCAGGACCCTGAGATCATGACCTGAGCTGAAGGCAGAGGCTTAACCCACTGAGCCACCCAGGCGCCCCCCTTTCTTAAATTCTTGAAGCAACTAGATAGGGGCTGGTGGTTTAAGAAACATACGTAGGCAAATGAGAGAAGACAGCTTTCATTTCACTGAAGTTATTTAGTGCAGAATGACATGTCCAATTTTGAACATACCTTAGATGATATTGTACAGGTTAATGGAAAAGGGGTGGTGACTTCTAAGTCACTGCCAATGGCTCTCTTATTTCAAGGAACATTTGCCACAAAATTTAAATAAAAAATAATTTTGCCTATGGCATGTGCAGTAAGTGTGACTTAGACCAACCATGGGTACTCATTGTGTGGTCCCTAGAGCATCCCGAGTCCACAAGCTGTCACCGGTCTGTATTAAGTACAGGGATTGACAATAAGCACAGAGAAATGTCTACAAAAATTTGACACTACTGTAATGTCATATGATCAGTGGGCTTGCATTTTGTATGGTTTTACATTTTTTTCAAATAATTTATTTTCATTGTGTTTTATAAAGGTGTTGGTCTGTGGTAATAATAACTTGACAAGCAATGATCTAGGTAACAGGTAAATTAAGAGGATATTAAGTTCAGTTCTAGTGCACGTTAAACTGTAGGAACATGCTTGGCTTCTGTTTGAATTTTTGTTCTTTCATTTTGCTTTTAATGGTTAGTTTACTTTATTCTTTTAAGAAAAATGAGGGATCTTATACACTTTTTTGTTGATTGATTCAGTTTTCAGTGATAAACAAGTACAGCCATGATAGGTAAATTGGTACTCTATGGGTGGCTCAGTGTGTTTCAGAAAAGAGAAGTAACAGCTCTGTGCATATTTTAATGGATAGAGTCATGATAGCTTTAATTTAAGAAATACAATAATACTTGCAAGGGAAACAAAATAAAAAAATAAACTATCAGGACTTCATCAAGATAAAAAGCTTCTGCACAGCAAAGGAAACAATCAACACAACTAAAAGGCAGCCCACAGAATGGGAGAAGATATTTGCAAATGACATATCTGATAAAGGGCTAGTATCCAAAATCTATTAAAAAAAAAAACAACTTATCAAACTCAACACCCAAAAACCAAATAACCCTAGTTAAGAAATGGGCAGGAGACCTCAAGAGATATTTTTCCAAAGAAGACCTACAGATGGCAAACAAACAAATGAAAAGAAACTCAACATCACTCACCATCAGGGAAACGCACATCAAAACTACAATGAGGGGGCGCCTGGGTGGCTCAGTGGGTTAAAGCCTCTGCCTTCAGCTCAGGTCATGATCCCGGGGTCTTGGGATCGAGCCCCGCATTGGGCTCTCTGCTCAGCGGGGAGCCTGCTTCCTCCTCTCTCTCTCTGCCTGCCTCTCTGCCTACTTGTGATCTGTCAAATAAATAAATAAAATCTTTAAAAAAAAAAAACTACAATGAGCTATCCCTTCACACCTGTCAGAATGGGTAAAATTAACAACACAGGAAACTACAGGTGTTGGCAAGGCTGCAGAGAGAGGGGAACCCTCTTATACTGTTGGTGGGAATGCAAACTGCCGCAACCACTCTGGAGAACAGCATGTAGGGTCCTCGAAAAGTTAAAAATAGAGCTACCCTATGACCCAGCAATTTCACAACTCAGTATTTACCCAAAGGATATAAAAGTATAGATGACAAGGGAGCACATGCACCCCAATGTTTACAGCAGCATTAATAATAGCCAAACTATGGAAAGACCCCCAAGTGTCCATCGACTGGTGAATGGATAAAGAAGTTGTGGTATGTATACACATACACACACACACACACACACACACACACTGGAATACTGCTCAGGCATCAAAAAGAATGAAATCTTGCCATTGGCAACGATGTGGATAGAGCTAGAATGTATTATACTAAGTGAAATAAATCAGTCAGAGAAAGACAAATACCATATGATTTCACTCATATGTGGAATTTAAGAAACAAAACAGATGAACATATGGGAAGGGAAAAAAAAGGAGAGGAAGCAAACCACAAGAGAGTCTTAACTATAGGGAACAAAGGGAACAAAGTGAGGGTAGCTTGAGGGGAGGTGGATGGGGGGGGATGGGCTAAATGAGTGACAGGGATTAAAGAGGGCACTTGTTGGGATGAGCCTTCGGGGTTATATGTAAATGATGAATTGCTAAATTCTACTCCTGAAACCAATAATATACTATACGTTAACTAACTAGAATTTAAATAAAAACTTGAAACAACAACAACAAAAAACCTAAACAAAACACCCAACCCAGCCCAACCAAACCAAACAAAAAAACAAAGCTAAACTTTTCAACCCAGAAAACTCACAAGTTTTAAAAAGCTTTATTGTGGTGTAATGTGTATAGAATAAATTCAACTATTTTAAGGTTATAAAAAACAGAAAATAAAAATACTTTATAAAAGTAGAAAAAAAAGTATAGTAATACTTGAATATTCTGACTCTTAAACAGCTCTTTGTTAAATGCCTTGAATGTGTTAGTACATTTCCCTTAAATTTGTAAAATGATTTTTATTTTTATCTCAAGTCTGCCTATACATACTTCGTATTTACTTCTCTAATTTCTCATGTACCAATGAATGATCTCAGTTTCCACAAATGAGGCCCCCTTGCTGCTCAACTGTAACAGAGAATTTGATTTCAAATGTTTATTTCAACCCATAGCCAAGTGGTCCCTTATTAGGTTAAAAATCTCAGATGTTGTTCTAAAATATCTGCACCATTGAAGGGCCTAGCATCAACCATTTTTCTTTTCATAAAATTCTAGAATTCTTGGCTGCTGTGCTGTTCTGTCAGTGAGAGGGCCAATCCAGGGCGGAGGCTGAGGAAAATGGCTCACCCACAGGCCACTGGGTCACAGCAAGCCCTGTGGTGGTTCTCCTCCAATTACGAAGATGCCTAGCAAGGCCATGGATCCTCTGCTAGTTCTACCTCTGGGCCACTTCTAAGGGACACAATACCTCATCCCACTTCTTCTTTTAAAGGACTTTTTTTTATAAAGCTAGCAGCCTTTTGAGGGGGTCTCTCCCAAACTAGCTGAGGGGTTGAATGGGGTCTCCCTGGCTTTCTGTTTGTTATTATTGAAAGTAAGCAATCAGGTTCTGTGCATGGAGGAGTATTTCTTTTTTTCTTTCTTTCTTTTCTTTGCTCTCTCTTTTTTAAAGATTTTATTTATTTATTTGAGAGAGGTAGAGAACATGCGTGAGAAGGGGGAGGGGCAGAGGGAGAGACAGAGAATCTTAGGCAGACTCCGCACTGAGTGCAGAGTCCAACAGGGTGTTCGATCTCATGACCCTGAGGTCATGACCTGAACCAAAATCACGAGTTGGACACTTAACTGACTGAGCCACCCAGGCACCCCTGTAGGGGTATTTCTTGACCTGGAACCCATTGTAGGGCATTATCCAGAAGCCACAACCACCCCTTCTTCAATCCCCACTCACCTTCAATCCTTGTCCCTGTCTGGTCTGAGGGGGGTGATCCCTCCCCTTGTAAACCTATTAGTCCCTTCAGTGTTTTCTAACTAAACACCTATGTTCCTTTCTTTTTTTTTCTTTCTTTCTTCCTAAGATTTATTTACTTATTTGACACAGAGAGAGAGAGACAGTGTGAGAGGGAACACAAGCTGGGGGAGTGGGAGAGGGAGAAGCAGGCCTCCCGCTGAGCAGGGAGCCTGATGTAGGGCTGGATCCCAGGACCCTGGGATCATGATCTGAACTGAAGGCAGATGCTTAATGACTGAGCTACCCAGGCGCCCCAACATGTATGTTTCTTAACTAAAAAAATTGATGATCAATTGACACGGAATTAGCTTTTATCAGTGATAATAGCATTATTTCAAAATAGACATTTTTCTGAAAGTAGTATACGATTTATTTATTGTTTCTTATGAATGATAACAGTCTAATTTTGCAGGGTATGTTTTCATTATAATCCTTTCTAACCAGATTTCTAGTCTCTATTAACCTTTTAATGATGCGATCATGGTAAATTTATAGGACATGAGCAAATTAACTAATACTGTGGTACCTGTAGTGTTTTATAAACAGTTCAAACTGCTAAGAGTCCATGGACATATTTTTAAAAATTCTCTGGATAGGAACATATAAAAAGGGGTTATACAATGAACTCTGGTGACTCATCAGAATAAAGGACACAATTGTATAGAAGATGTATGTCAATCACTGGTCCCACTTTTAGTAGTTACAGCCCCCTAGTAAAACAGTTTCTGACCTTCAGCTTGTCATGTTTTATTTACAAGATCAGAGTGAGGCCTACTTAGCTAATATTGCTTCAGGGACTCTGGGATCTGAACACATGAAGCCACAGCACAAAGAATCTTTTCTTTTAACCAATGATCTCTGTACTTTCAGTAAGTTTGCCTGGTGCTCAAAGCCATTGCGATTTCCATGGAATTTGTAAAACAAATCAATTCCATAATTTAAATCAGCAAAGAGGAAAAATGTGTGGTTAACATTGTGGGGATTCAAGTCAGATTAGAACATCCGTCTTTGTGAAAAAGCCCATAGTAATGTTCCTTTCTTTTCATAACGAAAGGTCCAGCATATTAAAATCTAAATTCCTGAATTTCCTTGAACAATCCTTATATAGCGTGTAAATAATTGATTTCAAGGATGTATACAGTTAGACGATGTATTTCTTGAGTTCAGCCAATATGCATCTAATAGTTCAGAGGTCTGAAAAACACTTAACATATGATGTGAAAATCATGTTTTGTTTAAGAACAGAAAATATCAAAGTTGTCACCAAAGTATTTGTTAGCAGAAATAATTGGATACAAGGAGACTTTTTAATCACGGCCTTTTCGAGGAGTTGCTTTCTGTGATCACTCTTAGAAGCTTCTACTGTGAGCATTGTTACTTTAAATGGGCTGCTTGCTATGTTTAGCTACAAGATGCCTGACGAAGAACAGTGTACACACTTCATAAACTCTTCATAAATTTTTATAAGCAATATCTACTTGCCAGTCTTTGAGCCATTACTTTCAACATCAAGCTAAGACTCAAATGGAAGGTGAACATAGAGCCTCTGCAATTATTTTAAATGACTAATATATATCATGAGGAGCAGTTAATGAGAGTAAATGGAATAAAGATTTGCTGGCAATATGATAGCTGCTTTTATCAAAGCAAGAAGTGGTTAAAATTTGAAGTTGCTTGAGATCTACTAAACCAGAGGTGAGCAAGTGATGTCAAAATAAATCCACATTAAAAATGATTTTTACTAAATTTTTTGTACGTATTATCTATCTTTTATACAAAATGTTATCAATGTTTTACAGTTGCTGTTAAAATGATATTCTAATAATAATAATAATATTCATTGACTACCCTTGTGCTAGGTACCACTGAGGATATGATCTAATGCTTCACAAAGAGAATCTTAAACACACGACTGGGATCCCAGATTTAGTGATCTAGGGAAGGGACTGAGTTCCTATTAAAATTAAAATTTCCATTAAGATTAATTTGGTAGTTCCAATAAATCACTTTACATATTATTGAGCTAATGTGGTCACAAATCACATATCATCTACCTCCACCGGTCTCTGCCCTTCAGGATCTTAAATATAATTGGGAAGACAAAATATATAGATCATGAAAAGTCAAATAATCATCCTAGACAGTGATCTAAGAGCCATCAAAAGGAAATACACGATTCAATATGAAATGATGCTTCCTGTTTCTGAACAGTGACATTTACTGCTGCATACAGAAGAGATCAAGCCAGGAAGCATACAGGTGTTCAGAGGGGGGGGGGGACGTGGCCTGAGGGGCACAGAGACAATGTCATGAGGGAGGCAAGGACGAGAGATGGCCCATTAGGGTGGGTGAACTTGGCAAAGATGGAAAGAAGAACAAGTATGTCCAGTAGCACTATGCTTTGAACCTGGGTTCTCAATTCTATTTCTGCTTGATTTTACTCGGTTATTGGTCTATCTATTCCTGTGGAATGGTCTGCTGACTGCTTAGCAAAATCCATGTTCTTCTCTTCTTGATGGTCTAGAGTACATTTCCCATCTTCCTTTGCATGTGGCTGATTTCTAGCTAACAAGAGGAAATGTATTCATAATCTGTTATTGCTTAACAAATTACCCTGAAACTTAGCAGCTATAAACAAGAGACATTTGTTATCTCATAGTTCTTGAGGGTCAAGCAGTCAGGAGCATATTAATTAGGTGGTCTGACTCTGGCTTTCTTGCAAGGCTGCAGTGGAGATATGGGCTGGGACTAAAGCCATCTGAAGGCTTGCTCAAGGCTGGTTTCCAGTTCCAAGCTGGCTCACTCACATGGCTGTTGGTGGGAGACCCATGGGCCTTTCCACGGGCATACATGAATGGCCTCTTAATATGGCAGCTAGCTTCCTTCAGAATGAGTGAGTCAACAGAGTAAGACTCAACTTTGGAAGTCACACACTGTTGTTTCTGCAGTATCTTATTTGTTACATAGATCAACCCCCTTCAGTGTGGGAGGGGGCTACCCCTGATCATGACTACCAGGTGGCAGGGCCAGTCGGTGTTATCCTGGAGGCTTGCTACCATGGAAACTGAGGCCTGCTACTTTCACACTGGGTACAGGCAAGACTCCTAAGTGCCCCTTCAGTCTCTTTCCCCTTCCAGCTGGCTGAAAGAGAATGACTCCAAGGGCAACCTGGGACTCACATGTTGAAGGCAGTAATGCCTCCATCAGCCTGGGTCTTGAATGACTGCATGGAGGACAACACCCTATTGATCTGTTTACCTGCAGAGTGCTAGTAAGTGAGCAAGAAATACAGTACCACTGTATTTGAGCCACTGTCCAGTTTCACGCCTATCTGGTTGGCAGTTAGTCCATCCTAACTAGTGAATTCCCATGGAGTGCATCTTTACAGCATTGTCTACTGAAGCAAGGTCAAGCATCACAGCATGGTGAGCCAGTGAATCACCGTCTGTATTCCACCCATTTGTACTGTGGCACTTTTTCTTAGGCTTTTAAAATTTTTTCAGAGAGTATCTAACAAGTGTCTACCATGTGTCAGGGCTGGTTCTAGCTGCTAAGGGCACAGGTGTAACAAAGTGTGTCTTTGCTTCATGGAGCTCTCATTCTAATGGATTTTCTAGTGAATGTCTCATGGCGAATGCACCAAACAAGTTTGCTAATGTCCTTCTGATTTGATGGGGGGCCTGCATCCTAGGGTTTGTGAGAATAAAATGGGATAATCACCATAAAGCAACTATCAATTTGCTGGCACTCAACCAATGTTAGCTACTGGGAACCCAGCTGGATTTAAGAAAAAAAGGATTCAATAAATTTTTCCCCCAGATAGGTGAGACCTGGCATGTTGAAAATAGAAATGAAGAAATATCACTTCGGGTAGCAAAGGTCATGGATGGAAGCTGCAGGAGGCAGTCTGGCGTGATGGAAGGAACAAGGTTTCCACGTTCCATCTTAAAGCTAGCATCCTGAATGCACTATGAAAAAGATGACTTCTGAAGGAATAGCCCACCTTAACTAAATAGCAGTTGTTTACCAAGAAGAAACAGTTATTGTTAAAACGTGTGTGTTCAGATTATTATGTAATAAAATTTGTCAATCCCCGGCAGTTCAAACTTCCAGGTAAAGATTGCAATTTTCAAATATTAGCCATTTTTTTGGTTTTGTACCTACAGGAAACCACTCAGTTAATATCGAGACATTATGTTTGATAACGATCATTATATAGTAGTTGATTTATCTACTATAACTGAAACTCCCCGGCAAAGATTCAGTTTCAGTTTTCAAGTATTGACTTTATTCTCATGCTTGGGTATCTCAGCATCCCTGACTGGCCAGCAAAGAGAGAAAAAAGGATCTAATAAGGAGTTCTCAAGGACGCATCTTTGTGGTAAAAGAAACGATCTGGGTGCTGATGGTGGTGGAGGTAGCCCGACTGCGTTTGTTAAAAAGCAAAAACTGTACATGGAGAAAGGGTGCATTTTACTCGGTGAGAATGATACCTCCATAAACCTGATTTCAACAAAAGCCAAAACAAAGAACATCCCCTAGGACACAAAGTCTGAAGACGGCACAGAAGCAAATTAAAAAACCCTTCATTTTATGAGTGAATCAGGAAAGAAAAGCTGCGGCGTGGTAATCGAAACTCGCACAAAGGAGACTCCCCTGGCCCACCACACTTTAGCCCCGGGGAATCGGCCACAGCTCCGTGCACACATGGCCCTGACTGGCGAGGCAAAGCACAATACGAGGGCCCTCCGCTAGAACCTTCTGGGCGAGGGGAGACACACCACGGGGGCCGTGGTAAGGTCTGCTCAAACACAATCCCACGAAACACGATGTTTTCAAAAGAGACATTTTGATTTCAAGACTCTTTCGGTCGTGACCGACAGAAATTCCACTGCTGCCCGGGTCCTTGCCTTGCCCACACCCTCGGGTCATTCAGGTCTCGGCTCAAAGGCCCCCCTGCAGAAAGGCCTCCCTTGTCAGTCCTATTACTACAGACATCTCCCCACTCTTCACACTGCTTACTCAGATTTGCTTTTTTTTTTTTTTTTTTCCCACCCTAGCACTTGTCCTTATGGGACAGTGCATTTTTTTTTACATATATGTTAAAAATGGAGCGTACAGTCTAGCGCGAGGGAGATGAGGAATTCGCAAATAGAGCTGGCGGTCGGCCCCGCGGGACTGTAAGCTGCGGAAGGGCAGAGGGCTTTGTCCTATTAACTTCCACCGCCTCAGCCCTCGAGCAGGAGGGCTTGGTATACAGTGGATGCTCCGGAAGTGTTTGTAGAATAAAGCCAAAAGGAAAATCAACTGGCGTCTGAATCTAAAATCATAGCAAAACAGAGGAATAACTAGAATGAGGGACCCACGTCCCTTTCGTTCTCTTGATGTTGCCCATCATGGCGCCTTTGACGCTTCAGTTTACCTCGTCTCAGCTGCACATCCAGAGGGAGAAGGGTTTCTCTCTGTGTCTCTGCTCCGGGCCGCAGCTGCGGTGCATCTCATTTGTCACTCTCTGATCCTGCTTGCTCTGTCAATTGTGGAGATGTCGCCCCAGTTTTAGTCATGACGCTTCCAGGCCCCGTAGCGCACGCTGTTGGAGCGCGGCCTCTCACCCGCCTGGGTTGCCTCAGCATTGCTGCGCATGCCCGCTCCCAGGGTGCACCTCCTTGCGGGCGGACCACCCAGCCTGCTGGCTCTTGGTTTGCTTGTGCAGAGAAAGAGCTGGAGGGACCCTCACGGGTAGCCCTTGACCAATGACTGACAGTCCAGGAGTGGCCAACTCTCCAGTCCCCGCGCTCCCGATGGGGACCACTCTGAGGTGTGTCCTGCACTATCCCCAGAGCATCCTCAGGATGGAGACCAAGTTACCCTCTCTGGGGCTCTGCTGGCTGCCGCACCCCTGCCTGGTTTTCTTTCCTTCCCAGGCCTCCTTCTGACCCTCCTGCTTGGGAATACCTCCTCATAAAACACTTTCACGTGAATTCTCACCTCAGGGTTTACATCTGGGAAACCCAATCTACAACAAGCTTCATCTGGGCCCTTAGCTCCTCACCATTTGTCGTAAATTGGTTTTTCTTCCCCCCTTTTTTTTTTTTAATGAAAGTAGGCATCTTTTCACAGATTCATGTCTCTCCTCCACGCACGTGCACTACAGAAATGTTTACTTATTTGTTTTTTTTAAAAGATTTTACTTATGTATTTGACAGAGATCACAAGTAGACAGAGAGGCAGGCAGGGGTTGCGGGGGAGGGGGATGGGCGTGAAGCAGGCTCCCTGCCAAGCAGAGAACCCAACGTGGGGCTCGATCCCAGAACCCTGGGATCATGACTGGAGCCGAAGGCAGAGGCTTTAACCCACTGAGCCATCCAGGTGCCCCTAATTATTTGTTTTTAATATGTTCCTGTTCATAGAGTTCCTTCCCATTGTCCCTGTTTTAACTCGGGATCCTTTCAGGGTTTCTCAAATATGCTGCTAATTTTCCTAAGTTGTTTATTGGTGGTGGCTTGTCTAGCTACTTGTCTGTAATTCAACATGTTAGAGAAACATCACTTGTTTTTTTTTTCCATACTTTTTGTCTCTATCTCTTCTACGTAAGGGTGCTTGCTCAAGCTATCTCGAGGACATGCATGACTTGACCTTAATTTAACAGTCAAGTCATTATTAATCATACCACTTTTCCCCAGTTTACATCTCCAAAATACAGAAATGTAAAAGAGGGAATACAATGAAGCCACCAGAACACCCACCCAGTGGTGTATTTACTTCTTAACTATTTTCTAAAACATTATTTCATTCAGTTCAATTTGGTGAAACTTTTAGTAATTATCAGATGAATTTAGATATACACCATGATGGACAGTAAAATAAGTCATGAGTATCTTTGATTTGATTCAGCCTCAGCTAACATAAACATTGAAACCAGAGGCTTGGAGCTGCAAATAGCTGTATGTGGAAAAACCTGGGGACAAAGGTTCCGACGCTGACACAAGCACTTTGACAATGTATTTCATTGGATTAACCATAACCCTTTGCTTAGACAGATAAGAAATTTAGCAAATATTTACTTATCAGTTTTCACAACCTTAAAGCTAAATCTTGACTTCTATATATTGTCAGTATAAAGGTGAACTTCTAAGGCTATTGACTAAGGAAGAGCAAAGAACATTTCTATACTCTTGCAATGTTGGTTTTACTAACTCTAAAGACCGTTGACTTGTAACTCTGAGACGGAATGTTTATGACAGGAAACTGCCTGTTAGAACGTTTGGGGTAGAAAATTGTACTTGTTTGCTTCAACTTGTAAACTACATTTTTCCTAGATGGTTGATTTTACTCCTCAAACCTTTGATAATTGATCTGCCATTTTTGACCTCACCGATTCAGCTCTAATTAACTCGACAAGTAAAAAGGAGATTGTGCAATTAGCTTGAAGTAAGGCCTTAGCTGAAGGCATTCCTCGGGAAAAGTGATTCCGCCAACAAAATAAGTGACTTCACAGAAGAACGTTAAAATATGAATACAAATCACAGCACTCTACAAAAGCCCCAAACCGGAAACTATCCAAATAGTGCATGACGATGGTAGTTTGAATATACTGTGGCGTAATTACACAGTGGATTATTCCACGGAAATGAGAATGAACAAACTACAGAGACAATAGCATAGCTGGAGCTCATAAATAAAATGTTGAGAGAAAGAAGCCAGACAAAGACAACATATGATTTGCTTTCATTCATTTAAAGTTCAAAAACAGGCAAAAATAATTTATAGTGACAGGGTAGTGTTTATCTTGGGTCAGTCATGCCCGAGAGCGGGCACACCAAGCCTGTTCTGGAGAGCTGCTATTTCTCTATTTCTTGAATTTTAGGTCTATTTGAGTATTTTTCTAAACACTACCCTACAATCAATATTTTTAATACCCTGTGTAATATGAAATCTCTATTTTCAATAGCATTTTCTCTACTTTGCAAATGAATTTGGTTAGTTGTTCAGATCCAGGAAAGATGCTAGACACTGGGAATGTTAAGCTGAGAAAGAGACTGTCCTCAAGATCTCAAGGTATGATGAGGGAGTGGCTCTGACACAGGGTGCATGACAGAAGCAGAGGGTTCTCAGATGGTAGAGGTGGGTACTTCTCTCATTCTGGAGATGGGAGGGGTCACAGAAGGCTTCCAGTAAGAGGTGATGCTTGAGCCACCTCTTAAAGATTGCATAGGCATTAGCCAGGCAGGGAAGGGCGCAAAGAAAGATCTTAGAGGGAGGAATTTTCAATGGGTAAATCATAAAAGAACGTGCCTGTAATTGGTATGGTGTGAGTGCAGCATACAAATAAAGTAGCAAAGAATAAGCAGGGACCTGATCCCTGTGCTCATGAGCTAGGGGAGTTTGGACTTTATTCTGGGATCAATAGGAAGTCATTGAAAGGTTTTAAGCAAGGGGATGCTGTGACTGTTGTGGTCCTATTTGTATTTCGTCAGTTTTACTGAGATATAATTAACAGATAAACTTGAAATACATTTAATGTACAATGTGGTGATTTGATATATGTATACTATGTATACATTGTGAAAGAACTCCCAAAATTGAGTTAACAAACACATCTATCACCTCACGTATTTACCTTTTTTTTTTTTTTTTTTTTTTTTTTGGTGAGAACACTCTATTTTGGCATATACTTCAAAATTGCTGAGACTGGATCTTAAATATATGTTCTTTCCACAAAAAGAAAAAAAAGATAATTATGTGACATGATAGAGGTGGAGGCTAACGCTTTGGTGGTAATCTTAATGCAACATATAAATGTGTCACATCAATGCACTGTACACCTTAAACTTGCACAATGTTATGTGTCAATTACATCTCAATAAAAAACCCACACAATAAGGTATTATCAACTGTAATCACCATTCTGTACATTAAACACTCAGACCTTTTCCATCTTATAACCGAAAGTTTGTATCATTTTACCAACCTCACCTCATTTCTCCCCCAGCATCCAGCCTCTGGCCGCCACCATTCTACTCTTTGTTTCTATGAGTTTGACATTTTATTTTTATAGATTTCACTTATAAATGATACCATGCAGTATTTGACTTTTCTCTGACTGGCTTATTTCATTTTGCATAATGCCCTCTAGTTTCATCTGTGTTGCAAATAACAAGATATATGTATGTATCACATCTTCTTTATCCATTCATCCACCAACAGACACTTTGGCTTTTTCCATACCTTGGCTATTACAAATAATACTTCAATGAACATGGAGGGCAGATATCTCTTCAAGATAATGATTTATTTTTTTTTCTTTGAATATATACCCCAAAGTGGACTTGCTGGATCACATGGTTGTTCTATTTTTTAATTCTTGAGGCATCTCCATAATGTTTTCCACAGTAGCTGCACCAATTTACCTTCCCACCGACAGAGTACAAGGATTCCTTTTTCTCCACAGTCTTGCCAACACTAATCTCTTGTCATTTTGATAATAGCCATCCTAACAGGTGTGAAGTTATAACTCATAATGATTTTGATTTGCATTTCCCTAATGGCTGGTGATGTTGAATACCTTTTCATATACCTGTTGCCATCTGTATATCTTCTTTGGAAAAACGTCTATTCAGGTCCTTTGTCCATTTTAAAATTTGGGTTATTTGTTGGCTTGTGGTTATTGTTGTTTTGCTTTTGAGTTGTAGGAGTTTGTTGTATATTTTTTATATTAACCCTTTATTGGATATGTGGCTTGCAACTATGTTCTCACATTCCATAGGTTGCCTTTTTATTTTGTTGATGGTTTCCTTTGCTGTGCAAAAGCTTTTCGGTTTGATGTAGCCCAACTTATTTTTGCTTTTGTTACCTTTGACGTCGGATTCAAAAAATCATTGCCAAGACCAATGTCAAGGAGCTTTTCCCCTATGTTTTCTTATAGGAGTTTTATGGTTTTAGGTCTTATGTCCAAGTCTGTAATCAATTTTGAGTTGATTTTTGTGTATGGTATAAGACGGGTCCAGTTTTCCCAGCATTATTTATTGAAGACACTATCCTTTCCATACTGTATGTTCTTGGCACTTTTTTGTTGAAAATTAATTGACCATGTATGGGTATATTGCTCAGTCGGCTAAGCATCTGACTCTTAATTTCCACTCAGGTCATGATCTCAAAGTCATGAGATTGAGCTCCACATTGGGCTCCCTGCTCAGTGGGTAGTCTGCTTCTCTTCTCCCTCTCCCTCTGCCCCTCTCCTTGCACATGCTCCCCCACCCTAAAATCAATCAATCAATCAACCAATCAATCTTAAAAAAGATTTTATGCATAGGTATACTTCTGGGCTCACAGTTCTGTTCCACTGATCTATGTGCCTGTTTTTAATGCCAATACCATGTTGCTTTAATTATTATTATAGCTTTGTAATATAGCTTGAAATTTGGAAATGTTATGGATGCCTCCAGCTTTGTCTTTCCAAGATTGCATTGGTTACTTGTGATCTTTTGTGGTTCTATACACATTTTCTATTTCTGTGAAAAATGCCACTGGAATTTTGATCATGATTACATTGAATCTATAGATGGCTTTGGAGAGTATGGACATTTTAAAAGAATTAATTCTTCCAGTTCATGAACACAGAATAGTCTTCCATTTATTTGTTTCCGTTTCAATTTCTTTCATCATTGTCTTATAGTTTTCAATGTACAGATCTTTTGTCTTGGTTAAATTTATCCCTAAATATTTTATTCTTTTTGATGCTACTGTAAATGGGATTGTTTTCTTAATTTCCCTTCGATAGTTCATTGTTAGTGTATAGGAATGCAACATGTTTTTCTCTGCTGATCTTGTATCCTGCAACTTTGCTAAATTCATTTATTAATTCGTGTGTGGTTTTTTTTTTTTTGGTGTGGAATTTTTAGGATTTTCTATATATAAAATCATGTCATCTGCAAACAGAGACAATTTTACTTCTTCCTTTCCAATTTAGATGCTTTTTATTTCCTTTTCTTGTTTAATTGTTCTTGTTTGGACTTGAAGTACTATGTTGAATAAAAATGGTGAGAATAGGCATGCCTGTTTTGTTCTTGACCTTAGCGGAAAAACTTTCATCTTTTCACTATCATGTATGATGTTAGCTGTGGGCTTGTCATGTGTGGCCTTTTTTTAAAAAAAGATTTTATTTATTTATTTGACAGAGAGAGATCACAAGTAAGCAGAGAGGCAGGCAGAGAGAGAGGGGGAAGCAGGCTCCCAGCTGAGCAGAGAGCCTGATGTGGGGCTCAAATCCCAGGACCCTGAGATCATGACCTGAGCTGAAGGCAGAGGCTTAACCCACTGAGCCACCCAGGCACCCCAGTGCCCAGACTTTTTACTGGAGGCTGGTCACATTGGTACCCTGTGCCAGGTACATATGCAAATATCAGACTCTCAGAAAGAAAGCAGGTGTTGAGCATAAACCCACTGAGCCACCCAGGCGCCCCTCATGTGTAGCTTTTATTATGTTGAGGTACATTCCATCTAAACCTAATTTGTTGAGTTTTTTTTTTTAATCAAGAAAGGGTGTTGAATTTTGTCAAATGCTTTTTCTGCATCTGTTGAGGCAGTCTTAAGATTTTTATCTTTCATTTTGTTAATGTGGCATATCATATTCACTGTGCATATGTTGAACTGTCCTTGCATCCCAGGAATAAGTCTCATTTGATCATGGTGTATGAGCCTTATAATGTACTGTCGCATTCAGTTTGTTAATATTTTGTTGAGGATTTTCATATCAATGTTCAATACGGATAGTGACCTATCATTTTCTTTTCTTGTAGTGGCCTTGTCTGACTTTGGTATCAGGGTACTGCTGACCTGGTAAGAGTCTGGAAGGGTTCCATCCTTTTCAATTTCCTGTTGGTATTTTTGAATGATCATCCTGGCTGGTGTGGG
This sequence comes from Lontra canadensis, assembly GCF_010015895.1. Classification (NCBI taxonomy): domain Eukaryota; kingdom Metazoa; phylum Chordata; class Mammalia; order Carnivora; family Mustelidae; genus Lontra; species Lontra canadensis. The sequence continues at coordinate 4,276,343 of NW_022631110.1, forward strand.
AAACCTGCTGGGTTCTCCCAGCTGGGTGGGCAAACCTGTGCAGATAGAACAGTAACAACAAAAATAAACAAAAATAAAAACACAAGATCTAGGGGTGTAACAGGGTATCTAGGGTGAGGCAGGGAAAGACTGGAAGTGGTTATTTAGAGTCCTGTGTAATAGGAAAGCACCACTCCTGGACCCTATCAAAGATATTAGCAGTCCAAATAAGCCCACTGGTGGCCACTCAATACCACAGTGTTGCAACAGTCCTTTTGCTTTGCCTTAAACCCATAATCATTTACTGAAATGTATCCATGGGAGTTTTCATTGCACAATTCTCCCATAGATGCTTCCAAAAATTCTGGCCATTGGAACTGTGAATAATTTTAGTTGTCTTCAGCGTCTTCAGTTTCAGGTTCCTAGCCCACAAAGCTGTGATTCAGTAGAGATGCGTTGAACACCTCAGGAGCCAACAAAAGCATGTCATCAAGTGTTTGCCCACCTTCCAGTTCAGTGGGCCACAAAGCCTGGACTGTGAGTCCAGAAGGCTTGGAATCTGTCTAATTATCTTTGTTTCAACAGTACTTACTAAGTTGTTATCTGCCAATAAATATCTAGATGAAGGTGACTCCTGCTTTAAATAGGAGAGGAAGGGCAGAATAGGGAAAACTTCTTACCCAAAAGCAATGTTAGAATTTACAGTTGGGTGCTCTCCTCATCATATTTATCAAAGTGTTCTTTTTTTTTTTTAACAGCAAAACAAAGACTAACCCACAGGGTTTTAGCTAGGCACAATAGAGCAAAACAGAAATTATGGTTTTGAAATCCAAGGCAAATGATGTTTTGACTTTAAAGCTTTTGCTTACTTATACAGGAAAAAAAAAGTACTGAAAAATTAGAGGGGAAAGAAGCATTCCCTAGGTGTTAGAGGAGGCATAAAATAGCCCTTCTAAGATGCTTTGTTCCTCCAAACCCCAGACACTCCATATGCTTTATAAACGAAGAACTTCTGCTCATTTTTAGTATACCGAAAGTGAAACCTGCATGGAGAAGTGTGGCATGAATCAATGTCTGAGAAGATAGCCCATGAAGCCATTTTTAACCAAGCTTTGAATGTAAGTCAGTGCTTAGTATGCAGGATGAGAAACGCTCCATGACTTAAAGAAGTTGATTCACAGTGTGGAATTCTGGAGCTAGATGTTTATTGACAGATGACATCTGGCTAAGTACTACTGGAATGAAGAATGAGACTGATTCCAAGCCTCCTGGACTCAAAACCCAGGCTCGGTGGGCCAACACTTGACCCACTGATCTGCAAGGCAGGCAAGTACTTGATGCCATGACATTAGGATGTCATGTTCTCCCACCCCCTCTCCTCCACATGTGTGCCCAGCCTGGATATATCCTGCCAATCTTGGGGTTAGACCTTCAGTTGGTAACCCTGATTGGCAAAGTATTAACTATGTAACTGGAATTGCAACATCTGTGCAATTGTTGTTTTGTCTTTCCCAAACTCATTTTCTAAATTAGTTTATCCTTGCAAAATGGAATATTTAATATTTCTGAAGTCTTCAAAAGATGATGCTGGAGATTTAAAATTGACATTTTCTACAATTCCTTCATTGCAACACATTTTCTTCTTGATCGTTACAAAATAAAGGCATCAGTGATCCAAACTATCTGTGCAGAATAACGTTTCCCTTGGATGCACGCAGACTAGAATTTAGGATTGTGCCACCCGGCACACAGTAGGCCCCCAAAATATAAAGTATCCCAGACTTCCTAACACCCAAATCAGCATAGAGTACCTCATGAAAGAAGTTCAGTCTCCTGGTCTCACAGATCCACATGAGGCCATGATAGTTTTGGGTGGCTGGCATGGCCCACACCTTCGGGTGAGCTAGCCAACAGGCCTGCCTCCAGAGGAATTAGGATGGGAAAGTTTTGTCCTCTCCTTCCAGTGGCGAGCCAGCTTATCATTACATCTTTGACAAATGGAGTTGAAAAATGGAAGCAATCTGAGTGTTTAGAAGTAAAAGAGGAGAATTTCTTCCCACCAGGATTAAGGGTGTGGACAGGGCAATAAGCAGTAATTTTCTGAGCATTTCAAGAAGCTAAGGGAACCGCTTAAGCTTGGAGTCATAAGTTTGGAGCCAAAAGATGGTGGTTCAAGGCAGAGGAATGCTGCAGGCAGGAAACTAGGGTGAGGGTGGGAGTGGGGGAGGGGGTGTACAACAGATGGGAAAACTGTAAGAGGTGGAGGTATTTACAAGACTGGGGGTGAAGGGATCTGATCCTTAGACAATTTGCAGATTTAAAGTTTATGATATTTTTGTCTGTGAATTAACTCTCTCAGTAGCTTGGAACTGAAGAGGCATTTTCTGGGAGCTGGGCACCTGTCTGGAGAAAGTAAAGCATAAGCTAGACTCCTTCTCCCACAAAAATAACCCAGACCTCTGGGCACCAGAGGATCAGCAAAGCCAGGGTTACACTGGTAAGCAGTTTCAGCCCTTGAAAAGGAGTTCTGAATTTTGTTGCTTTTCTTAAAACAGATACACTATTTCTAAGCCATTTGCCCCAGCTTTACTATTTGACCTAAATCAATCTTCTGGATTTTGGGGATCTCAGCCATTCTCTTCATCTATAGAACAGACTTACTGGCTCATCTTTAAGAGATTCAGACGGGATGAATAATTGCCTTGAAAAAACAGAAGCAATGACTCATCATTCTAAAAATCCATACTGCTTGGCATTTACAGCACTCCTACTCTGTATCGTAGGAGATGAAAAAAGAATTTGCTGTTGGTGCCCTCTGAAGAATGAATCTTCTTCCCATCTCTGCAAGAGGAGGTGCATTATCAGTGGAGCAGGTCATTTCAGACAAAACCTCCAGTTCTTTCAAGGATGCCAGGAACAGGAAGTACACATCAATACAGGCTTGAGGTCTTGGGCCCATGGGAATCTGTGCTTTTGAGTACAATGCTCGGGATCACGAAAGGCTCTGGTAGCAGGACCGTGGGTAGGATCCACAGGGTTTGCTTTCTGTTCCTTATCATTGGCCTGTCTTCAGGCTCTTCCCAGAAGCCAGAGAGATTGGCAGAATTAAAAAAGCAAGAGAAAAGGCAAAGAGATTAGAACTTGGGTCTTAAAGGGATCCATTCAGGACACAGTGCCTCAACCAGGTCACAGGGACTTCTCCATACTTTAGTTGTGGTGGAGAAAGGTCCATAGAGAAGAGGAAAAGAAGTGGACCTTAAATGGGCATTTGCAGCAGAAACTAACTAGCTGTGCAACAGACCTTCTTCTTCTTCTCCTGGCCCCTTACTAGACTACATTTCCCAGCCTCCTCTGCAGTTAGGTCATGCCATGTGACTGAGTTCTGGCCAATGCAATGTGGGTAGAAAAGCCACATATGTCACTTCCACGTCTGGGCTTTTTGAAACCTCCTGTGTAAGCAATTTCTGTTACTCTCTTTTTCTCTCCTTCTATTTTACCCCTCCCCACCATCTGCTGATCAAATTGGTGCTCAGAGTACTCTTGGAAGCCACATTTTGAAGATTTTTAGTCTTTTCTGCTTCAGGTCCTGAATGGTGGTGAGGACAGAGGCCCCCACCCCGACTTCCTGTACTGACTGTACTTTTTATGATTAAGAAATAAACTTCTGTGTTTTAAAGCCATCCGGATCATGGGGTTGATCTATTATAAGAACTAGCTTGAACTTAATGGGGGCAGAATTCAACATAATAGAAGAAACACTTCTGTATGGCTGTTGAAATTATTATTCACATTTCCTTGTACACCTGTTTAGATTTTTTTCCCCTAGTTTTCCACTGTGATGACATCATTTTAAAGACTTATGACTCCCCAGGAAGACGGGATTTCAGACACAGGCTAGGCCCAGAGCCTAAGCACCTGAAGAATGGGCAGAGTTCCTTTGAGCACAGAAACATGCCAGAAAGAAAGAAGACAAAAGATGACCTCATTTCTCCTGATTACTGAGATGTGGGAAGAAAGGGTGGTAACTTCTTAAAATTTTTAAAAAGATCATTCCCCATTCCCAACTGAAGTGGCCTATGTTTAGAAAGCCTGAAAAACATATATTTTTAAAAAGGTCTTTTAAAAGGTACATAATTAGAAACATATGATCTTGACTGATCTTCTCCAAAATTAGGCTGATATTTAGTACTGAGGCTTTGTATTGGATTCCCAGGAAGTTTCTGGTATATAGTATATTTCTACATCTCACACCATCTGTGACAAACTGGAGTCCGCAGCTCTGAACCGTGGGATTCAGACTCACTTGTCCATCCTGCTTCAGGGAGCCAGCAGGTCAAGGCCAGCTGCTATGAATGGCATCAGCAGATACCCAAGGCATCTATAGCCCTTTTGGAACTTCTTCAGGCCACTGAGATTGGTCTATCATACCTCCTCATCCGTTTTCTTGGTTTCTTGATCACTTTTAAATTTAATTTCTCAGTTCCCACTCTCTCCCTAGCTGTCTTGGGTTGGTCATTGACTATGCTCCTGGCCTCTGGCACGATCCTAAGATAATGCTCAATTGTCAGCTAATATTCAACTGTCCAAGTCAGAACATGGACTGGCCAGTAGGGATGTTTCTACGTGGTCACAGCAGAACATATGGCAGTGATTCTGGTTACCATAAGCTTGAAGAGCATGGTCAGGCTGTGCGACCCGAGCTACATTGCAGTGTACAGGACACTTGTTGTTTACAGATAGGCCCAGGTCTCAATTTTGGCTCCTAACTTTAGCCAGCAGCCATCACCCGCCTTTACCGATGCTATTACAGATGAGCAGAGCCGCAGTTCAAGTGTCCCGTGTGAAGCCTTACCATGCATTGCTCTAGCAGATGCTCCTGGTGCCCTGCCCATATCACCTTGGTGCTGCTGCTTTTCACTGTGAACACCTGTGACTCCCTGCCCGAGGGCACATTTTATGGTTGCAAGGCAAACACAGTCTGAAATGCTTAAGGGTTAATGAGCCCCAAAGTAGCCTGCAACCCACAACTATTGTGGACGTGGTGGTGAAGTGCCCCAGCTTCCTTAACCCTCAAGGGGACGGACCCTGAAGCATATTTTACATGGTTGTCTAGAGTTTCCCAGTAGGACTGAACTCCGGTTGCCCACAGTGGCAACTGGCTTGTTAACACACCATTAACTTGCTTTCTTCCCTTGTTTCTCTCACTTCCCTACCCTCCCAGTGATGCTTCCTGGGATCACCTTCCAAATAAACCCCTCACACCCAAATCCTTGTCTCAGGGTCTGCTTTCAGAAGTACCCAACTGAGAAATCTGTTCTTTTCGAATCATACGATGAAGCAGAGAAATTACTCCCAAAAAGTTAGCAAAAGAAGGAAGAAGCAATGACAGAGTCTGTGTCTTCCATGGGTCTTCCATGGAATAAACAATGGAGCTCCATGCCAGAGATGATTTATTATTCTAGACTTGTGCTGTCCAATATGGCGGCCCTTAGCCACACGTGGCCGCTGAGCACTTGAGATGTAGCTAGAGCAACTTAGGAAATAAATTTAAAATTTTATTTCATTTTAATTAGCTTACATTTAAACAGCCATACATGGCTAGTGGCTACTGCACTGGACAGTGCAGATCATGGAACACTGTCATCATTGCAGAAAGTTCTACTGGGCAGCACTGGTGTGGAAAAGTTTTTCTGTAAAGGGCCAGATAGCATGTTAGACGTTGTTAGTTATAGGATCTCCAATACAACTACTCAACTCTGCTCTTGTAGTGTGAAAGTAGCCACAGACAACATGTAAATGAATGAGCATGGCTGTGTCCCAAAAGAACTTTATGGACCCTGAAATTTGAATTTCATGCAGTTTTCACACATCACGATATATATTATTCTTCCTTTGTTTTTTTTTCTCCCCAACTGTTTGAATGTATAAAACCATTCTTATTTAATGGCACTGTGCAAAGGGGTGGTGAGCCATTGTTTGCTGGCCCTTATTCTAGATAACAGGATTGTTAACCATTACGGAGGGAATTATTATTAAGATGCCCCAATAACACAATGCAGATGTGACATCATTGACCAAAACATCAAAGGAGCCGATCACTCTGAATTAAATCAGCCTTTGAAGACAAAGCTCAGTTCAGACTGTGTATCACTGTCAGCTGAAGTCAGCAAAGAGAAATTTTTTTCTAATATTTCCAAGGTCCCTTCCATGGTGGTCACAGAGTCATCAGGGCTGTTCTTGAGAAAGCCAAGGAAGCCCAGGGTTTCCTGTTTCACTCCCCTTGACCATTTTGCTTCTCACAACAGCACTCTCCTCACACAGAGGAACGCCGCGGTGTTCTCTGACCTCTTAGTTCCCATTCATTTGCCTTGTCTGCTCTATTTCTTTCTCTACCACCTGCCCTTGCCACAAAGATCAATACTTAGGCCTGGCAAAGATTCCCTCAAAGCTTTCAAATGGCTCCCAGCATGATAAAAGGTTACTTTTCAAAAACACAGTGTTCTCAGAATATGAGGCCATCAAAATAGCTAATTTAATCTTGAGACACCAGGATTTAAAGAAATGTTATCTGTACACCACAGACAATTCTTTATTTTTGAGACCTGTTTTGGAGCCAGCTGAAAGCAAGCTGGGGAGGCGAAGGGAGTGGGACCGGGAGTGTTTCCAGCTGGACAATTTAACACAACAGTTCTTCACTGTAACTCAGCAGAGAATTGGCCACATCAAGCTAAAGGATCAAAAATGAGGTACCTGGCAGGGATCAATAAAGCAGTAGGGGAGAACCGCTTCTGGAAAAGACCGAGCTATCTGCTCAGTCAGCTCTCAAGAGCTCCCAGAAGAAATGATGGGCACTGACATTTTGTCAGCTCTGCCAACAGAGCCCAGAAACCCAGCTGGTGCCTCTGATGCTAGCTCTTGCTGCAGAGTCAAAGGTCTCGAGGCTAGGAAAAGCAGGTTTTTTTGCTTCCTTCTAAAAAATGATGCATGGTGTTCTAGCAAAAAAAAAAAAAAAAAAAAAAAAAAAAAGTAAAAGTAATATCCTCTTCAGCTGGGGTTTAAAACAGCCCCTGAAAGCTCTTTGTAATCAATAATATAGATCTCATTATGGGGCCTGCATTAAAGAGGTAGGAGCTATGTTAACTTGACAACTTCCTTGTGGGAAGATAAAGCAGAGCTTGGCCACGTGTGCGTTTGTCTCTCTCACGCCAAATACGCACACTCCAGCAGCCCGAGTGGGGAGCCCGGGCAGAGAGTGCTTGACGCATCATGACGCTGCCGCTCACGTCTCACAACCATGCTGTGCTTCTTGGAGAGGTGGGGAAACAGGGCCTCGAGGAGGCCGATTTGGCCGAGTCTCTGGGTAAATGGGTGGGAGAAGCAGGCTGCGATCCGAGTCTTACTCCCGACTCCACGCCAGCCCTGGGCTGCTCTTCCACGCGGGGGGACAGATTCTACTGTGGGCAGGGCTGCAGACCAGGCCTGATTTTGGTGCCGGCGCTGGTGAAGGCCATGGGCAGACCCAGAGAGCCCAGCCTGCGTGCTCCTCAACTCAAGCTTCAAAACGTTACAGAGTCCATAAACTAAGGATGTTGCTTTCTTTGAAGCCCTTACCAAGGCCAGATGCCTGGAGTGGCTGCTCTCTTAGGGCTAGCCAATGGATTTACCCCGTCCACGTGCAAATGAGACCCCCCCCACCAGTCCCAGACCAGCCACAGTTTTTTTCCTCCTGTCCCTCCAATCTCTCTTTTTTTAAAAAAGATTTTATTCATTCATTTGACACAGAGAGATCACAAGTAGGCAGAGAGGCAGGCAGAGAGAGGGTGGAAGCAGGCTCCCAGCTGAGCAGAAAGCCCGATGCCGGGCTCGATCCCAGGACCCTGAGATCATGACCTGAGCCAAACGAAGGCAGAGGCTTAACCCACTGAGCCACCCAGGCACCCCTCCCTCCAATCGCTTATAAATCCTGTCGAGGACTTCTTGGCTCTGAACACCAACAGATTTCCTCACACGTAAGAAAATAATCTGCATGCAAAAGAATGAAATATCTCTGGGTTTTTCTTCAATATAGGTAAACCATGCCATAGACAGTGGGACACTACATGCTCTAGAAGTAGGTAGTGTTTAAATTTTTTTTACCCTGAACACATATTTTTTTTTAATTGAATTTATTGGGGTGCCTGGGTGGCTCAGTCATTGGGCATCTGCCTTCGGCTCAGGTCAGGATTCTGGGGTCCTGGGATCGAGCTCCACATCGGGCTCCCTGCCCAGCGGGAGCCTGCTTCTCCCTCTCCCATTCCCTCTGCTTGTGTTCCCTCTCTCGTTGTGTCTCTCTCTGTCAAATAAATAAAATTTTTTTTTAAATTGAACTTATTATTTTGAGATAATTGCAGATTCACATGCATTGCATGAAATAATACAGAAATCCTGTGTGCCCTTCACCTAATTTCCTTGATGGTGTGTCTTCCAAAACTACAGTACAGTTGTGTTCACCTTTTAAAAATAAGTTTTTTCTTTTTTTCACATGGTGATTTGATATACCTGAACATAGTGGAAGGATTCCCTTCATCTTGTTAAGTATCACATCCATCACCTCACGTATTTATCTTTTTTCTTTCTTGGTGAGGGCATGTACGTTCTCCTCTCTTGGCTAATCACAGTTATAGGATACAGTGTTATCAGTGACAGTTACTGTGTCTCACATTAGATCCTCAGATTTCATTTTATAGCTGAAAGTTTGTATCCTTTGACCAACCTCTCCCTATTTCCCTCATCCCCCAGCCCCTGGAAGCCACTTTTCTATTCCATTCCTATGAGTTTGACGTTTCTTAGATTGCACACGTAAGTGATGTCAAGCAGTATCTATCTCTCTCTGCCTGACTTCACATAGCCTGATACCCTTGAGGTCCATCCATGTTGTCATAAATGGCAGGATTTCCTTCTTTCTGTATTAACTTTTATAGTAAATGAAAAAATTGTTTCATTATCGGGGAGGAAAGAGACAAGGGGGCAACTGGGGGTGAAGAGGAAGTGGCAAGGATGGGACTGCTTCCTTCCGGAAAGAAGAAGAGAGCCCGGAAGTAAGGAGAGTTGAGAAAAGATGGAGACCGTGGGTCAGTCACTGTGCTCTGCCCCACAGCTTCCTGCCACTGTGCACCAGGCGCATGCTCTCCTTCAGGAGCAGGGAAGAGAGGGGTATTTTATTTCATTCCCATTGGGGAAAAGAGATTCTCCCCCGGCCCCCAGACAGAAACATGAATGGGATCGTACTTCTGGTGCGCTATCTTCGCCATCTTTCTTTTCTAGTCTTCCCTCCACATCCTAGCTCATGGATGAGTTCATGTAACCATATCAAGCCCAGCTGGCGGACACGTGGCTGACTAACTTTATGCCACTAAGCTGTTTATTACTCTCAGTTATCTTCTAAACTATATCTCAAAAAGAAAGAAAGAAAGAAAGAAAGAAAGAAAGAAAGAAAAGAAAAGAAAGGCCTACTTTCTGTGATTTCCTTTTCTCCTTCATCTTCAAACAGAATATTTCATTAACTTCCTTTATCATTGCGATATAAGAGGAACCAAAGATAATGTAGCAGCAATTTCTATTTTAATTTTCAAAGAAGACATGCTTCTCTGTATCATTTGCTCATCTTTAGTCCTAAAGCAAGAAAACATTTTAAAAGACCATAATGGATAACTTTCCTTTTATATGCAACTTCAAGTATTACTCATCTCTGATAACATTTTCTTAGAGTTTATAAGGCATGTAAATATCCCCTCTTGGTACATAAATATGCTGAATAAATATTCCCTCTTATAGGAGGGTCACACTGGATAAGAGTCTGTCAAGAAGCTTTATTCTGATCTATTTTTGTGGATTTATTCTACATATTCTACATTCATTTTAATGTGATAATTCCCCTGTGGTTGAAAATAGGATACGCTTGCTCTTCCTAGAATGGAGGGACACTAAAATAAATTTGACTTAAATAGATCCACCTGAAAAAATGCACTAAGCTATCCAGGGTCAGCACCATAAGAATGAGATTTTGGAACAAATCATACTACATACCTTTTTTCTACTAAAATCTAATACAGATGAGATAATAGGAGACATCAGGGCATTCCACCCGAGGCTCCAGAAATATCACTCTTGCTCAATAATCACGAGTACAGGATCCCATCCTCATCTTCACTCATCCCAGTTTGCCTTTCTCCAGCTCAGGCACATGGTCACCCACAGCACTGGGGTGGTGGGAGGCACAATTTCATTTTGTATTGAGTGGGTAAAGGGAAAGCACAAGACCCAGGGCAACTATCTTAATTTATAGTATCTTGTGAGTAACTCTGTTGTGAATTCCCAAATTAAGGTTTTGAATCCACCCTTTTAAAAAAATTTTTATTATGTTCAATTAGCCAGCGAATGCACTCTTCTTAACCATGGCCCGGAGCTTATAGACAAATTAAAGGGAAATAAGGAGAAAATAGTTGTATCAGTTAGGACTACATTGGACTGTACATAATAGTAACTTTTTATAATGTAAGAAAAATAGTAACTCTAGAAGCAGCAGAGCAAGGTGTCCCCAGGAACACAGGTTTCTTTTATCTCTCCATTCTGCCATCCTTGCTCTGTAGCTGCCATCTTGAAGGCTGCAAGATGGCTGTTCCACCTGCAGACATCATGTCCCCATTCCAGGGAGGAAGAATGTGAAGGGTGAGGGGAAGGCACTGAGTTCACCCCTATCTATCAGAAGAGCAATAGCTTTTGGAGAAGACTCACTCAGTTGACATCTGCTTACATTTCCCTGGACAAAACTGGGATACATGGACACTAGCTGTAAGGAGTCTAGGGAGGTATTTTTAATGGGACACATTATAGCCCCGAACAACAACAGACTCCCATCTGTAAAAAAACACACAGAGTGGAACGACAGCTATCAGCATCTGGCAAAAAAGTTAAGACAGTATCTGTCCTATGTCTACAAATTAGGAAGGTCAAAAGAGAGACCTTGGACACATTCGCTACAACTCTGGGGAGACATGCAGAGCAGTATAATGCATCATGTCTAGAACTAAGGCTTTAGACTATGGAACATGTATATTTGAATCTTAGCTTGGCTTGTTATCAACTGTGACCTTGAATAGATCATTTTGTTTCTGTTTTCTCTGGAGTACATTTCTCATGCCTACAGGAGAAGGCTATTTAAGGATCAAATGAAATCATGTTTTTACAATGCCTTTCCTCCATTCCGCTACATTACAAATCCCAGCACACAGACCCCAGCAGGCACACTCTCATGCTTTCAAAGTGGAGAGCAAATTTATCAGCAGCCCATAAACAAGAGACAATTTAGATAAAGCAAAGCAATTCACCTCTTAGTTTACATTTTCATGTCGTGTGAAGTCAATTAAGTAATGAGACATAACGAAATGGCAATAGCATCTCTCCCGCAATGTCTGGTCTCTGTGTGTTTTGATGACATGTAGAAACTGTTCACCTGATGGTGATGAATGTGCTGACCCCAAATGGGCTCAGAGAACTTCTGTGAAGTTCAGAAATTTCCAGCAAATGATATAGACCTCAGTTTCTAACAAAACTGGGTCTAACAAATATGACAAAATATAGTACCCAAGTTAAGGCAACAAACAATCCTGAGCAGCTTCTATGCATTTTTGAGAATGACGATGAATGGATTGACAGAAGAACACTGTCTAGGCAAACCAAAAAATTAACATGAGCTTTGAAATGGCCCCAAAGGCTTTGATCCTCAGCAATGTGTTCTATACTTAAATGCACATGAAAACTTACCTAGACTGCTTAGTAAGATACTTGACCATTTCTAAGTTCCATGTATTTTTACATTTCCACTAATCTTTTAAAAAGATTTATTCATCTGAGAGAGAGAGCACACACAAACAAGGGGGAGGGGGAGAAGAAGAGGGAGAAGCACTTCCCTCAGTGGGGAACCCAACACAGGACTCCATCCCAGGCCCTTGGGATTGAGACCCCACCCAAAGGCAGATGCTTAATGGGCTGAGCCACTAAGGCACCCCTCTATTAATGTAATCTTATTCCATATCACAGTTCAGGAGATAAGCTTGCTATGCATTTTAAGGGACAAATATTCGCTGATGGTGTTGTTGTTAAATGATTAAAATAGATTTATAATTTTGAACAGTCTTGACAAAGTTTCCCATGGCTAAAGAATTGCATCTCTGGGCTGTGAACTACATAATCCTTCCACGGTAAAGAACAAGTATGCCAGAGCTGCTATCTGTGGTCAGCCACAAGCTAAACACCGTTAAGCTGCTCTAATGGAAGTGTCATTAGAGTGCATGTTCTGTTCCATGTGTCTGTCACGCCAATAAATTACACTGTCTTTGAGGGTTGGGTGGGTCATTTTGAATGTATCCAGAGCAGGATCCAAAAACTGCATCAAGAAGCAGTGTTTGAAGAAAGTAGGGATGTTTAAACTAGGGAAGCAGAAACTAACAGGAAATACGATCACTGTCTTCAGAGAGTTAAATGGCTCTCAGGCTCAAAAGAAACGGTTTTACTGTACATTGCTTCAAAGGTCAGAAGTAAGACCAATGAATACAAGTTGCCCAGGGAGGGCATTCAGTTCAGAGTAAGAAGAAACTGTTCCAACAAGGAAATGAGCAGCCTCACAAGAAATGAATTCCTGTGTATTAAATATCCATCTCGAGGCATGGTGATCATCTGTCAGGGATATTGCATTAGGTGGGAGGATAGAATAGATTAATCTAAACATCTCTTCCAGCCCTGGATTGATTCTAACACTCACAGCGCTGGGTGAGTCTGACTTTCCAAATTCAGAAAGAAAACATCTCTAAATCTAAATCCGAGCTAGAAGCCATAATGATATGCCTTTGTTTTTTGTACATTTCAGGCTTTGAGGATTTTAGAGGATTACTGTCAGGGTTATTGTATTCTAGTAGCACAAATAAGCTCTCTTACTGAAGTACCCAGAGCCCTTTAAGAAGGGCTACTCTGTTTTGATGAGTTTTTGGTAAGTGTTCCTCTTTATTATGCGATCCAGAGACATCAAGGTCAAAGTCACAGTTCCAAAGGCGTGCATGCCAAGAAACCCAGGATTTCTTCCATCCACCACTCACTTTGCCATGTGCACTTTTCTGCCTGCTGCTCTGTGCTCTGAAGAGGGTTTCCATATCTTACTGCCTGGCTCATACCTCCCTGTCACAGATGTATGGCGTTCCCTTCTGATCTACAACTTGATCTACAATGGGCCAGGAAGGACTGGATGAAACAGGGGCCAGAGGCTGTCAGCTCAGGATCCAGACTGAGGCCTGACTCTCCCTTCTCCTCCAGGCTCCAAATATTTTTGCAGAAACGGAAACTATACATCTTATCTGTAACATTAACATAGAATGTCAAGCACAACAGGTCTTTGATGTGTAATTGTTGCATGTGAGTTTATGGAATCAGCACAATATCAAAGGCCTAAGTAACCTTGTCTCCTGCCACCCAAGAAGTGAAGGAGGCTAAAAATCCTTTAGTGGTCTGAGACAGATCAATACTGAACTCTCAGGCAGGAAATCGTGGCACTCTCACACAGAAAGCTCCTCAGACCTCGCCCGCACCAGACTTGGAGCCAGACATCCTGACACAGGCTAACATAATGGCTCATAAGCGGTGAATGGCTCCTTAAATTGTAGCCTAAATTCTCCCACAATATCTCCAGCTCAGAAGCCCCTTTGCAGAGGAAGCCTGAGATGAAGGAACACTCAATATTTCCAAACAAGTTTTAAATTCCCTGATTTGGGTGAATTACATTCCTGAGAACTAAGAGCATGCAAATGAGATGACAGAATCATTGTTTATTTCTTTGGGGAATTGGCAACATAAAAAGTCACAGAAAACTAAGACAGGAATGAAGAGTTCCCATTTTCAAAGGACGGAAGAGGATAGCTTTCACACAGTATGGTTGGGTGAACTTGATACTGATTTGCAGGAACGTTCTAGAACACATTATTAAAAGGATAATCTGTATGTACTTAGAAAATGATGTAACAGTTCCTAGGACCAAGCAGGGGGTCATGAAGAAGTCGAGTGAGACAAATTTAATTCTTTCTTTAATCAAGTCAGAATGATAAAGCAAGGAATGAGATAAGCAAAAATCCATATTTTTAAAAACACATTTCTATGGAGGTATAATTTACATAAAATAAACCACACCCTTTTCAAGTATATAGCCTGTTAAATTCCACATGAGTGAAATTATATGGTATTTATTTGTCTTTCTCTGACTGACTTATTTTGCTTGGCATTATATTCTCTAGCTCCATCCATGTCATTGCAAATAGCAAGATTTCATTCTTTTTTTTTTTTTTAGTTTTTTAAGATTTCGTTCTTTTTTAATGGCTGAATAATATTCCTGTGTGTGTGTGTATACCACATCTTCTTTATCCATTCATCAATTGATGGATGATTGGGCTGCTTCTATATCTCGGCTCTTGTAAATAATGTTGCTATTAGTATAAGGGTGCATGACATACGAGCAAAGGGAAAAAATAAGGGGGAGGGGGAGAGTAACCAAGAAACAGACTCCTAACTCTAGAGAACAAACTGCTGGTTACCAGATGGGAGGTGGGTTGGGGGATGGGTGAAACAGGTGATGGGGACTAAGGAGGGCCCTTGTCAGATGAGCACTGGGTGATGGATGTATGGAAGTATTGAATCACGAGAGTGTACACCTGAAACTAATATAAGGCTGTATACTAACTAACTGGAATTAAAATAAAAACAAAATGAAAAAATAATAAAGTATATAGTCTGATGAATTTTGACAAATGTGTATCCCCTTGTAGCCATCACCATGATCAAGATATAGAACATTCTATCCTCCAAAGGTTCCTTTGTGTCTCTTTGCAGTCAAATCTCCCCTAACTCTTGTCCAAGGCAAACATTAATCTGTTTTTATCACTACAGATTGGTTTCATTTTTTCTAGAATTACATATAAACATAACTCCATGGTATATGAATTTTTGTGTCAGGCTTCCATTACTCACCCTATTGTTTTTGAGATTTGTCCACGCTTTTGGAAGTTACTTTTATTTCAAGTCATTGTCCATTGTGTGGATACACCAACATCTATTCACCTGTTGATGGACATTTGAGATTGTTTTTCATTTTGAGGTATTATGAATAAAGCTACCAAGAACATTCATCTGTAAGTTTTGCGTGGATGTATGTTTTAATTTCTCTTAGTAAGCAATGATCTCAATGCCAAAGACATTTTAACAGGTCTTATATGCAACTGTGAAGAAGACAGAGATATGTGAGCCAAGTATAAGAATTGTGTGTGTGTGTGTGTGTACTCACTTTGCAAGTGACTATACTTAGAGAGTGCTAATTAATGGGTTAATCCCAACACAACGAGAGGTTTCTGCTATGGCACAGGGTTCTATCCTCAGCATTCTTGTATTCAGTATTCTCATCATGACTTATAGGTCCAGGATCATAAAATTTATATAATTCTGTGAAGCTAGAAGGATTAGCTCATCAATAGCAGATTCAGGCTCCAGAAAAATCTTATGATGAGTAAGTAATGCTTTTAAACAACTAAAATTAAATTTGACAGGGATAAATGGGAGGTAGTGGTTATGATTGCCAAGAAAAAACTGTCCAAATTCAGAGTGAAGGAAACGTGACTCAGTAGCATATGTGTAAAAAAAAAATTGAAATTTTCAGTGGATAATAGCTTCAATGTCAGTTGACAGTCATACTACCAAAGAAACCAAGCTGATATAGGACTATAGTAATAAATGTAATGTCCAAATGAAAAAGTAGTATTTCTTCTCTAGCCTGTTTTGCTTAGAGCACATGTAGAGTATTGGATGGAATTCTGAAGCAACACAAACTGAACATACAGAGGAAAGGGTTTGCAATGGTGGTTGTTCAGGTCTGTTATATGAAGACACTGGAAAGAACTGGAGATTCTTGTCTGGGTTGAAAGGACTTATAGTGGGTTTGGGAGGGTATGGTTACAGCGGTCTTCAAAACTCTGAGGGACTATCTCACATAAAAGGAATCAGACTCACTGTATGGCTTTGAGGGTTAGAATTATGGTTTGGGAGAAGCTACTAGAAGACATAAGAAACAGTACTCCAGCTATTAAACTGGTTTGAAGATAAACACTTTTTTTTTTGAAAGATTTTATTTACTTATTTATTAGAGAGAGGGTGAGTAAGAGCATAAGCTGGGGGGTGGAGGGGAGAGAGAGAGGGAGCAGGGAGCCTAGTGTGGGGCTCAAACCCAGGACCCCAAAGCAGACATTTAACCCACTGAACAACCCAGGTACCCAGCATCTGACTCTTGATCTCAGCTCAGGTCTTGATCTCAGCGTCATGAGTTCAAGCCCTGCACTGGGCTCCATGCTGGGTATAGGCCTACCTAAAAACAAACAAACAAACAAACAAATTCTTGCCATATGGCTTTTCTGGTGAGTTCTTTCTATCTAGCAAGAAACAGATCATTTTCATGTTATATAAACTGTTCAGGAATAGAAAACAAAAGAGAAAATCTTTCCCATTTATTATTACCAAATTTATTTTATGAAGTTAGCATTAAACTGATACTAAAACCTGACAAAAACTCAAAAACAAAAATTATAGCCTCACCCCAGTATGAATATAATGCAACAAAATAATAAAGTAGTAAACCAAATTTAATAGCATAGTAAAAGAATAATTTACCAGGTAACATTATCTCAGGGATATAAGGGTAATATGATATTAGCAAATATATTAATATAATGCATCATATCAGGATGACAAATAAGAAACTCACTTGACTATTATAATAGATGCTGGAAAAAGGAGTTGATAATTCAATAGCCATCTCTGATTTAAAAAAAAACTTGAAAGAAAAACTAACATAGTGTTCATAACAATACTATCTGAAAATAGCAGTAAATATCCTGTTAATTGTGGTACTAAAAGAGTTATTATTTAACTTTGTTTTAGTAAGCTGGAAAACCAAAACCAAAACCCCCAAAACAACAAATACAAAAGAAAGGTAGTAGAAATCGATGTGAAAGAAAGGAAGAACCCAAATGAATCAACTAAAAATTACTATAATCAGCATAATGGCTAGATAAAAGCACAAATGTGCAAAAATAAATAGATCTACTCTCAAACAGAAATAACCAGTCAGAAGAGATTATGGAACAAAAGAATTCACTCGAAATAGGAAGAATAGGGACACCTGGGTGGCTCAGTGGGTTAAGCCTCTGCCTTCAGCTCAGGTCATGATCTCAGGGTCCTGGGATGGAGGCCCGCATCGGGCTCTCTGCTCAACAGGGAGCCTGCTTCCTCCTCTCTCTCTGCCTGCCTCTCTGCCTGCTTGTGATCTCTCTCTCTGTGTCAAATAAATAAATAAAAAATCTTTAAAAAAAAAAAGAAATAGGAAGAATATAAATACTAGCATAAACTTAAGAAAAGTTTAGGAGATTTTGTAGGATATAAAAGAAGAGATTAATGAATTGAGAGACCATCATCTTAAACACTAAATATTTTAAACATATCTTTTCTAATTAATATTTAAATTTGATATAAACACAATAAACACACATTGGAATTTTTTTTGTAATCTGATAAGGTGATTCTAAAGCTCACACAGAATAATAAATGATGAGAAGAGCTGAGAAAATATTCGAGGGGCAGGATTATAGTACCATACCCATGACAGTGTTAAAACCTATTGCAAAGCTTCAATTACTTAAAACATTGTGATCCGTTACAAACAAGACATCATATGACAATGGGGAAAGGAACTCCATAAATAAAAAAGTTGGCTAATAGAGACTGCATTTGGGGAAGTGGGGACATCAGTTTCATGTCATACTTTACTGGATTGAGGACATTAGGAGAAGGAAAGGAAAAGTGAATTGGGGGAAATTGGAGGGGGCGATGAGCCACGAGAGGCTGTGGACTCCGAGAAACAAACTGAGGGTCTTGGAGGGGTGGGAGGTTGGGTGAGCCTGGTGGTGGGTACTAAGGAGGGCATGTATTGCATGGAGCACTGGGTGTGGAACATAAATAATGAATCTTGGAACACCGCATCAAAAACTAATGATGTGTATGGTTTCACTTACTTGTGGAGCATAAGGAATAACACAGAGGACACTGTGAGATGGAGAGGAGAAGTCAGTTGGGGGAAATTGGAGGGGTAGATGAACCATGAGAGACTATGGACTCTGAGAAACAAACTGAGGGTTTTGGAAGGGAGTGAAATGGGGGGGTTGGGTGAGCCTGGTGGTTGGTGTTAAGGAGAGCACATATTGCATGGAGCACTGGGTGAGGTGCGTAAACAACTAATTTTGGAACACTGAAAAAAAAAGAAAATTCAAAAAAAGAAAATTCAAAAAAAAACTAATGATGTGTTTTATGGTGACTAATATAGCACAATAAAAAAAGAAATGTAATGCAGGAATACAAACCATAAGATACTAGAAGAAAATTGAGAGATTTTATTATTTTTTTTTTTAATTTGCCGTAGAAGAAAATTTAGATGGGGAAATACCTAATCCGTAGATGGGGAAAGACTTTCAAAGCTCAAATGTAACAGGAATAATCTCAAAGGGAGAAAGTTTAGATTTGATTTCAGAAAACATGGAAACTGTTTTTTTTTTTTTCTTTTCTCATTTTTTAAAACCCTTGTGTGGGGAGCTGACATTCAATAGCTCACAACAAGGGAGCTGCTCTGCTACATCATTTAAGCTGTTTTAGGTCAAAAATTGAAAAGACAGATGGCAGGATGAGAATTTTTCTCATAAATATAATAAGAGACTTATCAGATTTGTTAATTTATTAAAGTGATAAGAAATACCACAAGAACCAGAAGAAAAAGTGGTAAATGGTGTGGAGAGTTTACAAAAAGGCAAGAGAAGCGGTCAGCAAAGAGGTAGAAAAAGTTAACCTCGCTGGAAATTGAGGGTAATGAAAATGGAACCAGTAAGTGCAATTTTCTCTAGGGATTTAACAAGTTTCTAAAAGGATGAAAATACTCGTTGTCAGCAAGGGTGTAGTGGAAGGGTGTAGAGTGTTGTCCAACACTCTTGCATTCTCCTGCTATGAGTATGTAGAACCTTTCTGGAAACAAGACATATTAAAACCCTAAAAATGTTGTTGTCCTTTGAAAAAGTGATTCTTCTTCTAGAAACAGTCCAAAATGCAGATAAAGAGTTAGGTACAGAAGTATTTTTTAAAAGATTTTATTTATTTATTTGAGAGAGAGAGAAAGAGAGCAAATGAGAGAGCACAATCGGGGGAGGGGCAGAAGTAGAGGGAGAAGCTGACTCCTCACTGAGCAGGGATCCCACAACCCTGAGATCATGACCTGTGCCAAAGGGAGAAGCTTAACCGACTGAGGCACCCAGCTGCCCCAGACTTAGGTAAAGAAGTATTGATTTCAGCATCCATCCTAAGGGTAAAGAAAGGAAGCAATAATTCCCTTGTTCAATAACAAGGGAAGAGTTAAGCAAATTTTTGTACATCCATATGACAGGAACATTATGTAGCCTTTAAAATGTGTTTATAAAGATTTTTTTAATGGTGTAGGGAAATGCTTATAATGTAAAAGAAAAACGAGATGCAAATTAATATATATAGACACAGAGTATATTTTCAAACATCTTAAAATGACATAGACAATTAGGCAAAAGATGCCCACAGTGTCAACTCTGTCAATAGTGTAGCAGAACTATTGAGTATTTTGTTGCAATCTTTATATTTCCACATTTTTTCCAAAATCCTTACAATTCATATATTTATTTCTTATTATCAGAAAATATTTTAAGATAAGTATTATTTTTCAATGATTTAAAAAGCTGTCAAAAGGAAAATGATAAGAATCATAACGTATCAAGGTTTTTCACACTTTCTGACAGGTTCATTTGAACATGTTGCATTTGAGATGCTAGTAGAAGCTTGGGGAGCACAGCCAGCTGGCAAATAGAAATACTAGTTAGAGCTTGGAGGAGAAACATGGATTGTAAATAAGGGCAGAGACAGCATATACATGTAACCTTAAACAATTTAGCTCCTCTGATTCTGTTTCCTCTTCAATAAAATGTAGACAATAATGGGGTTGTTGTAAGGATGAAATGAGCTAATAGAGGTATACCACCTAACCTGGGACATAAATGTTTGTTATAATCAATGCTAATTTTATTCTCACTGATGAGAGTAACCCTGAGATAATGGGTAAGGTGAGGAAAGAAGGTAGCAGCTGCTGTCGCTGTCCTGCCCATATCCCTCAGCCTTTCACATCCTGCGAATACCAGCCTGACTCCCCCCTATTGGCACCTGCAACTCTTTGCTGGCAGGCACTCGAGAGGTGCCATGGAATTAGTATGGCCCTCAACCAATAACTGATGGGATAGGTAGATAGAGCTTTAGCTCTCTCACTCTACAAACAGGGCATGTGTTCCACAGTGGGATTATGCCCCCGTTGCCCACGGTGGTAACTGACTTGATAGGGCTCTCTTTGTTGGCAGTCTTCCCTTACCCGTTCATATCACCTCCCTACGCCCCTACTAGGATCATCTCCCTAATGAATTATTTGCATGTAAATCTTTGTCTCAGGGTCTGCTTCTGGGAGAACTAAAATCAGGACAGCCAAGGATGAAACCTGGTCTACAAAAACACTGAAGGGGTGATCAGCAGAAGAGAAGCCCATGACAAAACTAGAGAAGGAATAGGTTGGGAGAGGCACTGGAAAACTTTGGAAAGTATGGTCTAAAAACCCAAAGTAAAGGAGAATCTCCCAAGTGAGGTAGGAGGAAAGCATCAAACACTATGGAGATGAGATGTAAAAAGAACTGGAAACTGTCCATCTGAGTTGGCATCTATGAGGTGCTAGGTGACCTCTGCCAGGAGATTTTTGGTATAGTGGTGGAAGAAACCAGATGGCAGTGGGTTGAGGAAGTGAATGGGAGGTGAAAAGCAGAGGCAGCAAGTGTAGGCTATTCATTTAGGCTGTGAAGGGGGGTGGGGGAGAAAGAGATGGGGGTAGATAACTAGAGACACAGAAAGAAATCTCCCATCTTTAAGATGGAGAACTTGGGTATACTCTAGTTTGATGGTGAGAGAAAAAGAATCAACTGAAATGTAGTTGAAAAACCATATCATTCTTGGTATAATGCTTTAACCATCACCATATTCCAAGAGTTTCCCAATATTGCCATCTTCGGGGCATCTGCGTGGCTCAGTTGGTTAAGTGTCTGCCTTCGGCTCAGGTCAGATCTTGGGATTCTGGAATCAAGCTCCACAACAGGCTCTCTGCTTAAGTGGGGAGCCTGTTTCTCCCTCTCCCTCTCCCTTTGCCATTCCCCCTGCTTGTGTGCTCTCTCTGTCAAATAAATAAATAAAATCTTAAAAAATATATATATTCTCATCTTCATCAGCACCCTTTTTATTGAGCACCTACTGTTTGAACAGCTCTGCTCAATACTGAAAACAAAGAAGTATAAGACAAAATTCTTGACCTCAAAGAAATGAGACTCTAGTAGGGGAAGTGACATATCAACATATGAAAAGGTTATTAAAAATATAAGGCCATGATGATGATAATACAAGAGGGGTAGTTAATTACTTTAGTGATTCAGAGGAAGATACGACAGGCGGGGAAAGCTTCTTGGGTTTGTGGTATGGATGATTTGGCAGAAAAACTCACTGGGGAGAAGGGTTCAAAGGGGGAAACTTAAGAGAGAGGTAGACATTGGTAACAACAGATCTGGAAGGGGTTTGAATGTTAACTAAATTTAAAAACTTGGAGTTCACTTAGTATGCAAAAAAAGGAGCCATTTTGAGTTTGTGAACAGAGTGAAAAGCAGTATCTTGGATAAAGTAATTTGAAAAAGGTGTGCAGCATGTTTTGGAAAAGAAAACGAAGAGGTCACCTAGCACCTCATAGATCCCTAGCTGAGTAGGGATGAGAATCAAGCTCAGACCAGGTTAGGGGAGAATGGAGGGAAGGGACAGACAAGGGACTTTTTATATTTTGTATATTAGGTTTGCCTTATTACATCTTTTAGTATAGGCCTCCTGTACTGTGCCTTGGTCATCACTGGAGCCACTGGAGCCCATATCATGCCTCAAAAAAGGGCTATTATGTGCAAATGCCTGAACAATTGACTAAATGAAGTCATAGATGAATAAATACATGCACATCAAAAGAACATAACAAGAGATAATTACCAAGTGGATTCTGGAGGAAAAAGAAATCAAAGAAGAACTGAGGTTTTCCAAAAGTGCTAGGGAGCAGGGTTGGGGGATGGGAGGGGAGGGCTGGGGGGGTGGAGGAGGAGGGTTTCCCACAGAGCAAAGAAACAATAGTGTCATTGATTAAGTTGACTGACACCTAGTGAGTGTCAGTGAGTATAACCTTATATATTTATAAATTGTAGTCCTTTCTATTTATGATATATATCATGCTTATCTTATAGATTTATGTTCATTATATAGTTAAGATATTTATCTTATATATTTATATTATTGAAAGGAGACAAATCCAGAAACCCTTCACCCTTTTGGTAGTTTAGCAGAGAGCTAGCCCAGCATGTCTGAGTCAACAAATGTTAGTTGTTAAGTTCCGGAGGCTCTACCTTTCTAACTAGGCCACTTCCCTGGACTCAACCTTCTGTTGTTGCCTAGTTTCTGAGAATTCCCAACTCCCCATGTTTTACAGATGCATACAGTATAATGGGAGATGGAATCCTGTCTGTCCAATCCTGCAATGGCCAACCCATGAGTCTCTCTACGGGGTAATGAGAGGTTTAGGAATTGTGTGTACTCTCTACTTCTCTGATGTAAGTTTTCCTTCGAAAACCCTCATGAGGGGCGCCTGGGTGGCTCAGTGGGTTAAGCCTCTGCCTTCTGCTCAGGTCATGATCTCAGGGTCCTGGGATCGAGCCCCGCATCGGGCTCTCTGCTTGGTGGGGATCCTGCTTCCCCCTCTCTCTGCCTGCCTCTCTGCCTGCTTGTGATCTCTCTCTCTCTCTCAAACAAATCTTAAAAAAAAAAAAAAAGAAAACCCTCATGATATATTTATGTCATATGGTCTTTGTGTGAGACAACAATTAAACATACCATGAATAATATGTAACAGATACATCTAGTTGGGATTTTAGAGGGAAAACCTTTTTGAGGGAGATTTTAACTTTAGACATGATCCAGAATTATCATTTGTATAAATAAACATAAACCCAATAGAAATAATGAAATTCTATTTAAATCCATTTGTAAATACTTAACTTTTTTAAGAGAGAAATTTCATAAAACTTTTTGATGAAAATTAGTCATTAAATATGAACTCCAGATCAAATCAGCCACCCCTTTATTGAGTGCAAGTTTATGCTGCACTGTTTCATAGATGATAAATGCAGAAAGAATAGAATGAGAAAGTTACCAATTTTCAAATTCAAATGAAAAAACGGATCTAGAAAAAATGACAATCAATGGATGCTGAAACCTTTAGGTCCGAGGTTCTCAACTTTGGTTGCTCACTGGAATTACTTTGAAGATTAAAAAAAAAAATGAAGGTCCATATCACACTCCCAGTGATTCTGATTTAAATGTGATGGTTATGGGTGTGGCACCACGGTTTTATAAATCTTCACAGGTGATTTTTTGTTTTTAGAGTAATGTCTACACCCAACGTCTGGCTCAAACTCAATGATCCTGAGATCAAGAGTCACATGCTTGGGGCACCTGGGTGGCTCAGTGGGTTAAGCCTCTGCCTTCTGCTCAGGTCGTGGTCTCAGGGTCCTGGGATCGAGTCAGGCTCTCTGCTCAGCGGGGAGCCTGCTTCCCTCTCTCTCTCTGCCTGCCTCTCTGCCTACTTGTGACCTCTGTCTGTCAAATAAATAAATAAAATCTTAAAAAAAAAGAGTCATATGCTCTACTGACTAAACTGGCCAGGTGTCCCACCCACATGTGATTCTAATGTATAGTGTAGCCAAGGTTAGGTAAATAGGTTGTATGTTAGATTATATGTCTCACAAAGTGGTGCAGTGGAATGTTTCCAGCACCACATAGGAAGTCTTCCTGATGAAACATTATTGAACCTAAATCTAATCAAGTCTCTAGCTAGAACTCCCATTTTACCAGAAATAGCAGTCTAATAGAAATCACAAATAGCATTTAAAAGCATCTGTAGATATGTGAATCATTGTTATACATAAATTATATAGCAGGTAAAGGAACAACTCAAATGGCACCAAAATAATCAACCAAATCCCAAATGTGTGACATTCTACGAGCCCGAAAATTCTGTTTCTCCATTAATGCCATATAAAGACACCCAAAAAAAGAAAGGTGGGGACTGTTAAAGACTTGAAGAACCTTAAGAAACATAACAATCAAATCCAATGTGTAGACCTTGTTGGATCATAGGCCAGAGGTCTTTTCTTTTCTCCTCCAGATGACTCTACCCTTCTTTCTGGCCTGGGAAGTTGATCTGTAGGGGCTGTGACTTTGGGCTCTCTTGGGCTCTGGCTTCTGGCAGATTTGGCCAATGGGAAGCCCCAGTAGGAGATCAGAGTGGGGGAAGAAAGGGCGTCTGGGGCTGTATTCCACTGGCTTTCTGTCTGTGAGGTCACCTGGGCTGGCTGGATCCTTCCACAGAAGGACACTATTGCTCTCAAGGAGGCCTTCTTTACAGCCTCTTTCCTTCCAGGTTCAGTCAACTTGACCTTGTCCCCCTTACTCCTTCACACCTAGTAGTGGTAACAGCTCTGCCATTACAAAGATGACTGCACCATCCTCTGTGATCCCTCCATACCCCACAGTGCTTTTATAAATAAACTCTCCAGAATCATCCTAATCTGAGAGTGCTGTGTCTTGATGGGATCCATACAGATCCTCATTGGAGCAAATCACTTACTTTGGAGACAATGGAGAAATTTTGAATAGGAAGTAAATACTAAAAGCTATTAATGAGTCATTGTTAATTTTATGAGGTGTGTTAATGGCATAGTGGTTATGTAACAACAACAAAAAAACCCTTACTACTTATACATACTGAAGAATTAATTGAGGAAATAATATGCCTGTGAATTGTTTTAAACATACTGCACTGGAGAGTGGGTCAGTGGGGAGGGAGGAGGGAAGAAAAAAGTGGAGGTGGGTAGATGAAACAAGGTTATCCAATTGTTGATGACTGGAACAGGGTGAGGTGTACATGAAGGTTCATGATACTAGTTTCTTGATTGTCAGAACAACTGAAAATTTCTATAACAGGATGTTAAACCAGAGAAACCAATATCTCTTATTTCTTTCTTAGATGAGATCTTGTTTGCAGTTTTTCATTTGAGAGACAGATGCACAAAATCTGGATTTGCAGCAAATGAGGACTTTAAGGGTATGTTGAAAGCATGGCAAAATAACGATGTTCCTACACTTTATTCTTTTCCTGTGGAGAAGAATTGATGAGAAAGCTGCATACTTTTATTGGATATGATTTTTTTTCCTCTTTAGGTGTTCAGAGAGTCGCCACATTCTGTCAATCTACCCATGAGCATCTGCAGAGGGAGGGACAGTGAAGAGGGTCTGGGGAAAGTGGAGGGCCCTGAAGGGCCACAAATCCTAAGCTCGAGTTCCTGCAGCCTGCGTCTTGTGTGCTCTCTGGAGCCGAGCTGCAATCTCAGCGACAGAATCTCTTACTGCTCGGAGCTTCCTCTTTGTTTTGTTTTGACTTTCTCTGGCAACAGGTATTATTAATGGAGCAAATTTATATATAAAAATGGTCACTGTTCATAATCCTTTCAGAGGATTTTGTCACTCTGGAGGTAGCTCAGGAAGCAAATATTTCTTCTGCAACAGATTTTGCCCTAGCCAAAGGAAGCAAGGAGCCAGATTGGTTCTACTTCAGTAGACTTTCTGCTTCTCAGACATCACAGATAAGAGAATTTTGCAGATATTTGAGAAGAATGAATGAATACAAATGGAAAGACATACATATCTTGCCACTAAAATAAACTTCCTTCTATATGAACCAAGCAGCACACAACAATAAGGAAAAACCAAGGGCAAAGAATGCTACTGCATGCTCAAAAGTAACATAAAAATAGAAGCCAAAGTATAATGTCTGTTGGGTTAATAAAGTTGCTTTGTTTTCTTATAATAATAAAAGTTGGCAGGACTCCACTTACATTAAAGTATTTCCTGGCATAATGTTCTTCATTCTGCTTCCCCCACCATCACTTTGCTAAGCTTATTTTATTGACATTACTGTTAATTGATGGTTACTATATATAACCATGAGGCAGACAGATCAGAAGGAAAAGTTGAAGCTTGTTTATATAACAGGAAAATGCTGCTTTTAAATTGTAGAGTTAATATGGGAACCTTAATTCTCCAAGATAAATATAGTATTAACACAAGAACCTCAATTCACCAAGGATAAAAGCTGTACTTACTACAACTACAATGCAAGTTGTAGTAAATATTGACAATAAGGATTCAAAGGTGTTTGAAAACACTGACCCTTCTAGAATATATCTGAAAGAAAGACTCTATCTCCATATTATATTCTAAGAGCAAGGACTTTGGAGTCAGTCTGCCCGGGTTCAAATCCTGACTCTACAACTTTATATCACAGTTGAGTTACTGGATCTCTCTGAAATGCTGATGTAAATTCCTCACAGGAGAAATAGGGAGGGCAATAGGGAGGTATTGCAAGAATTAAATGAAATAAATAGATGATGTGACTTTAGATCTTTATGAAGGGACACAATTCAGCAAGGAAAGAGCTAAAACAAATTATGTTTAAGAGCTGGCCACTTTGTTGTTCACAGGATAAAGTGATTATTTTGTCATCTGAAATAATTTATGGAACAAGTTGAGGAGTAGGCAAATCACTGACAAACTAGCAGAATAGGAGAGATCAATCAGAATGATCAATATGTTGAAACTAGCAGTAACTTTAGAGGCTGATCCCATGAGTAGATCTGCTCCTTTCTCTAAAAGAAAATGGTCAATAGCACTGATTTTGAAGACTTTTTGGCATCAAGAATTATGGAATCTCATCAATTCAGCTAGTCATCATTTGGGATCAGCAGCTAATTTGAAATTAATGTTCAATATAAAAAATGCTGGGTATTCAGGCTGATTCTGAATCAGGAATGAAGTCATCAGAGCAGCTTTGAATGTCCTGCCATCATTATTTCATTAAACTCAAAGGAGGGTTAACATTGAATCAAATTACACTAATATTTAAGTACAAATCCCACATGAATCCTAATTCGCATTAATTTTCAAGCGCTGCGTTCACCCTGCCCTTCCACATCACGACCAAGCCATGATTCAGAGGCAGGCCACTGATGAGTCAGCCTCTGCTGCTATCTGGATGGGCCAGAACACCCTGTAGGGGTTGATAAGGAGAAGGCAGAGAGGCCAAGGGCTTCCTCTGGTGCAACAGGGCAGCACCTAGGGGCCAAGATCTGCAACCCAGGACCCAGGAGAAGGACCCAGAAAGCAACATCCCTGGTTTGCAGAGAACTCAACTTCCATTTGTCCCCTGAATGAGGTTCCCATGTGTCCAAAGGAGGTATGAGTCTTTTGACAAACATGAAGACTTCATGGGCAGAAAAAGATCTCACTTCCAATCTAGAGGCTCAGTATTCTCCCCAAACGGCTCTGGTCCCTGATGTCAGAGAAAGGGAACTGCAGAATAAAGAACATCCAAGATGCCAGAGCTGAAAGTCCCCACAAGATAATGTCTCCCACTTGGGAGCTAAAATACAGCCAAACAAACAAACATATAAAGGTCCTGTGAGAAACAGTCCTGGTTGTTGTCTCAATTCCAGCTTGGCGTTCCACCTTTCCTCCTCCTTTCCCCTTGATCTCCTCTTTGTCACATCTGCCCAGGGGACCCTGTTCGCCGGGATCATACCTCTGTCATTCTAATGGTGAGTGCTTGCTTCCAAGTTCTACTCCCAGCCTACCATCTGACTACACGCTAGTCCAGTCTCTCTCTCACATTTATACATACTGAGAGGCTTATGGCCTGTGGGAATTCCCCAATTCCTCCTTGGGTCACACACCTCGGTTAAACAAGTTACCTCCATAGCAATCAGGACAAGAGGTACTTCCTGGACTTCCAGTGAATCAGGCCAGAGAGAGCACTTGCCACATCAGGTTCAGTGTTCAAACAAAGGCGCAGATGTTACAATACCTGGCTATAGGAAAGTGAACCCTGAAAAGGGAAAATTTTTTAGCCTCCAGTTTGGCCTTTGGAGCTGTGGTTCTGGGTTTTCATTTACTAGAAGGCATACGCCAATGTCTGAGATGTAGGGGACTACGGCTCTGTATTCTGTCTTATGTATCAGCACCCAGCAGTCTCGAGCCCACCACAGATAGTTGGTAAACTATTTTTTGATAATCCGTCATTCAGGTAATAGTTGGATAAGAACTTCCTCATCTTAGAAACTAGACCAGCTCTATATTTTATGTATTTTTTTAAAGATTTTATTTATTTACTTGTTAGAGAGAGAGAGAGAGAGAGAGAGCGAGAGAGCATGAGCACAGGCAGACAGAGTGGCAGGCAGAGGCAGAGGGAGAAGCAGGCTCCCCGCCGAGCAAGGAGCCCGATGTGGGACTCGATCCCAGGACGCTGGGATCATGACCTGAGCCGAAGGCAGCCGCCCAACCAACTGAGCCACCCAGGCGTCCCTATATTTTATGTATTTACAGATGACAGCCCAGAGCAGCTTACGTCAGTAGCTTGTCCCGGTATTATGTGACTTAACTACATCTACTTAACTACGACTGTGGTTTAAACAGCAAGTATTTATTGTGCAAAAGTCCGCAGCTGCCTGGTGGCTGGCTGATTTGAGCTGGGTTCTGCTTGGCAGGCTCAGCTCCAAAAGTCTCTCATCCTCAGGCACGTTCTTACGGAATGGCAGACCCACAAGCGGGCAAGCAGAAAAATGCAAGTCTCTTAAGGCTGAGGTTTTGACGGCTACCCTGACACTTCTGTCCACATCCTTTGACCAAAGGATGTTACATGGCCTAGCTCAAAGACAAGGGGGTGGCTATATATATACTCCACCTTTATGAAGGAATTCCAAAGTCACATGACAAAAGGTATGCTACAGGGAGGAATGAAAACTTAGAGCTAATAACGCACTTCATCAGAATTACAATTTCTGAGAACGTGGAAAATTTGACCACAGAGAAATAACTCTGTTGATGTGAAAGTGAGAACGACTTTTTGAATGACGTTAGTTGCAATGTACTCATTTTCTCCAAATGCTCATTCATTAAGTCCTTACAATTTCTGGGAGGATCACAATGGTGGACACTAAAATTTGCTATGTTCAAGTAAATGCATCTTAAGAGAGATCAAAGAGGGACCTGTTTTTGTATTGCATTCCTCCCACTCCCTCCTCCCCCACACTGGGTAATGCAAAAGAAATTAACTTACTTGTGCAAAGAAATGGGTATAGCTTGAAATCCCAAACCTTGCAAAGTCCTAATTGGTAAATTAACTGGATTAGCTTTTCTACAGACTTCAGAATTTGTTCAGTCAGAAACACATGATAACCAAAATCTTTGAAATGTTTTAACTGATCTTTTTCTTGTTTAAGTCAGTTTCCCTCATGGTCATTCAAATTAGTGAGTTTATATTTCTTAAATCAATAATTCTATTGAATCTATAATTTTGGTTTACAAAAATCTTTACCAAAGCATGTAACAAAACATGAAGAAAGCTTATCCACAGAGAGTTTTCAGGGTTGGTATTTTCACTTTCATAAGAAACATTGTGAAACAAACTCTAATTAACACAACTTCAGAAACATCTTGTTTTGGCACTGGCAATTACAGAACTACCTTGCTTCTGGTGGCAATTACAATTTTTATATATACAAAAGACACATTTTTCTCCTACTGCTCAAATTTGAAAGCTCTGTGTTCTATAGGAAACAAGTGAAAGATGGCCTATAGTGTTTATTTAGGGGTTAGGATATTTAGAAATACTACAAAACAAATCGCAAGGGCAACGTCTCTTTGAGAAGAAAGTATATAAACCTATTGTCTCTTTCAGAACATGACAAAGCCAGTACTTGAGTACCGGCAGTGCCCGTGTTCTTCCCCTGAGAAGAACACTTTCTGCAATAGCACCCAGATTTCAAGTAATAGTAAAGGAACATCAAAGCCATCCTTTACCAGAAAAACAAGTCAAATACCCACCCACTCAGCCCTTCCCGGAGCTCTTTACTTCAGGAAGATACACACGACTGCAGTAAGAAATTGCTGTGCTAAAGATCCTACTTATGTTACATTTCCAGCCAAGCCCAGGGAGACAGCTAATGGTGCTCTAAAAATGGTCATTTTGTCAGAGCTTTGGTGTCGATTACTGATTACACACAGGAAACAGTGACATCAAAACCCCAGAGACAGCACAGAAGCACCTGGCCCGGGCTGATGCGTGAGCACGGGGGTTTGGTACACAGTTATATTTGGTTCCTGTGATTAAAACTCCAGGCAACTCTTTAATTTTTTTTTCCAGTTCAATATCTAAAAATCTATTCCCGTGAGCGTCGCTATGAGGGATGAGGCAAACAATGATTAAAATTCATGAGAGGTTTATACGATCTGGCAGAGATATGAAAAGAATGCTGATCTGAGAGTCAGAGCATAGCTAATAACAATAGCTAGAATGTAATTAATCCTGTTGAATATTTACTGTATGCCAAGTGCTTTCTGGACAGCATCTCGTTTGAGTCTCTCAACAGTAGTTGGAGACCTCATTACAAAAATGAGGAATGCCCAGTTTCATGGAGGAAAAATTGAGGTTCACGAAGTTTGGAAACTTGCCTCCATTGTAAAGGTTGTGGGTGGCAGATAGATCTGGGCTCAACGTTTCTGACTACCAATCCTGAGCTTTGGGTCCTGGAATGAATTACTCTTCCTTTGTTGGTTGGGGACGCTCTCCCTGATTCTAGACTCATCCCCTTCTCATCTATCATTCCCATTGTTTTTGCAAATGCTCTACTCCTGCCTTGCAATCTGACATGATGTCTTCAGAGTCTTCTGGATATTTTGATCTCCTTACTGCAGTGCATCAGGCACTTGAGGATCTGGTTAGTTCTCTGGTTTTACTTCCTGCCAGTGACCCGCCCCCCTACTTTGTTCAGGCAAAGTGTGTCATACGGTTCCTCACATCTGCGTCTTCACATATGTTGTTGTTTCATCCCAGAATGTCCTTTTCCTCTTTTATTTTTTCCTCTCCTGGCTTAATTCCTACTCCTAAGCTCAGTGCAAGCATCTCTTCTTTCTCGAAGTCTCCTCTGGCCACAGTGGGGACTGAGTTAGGCCACCCTTGTTTGACCCTGTGGCACCCAGGGCTCTCTTTAAGGTAGTTGATTTGAAAGTCATTTCCTTCTGAAGCATGTTCTAAACCTTAGATATGTAATTGACCCATGTGTCTGATAGAAGCAGAAGCCAGGGAGATGGAAAGGTAGCAGGACCACGTGATTTGCCCAGGGCTCCCCGCCTCTGCCTAGCATAGGCTGGTCCCAGCCCCATCAACTTACCCCTAGATCACAGCGATCACCTCCTGACTGCTCGCTCTGCTTCCATCCTACAGGCCCTTCCCAACAGACAGGCCACAGCGATACTTTTAAACATAAGGTAGATCATGGGACTCCTCTGCTCAAAACCCTGTGATGATTCCCATCTCCCTGGCAGTCAAAATCCAAGGGCTCATAAGGGTCTTTAAAGCTTGACCTCAGTACTTCTCAAACTTTCATGTGCACATGAATTACCCCGGGGATCTTGTTTAAAAGCAAACCATGATCCAACGAGTTGGGGACTGGGACTAAGATTTTCCATTTCTACCCAACGTGCAAGTGAAGCTGGTGCTGCTGGTCCTTGGGTTCCTCTCTGAGTAGTGAGGCTCTCCTTGGTCTGGCTTCCCATCACCTGTTCCTGTTCTCCTTGCTGTTCCAACTCCAACCCTACTGGCCACTCTTCTGCTCAAAGAACATGACAGAAATGTTCTCTTGCCTTAGGGCCTGTGCATTAGCTCTTCCTTTTGCCTGGAATGCTTTTGCCCTAGACATCCACTTGTTGGACTCTCACTTTCTTTCTTCACATCTTCACTCCATTCTCACCTTTTCAGTGGGCTTCACCCTGAACACCAGATTTAATATTGCAACCTGTCCTCTGTCGTTTCCAACCCTGGGTCCTGCACTCCTGAAACCTTTATCTCACTCTTCTGTCCTTTGTTTTGTCTTTTGCATAGATTTTATGACCTTTTAACACACTTTAAAAATTTACTCATGTATTGTATTCCTTATTTTGTTATTTAGCTTCCCCCAATCACCTAAAGCCAGTTCTTAAGGAGCCCCCTCTTTGTGTGTTGTGTTCACTAATGTCCCCCAAGAGTCTAAAACAGCTGCCAACAAATACTATTTGAATTTTGAATTTGAATGTGGTGGGCGAGGGAGAAGAAGAAATTAAGATAATGTGGCATGACTGTACAGCCCCCACTTTCCCCCAAGTGCATTTTGCTTAGGGTGTGGCATACACATATGAAATATTGCTTGGCACATTCCAAAGACTTTTCTTGGTCAAAATGCAGCAAAGCATGTTGGGCTTGAGACATTTCATGTTTCCCTTTATTTCCAGATGGGCTGAAATAAAATGTTATCTTTTTCTAATAAACTTGCCATTGTCTTCAGAGGCAAGTTTCAGGAAGGAAATAAAAAATCGTATTTGCAATTACTGTCTTCCATGTCACCCATGACTCAGACAGGTAAGTGCTTCCTCTGTACTTCATTGTCTTCAAATTTAGTAAAGCAGTTAGGTGTGTCTTTTATGATGGCAGTTGATTCCCTTTTAATTCTATCAGTCACTTTATCCTCCTTCTCCCTTCATTTTTCTCAATCCTCCTACGGTACCAACCTTTAACCAGGCATTGTTTGACTGACATTAGAGTCAGCATTTTTATATAACTAGAATTATACCATTGAATAATGACACAAGCTAACTTCTTCACTGATTTAGGTCTTGAATTGATCTTGGGCGATATGCATAAAGATCAATAGATTGCCTTGAATCTTTATTGTGTTTTCTATTCCTCTATCCTCAAAAAACTAATCTCTTTCTTAAATATTAAGCCAAATAGTCATTCAACCAGTTTGATTTACAAAACAGCAATTTCTTTTTTTGCTAGTAAATTGAATATTTCTTTTCTTTTTAAATTATTTATCTTTTTAACCATTTTTTATGTTTATTATGTTTCATATTCAAATTAAATATAATTAGTTTCTTCCTCCCTTCAGAAAACAATCAATTCCTTAAAAAAGAAGCAAGGTTTATGGGTTCCAAAATAAACATATTTCTGGAAAATAAGGCACTTAGCCTTGGTGAAAGGAGCTTGCTCTTGTTCTTGTCCCCATCCATCCATAGTCTCCATCCTGACCATTATGGGTCCTCTGAGCAAGCTCTGGGATGGAAAGGAAGTATAGCAGACAGCAACGAATAAGGCTGTGTGGGGGGGTCTTCCAGTGTCCATTCACCCTGGATAGAAATATTCTCAATCTCTTAGTTCCCTCAGAGAAATTCATCCGCATATCATTTCCCCAAACCTTGTCACCAATCTTCTGATTTTAATTTCCTTTAGGTCATGTTTACCCACTCAGATCTTTAGCCACTGCCAAGGAATTCGGGTAGACGCTGACCTCCCTTTCCAGACAAAGCAGACAAAGAGACGATGCTTGATATTCTACTGTGAGAAGATTTCTCTTTTTCACCATCTTTTTGGGCTATAATTGAGTGAGGCAATGTTCTGGTTATCTATTGATGTGTAACAAATGATCCCAAACAGCAGTGTCAAACGACTACATTATCCTGCTTATGGATTTTGTGGGTCAGGAATTCAGATGGGGACAGCCAAGATGGCACCGCAATGTCTGGGGCCTCACTTAGAATACTCAAAGGTTGGAGTTGACTCCACAGTTGGGGTCTATAATCTTTTGAGGCCATCTTCACTTATATGTCCCATGGTTTCTGGTGGCTATTGGTGGGATCACATCCAGGCAATTGGCTAGAACATCTAGACATGGCCTCCCCATGTGGTCTCTCAGTGTACAGTGGTCTGTTTCCTCACAACATGAGCAACTCAAGAGAACTAGGTAGAAGCTCTTTTACGTCCTAGCCTCAGAGGTCAAAAAGTATCACTTATGCTGTAGAAACAAGCTGTCCCAGATTCAAGGGAAGGAACACAGATTCCCCACTTCTCAATGAGAGGCATGTCAAGGGCACATCATAAAAGGAGTATGTGGGATGGGCAATATTATTGTTACTCATAAACACTAGCTGTTATCAATAGGAAGTCCTAGGGGCACCGGGGTGGCTCAGTCAGTTATGTGTCTGCCTTCGGCTCAGGTCATGATCCCAAGGTCCTGGGGTCCAGCCCTGCCTCAGGCTCCCTGCTCAGCAGAAAGTCTGCTTGTCTCTCTGCTTGCTGTTCCCCCTGCTTGTGCTTACTCTCTGTCTCTCTCAATCTAATAAATAAAATCTTTAAAAAAAGGAAGTCCTAGACTGTTTTATAAAATGCAAATTGTTGAAATAATTATTCCCAATGATTGATTTTTCGCTTTTTGAACATTTTAAAGCACCATGGGATGATATTTTCAACTTTTATATGCCTTTAAGCATTTTTGTTCACTTTCCAGAATTAGAGTGATTTTTACTCTTTTTTAAAAATTTCTAATTATTTGAGGGCCTCAGCTGTCAGCTAAAAAGGTGGCCTTCTATCAAAGACGTTAAGGTTTATTTTTCATTGAACTCAAAATACAACTAGCTACATTGATTCCTGGTGGTCCAAAGCCCATGAAAATTATATGAGGATCAATGTTTAGATAGAGTTTTTTTTTTCCAATCTTTCTTCAAATCTGGGAAAAGATTTCTGTCTTTTGTGCAACAGCAAGGCAAATGTCAGATCAATCTGCCTTCAGGCCAGCAGTGTAAGCAACCTTAAGCTTGTCCTTGCATTCACATTGTGGTTGAATGTGCTTTGTCTTACAGTTTCCATCCTGACAGCAAGCACTGTACAAATGCTGGCCACATAATGTCAAATCCAGTGAATAAAATTTAAAATTTAAAATATAAAATAAAATGTTTATGCAAAGAAAGCAAAAACTAAGTGAACAGAGATGGTTGAAAATGGAAAGGATGAAAAGGCAAAGAAGAAGGTAGACAAAATTACTTTTATAAGTGTGTTTAAGATTTGTGCAATTATCCTAGGTGGCACAGAAATTATAAAAACATGAACTGGATATTGCAAATATTAACTCTCACATGAATTTGCTTGGACAATTCATTTAGAGCTAGAGGCAAACATAACAGTTTATTAAAGTATTTACAAACCAGCTGAGCAGGAATAAGTGGAGGAGAATGATTTATAAATAAAAAACAAAAAGAGTAGTGTTTGCATGAGGATTCAAACTTCTGGAGAGAAAGTGGATAAATATACTTAAAACACTTAAAGAGCTGTAAACCCACCCCACACTGTCTTGTTCAATAGTCTATCTCTACGTGATAAGCATTTCTGTAATTATTAATGGTGTATCTAAATTATCAATATTTAAAGATACGAACTTGGAATATTCAGTTTAATTTTAATCAATTTGTTTCTTTGACTAATTGTGCTCAATGCCGACATTTTCAACCAATTTACTATCAAATAACTAGGCAACATAGTATCATAAATGAAAAGGACCATAAGATATAATTCCTAGCTTCATTTTTGTAATTTATTTGAGGAGAAAACATATGAAAAAATTTCTTAAGATTTAAATAATACATCAAGACACCAGTAGGGAACTTGTGACAAGGCTCTCTACGATTAATTATTGAATCATTTGTAAACTTCTGTTTCTTATGTGATGTATAGGTGTTAGTACCATGATGATACAAAGCACTAAGAAATAATGAGTGAAACATAATAAATATCCTTTTTTTTATACTAGCTGAGATAACAGGAAACTAAGAGAATTCTCCCAAAGAATTGAAAGAATTGAAACTGAAGAGGAAAACTGAAAAAGCAAAGTTATATGGGGGCTTGGAGCACTTGCTGCTCAGTGCTTGGGGGGCAGTTTGCTGGTTTCCATAACTAAGGGGATCAGGTTTTAACTACCAGGTGGGAACACTTCAGGCTAGAACAAACCAGAAAGGAATGACCACATTAAGCTATAATTCTCAAAGGGCTATGCCACAATGAAAGGATAGAGCAGAAACAAAATCTATGCACTGCCAGCAAGACAACCATCCCGTTCTCCAGGTCCCCTCACCCCTCAAAAGGTGGGAACTTAGGTTTTCCCTCAGTTAAATTTCTGGTTCAAATACATATTTCCTGTGTAATTCAGTAAACCCAGACCCATAAAATGAAAGGAAAAAGTGGTGCCCATCCAGTCATTCCCCGTTAGAAATAAATGCCAATCATGTCTGGACAGTCACACCCTCCACCCAGACCACAAGGGACTCCTGAAGATAAAGCCCCACTAAACATGAGCTCACCTCCAAGGACAAAATAAAAAGGCATTGAGATACATTGGCAGCCAACACAATCAACACTTTGATTAGACCCTCACGTCCTTCAAATGATGAGATTATTAAAGATGTGCTTTGAGGTATGACCAAACATATTTAAAAAAGGAGAAAAATATAATGAAATATGATAATACCAAAATGACCAGGAAGGCTTAAAAATAAATCCAAAGATCTGCTTTGAAATGAAAAATGTAGTCTTAAAATACACAGTGGATAGATTAAATCACAGATTAGACAGAACTAAATAGTAAATTAGTGAAATGAAAGAGCTGAAGAATTTACTCAGAATATAACGTGTTCTGGGAGTGTGGGTGCAATCACTTTAGATTGGCATAATCAGAGGAAGCACTGTGAAGGAGATAGAATTTTAGCTGAATCTCAAAGGCCATGTAGGGTTAGGCAAATGAAGGTATTTCATGGGAGTGGCATGGCATGAGCCACATTTCAGAGACTACATTCGAAACTTATTTAGGTCACAGTGGGTTGGCCACTTTGGCTGAAAGGGAGAGTTTGTATAGGGAGGTCGAAAGAGATAAGGGCTGACTTGGAAAGTTAGGGCCCATTTCTAAAACCACACAGAAAATATGGCAATAATTACATAATATTAATTTGTTTAAGACCAAAGCAGACATGTAATATATGCTATGCTGACATCATGGTCCTTTTGACATGAAACATGCCAGCTTGGCTAGCCTCCCTCCATTGAGCATGTGTTGTGCATAATTACTTAAAATGGAGGGGTCCTGAACTTACCTTCCTCCTTGCCTTCCCTCACTCCACACAGAGGTACATTTCAAAAGCTTTCAAGGTTTCAATCTGAATGAAAAGAGAAAGTCCATGAAAACCGTAGCTGTGCCAGGCTGAGAATGGTGCTAAGCAGTCTATAACACTTTTTCTCTTAAAAAAAAAAAAAAGGCTTTATGTTATCTCCTTAAATTAATCCTCTGAAGTATAGAAGGCTTTGTTATCTTTAAATCCCTTTCAAATGTGATGGTAAAGTGGATCCCAGCAGTGGAAATTTAATAAGGCCTCAGAGGAAAAAGCAAATTTCAGATTCCCTAGCAAAGGAGAAACTCCGTTCCAGGTAAATTATCTCCATTGC
This sequence comes from Lontra canadensis, assembly GCF_010015895.1. NCBI lineage: Eukaryota > Metazoa > Chordata > Mammalia > Carnivora > Mustelidae > Lontra > Lontra canadensis. The sequence continues at coordinate 4,314,024 of NW_022631110.1, forward strand.
CCTCTTCACCTGGCTTCCACCTATACAACAGAAGGCATCACCTAGCCCTGCAACAGGGAGAAAGAGATTTACCCTACACAAAGTGGGTAACATGTCAATTAAAATTTATCCACACAACTTCTGAGCAGACAGATTTGCAAAAAGCTACTCACATTCAGCATTAGCAAGATGAAATTAAATGGCAGGGAAATAATGCAATCATATTATAGCTAAGTAAGTGGGTGGATACATAAATAATAGAAGGAAGGTAGCTAGAAACAAAGCAACACAGTAACAAATGAATGAATGAATAAAAGGCAGAAGACCCCTTAAATCTGGAAAAACAAGGAAGATAATTCTCAAGTGTACTAAAAGTTATAAAAGACTAAAGAATATAAATTCAACAAAACAAGTAGGAGACAAGATGATAAGACGACAGAGAAGGGAGATCGTAGAGGCTAAGAAATTTGCTTATCCTTGTACTTTAAACAAATCAATTTGAGACAGCAAAGAGAAGAATATTTAGGGCTAAAAATAAGCATGGAAAAATATTTGAGAGAGTCTCAGAATATGCAAAGGTAAAAAGATGAATAAGAGAGATGATAGATATGGAAGACAGACAAGATAATTAAACATGCTAGACAACTGTGTTCCTGAAGTGTAGAAAGACAGAGTTAGAATAAGGGAAATGTATTTTTTAAAATGAAGGTAAATGAGGGTAAAAGGAAATTTTAAGATCAAAAGGGATTCCTTTGTACCATGGGAAAAAGACACAGAACTAATATCCAATCTTAAATTTCAAGTTTAAAGAAGAAATTTCAGGTATGCAGATAATTTTTTTTTTTAAAAAGCCAGTCTTCTACACAGTAAGGAGAGGGGAGAGTAATCAGATTTTCCTTCACTTTTCTATAGCTTCATTAGGGTTGCCCAAATGCAGCAAAAAAACAAAAAACAAAAAACAAACCACCACCAACAAAATAAAACAACAAAAAAACCCCAAACAAACAAAAAACAAAACAAACACAAAAAACAAAAAACAGAATGCCCAGTTAAATTTTAAATTTTAGATGCAACATTTGGAACAGACTTCTAAAAAATTCATTGTTCATCTAAAATTCAAATTTAACTGGGTATCCTGTAATTTTATCTGATAGTCATAAGCCGTGTTTAATGTCAGAAAACAATGGAACAATGTCTGCAAATTTCTGCAGGAAAGAAAATGGTTCTCAAGACTATTATACCCAGCTAGCTGATCATTCAATTAAATAGGCAACAGGCAGATTTGAGACAATCAGGGAATAGAACTACTCAATGAGGAAATTCTGTTAACCACGTGGATGATCAAAATAAAGAACTTGGGAATAGAGAAGCCACAGTAAAAAGAATGCTGAATCTGGAAAGTTCTAAGGCAGTTTGATTTAGCAGATCACACATTGCCATCCACTTTCAAAGTCTCTTCCTCTCTCAGTCTACCTTCCACTGGTAGCATCGACCTCAGGACAATTTCTTCACATTGTGACCTCCAGAAGCTCTAGACTGACCTTCTACCAGCTTGGCAACCTCTGTGGCAAGAAGATGCTTTTTCTGCAAAGCATTTCAGAAAAACACTAGGCCTGATCCTCATTTGCTTTTGTTGGCTGGACTAATGAATGAGCCCATTCATCACTGGATCAATTATCATCACCATATAAGTAGGCTACTATTCTTACTGGCAAGACTGTATCACATGGCACCAGGGTTGGGGTCAGCCCCACAACAAATCCCTGAAAGTGGAGGAGAAGTGACCGCCCCCAAAGAAATTCAGGGTGCTGTGACCAAAGGAAGGGGAATGGATCCTGAGCAGACCAGTGGAGCCCCTATTTTGTACACTATTTTGTTATTTCCCCAACTAAAGTGTAAATACCTTGAGAATAAGAGCTCTGTGTTGTACTTCTTTTTATCTCACACAATGACTACTTCAGTTCCTTATTATAGTGAAGGTGCTCAAAAATATTTATTAATTTCTCTTAATATAACTTTATTTGTGAAACGAGGAGGTGGGAATACTTGAATTCAGGCTGTGTCCAGCTTTAATAATGTTTTATGAAAAATTCCACGGGAACATATCATGTGGGGTGCTACAGGAAGTGTTTTTTTTTAATATACTCTATAGTAAAACATTTGAATAGTTATATGTAGGTATAGTTCACAATAGAGGTTTTCAATTGCAGAAATGTCAAAAGTTTTACAAGGTCATATTGGATGACTGTATTCTTGTATGTTTTCTTCAGGTCAGTGATTCATGATATGAAGGAATAATTTTCCTAATTATGCACAGGTCTTTTCCTAAAGTTCTTTTTTTTTGGTTGAAATATGTTTGCTTCACATCACTTCTAAGGTTCTAAATAATAAATGAGAGTCTTAACTTGATCCCTTCTCCTCCCACTTATGTCTACTTCAAAATTCCGTTTTGATGAATTACTGTCTCCCATTTTTCTTAGCCAGAAACTCTACCACCTTCCTTCCTTCTCTCCTCCCCATCCAATTGTCCACCACATCCATTAGTTCTACTCCCTAGACACATTTTAGATTTCTCCCCTGCTCTCAATTTTTACTCCCATCTTCAGTGTCATGGCTCAATTCCTATAGTTACTTGACCGCATATCTCTTCTATTGTGCTTGTCATGTGAACATATGATGGTAAGAGAATGGGCTGCAGCCAGTTGGCCTCATTCAAAACCTAGCTCCCACACTCACTGTGTGACTCTCTAAGAGTTATGTGACCTCTCTGAGCCTCAGCTCCCTCTTCTATAAAATGAGGTTAAAAAGAGCACCTCATAGGGTTATTGAGAACATTATGTGAGATAAAACACGTAAAGCGCTTAGATCAATATCTAGTAGTGAGCAACCAGAAGAATTTTTAACTACTATTATTTTTATTGGTATTGCTTTTGTTTACAGCACTTTAAGTGGCGGATTCCTGCACTATGCTGGGCGCTCATCAACAGCAGAGTCCTATCACCATTAGCAGTGTTTTTAGTATTTTAATTACTAGCTCTCTGCACAGAATAGGGGCATTTCAAAATCTAGTTCAATTAATTTCACTTGTCAGAATAAGACAGTTGTACACAATAACCACTAGATGGAAGCAAAACCTTTTATAAAATCAATTCTTAACCAAAAATTGCTGCAGTGTACGAAGATCTACCCCTTTTATCTCCTTATTTGCACGACCTCATTGTTGCCAACAACAAAATACCATCCTCTTCCTCCTGGATAACAAGAGCTGCAACAAGTGTTGCTAATAAAAAGGTCCAAAACTTTGTAAAGTGAACTCAACTTAGAATTAAGATTTTGGAAAACCTTTGCTGCAGAATTTAGATATTATTAGTCAAAAAATGCTGAAGATATCATCACTGAACCAAAGCCAGCTTCCATCCAGCCACACTTACATAGTAAGACTCTCTGAAGGCTCATCAGGGGAAAGATGTAGACTGCCACCTCTGTGCCCAGTGACAGCCGCATAATGACCAACTGTCCCTGTGAATGACACAACGCCGTGGATGAACAAAGAGTTGTTGTCTTACTATCTTGTTTGGGATGGAGGGATTGTGGGTATACAATGGCAATTACTGGATTTACTTTCTTCTTCGAGGGTTTCTGTATTTCATCTTCACATAAGGATCTGCTTTCATTTGCAGTGAAGGGATTTCATTTCTTTCTCCCCTGCTTATTTCCAGGGGTCCTCAGCCTTTTCTCTTCCCACACAATTGTCATGTATGACATCGTCCCATCAGTGACATCTCCCATTACATCAGTCATTATTGTCATTACATTATTGTCAGCTCAGATTTTCAGTGGGGAGGGGGCTGTGCATAGATGAAATGGCCCTAACCTCAGATTCTGTTGAGATCCCATGAGCCCTTAGCTTTCTCTAATTAGCCCTGTCTCACGGCCCATTAGCAGTAATGAACTGATACTCTCTTAGAGAAGGACTTGCTCTCCCACATACTTGTAAATATTCCTGGACTCTTTCACTTTCCTACTTTTCTTCCCCCCCTCCCCTTTCCTTGTCCTCCCTTCCCCATCTCCCGTTCTCTCTCATCCCTGTTTCCTCTCCGCCTTAAAATTCAAATGATGTCTGTGCTACGACGCAGTACTATCTTAAACATCTAACGAGAGAACATCCTTAGAATATAAATTGATCTCAAAAGTGAGAGAAGGGAGTTTTGTTGCATACTAAATGTGTGATATCTTTGTAGGAAAATATTATTTCTACTTCAAAGCAAAGCTCTGTTATTGCTATCACCCGCCCCAAATTGAATGAGCATCAGCCGATTGCACAGCAGAGACAAAGAGCAAAGACCCACTTAGGATCCGCTCAAATCACAGGGATGAAAAAACGGCTTCGGTTCTGGTCTCTATTTTTCTTATCACAGTCTCTTTCCAAGTGCAAAGAGGTTGCACCGGCCCGCTCATTTCTCAAACCGGATCTCTGTCCGAGATTAGACTTCCCTAAATGTAGCGCAGAGCCTTAGCAAGCTAGGATTCAGGTTATCGCAGAGGAATTCCATTTCTCGCGATGCCCTCTTTTCTTCCCACAGAGCGGCCAACCGAGAAACGCTCAGGCAAGGAGCAGAAAGAACGAATTTGGGTTACCCTCCTGTGATCACAGCTGTTCTGTTCGCCCCAGTCACTGAACAAACACGCGCTGACCAGGTAGTAAGACAAATGAGCTGAAGCCATCCCCAGCACACGGTTATCCTTAAGGAAGAGTTTAATGAATCTCAAAGGAGGGCAAAGCACGTTTCTGTATTCCCCTGAGGCAACATGAATTCTGCGACGTATTTCGGTTTCAGAATACAGAGACGGAGAGACAGATTCTATTCCCTAGCCGTGTTCTCACCGCCTGGCTCAAAATGGACGCACAGCTACAGACGGCTACCTTTGCTTCTCCCAAGGGGCTGGTGGAGATTCTCCAGGGAGGTGGGTGAAGTGGTGGTGTGATCTTCCTTCCTGGTCTCATTGCTGGCCTGGCTGCTGCCTTATGTAATATGGTCTGTTTGCTGATGGGCTCCTGCTGGATTGGCTCAGAGTGGGAACTGCAAAACCTGGGTGCAGCCCCGTGAGCGCTAGACTCAGGCAGCTGATCTGATTTTGTATTTCTCCTGCACCAAGAGGTTAAACTGAGCATCGCTAAGGAAATAAACGTGGGTGCTGGTGCACAGCGTGGTGAGGAATGATTTGCATGAATAATGGAGGCAGTTGAGGTGGTCTGAATTAGGAGTGGGTGGGTCGGTGGGGAGAGTAAGAAGGAAGAAAGGGAATTGTGAGGGAAAATTCTCTTGCTACCAGCAGCTAACCATAGATCATTGGAATTCGTTCCTTATCAAATGCAAGCAGGAGCCAGGGGACAGAATATTGCTGAGTGGAATGCCTAATAAAGGAGTTGGCTTTCTCTCCTGCCCTTTCCATCTAAATACGGAAGGAAAGATACGCACCAGATTGCAGGCTTTTACAAGGAGGCAAAAAGGCAGAAAGACAAGACTCTTCAATGGAGGATTTTCCACAGTAAGGCATAGCTTATTGTGCTGTCTTAAAAAAAAAAAATTCCTCATTCGTATTTAGTCAAATCACTTTTTAGAAGTATCTCTATTTGTTCTGGAATTCTTGTCCATTTTTCCAAATTAAAGGGGCCTCACGCTACTTTTGACTATTTTGTTAAGAGCTTAACATACATAGCCCGAATCTTTACACTACTGCCCTGTGGAGTTGCTTTATTTTCGCCTCTCCATAAATATGCCCAGCAACAAGGTATTTGGAGAGCTCCCCGAGTAACAGAAGTATTTTCAATCTCTCTTGTAACATAAGTAACATCTCTCAGTGGGTCCTCCATAACCGCTAACTTATGACTATAAAGTTGAACATTAATGAGTTATCTATAGACCTGCTCTCCCTCCAATAAAAAATTCTTTTTGGTATGATAAATTTTGTTTACTTCCCCTGAGAGCCCATCTTTACCTAACTCTATCACCAGAGGGCGCACTTTCACAGAAAATACACCAGTCCCCTGCTCTGACTTCTCCCTTCCCCTCCCATTTGCAGGACTAAGAAGCTGGTTTTATATTCGGAGGTTTTTTCAGTTCAAATTCAAGTTCTAGAACTTTGGTTTATTATTAGACTGTTCTCTTACTTGGGTGGAAGGGAAGAGAGAAAAACAGGTCTGTCTGCAACCATTGTGTTCCACCCCAATTCGGGGATAGCCTCAGAAACGGTAAGTTTTCAAAGACAATCAAAATGAGCCTGACTGGGTATGGATCTGAGAGCATAGGCACTGGCCTCAGTAAAATGACAAATCGCCTCATGTTACTCAAGAAGCCACAGAAGATTCACACCCACCCTCGCCTCCCCCAGGCCTTGTCCTTTTGCAAGTGATTTGCCATCCCAGACAAGTATTATGTAATGATGAAACAGAGCCTGGAGCTTTGGCTTGTTATTTCTTTCGGAGAAAGACATTAAAAAAAAAAAAAACTGTTATTATAGCACTCTCCTAAATGCCTGTGAGAAAAACATTTCTGAGAATTGTCAGAAATGCAGCACAGTGGAACTGATCAAAATCTGCATCAGTGCTAAAAACTGTGACCAGCTGTGATTGCCCAAGGGGGCAGTTTGAATGAAAGGACGCAGTCTGGTGGGGTGAGTGAAAAAGCTACGGATCTAAAGTCAGAGAAACCAGGATCTCATCATAGCTGGTGGCTAACTAGTGAGCCGAGTGTCCTTAAGTTAGTTACTGCACTTCTCCGGACCCCAGTTCTGCAAGCTGGTGATTAGATGATCTCAGATTTCCTTCCATTCTAACCAGATATCCTTCTAAGAACAATTATAGATGACATTATCAGTTTGCCTTCTGATGGCAAATACAGCAGCACCCACTAATAAATCAACCATTTTGCATGGTATTTTCATATATCAGGCTTTCTGAAGTACCCTCTATTTCACATTTATGAAAGTAGCCTATTATTTACCAAGAATTTCTTTACTGTTTATATGGCAATGGGTCCTGGGGCATTGGGAATGCTAGAAAGGCACCAGGCTTAGGTTTGGGTCCTGGGTTGGCTTTTTAGTTGCGTTGTGACCTTGGACAAGTTGTTTAACCATGTAGGCTTTTGATTTTTTTTCTTATTGGGGGGGGGGCAAATGGATGGAAGGAGGAAAAACGTTGGAAGGCAATTTTGAAGAAAATGATGAAAGCTGATGTGACAATAACTTGGGAGTTACAGGAAAGAGAAGAGAACTAATTTGAATCTCCCCTACCTGTCTGAGCCAGTCTAGAACCCTCTTTCCCAGACCTGGCTATTGTCAATCTGAGCCACTTGCCATTCTATCTGTGTGAGTGGTGTCTAAAGCCTGTAAAACTTGGGACATGTAAGAATGGGTGCTTCTGCAATGCTGATGGACATACCCATGGGCTTTTGATTTTTAATCTGCAAGACTCTCTTAGGGTTATAGTGAGAACTACTGAGCTAGCCTGATGGCTGGGTATACTGTGTTCCATTAACACACTGGAACTCTTGACTGTTATTACTATTTATCATCACTACTAAAACATCCAACCTATAACATTATTTAGAGAGTTATTAACCCCAAAGAACTAGGGGGTTTTTAGCAGTCTTGGTTATGTTTTTTCATTTAGGAATTTAGAATTGCAAAATCTTGAATGAAGATTCAAAATCTTAGCTTGCAAAGAAATATTGTCAACCACTGACTATTATTCTTATTTTCCCTCCTCAAGGTTTTTTTTTTCTTTCTTTTCAGACGTAGGATCCTGCCTTTGAAAATGACCTCATGTTGGTCTCCAAAAGTTGGAATCTGGAGACTGAGTATCTAGTTTCTGAACTCCTAGGGAGATAGTATGAAAAATCTTTTATCTTGGGGCAGGTTACAGATTTCCATAGTGTGGGGTAGTGCTGGCAGGTAGAAAGTTCTGGTGTGCCATGGTGGGTCCCATTGTTTCTGGAAGTAGTGGCCCCAAAGGGGTCATTTCTGTATCTCCTTGAAAGTTCATAGTGCTCAGCTGGAGATAGAAAAGAGAGAATTACTGAGAAAAAAATGGTGAAAACCAGGGCTGAGAAATCCCAGTTGGTTAAGCTAGGTCCGGAGGATGGTGAAAGCAGTGTAACTGAAAGAATGCGTCCAGGGAATGGGGTTTTTGCTCTCCCCCCCCCTTTTTTTTGGCCCCAGGGCCATATGCATGTAGGCTCTTGGTGTCCTGCCCACATCCTTCAGTACTTTCCTCTGCCTGCTATAGGCTGCTTTCTGTTGAACATCTGTGACTCTGTCTGAAGGCTTTTTCTGACTGGGGAGCATGCTTTGTCTGTGCTCAGAGCAATCTACGAGTACTGCCGACAGCAGCTCTTAACCAATAACTAATGTAAGAGTTTGTGCAGAAACGTCTCAGTTGCCTTGCCTACTGGTTGGATTAAGTCTGAGGCATGCTCTAGGCTGTCTCCTAGAGTTCCTCAGAGGATGCACATCTCTCATTGGCTTCCTTCCCTTCCCTGTATAAGAGCACTGGCACTCTAATCCTTGTTTCTGGGTCTGCTTCTGAGAGAACCCAACCTACTATACCAGGTATGGGCTTCTATTTCAAAATTTATGTGGGATTTTCTGCATACAGAACATGCGTTATGGTGCCATGCACCTCTAGCTCTGAAAGTGGGTCCTTTTGCTGATTTTGTTACCTCAGTTCAAGTTCTTTAACCCCTTCAAGTTTTGATTTGCTTGTCTGAAAAATGAGGAGTGTAAGAATGCCTCGTTGGTGGAGTGATCTGATGATGGATTTGATTATGCACATGAAGTGCCTGGCACACAGCAAGTCTTAGTTTTCAAAGAAATATTGTCAACCGCTGACTGTTATTGTTCTCATTTTCCCTCCTCGTGTACATAAGAGAGCTCTTACGCTGGCTGCCAAAGATGTCTCCTAAGGCTACTGTGGAAATCAGAGGAGAAAAATGATTTGTAGCCTTTTCATTCTCATGGCAGAAAAGAATTTCCTCAGGACCATTAAGCTTCATTTAAAAAAAATGCTACATGAGCAGGAAGAAATGGAGACCCACACACACAGTACCAGTGAAAATGATATGTCCCAGTTGGGCTCTGAACATGATAGGTGTTCAAGTGGGAACTAGAACAGTGAACAAAGCAGCATCTGAGGTGTTATTTTTAGAAGCTGGAGAAATGCTGGGGAAGAAGTAAGAGGGGAAATATGCAGCATTTCCGTAACACATTTCCAAGTAGCTCTGAAAGGAAGTCTTATATTTAATAGAGTTGTTAACAATTGGGATTGAAAGCCTAAAATAGAAATAAGAACACTTAGCCAACTTGGGACGATTTTGTTGGGTCTGCTGTAGAATGTTAGGTTTAGAGAAGCCGTATGCAAGGATAGGTAATATACATGGAAAATAACATAGCATTGTTATTAAATTCATGTTTAATTTTGTCTTAACTCGTACTAATGATTTTTCTCCATCCTATTGATTGAACCGTATCACCCCCTTACATGACACTACCAGCCTTCCTTGCTTGTCTCTTCTTTGGCTTCCCTTTAATAGAGTAGCATTTTTTCTGCTTACTTTCCTCCTGCAGGAAGGAGGAGGAATTATTTCTTCTACTACTGGAAGCCCCAGAAACTCTTTACTTTGACTTCTGGGGCTAGAAAGAGAAATTGGGTCCACATTACCAAGTGCTTTTGATGTTATTGTCTTTACAGCCTATAGAAGAAGTCAGTGGGAGTCTTTCAGGAGGACAGTCATATTACATACTGTTTGTCTCAGGAAGATATTATTATTATATTTTAACAGTGGCATCACTGTGAATGACAGATTCAGAGAAGAAACTGGCCCAAGCTGCTGTGATAGCTTAGGTGCAAGTAGGCCAGAATATAAACTAGGCACAGTAGAGGCACAGGGGCAGAAGGGATGACTCAGAGATGTCTGCAGTACTAACTTGAGAGAACCCGATCACCAGTTGGATGTGGGGAATGGGAAGAAGAGAGGGTAAGTGTTACCCTGAGGGGCTTGAGATGGCCACAGATTACAGAGGGCAGAAATAGAAAGCAAGGAGTGGGGGTGGAAGAGGTAATAATTCTATCTGGATGTGTGCCACTTGGCCATTTTTTTCAGCTATCCCAGTGTACAACCAGAGATGTGAGTCTGAACTTCCAGACAAGGACAGAGGAAGTGCTGTAGATCTGGTAGTCTTCCCCCTAGACTTGGTAATGAAATTGTTGGGAGAGGGAGTGAGTAAGAAAAGGAGAGGTTTTGGCAAAATCAATAGGAAAATCCAGTATTTAAAAGGCTGCAGATGAGACTGAGAAGCACTCTGAGAGGTCGAAAGAGAATGGGTGTAGACTCAGAGAAGAGGTGTTTTAAAAGGAAAGAGCTGCTGAACAGCACAAGAATGGCAAAACCATCACGTGAGATAAGAACCAGTCGTGAAAGCCTACTGGAGGTGACGTGTTGGTTACCAGCAAGAGTGGCTGGGTAGGGGTCAGTGTAGAAATCAGATTGCAGAAGGCTAAAGAGGGGATGCAATGGGAGAAGGGGGAGAGAGTGGAGTGAACAACCTGTCAGAGGACTTTGATAATGAGGGGTCACAGCTGAACCCAAGCTAGAAACAAACCAGGATTGCTTCTATGTGTAGAACCAGCTTCTATTTTGACCTTTGCTAAATGCTGATGTGGTCCTTTTGTCTAAATCTGGCAAGATCCAGAGAGAGGCTGGAGTGTGGCAAAAATAGGATCAAGAACCCCCCAGACATGAGTCCTACCAGGTACTGTTACAATGAATTGCTTAAACAAGCAGAACAAGAGAATCCAATCTACATTGTGTGAACCACATTTCCTTTTTTTTTTCTCATCACAGAGGGGAAGAAAATATAATCTTGTCCAAAATGCTCAATTGTGTGAGCAGGGATGTCATTTGCATACACAGCCCAGGTAATGCTGCTGGGAAAATTACACCTGAAGCCTTAATGAGGAAATTTAAGCAGATGTGATGAAAGAATTGAAACTCATGTTAGCCTTTTGCAATCACTCAATTGCAGGTGTGGCAATTTCTTCTTTTATATATGTGAAGAGAATTTAATGACTAAATTTTAAAAAACAGGCGGGTTAGGTGTTGGGGTAGTAGGGAAGTCTTTGACTCTTTAAGAGCTAATGATGAGAGTAGAAAAGTACACACTTCTTTGGATACATTACATTCTAGAGGAAATATTGGTTAATATATTTATTTTATATATATATATATATATATATATATATTTATTTATTTATTTATAATATATTTAATTTGACCCACAGTTTTAGGGTGCCTGTGATGTCACCATGTTATTAACACCAGGGGCATAAAGAAGAATAAGATACAGTCTCTTTTCTAAAATGGATAGATCCTTGCCCTTGATGTCTAGGTCCTAATCAAGTCAAATCTAGTTTCTAAAAAGTCTTGGAATAAATCAAGGTCAAATCTTGTCTTAAAAAAATTGCACCTGGACAATGATAATCAATGGCTAGCACAGCAAAAAGAGCAGCAACTGGCTATATGCCACCCCTGATGAGAGTACAAAATACCATATATGCAGTTTCCTTGTCAAATATCAAACCAGAATCTGATCAAGCCTCTAGATTTAACTACCAATTTACAGGGGACAGAGAAACCCATTAAATGATACCATAGGGATGCAATTAGCAAAATCCAGAATATCAAATCTCTAAGGACAAGCAACAGGCTTTCTTCAACAACAAAAGTGCATTGAAAAATGTGTGTGTGTGTGTGTGTGTGTGAGAGAGAGAGAGAGAGAGGGAGAGGGGAAGAGAGAGACAGAATTAGAAGCTAGAAATTATGTCTCAAAAGACCTATCTATTGTTAAAATAAAAAAGAAATGGAGACCAGCCTTGAGAATTCCCTGAGCAGACAAAAGCAGTTCATTCATATAAACAAAGCTTAATTTAGCTTATTTTGCAAGGTGAACTTGACCCCACTCATTTCTTGCTTATGCCTCTGGAAACCATAAGCAAAGCTTAAACTATTTCCCAAGTTGATACGAGGTAACCACTGACAAGTTCCCCTATCATTCAAGAAAATTCTAGTCTCATAAGCAATCACTGTGAAGAGTAGTCTGCTTTCTCACTATATAATCTGCTTTGTAACAATATACCCCAGAACCTCATTCCATGTTCTGGTTTGAGTGTTCCCAGTTTACAAACTTTTTGGTGTGTGCACGATAATCTTTTACTAATTGCTACCTCAGTGATTTACTGCTTTTGCTTTTGTTATTTTTGAACTTTTGACACTACTAATTACAAAGTATGGACCTTATTTTGATACTAACGAAAATTGTAAAAAAAAATACAAGATGGGGGAATTTGAATATTTATTGGATATTTGATCATATTAAGGAATAATTATTAAGTTTTTAGTGTTATTTATTTCAAAATAATCTAAAAGGAGAGAGGATATGAATAGGGGTATGAAACACATGAGTTGATAACTTTTTAAACTAGGTTATAGGTGCAGGGGGGTACCTTTTAACTTCTGTTTGTTTAAAAATTTTCCATAGTAAAAAGTTTTTAAAGAAAAATAGGTCTAGCATCATTCAAGATGATTAAATTTAGACCATTTTCCCAATCAACATACTAGTTATAGAGCTACTATGTGGCAGGTAGAAGGCACATTTCCTCACATGGGATGGGAAGGATGACAAACTTAACTGCATTTCCCATGGCTTGAATTGAGACATCACTGGCATCCTTTTATCTGTTTTTCCTTTCATCTTGAAGATGTTACTTCAGATGGTGATGTGAATTTTGGCATTGAGTGGGCTGAGAGCAGTGTTACTGTATGACAAAACAAACTCAGAAACAGGGAGTATGAGGAGAAGGGAGGATACTCTTCCTTCCTCTCACCCCCTTTTCCTGGGAGACCATTAGATCCTTTAAATACAGTGAGAAGGGACATTCCAGCCACTTAATCTTGGGCTGAAGATGTTTACAAAATAATAGTAATGATGATCATTTATTAAGTGATTTCCCACACACTAGAATGTGCTAAATATTTTACACATAGAGTCTAGTTCATTCCTCTCAAAACTCTGTAGATATTATGACAGTTATTATTATTAACATCTAATACACTTGAAGAGGACAAGTGTTCTGTGCAGGGCCATACTGCTGGTGGCAGAGCCAGGTTTCTAAACTCCAAAGCTTTTGCTCTTTACTACAACACCATATGCCTCTTACCCTTTCTTTTCTATATCTTAGGACTTCTGATGATGACAATCCAACAGATTCAGGTCACCGTTGTTCTCATTTTTCTACTTTATATTATTTATGAGTTCTCCAAATGCTATTTCAGTACGGACCCTGGCTCTTTGGCCAGAAGCCTCCAGAAGTTCTGTCTGGTGCACACATAGCACACATAGCTTGCCCTTCGGATGTGAATTTTCCAAACTTGTCCTTATCCCAGGATGCGGCTCACTCCTCTGGAGAAACTTGTGAGTTGGTGGTCTGCTCACAGTGTCCAGCCTTTGGAAATCTGGCCAGATCTAAATGGGTACAGAATTATCAAGATACTGGGTACCTCTGTTGTGCAAAATTGTCCCCCATCACCTGCATTTGAATCTGTGACAACATTTTACATACTTATGTTTATAGAATAAATCTAGTATGTTCTCATTAGAGTGATCCTGTATAAAATGTGCCTGGTGGCAATGACAGAGTTTAGAATGGGGGCTTTGGAATTAGACAGGTCTGGTTAATACAGACAACTTAATAGGTCTATGGCCTTGAGCAAAGTATTAAACTTTTCTGGGGTTTAGTCAGTTTATCTGTATAATGGAGACAACAGTCTAGTGCATTATTGTTGTGAAGCTGAAAGGACACAGCATGGCACCAAACACATAGTATGAACTCAATATATGGCTGCCCTTGTTGGCTTTAGTGTTACTCTTTAGTATTCTGTTTGTTATTTCCTTGGCTTCTGGCCAATGACTTTAAGTTTGAGAACTCTCTCTGTGTAAAGAGCCAAATGGCCAGATGTCAGGTCTGGGGATGGAGGACAGGGTTGGGGGAAGTGAAGAGGGGAAAGGATGAAGATAAATTTAAGAGAAAGGTTAATTTTAAAAAGCGTAGTTCACTAACATCGTGGATTTGGATTTAGCCAAAGAGAGCCAATTCAGAGGTGAAGTTCTCTCCCTTCTTTCTAAGCTATTCCTTAGGAAAGTAGGAACTGCCACCCTCTATTTGAGTCTTTATTTTTTTAAAGATTTTATTTATTTATTTATTTATTAGAGAGAGAGAGAGAGAGAGAGAGAGCACGAGCAGGAGGAGCAGCAGGCAGAGGGAGAGGGAGAAGCAGACTCCCCACTGAGCAGACTGATGTGGGACTAGAGGAGCCTGGGATCATAACCTGAGCCAAAGGCAGTCACTTAACCAACTGAGCCACCCAGCTGCCACCATTTGAGTCTTTATATAGTCTGAATTCATTCAGTTTGAATGATAAAGTGCTATTTGAGGAGGAACATTAAAACAACCTAAATCAATATTAATTTGAGAAGTTTATACAGGTCTCTTTACAGATTGAGTAAAGTGAAAGAAAAGATATATAACACAGATTTAGCAATTATAACTGGGGTTATGACTCCATTGCAATCACTTGAGATTGTAATAAATAAATATTTTAGTCATTGTTTTATAGAGAAATATATTAAGATGCTCCATTGGAGGCACCTGAGCGGCTCCATCAGTTAAGCATCTGCTCTTGATTTCTGCTTAGGTCATGGTCTCAGGGTCGAGAGATGAAGCCTTGCATTAGGCTCCATGCTCAGTGGGGAGTCTGCTTCTGTCCTCTCTTTCCCTCTGCCCCTTTCCCCCACTTGTGCATTCTCTCTCTCTCTCAAATAAATAAATAAATAAATAAGAAAATACATCTTTAACATGCACCACTGAAGAGGTACTGATTATAATACCCATAGGATAAATAAAACTTTTTAAAAAGTGTACAAATGAGTACTTTGATTTGGGATAAAATTTCCAACAATCTCATCATATCTGAAATCAAAAGATGCTGTACATCAGTAGCTCAGTGTGAATTGAAGCTGATGTTGCAAAAAATAACTAAAGAGTTAAAATGTCTATGCTACATAGAGCAGTCTATACATTCAATGCAATCCCTATCAAAATACCATCAACTTTTTTCACAGAGCTGGGACAAATAATCCTAAAATTTGTATTTTAGGATTTAGGAACTAGAACAGACCCCAAATAGCCATAGGAATGTTGAAAAAGAGACCCAAAACTGGTGGCATCACAATTTTGGACTTCAGGCTATATTAAAAAGCTGTAATCATCAAGATAGTATGGTGTAGGCACAAAAACAGACACATAGATCAATGGAACAGAATAGAGAACCGAGAAATGGACCCTCAACTCTGTGGTCAACTAACCTTCGACAAAGCAGGAAAGAATGTCCAGTGCAAAAAAGACAGCCTCTTCAACAAATGGTACTGGGAAAATTAGACAGCCACATGCGAAAAAATGAAACTGGACCATTTCCTTACATCACACACAAAAATAGACTCAAAATGGATGAAAGACCTCAATGTGAGACAGGAATCCATCAAAATCCTAGTGGAGAACACATGTAGCAACTCTTGTGACTTCAGCCATAGCAATCTCTTGCTAGACAGGTCTCCAAAGGCGAGGGAAACAAAGGCAAAAATGAACCACTGGGACTTCATCAAGATAAACATTTTTGTAAGCAAAGGAACCAGTTGACAAAACCAAAAGACAACTGACAAAATGAGAGAAGATATTTGCAAATGTCTTATCAGTTACAGGGCTAGTATCCAAAATCTATAAAGAACTTATCAAACTCAACACCTAAAGAACAAATAATCCAATCAAGAAATGGGCAGAAGACATGAACAGACATTTCTCCAAAGAAGACATCCAGGTGGCCAACAGACACATGAAAAAGTGCTCCACATCACTCGGCATCAGGGAAATACAAAACAAGACCAAAATGAGGTACCACCTCACACAGGTCAGAATGCCTAAAATTAACCACTCAGGAAATGACAGATGTTGGCAAGGATGTGGAGAAAGGGGAACCCTTTTACACTGTTGGTGGGAATGCAAACTGGTGCTGCCACCTTGGAAAACAGTATGGAGGTTCCTCAGAAAGGTGAAAATAGAGCTACCCCATGACCCAGCAATTGCACTACTAGGGATTTACCCCAAAGATACAAATGCAGTGATCCAAAGGGGGCACCTGCACCCCAATGTTTATAGCAGCAATGTCTGCAATAGCCAAAAAAGAGCCCAGATTTCCACTGACAGACAAATGGATAAAGAAGTTGTGGTATATATATATATATATATACACACACACACACACACACACATATACATATACATATATATATACACACACACACACACACATATACATATACATATATATATATATACACACACATGCACACACACACACAATGGAATACTACTCAGCCATCAAAAAAATGAAATCTTGACATTTGTAACTATGTGGCTGGAACTGGAGGGTATTATGCTGAGTGAAGCAGGTCAATCAGAGAAAGACAGTTATCATATGATCTCACTTTATATGTAGAATTTAAGAAACAAAACAGAGGATCATAGGGGAAGGGAAAGAAAACTAAAACAGGCAAAATCAGAGAGGGAGACAAAGCTTAAGAGACTCTTAATCATAGGAAACAAACTGAGGGTTGCTGGAGGGGAGGGAGGTGGGGGGATGGGGTAATTGGTTGATGTACATTAGGGAGGGTATGGGACATAATGAGCACTGGGTGCTATATACAACTGAAGAATAACTGGACTTTACCCCTGAAACTAATAATATACTATATATTAATTAACTGAATTTAAATAAAATAAAATAAATAAATAAAAGTAAAAAAAATAACTACAGTGAGAGTGTAGACACTAAGGTACAGCTAAATGAGCCTGCCCAAGAGAAATAATTTCCTGACTCATGAGTTCAGAAAAAAAGCACTATTTTAACAATACATTATTTTATTTAATTTGTTATGTTAAATGTGTGTATGAAATTATAAAAGTACAGTATTATAAGTAGACAATCCGATTACTTAATCTACGGGGCTACAAGTTTGTTATTTAGATAGGCTCCAATCTGTGGGAGACAGAATTTTCTCTTTGGAATACTAGGGAATTGCTTTACATTTGGGCATATGAAGTAAGGAAACATCTTGGTATATTAAGGGGAAGATATAAAGGAACACAGGACACTAGTTGAGATGAGCAGTTATTCAAGGCCTGAGTATTCTAGAAAAACAAAGACAGCATAATGTGAGGTCAAGAGCATGGATTTCAGGACAGGCTTGGTTGGGTTGGAATCTCTGCTTTGTCACTTACCAGCTCTATGAGGTTGGGTATCTTACTCAATTTCCTCATGCCTCAATGTCCTCACCTGTAAAATAATAATAATAATAATAATAATAACGTTTATCTCAAATGTTCTTGTAAGAGGGCCTGGTATATTGTAAGAACCTATGTATTAGATAGATCAGTAGATAAATTGAGAGAGAAACCCTGTGTCTTTCCTTGATACAACTGGCCTCACCCAGAAAGAATTTGTGCTTTTGTTACCTGGTCTCTGTGTTAAAGGATATCTGTGTTTCTTTGTTGGCTTATTTGTTTCTTTGCTTTAGGATAAAAGTAACTTCTTTTGCAATGGAGAAGATTGCAGATGTGTATGCTGCTGCTAACTTCATGCAAGATGGGGCATGGGGGATAAGGAGGGGAATTATGTTTCTGGAGTCAGACTTGAGCCCCCACAGTTCCAGTGTGCTCTCTCTCTCTCAGCCATCTGGAGGCTGTGTCGCAAATCTCTGTTAGCCTCTGCTCTAGACACGCTCTTCTTTATCAGTGTGTTGTCAGAGGGTTGTCCTGTGGAAAATACTGAAAGCTGGCCAAAGTGTGGGCTGGCTGGAACACTCATACACTGCTGTGGGGGAGGGTCAAATGGTACAACCACTTTGTGAACCTGTCTGGTAGCCTCTGCTAAAGCTGAGCAGATGCCTGTCCTGTAGGCCAGCAATCCCACTCACGGGTGTCTATGCTTCCGACAGAAATGTGTACATGGGGTCACTAAAAGTCATGAACTTGAATGTTCATGACAATACCACTCATTATACCCAGATGCCTGTGAACTGGGAAGTGGATAAATGCATTTTATAATATTCATACAAGGGAATACCAAAGAGTGATGAGAATGAACTACAACTCGGCACCACAATATCTGTAACAAACATTATGTTGAGCAAAAGAAGCCAGACACACAAGAATACATCCTGCATTATTCCATTTAGATGAAGTATAAAAACAGGCAAGCGAATCTATCACGCTGTGAGTCAGGATAAAGGTTACCCTCAGAGGAGACTAGTGACTGACAGGAACAAAAGGAAAGGCTTCCAGAATGCTGGTAATATCCTTGTCCTTGACCTAGGTGTTGGTTCCTGGGGTGTGTTCAGTTTGTGAAAATTCTTGGAGCAATATGCGTACGATATGTGTACTTTTCTATATTTATATTAGACTTCGACAAACATTTTTTTTAAATTATTCATTCATTTGACAGACAGAGATCACAATTAGGCAGAGGAGGCATGCAGAGAGAGGGGGGAGCAGGCTCCCTGCTGAGCAGAGAGCCCGATGCAGGGCTCGATCCCAGGACCCTGGGATCATGACCTGAGCTGAAGACAGAGGCTTTAACCCACTGAGCCACCCAGGAGCCCTTGATGAACATTTTAAAGAAGGAACATAGGTAACTTTTCACATTTTGCAAACTGGACATTGAGTGTGTGGAATAATTAATGCAGCCACAATCTAAGCCTTATATTGTACTTTCTAAATGGGTTTAATTTTATGTGCTTATGTCTTGTTTCTCTAATTAAATTTTAAGATCTTTGATAGGGATGACCATGTCCTGTTTTTCTCTGTATTCCTGCAGTGGAGGAATAGCGTGTGTACTTATTAAATATTTGTTCACGTATCAAGAAGAAATGCAGTCTTGCCTAGCTACCTCGTGGAAGGGTCTGGTTTTCATGTCCAATGGTAGCAGAATCTTTTAATAATTTTGTTCCTTAATTTAAGATAGTCTTGGAATAGGGTGGCTATTTTGAGCTCTTAACCTTGTGTTTTAGACAGTCTGATGTGCCAAATGCTTTGACTAAATTCTCCTGAGGTAAAGTGCCAGTTTTGGAATAGATTTTCTGAGAAGCCAACTTTGAGCACTAGCAGAATGGAGTGGCTGACCGCCAGCTGGGAGTGGGAAAACTTGCTCTGAACTTTGGTTGACTACCTTGTTAACTTACCGTGCTATGGGTGAATTCTCCCTTGTTCTCCAGGGCTAGGAGAGAAAGGAAGACAGAGAGAGAAGGGGCAGCTTATTTGGGGATTAAGTCACTGTTGGTGAAATGAGTCAGCATGTCAGCTCAGCCATAGGACAAAGTCTCCATAAGTGAGCTATAATTGGAGAGAAAATTTACATTAAACTGAAAGCAAGCACTCATCCTCCCCCTTAAAGTAAAAACAGATCTTGGTGGAAAAATTTTATACCATAAATAATGCACATGAAGTTTTTCTTGTTAAACGGTGGGGAATCTATAGGTAGGAATTTTTTTTTTTAAATTGTTATTTCCCTTCTTTTTTTTTCAGATTTTGCTCTGAAAATAAAATGGCTGGTTCTTTTTAAAATGCCATGTAGAAGAATCTTTCCAGACCCTAGGTTACTAAATATTTATGCTAAAAAAATGCAGACAAACACGAATTTTTCTACATCTGTAATTCTTTTAACTGATTCTAATTTGAGATGCTAATGTGATTCTCTAGTATAATATTTCTCCAGTTGGAAACTCAGAGCTAACTGCCTGCTTTTGTACTCAGATTGTAGGAATGGCAGAAGGAAAAAGAATGGTGTCCTGAGTGACTCTGTGGAATTCTGCCCTCATTTCTTAGTTTGACTGACATTACTTTGGGGGATATGGAGTTTCCCTCACAATTTACTATTCTTTGTCTCTTTCTTGAAAACACACACACACACACCCCTTGAAGGCAGAATTAGTTTCATCAAAAATTCAGCTGAAGTTAGATTTCCTTTTCTGGGATCTGGGATAAATTTGTAGAGTGCCAAAATCTTGAACGAACTTCTAGGAGTCTGGAAAGTTCCGGAAGCCATTAGAGAAGGCAGAGGAGCTTTGCAAGTGTAGAGTCAATTTGCAAGTGTGCATGCCTTCTCTTTTCCTTCCAGTTCTTCCACACCCAGAAAGCTCGAACTCGATAGTTCTTAGGTCAAGGACTCAACGCTGATGGAAGGCAACTGTTCCTCCATTCAGAAAAGGAAAACTGCAGCTGATTTAAAAACACTTAGGAAACTCACATTGATTTACTTCATTTTAGATAAAGTAGGAGAGACTTCAATTATTTTTTACTCTTTCCTGAAATTTCCAAAGCTTACCAGACTTGTGCCCCAAAATATAGCTTTGGATTTTGTTGTTAGTCACAAGCATATATTTAAGGAGCTATAATTTTGTAAGTTGTCTTTCAAGACAGCCTATTGTCACCCCTGTAGTCCCAAATGCTAATGAATGAGGTGGTTGTGTGTTCTGGTGAATACTTACTGAATACTTATAAAGCAAGAATCTGACAAATGCACCAGTTTAGACAGTTCAGGGCTCTGAATGTTCACCAGTTAGTAATGAACTTCTGGTTTTGTGGGTTTCATAGTAGGTGAAAAACCTGAGGTGGGGTGTGGGGACCCAGTGTTCCTAAAATCATCAGGGTAAGGAATTGGGAGCAACAAGATATCTAGTGCACCTTGCACAAAGGCCTGTAAGGAACAATCTAGAGCCTACTGGTGTCATGTTTGCCTTTAAGTCCCTACCCTGTGATGTCAGACGGAACCCAGCCCCAGGTCCCTGGAATGCGCTCACTGTTTTTGTTTCCTGCCATGCCTCTCTTCTACAGCTCTCTCTCTTCTTTCTCTTTAGTCCTAGTCTCTTCTCAAACTTCCTTCACCCACATTCTCTCTCTTTTTTAAAGATTTTATTTATTTGACAATAGAGATCACAAGTAGGCAGAGAGGCAGGCTGAGAGAGAGAGGGAAGCAGGCTCCCTACTGAGCAAGAGCCCGATGCAGGGCTCGATCCCAGGACTCTGAGATCATGACCTGAGCTGAAGGCAGAGGCTTTAACCCACTGAGCCACCCAGGCCCCCCCACCCCACATTCTCTTAATAGAGTATGCAAGTATCAATCAGCTTCAGAATCATTCAGATAGCTTCATAATCTAGGTTCCTTAATTATGAAATCAGATGCCACAGAAATGTTTCCCAAAATAATTACCAGATTAGATGGAGTTTCCCTGCTACCTTTCAGATTTAGATGAGATTGACACCCATTCCCTGCCATGAGCATGTCCAAAGCAGGTGACCCTCACAGTCCTAGGAGTTTCAGGGTTGCTATGGACTGGTAAATGCCATGTATTTTTCATTCTTCCTCTTTCTGAATGAGAATGTCTATTACGGTGATCCTGTCTCATTCCACCAGTTAGGGTGTTAATTCCTACGTAGTCAGAGAAGGTCAGCAAACTTTTCTGCAAAAGGTCAGATAGTTAATATTGAAGTTTTGTGGGCCATGTGGTTTCTGTAGCAACTACTCAATATGCCACGATAGCATGAAAGCAGCCATAGACCACATGTAATGGGTGTGGCTATTTGCCAATAAACTTTATTTAAAAAACAGGCTCAATTTTTCCTACAAGCTATAGTTTGCTGCCTCCACACACATTTTGCTTTCTATTCTGAGACTCCTGTTATCAGGATTCTGTCACTTTAAGTCTCAATATCACTTGACTTTTATTTCACAATTTTTTTTCCTTGTCCTTTCCTGTTGTTTTATGGCAAAGTACTCCAATCTGATTTCTAGCTTAGTAATTTGGTCTTTGGCTGGGTCCATCCGTTACATATCCTAGCTATTAAGATCTTTATTGCTATGATTATATTTTTGACACTTAACATTTTCACTTGGTTCTTTTTAAAGTCTTCTTTTATTGCTTCATAATTCAAATAACCTTCCTTATCTATTCGAAGATATTTAATAAGCTGTCTGTTCCAGTAGTCTTGGTTCATATGGTATACATTGTTTAATTTGCTCTTTCTTTTGTAAATGTTGTGTTACTCAGAGATAAAATTATTTTGACCAATGTGCTCATGTTCCTTTGGTGCCAGCTACTGTGTCTAGTAATGTATATTTGGAATAGATGAAGCCCAGGCTCGAGGTGTTTATGTCCCTTGTGATCACCATAAAGAGAGAAAAGTAGATGAGCCCAAGTCTGGAAAACCTCAGAAACCACAGAACTAATGCTGATCACCTCCATTTGCTACCACTCCACAAGGCAACTCTTTTAATCCTTCTAAATCCTTTAAGAAATACTTAAGGAAGCCACACTGGGAGGTGATGGTCTCCTAAAATACTGGGCCTGGGAATTTAGGGCGGAAGAGGAGAGGAGTAACTCCCTGTGTGGCCCTGGCCAATCCATACCTGTTTATCAACTCCTGATTGCAAGAATGCTTTTGGGCTACCTCGAGAGAACCCCATTGACATTGGCATTCTAGGCTGTTTCTACCTTTTCTGTGTAAAGGGATATGATCATATTGGGAAAATGTGGAAAAAGGTTAGGATAACTTAAAGGCTCTTCCTCAATCTAATTCCTGCTGTCCACTGACCCAGGCTGCCACCATTCCTGAGGCACAGATTCATGACCGTTTCTAGCCTCCCAAAGCAGTCCGAAGAGGATTTTGTTGTTGTTAAGTCCTTAGTTCCATCCTTTCCTATCATTTGTGAGGTTTCTCAGTGGTTGACTGTCAGGGCATGGGGCCAGCAGCCTGTTAGCTGTTCACCTTGTCAATGACCAAAACCTCTCTGAAGCTAACTTTTATACTCACTTAAAGACCTGTTTGGCTAAATAATCAATTAAGGGATGTGTAATAGCTACATTAGTCCCTCCTCCAGAAGAAAACTTGACCTATCGTTGGTAACTGAGAAGGAAAAAAGGGGAAAAGGAAAGAAAGGTCCTAGAGGGATAACATAAGATATGATAGCAGAAGTTAAGTCTTAATACAAGAGTAATTGTAATCAATGTAAATGTTCTACAGTCACTATTAAAAGCTAAAGAACATTGTTTTTTTCAAAACAACATTTTCATTTTTTTCCCAGAAAGAATGAGATCTTGCCATTTGCAAAACGTGGATGGAGCTGGAGGATATTATGCTAAGTGAAATAAGTCACGCAAAGAAAGACAAATTCCATATGATTTCACTTATATGTGGAATCTAAAACAAAACAAAACAAAACAAAACAAAACAAAACAAAACAAACAAATCAGAAACAGACTCATAAATCCAGAGAACAAACTGGTGGTTGCCAGAGGGGTGGGGGTAGGGGATGGGCAAAATAGATGAAGGGGATTAAGAGTTACAAACTTTCAGTTACAAAATAAATAAGTCACAGAGATGAAAACTGTAGTCAATAATATTGTAATAACATTGTATTGACAGATGGTGACTACACTTACCATAGTGAATGCTGAGACATGTAGGGATTTGTTGAATCACTCTGTTGTACACCTGAAACTAATGTAACATTGAGTGTCAACTATACTTCAATTAAAAAAACCCAGAGAACATTAAATTGAATTTAAAAATAAGATTAAACAATATAGGACCTACCTAAAACAAAACAAAAGGGTACAGAAAGACTGAAAATTTAAAAAATGGAAAGACATACCAAGTAGCTATGAGCCAACAGAATCTGGGACAGCATTCTCAATATCTTATAAAACAGAATTAAGCAAAAAGTCTAGGGGATAAAAAGTCTTTGTATAGATGCAAAAATTAAAACAGAATCAGAAGGAAAAAGAAATCATGAATATATTTGTATCTAAGAATATAGCCACAAACTACTCATAACATTATGGTGGAAAATAAGTTATTTAGCAATAATTTGTTTAAATACACCCCTTTCTAAAATTTATAGACCAAGCAATAAAAACAACCTGAGACATGGGAGGTCTAAATATACAAACTAATAATCTTCAGCCATTAGATATTAATTAAATTCAACTCGACACATTCTTTTTGAGCACATTTTCAAAAACTGACATTGTAATAGGCCACAAAGGAAGCTTCAATAAATTTCAAAGTATCAATATTAAAAACCCATGTTCACCTACAATAATATAATAAAATGAGAATATAAAATAAAATAATTGCTTAAAATTCCTGTGAGACTAGAAACTGAATAGCATACTAAAACCTCCTTGGTTAATAAGTAAAGGATTGAAATGAAATTCAAATGAATTACAATGAAAACACTACTTGTCAAATTTTGTGGGACACAGAGCAATGTCCTTACTTAGAGGGAAATTTATAGCTTTCAATGCATTTATCTAGAAACAAGAAATGTTGAAATGAAATGAGCTACACTGTTAAGTCAAAAAGGTTTAAAACTATGGATAAAATAGAGGCTAAAAATAAAAGAGCATAATGAATAACTCTTAGCAATTAAATTTGAAAACCTAAATGACTAGATTATTTTCTGAAAAAAAATTTTAAAATGCTAAAATTCACCTAAAAGATTGGTGAAAAAGAACAGGAAGCATTAAAAAACCTTATGGCAGGGGGACCTGGGTGGCTCAGAGGGTTAAGCCTCTGCCTTCTGCTCAGGTCATGATCTCAGGGTCCTGGGATCGAGCCCTGCATCGAGCTCTCTGCTCGGCGGGGAGCCTGCTTCTCCCTCTCTCTGCCTGCTTCTCTCTCTCTCTGCCTGCTTCTCTGTCTACTTGTGATCTCTGTCAAACAAATAAATAAAATCTTAAAAAAAATTAAAAAACTTATGGCAATTAAAAACTCCCTATACGTTTCCAGGACTATATGTTTTTATAGGTAATTTCTACCAAAGTCTTAAAGGAATAGTTCATTTTTATTTAGATAAGTTGTTCTGGAAGATAAAAAATATGTCCATTTTATATTATGAGGCTAATGAACCCTGGTTTCCAAAACTGGACATGGGCAACAGAGGAAAATAAAAATTCTTTACAGGCTCACTTATGAATGTCAATGCCAAAATTCTAATGGAGGAAAATAATACTCTTTTCTCAATTGATGCAGAAAATGCATTTGATAATTCAGAAATCTTTTACAAGTCCCCACAAACCAGGAATAAAAAAGAATTTTCTCTATTATGGGAAAGGTTATATGCCAAATCCCTAAAGCAAATACTATATTTAATTGAGAAATCTTGGAGAAACCTTAAAAATCAGGAACAAGGCAAAGATGCCTCCATCCAACAACTTTGGACCGACGAAGTTGTAAGAAAGAAAATATCAGTTTATCAAAACTGGAAGGTAAGCCATGAGGCTACCAGTATCTGCAGATGATAGAAACATCTACCTAGAAAATCCAATAGAATCAGGAAACAAGCTTGCTAAACACAAGGTCAACTTATGAAATCAATAGTGTTTCTCTACAGTAGCAATAAGTGTCTCAAAATAACTTTCATAAAAAGATACCACTTAGAACAGCAAAACCAAAACAAACTCAAAAACAAAATTCCAAAAATGCACAACACAACAAAACAAGAACCCCCAAAATACCTCTAAAGCTGGGGCTGACAAACTATGGCTTATGGGCTACTCCAGCCAACCACCTGTTTTTATAAATAAAATTTTATTGGAACAGAGACACACACATTAAATATTCTTTATGGCTGCTTTCATGCAATGGTGGGAGAGTTGTGTGGTTTTCAACAAAACTATATGGCCCACAAAGCCTAAAGTATTTGCTATCTGGTCCTTTACAAATTTGCTGACCCCTGCTCCAGTGTATCCAGGAATTAAAATAACCAAAGGTATACCACACCTGTATGGGAAAGAAGTTTAAGCTCTATTAAAGGACAGAAAAGATCATAATAAACAGAGAAACATTCCGTGCTCTTAAAATAGATGACTAAATTTTATTAAAATGTCATTACCTCTAAGTTAGTTTAAGTCAATCATTTAATTGATGTGAGACAATTGTTTAAAATAATTACAAAATGTAACCCAAATCCAAAATCAATTTGGATTTCTTTTTGATTATTTTTATTTTTATTATATTATGTTAGTCACCATACAGTATGTCATTAGTTTTTGATGCAGTGTTTCAAGATTCATTGTTTACCTATGACACCCACTGCTCCATGCAATTCTTGACCCCCTTAGACCCATCACCTGGCTCATCCATCCCCCCAGGCCCCTCCTCTCTGAAACCCTCAATTTGTTTCTCAGAGTCCACAGTCTCTCATGGTTCATCTCCCCCTCCGATTTCCCCCCCTTCATTTTCCCCTTCATTCTTATAATGTCCTCCATGCTATTCCTTATGTTTCACAAATAAGTGAAACCATATGATGATCTACTTTCTCTGCTACCTTACACCAGTTAGAATGGCAAAAAAACAAGGCAAGAAACAACAAATGTTGGAGAGGATGTGGAGAAAGGGGAACCCTTTTGCACTGTTGGTGGGAATGCAGGTTGGTGTAGCCAGTTTGGAAAACAGTGTGGAGGTTCCTCAAAAAGTTGAAAATAGAACTACCCTATGACCTGGGAATTGTACTACTGGGTATTTACCCTAAAGATACAGATGCAGGGAAAAGAAAGGCCTTATGTATCCCAAAGTTCATAGCAGCAATGTCCATAATCACCAAACCGTAGAAAGAGCCAAGATGGCCTTCAACAGATGAATGGATAAAGATGTGGTCCGTATATACAATTTGGGTTTTTTGAGATACTCAATAATTTTACTCTAAAATTAATAAGGAAGAAATTTCTGCAAATATCTAAATTTTGAAAAGGAGGAACAAAGAGGAGAGTTACCCATTTAGATAATAAGGCAGATTACAAAGTCATCGCAAGAAAAATATATGTGATACTGGTGTAAGAACAAATCAATGGAATGGAACAGAGAATTCAGGGACAGACATTGTGTATAAGGGAATTTAATACATGATCAAAGTGGCCCCAGAAATCAATGGGAAAAGGAGACAGGGTACTGGGAAAACAAACTCACTGTATGGAGAAGAAGAGAACCCTACATAGTACCATGTTCAAAAGTGGATTGCAGGTGCATAAAACAACTAAAGGTGAAAGATAAAGCTATAAAACTAAACTACAATAATGTTGGAGATTTGTGTCCACAGGGAATGGGACTTCTTAAATAAATCTCCAAATCAAAAACAAAAGCAGAGGGGGAGAAAAGGTGCGGGGGAGAGAGAGAAATTTGATTTTATAAAAGTTAAGGATTTCTGTCCAATGAAGAAAATGTGGACAAAGTAAACAGTCAGATGACAAACCGGGAGAAAAATATTTGCAGTGTCAAACTACAAGAAACTCCTGCAAATAAGAAAATGTTCCTTGGTTAGAAAAAAAAAAAAAGGGGGGGGGCTGGAGAACTAGGAATTCACAGAAGAAAGCAAATGAGTATAAGGGATATGAACATATGCTCTAAATCATTAGTAATTAGTAATTAGAGAAATGCATATTAAAACAAGAACTATCATTTTGCACCTATCAGTTTGGCAAACATCAGAAGAGTGGATAACAGCCTATGGGAAAATAAGAACCATTATACATTGCTGGAGGGAGTATGGGGTATAGATTGCCGCAGCTCTTCTAGGGAGAAATAGGGCACCTCTTAAGCAAATTAGAAATCTGTATATCTTACAACCAGAAGTTGCACTTTTTTGGTTTCATGTCCCAGAGAGTTCTCATAGAGGTCTGTAAGATGGTTGCATTGAGACGTGCTCATCACAGTGTTATTTGTGGGAGTGGGGAGTCAGGCGTCATCCAGATGCACACCACTGGAAAGCCCTTAATCACACGTCAAAGGTGCAGCTCATGGAACCCCGGGCAGTAATCAGAAGCATCTGACCAGTTGTACACAGGCACACGGATAACTTAAAAACATAGCGCTGAGTGAGGAAAAACACTGAGGGCATGTAAATGAGAATGAGGGACGGGACTGGAAGAATCAATATAATACAACAAGAGCAAGACCTTGCATGGACCAATGAAGACAACATGTCACAAAGGGGATAATGAACTCAATCTTCTGCCACCCAGCGTCCTTTGCTGAATGCCCACTGCCATCTTCTCTCAGCCTCACTGACGTTGCAATGCTGAGCTTTTGCTGGGAAAAAGTCTCTTTGAAATGTCCTTGCTTTTGCCTGTATTGTGAAAGGGTAGGATTTCCTTCACTTCTCAGCTCTTTTGGGTGTCACTGTCAGGCTGATCCGATTGAATTTATAGCTACCAGATATTTCTTTCTTTTCTGGTCTGTTGCTGACACTGATCACAGACTCCCAATAGACTGTGGAATGATTATTTTTACACATTTTCTTCAATGGTTTTGTAAGAAGGAGAGGTAAATGTCTGTGTTCACTCAATTATTTTTAATCATAAGTCTGAAAGATTTATTATTTACTTTTTAATTTTGTGCTTCACCACTCCTAATCTAAATTTCAAACCCAGGGTTGTTGGAATAGCTATCTTAAATATTTTAAGTTGGGCTTCTGAGAAAATTGCTTTAAATTCAGAACTCCAACAAGTTTAGACAGATCTACTGTTTGTGGGTTTTTAATATGCCCTCACGCTCAACATCCTGAGTACAGATTTGAGAACACTAAGCTATCTTTAAATTGCTTTAGTACTTGAAGTGAAATTAAATTCATAAATCAATAAAGAAAAGAAAGCAAAAATGCATAAAAGTGGTGATTTATTTATGCATTAACTGCTAATATTGACACATCTACTTTTCTAAATTCTGAGAATTTTCTAAACTTGTTGATTATTTTAATCTTATTGCTACTGTGCTTTTAAATGTAGTTTTTTAGAATTAAATTTTTAATGGAAATATAACATTTTTAAAAGTGCACAATTCATAAGCACACAGCTTGATGAATTTTCAGAGTAAATAGATCCATGAGTAATCACCCAGTAGATCATGAAATAGGCTTTACTAACACCATAAAAGGGTCCCCCACATGACACCCCCTCCCCCGCCCCGTTCACTTAGTCCTCTTGTCAAGGTGGCCAGTATCCCAACCAACTTTTTAAACCTTGGATTCGTTTTGCCTATTTCTGAACTTCAAATAAATGGGACCAAACAATACAGACTCTTCTTTTCTGTCTGGTTTCTTTCATTAGACATTATGTTTGTGAGATTTTTCTGTGTCACTTGGGTAGATATAGTTCACTAATTTCCTATTACTGTATTGGATTCCACTGTATGAGCACAGTACAGTTTATCCTTCTAATGTTGATGAATATTTGGGTTATTTCCAGTTTTTGGTGATTAAAAAACAGTGCTATTATAACTATTCTTGAGCTGTCTTTTGATGCACATACATGCACACTTCCGTTGGTTATATACCTAAAGGTGAGAGCTCTGGGTTATAGGAATACATATGCTTAGCAACAGTAGATACCAAATAGTTTCCCAAAGTCACTGTACCAATCGATATTTTTGCCAGCAATGTATGAGAGTTTTAGTTACTCACATTTTTGCCAGTACTTGATATTGTTAGTCTTTTATACTTCAGCCTTTTTATTAGGTATGTAGCTGTATCCCACTGGGGTTTTAACTTGTATTTTCCTGGTGACCAGTACAACTGAGTACCTTTTTATGTTTATTGCCGATTTGAATATCTACTTCTTAGAAATGCTAATTTAAATCTTTTGGCCCATTTTTCATTGGATCATTTTTCTCTATTTCTCTTTCTTTCTTTCTCCCCTCCACCCTTCCTTGGAGTTTCTTCTTCCTTTAACAATATACTCTGGGTATAAATCCTTCCTGTTTATACATGTTGAAATATTTTCCCCTGTTATGTGGGATTTCTCTTCTCTTTTTTAATGCCACACAAGCTCTTCATTGTAATGTAGTCCAATTTATGCAGAGTGTAGTATATAGTTTCTTTTCTCTAGTTTCCAGTTTTCTGCCCAAATTTTCCATTTGTAATTTGATTTCTTAAACATGTTATCTGGGCCATTTCAAAATCTGTGTCTTAGAACTCTGGATTCCCTGTGGGTCTTTTTCTGTCTTTGTTAAAAATCATGGTTTTCAGTTATATATTACCTCCTTAAATGTCTGATTATTTTTTTCAAATTTTTAAAATGATTTTCTTTATTTATTTGAGAGAGAACAAGAGAGAGAGGGATCACAGAGGAAGAGGGAGAAGAAGACTCCCTGCCAAGGAGAGAACCCAACATGGGGCTCGATCCCAGGACCCTGGGATCATGACCTGAGCCAAAGGCAGACACGCAACGGACAGAGCCACCTAGACACCCCTGTCCGATTATTTCTGACTGAAAGCCACATATCTGCACTAAAAATGTTCTGGGTGTTTTGATGCTGTACATC
Source organism: Lontra canadensis (assembly GCF_010015895.1). NCBI lineage: Eukaryota > Metazoa > Chordata > Mammalia > Carnivora > Mustelidae > Lontra > Lontra canadensis. The sequence goes on from NW_022631110.1 coordinate 4,344,541, forward strand.
ATACAAACTCGCTCCAGAGAGGATTTATTTTCACTTTTGTTAGGTAACTAGGTTTGAGGATGATCACCTTTTCCCAGTTAGGAATCAAAGTGACTTAAAGCCGTGTTTTAATCTTTTCGAGCGCTGTTTTATTTCCAGTTCATCCTTCCTCCTACAGTGTAGCCCTTTGTGGTCCTGACTGGCAGTTGAGATATTTGCTGGGCCCCTTTTTCTGGGCCAAATTCTGTCCCCTTATGCTCTGGTATGCTTGGCTTTTCAGCCTCTCGGTTGCTGCTTTCAGGATTGTAATTGGCAATCGCCTGGGGTAGGGAGGGGATGTATTCCCAAATGCCCTTCTCAAGTCTCTTGGCTTCCACCATCTTCTGGATCCTGACTCTGCAGATCCTCACTGCCTTAGTAGTCCTTTTGACTCGTTCAAGCTTAGGTTTGTTTGTTCGTTTGTTTTTCAAATCATTCCCCACTGCCCACCCGCCAAGCTTTTCTAATTGTTTTCAGCGGGATTGTTGGTGCAAAACGATCTAGTCAGCTATTGCTCCAGAGGAAACTTTAAAGAATAGAAGCCTGATTGTACCTTGTCTCTCCCCAGAAACCTTTATTATATCCTAATCTCTACCCACTCCCCACTCCTTCCTTTATTTTCGCTTTTTCTTCCTGAACCGGTCTTATGCTTCCATGAGTTTCCTATATTTTGCCCTCTGCCTGCTGTTCTCTTCTGTCCCTGCCCCCTTCGCCACTCCTCCCGCCTCAAAAACATCTCTTTCCTTCATAACCTGAGTTCTGTTTTATCTCCTTCCTCAGACTCTCTTTGTGTTTGGCCTCTTATTTCATACACACTATTTTAACTGTAACTCTCAAGCAACCTTATAATTATTTGTTCCTATGTCTGTTTGCTTTGCTAGAATGCGAGACTTTTTTGGGCCCCGACCGTGTATCATTCATCTTTTTTATTTCCAGCTGCCTGCGGCAGTATTTAGCACCAAAGAGGCATCAGAGAAACGTTTCTTGGGCCAAAATGAGTTGGGGCTACAAGAACAAGGGTGACTGAAAGTCTGATTTGCTGCTGAGGTTCCTGCCTGGTCTGTCTCATCTCAGGAGACTCAGTGAGGCCCTTATGTACGAATGGCCACTTGAAATGTCTCAGGTTTCTGTGTGTTTGATTGCCTCCTTTTATACAACTGGCTAATTACTATCCCTCACTGTCTGTCGTGTAATGACATTACAGCCTGGCCAGTGCCTCCTACCCGGCCTGATGTTAAAGCTCTGGAGATCTCTCAGTTCCTGTCTGAATTGCTCAAAGTCCAAACTTTAAGGGACAGAATCCTTGATTTTGTTTCAAGCATTTGTTCTTATTAGATCTCCATGGTTCTTCCCAAATAGTTTTCAAGCTATCCTGCTTCGCAGCAGAAAATGGACATCTTCTGGGTCGAGTGTTACCTGAAAAAGTCTTTCGTACTGTGTAGAAGTCATCTTCTCCATGCTTAGCCCCAGGATTTTGAACAGCAAATGGTCCCCTTTGCGGGTGTGTGGGGTTTGCTAGCTGATCGTTGCACAGCATTTGGCAGGCATGTCTCCTGAAACCCTTGCATGTTAATTTAGTATTAATAAATACTAAAGGTAGAATGTGGCTCAACGTATTATTTATGGATTCATGTTCATTCTTCCAATTTTCAAAACCGCTTTGAGGCAGGGCAAGTGATATTATAAAACAAGGACCACAAAATAAAAATAATTCTCAAATGGAGAAACACTCAAGCCAGAGCTCCTCGCTCTAAGAAGCCACAGATTCTACCTACTTGGCGGCTAGGGGGGGAAACAAGATTGAGAGAAACTGAACAGTCTTTGTAACTTGCATTTTCTCCAGCTATAATCACTCAGCTTCTCTAGAGAAACTAACAACATCTTTATGAGGACACCCTAGAGAAACTGTTGACTGAGTTCTTTGTGTTAGGGGTTTTTAGTAACATTGGAAACATTTGTTTAAGTGCTTTACCAGAAAAAGTACTAGGATTTCTGGAGTTCTCTCTTCTTGGCCCTCAGTGAAAGCCAATGTTTAGTGTTAAAATACTGTTTGGTAAAGACAGTTCTCGAGTGAGGGGAAAGTAGGCTAAGCACGTAGGTTTTCTGATGAGTTAGCTTAACCGAACGACGGAACTGGAAGAGCTTTGAGAAAGGCCTGCTAACATCTTGGAATCAGTTTCTAATCCCAGCTAAATCATCTGACTTTTGAAAAATAAAAGATGTTACGAATCTCCAGTTTTGGAAAAAGTGGTAGAAATATTTACATAGGTGATTAAAGAAAACAGCTTAATTGATTCGAGTAATAATAGTTCAATTCCTTCTTTTGTCATGAAAATGAATGATGTCAGATATGGTTTGAATTACTGTTACGCTTTCTGTGGGATTTAAATTATCATTAATAACCACTACACACAACAGGCACTGTGACGGATGCTGAAGATGTGGAAGCGAACATGACACGTACCATACTTAAACATAACAGCACATGTAGATGTTTAAAGGGTGTATAATATATCAGCTCTGTATTGCTGCTGTAAAAACTTACTACAGGCTTGGCGGCTTCAGACACACAGTTCTGGATGTCAGAAGTCTAGAATGGGTCTCAGTGAATAATATTAAGTTGTTGGCAGGGTTGCATTCTTTCTGGAAGCTCTAGGGGAGAATCTGTTTCCTTGCCTTTTCCAGATTCTAGAGGTTTCCTGCCTTCTTTGGCTGTGGCCCCCTTTTGGCCATTATATCACTGCAATCTTTTCTCCCATCATCACATCTTTTACTCTGATGGTCTCCCCTGCCTCTCTCTTATATAAAGGCCCTTGGTATTATACTGGACTCACTTGGATAGTCTAGAATATTCTTTAATCAGTCACATCTGGAAAGTCTCTTTTACCATTCAGGCAACACATTCAGAGGTTCCAGGGATTAAGATGTGGGCATTTTAAGGGGGTCATTATTCTGCCTGCCACATATTATAAGCACACAACAATTGCCATGGTCTTTATTTTTATTTATTTGTCTATCACTGGCCATGGCCCTTACAAACATGGTCAAGTTAAAGTCTAATTCACAAACTTTCCATCCTAAAAATGGGACAATCTCTCACTGGGATGATGGTTATCAAGATTAAATAATGAGTGAGTGTGCAAGCATTTACCACCCTACCTGGCATATAGTAGGTACTTCATAAATGTCAGCTGAATGAAAATTTATAGTGTGTCAACTTGGATTGATCAATTTTAACTTTAACCAGTATACCTTGCTCATGCAACATGTTAACAATAGAGGAAAGTGGGAGGAGGGCCATGCTGAGGTAGAAGGAAGAGGTACTTGGGAACTCTGTCCTATTTGCTCTTCACTTTCTATGTAAACCTAAAACTTCTCTAAAAAATAAATCTGGTATTAAAGAAAACTTAAATCTAATATCTGAAACCTGTACACTGAAGAGAGCTCGAATCCAACTTGTCAGACTCTGGACAAAGGGAAATTTTAAAAAAATTAACATATAATGCATTATTTGTTTCAGGGGTACAGGTCTGTGAATCATCCGTCTTAAACAATTCACAGCACTCACCATAACACATACCCTCCCCAATGCCCATCACCCAGCCACCCCATCCCTCCCACCCTCTCCCCTCCAGCAACCCTCAGTTTGTTAAGAGTCTCTTATGGTTTGTCTCCTTCTCTGGTTTTGTCTTGTTTCATTTTCCCCTCCCTTCTCCTATGATCCTCTCTTGTTTCTCAAATTCCAGAGGGTAAGTTTTTATTCTTCTTTTAGGCTGGTGCATATTTTTAAGAGAAAATAGGAAATGTGGCTTCAGCTAATACTAGCTTTGTGTCCCTTATTTGAGAACTAATCATATGGTGAAATATCACATGCTTTGGCATTATCTTCGGTAAAACATAAGGGTGAAGACTTAAAAATAGAAAAATGGAAAATCTCAACAATAATTCTGGTAGAAACGACTTGTAACTATTTAACACCTTATTTTTATTTCTGGAACGCTTTCCATTTGAAAAGCTCAAATTACTTGGGACATGTTAGCTAATTCTTAATGGTAGCAGATGTATCTGGCATGGTGAGGGAATAGGTAGTAGCAAGGAAGGGAAAAGGGGGAAATGGGGCAGGTGTGACAAGCTAAGGTTTGTGTTTGGAAGCAGTTCTTGGCAAAGGTGAAAATATTTTTAGGTAATCTTTTTTTTCCCCCCGTGAAAGTCTGTAATACTCTAAAATTTGCTCTATTCTTACAGCTTAGAAATAGAAACCTGGAAATAGAATGACTGTACTTTGGTAGTTATTGTGGGCTGGAAAGTGAAAGCCAAGAGTGGTGGTTCTGAAACTTTTACTTTGTGATTTCCATGCCTCACCCCCTCTGGCTTCCCTGAGCCCCAGAGGCACATAACAACAATTTTCTGCTTCCTTCCACTTCTCCTCCCATACCCCCTCCCCACACCAAAACAGCTGTATTTAAACTTTTATTTGCATCACCACTGCATAACAGCGATTTAGAATACTATTGTGCTATTTTCCCTGATCAAATCTCAGCAGATTTCAAACCTTGGTCAGAAGATGGTACTGGTGGAAGATTCAGGTGGCAAAGGAGACACATTTCTTCCTTTGAATCATTCACTTAACAATTTTTTTTAACCGAGGACCATTTCAGTAAGCTATTGGTGCTAGACATTAAAGATAGAGCAATGAACAACCAAGATATAGCTTCTGCCTTCTGAATCTTATGGTTTAGAGAAAGAGACAAATAGTAAATAAGGAAACTAATATGTAAATTAGATAATTAAGTTTACCATAAGTACTAAGAATGAAATAAACAGGATACCAAGGCAGAATGTAATAAGAGCTAGTTTAGAAGAAGTGGGGACTTGGTGTGGTTGAGGAATACAAGAAGGCTAGTGTGACAGGAACATGGCAAGGTGGGGCAGGCTTTCATTAAATGAGTTTACGGAGGTAGACACTTTTCAGTGATACTTAGGACTTTAGATTTTAAGAACAATGGGAAATCATGAGAGGGTTTTTAATGATGGCAATACATGGTTTGATTTATGGTTTAAAGATTACTCTGACTTCTGAATTTTTAGAAGAGGCCCAGAATGTTAGAAGGGAGATCTTTTAGGAAATGTTCATCATGAGAGGTGATGATGGCATGGACCATGGGGAACAATGCTGATGGACAGATTTGGGATGTTTTAGAGGTAGGGTTGGAAGGAGAAGTTGTCAGATTGGCTGGGGGGTTGAAGGAGAGAAAAGAAACTTAGGTGATCCTAAGGTTTGGCTTGACCAGCGGCGTGACTGATGGTGCCATCTACCAAAATGAGAAAGACAGATGGAGAAATGGATTTTGTAGAGGGAGAATGTTATGGATTTTTGGTCTAAGTCAGTAATTTAGAGGACCTTTTAGAGCAGCCTATCTAATTTCCAAGGGGATATGTCTTGTTAGCAGGAGATACACTTTAGGAGTATTAGAATATCAATGGTATTTCAAGCTATTGGACCGAATGAGCCCACTGATGTAAGACAGAGAAGAGGATTCTGGGGCTTATAAACTTCCAGAGATCAGTTGGTGAAGGAGGAACCAGTTAGGTCACCAAAACCACAAAAAAATTATTCAAAAAGGAGGGAGTGATCAACTGTGTTGAGTGCAGCTGGGAGGACATTAGATTTGAGGACAGAGAGGGGACCATTGGCTCTGGTAAGATGGAGCTGGTTGGTGAATTTGGCTGGAGTGGTTCCAGTGATGTGGTGGGGAAAGAAACCACTTTGTAAAAGAGTGAATGGGAGAGGAAGAAACGAGGTAAACAGATATAGACACCAGTTTTGGCTTTTGCAGCCTTAGTGTCATTATCTATTTAAAGTTTGTTGGATTGCCTCGGAGCAATCCTGGGGATGGGCAACAGTATGGAGGAATGGAAGAATTTGTGTTCTCTATTTGAGCAGTATTTTTCATAAAACACTAATTCAAGTGTCTTTGTCAATATATTTGTATTAGGTGGTCTCTTGACTTTGTTTTTAGGGTGACAGGTGAATCTTGTCTTTAACCCTTGTCTCTCTTCTCTCCTAATTTTTCCCATTTCTCCCTCGAAGGAAATATTTGTTTGCGTGTTCATTCTGTATGTGCTCCATACACAACTAACATATTGCCTTTTAGTTCTTCCATTTTCCTCTCCTTTCATAAACCTAAATGACATTCTCTTTTTTGTAGTTATATCCCATGTGCCCATTACTTTTTCTTTTCCTGCCTTTTTTTTCTCTTGGGTTTTGTACATAGTTACTTTGGCTAGGTAATTTTTGCATGTCCATTATATTGCTAAAATGGTCACATTTTCCCCAAATGAGAACACAGTCCTGGAAGAAGGTAGATATTCATGGAACAGATTGTAGGTGGTTGCTAACTCTAGAGTGAGTATTATGTTTGATTGGTTTCCTTTCAGTTAACTCTTATTATTATGGTCAGTGATAAATGACATCTAAGACTAGATCAGACTGTAAGAAGTGAATAGAGCATTCTGTGGGACATGGAGGAAAGTACAGTTTGCATAATGTAGTTGAGATTGCTATGCCTTCTCATCTTCCCAGGAACACTTCTGGATTACATAACTAAGTCTCCCTTGCAGCTGTATGTGGCCATGGCACTGAATTTAGGCCAGTGGAATAAGAGTAGAAGTGATGAATGGATAAAGAAGATGTGGCATACACACACACACACACACACACACACACACGCACACACAATGGAATATTACTCAGCCATAAAAAAGAATGAAATCTTGCCATTTGCATGGATGGAACTAGAGAGTATTATCCTAGGCAAAATAAGTCAGTCAGAGAAAGGCAAATACCATATGATTTCACTTATATGTGGAATTTAGGAAATAAAGCAAATTATCAAAGGGGGAAAAAAGAGAGGCAAACCAAGAAACAGACTCTTAACCCTAGAGAACAAACTGATGGTTACCAGAGGGGAGGGGTAGGGGATGGGTTAAATAGATGATGGGGATTAAGGAGGGCACTTATGAGGAGTGGGTGTTGTATGGCAATGTTGAAGTACCAAATTATACACCTGAAACTAATATTACACTGTCCGTTACCTAATTAGAATTTATATAAAAACTTAAAAAAAAATAGAAGTCAAATGAGCAACTTCCAGGCTTGACCTCTAAAAACTTCTAGAATGCTTCTCTATGGTCTCTTTTTCCTCACATTCCAGAAAGGTGCTCAGGATCCAACAGTACCTGCCAAGATTTTGGAGCTGGTATATCCATGAGATGAAAGGAGTCCGGGTTTCTGAAGACAATGTGGAAGGAAATCTTATTCCTAAAAATGCACTCTTTGAACTTCACATGAGCAAGAAATCAACTTAATAAGCCATTAAGCTTTTGGGGTCTGTTTGTTACAGTTGCTGATGTTACTGACTCTAACTAATACATATTCATTGTGTGATTTTTCATTCTGCCTCACTCACTCTCTTGGAGTGTCCTCTTCTCACTTTATCAAGTTTGACAGGTACTTTGATGACCTGTTTTCTATTTTTTTCTGACCATCTGAGCTTGAGGCAATCTCTGTCTCCAAATTTCTGAAGTGACTATTAGCTTTATGGTCTACTGGGTGAATAATGAAAAGACCCTAAGCTCTTAATACCTGTGTTACTTTGGATAGATTACTTAGCCTCCCTGAGGTCACTTTGCTTTTCCTGAAAAAAGGGCATAACAATAGCCCATGCCTCATAAAACTGTCATGAGATTTAGATGGAGCAAGAAATGCAGAATACTTAGAACTTTATCTGGCATATAGTAAACACTATTAGTAGGGTCAATCTCCTACCAGTTTGGCTTAATTCTGTACACTGAATTCCTAACTTTGTCAAGCACTGGGCTTGTGCAGTAGTTATCACAGGGAAGGATATGCTATTCTCACAGTTTCCTTAAAGGTAACATTTGTTAATGCATGGATGCAACTTGTCTTCAGTGGCATTTATTGAGCATCTAATGTATATCACAGATTTGGCAATTTAATTTTGGGTATATGAATATGCCCCCAAAGAAGTAAATTACTTTCCATGCCCCTATAAGTCAGCAGATCAAATCATTTAACACCAGTTTGAAGAATTGTTTAAGAATGTGTTGGTTTCTTCTCCAGAGCTGAATTCCCATAGGTTTCAAGGGTTAAAAAAAATCCCTTCCCTCACAGGGCTACTGTGCAGATCAAATGCAGCATGTAGAATTGCTATGTACATTTGAAAGTATAGAGCAAATGTTCATGAAGATATCAACTTTCAGATCTCAAAGTTCTTAAATGAAGTTTTTAATTTTGTATGATTTTCTCTTCTCTCCAAATTGAGTATAAGGTTTTTGTAGCTGAGGTGTGCGTTCTTTACCATAAACTTTTATGGTTTAAATTTTTGCATGATGTTTACCATGAAAGCTGTTGACTCTTTCCCTCTCTGCTGGTTTTCTGCAAAGTAGTACCCATATATGCAGTGGGGGATTTGGCTACATTGGTTTCAAGAGGAGAAACCTGTTTTAGGCATATTTTTAAAGGCCTATTGTTTAAGTGTTTAAGGCATATTGCTAAGTGGAACATATACTTTAAAAACATATACTTAATTATCTGAGCAAAACTATCTTAAATTTTAAGCACCAGTTTTCAATGAAGAATCTGACAGGCAAGGAATGATTACTGAGCTCTTGTCTGGTCTGTGCATCTGTACACACAGTGTTGAATAAGCTGTTAATCCTTCCATCTTTACATGATATTTTAGGGATGCTCATGGTGAGGTCATACATATCCATTTCTGTAGTGTTCTCCCACTCTACCCACTCACCATGTGTTCTGGTGCTGTGATATTTTTGTCCACTCTCATAGTACTCTCTCCTTCTTACCTTATCTCCCTCCCCCAAACCCTCGAAAAAGAAAGTTGATTCTTCTTTTTTTTTTTTTTCACAAATTGAAAATGTGACTGAGACTAGGAATGAGGGCATTGCTATTTTTTCTTCTCCACTTCAGGTTGGTGTCAAAATGACTCAGAGTAAACAGCCTGATATTCTGTAAAAACAACTCCTCAATTGAAGAAAAAACCATATCAATGATAAGAAACAATGTTTGTTTTCCTGGAAGAGATTTTTTTTTTTTATATTCCCAACTTTCACTTTCTGCTGTTACTGGCTTTTATGCAATTTAGGTCTGTAGGATTTTCTACAGGAAAAAAAAATGATCAATTCATGCTTTTCACAATGATGTAAGGTGTGATTTAAACTAAGATATATTTGTATTGGATTGAAATAAAGTTTTCTTTATTGTTAATTTAGCACCAGGGACAGAGAAATGACTTCTTTCTCTCTCCCCACTTTCTCAGTTAGCTAGCAGTGGCACATTCACCTGTAAATAACAGTTTCTTAAGCTCACAGTTCATCTTACCTTTATGTTAAATAATTTCATGTCAGGTCTTACCCTGGGACTACTGTCTCTTTGTATTTACTCTTTAAAAAAATATTCTAGGTATCATTTTTTTTTCAGCTATAGGTAGTTTGAGATGATGTAGATTTCCATTTCATGAATTAACTATTTCTCAAACTCTATTCTCTAAATTAAAAAAATTCGAAATTTTTATAGATTCACAGGAGTTGCAAAAGTGGTGCAGAGAAATCCTGCATATCCTTTACCCAGTTTCCCCCAATGTTGGTAGGGTTGCAAGATAAATAAACAGGATGCCCAGTTACATTGGAAATTCAGAAAAACAATGATTATTTATATTAGTATAAGTATTTTTAGTGTATGTATGTCCGATCCAATATTTGGGACAGACTTATACTACAAATGATATGTTGCTTATCTGAAATTTGAATTTAACTAGGTTTTTTTTGGGGGGGGAATTAAGCTCTATCTAGCTAGGGATGTAGAATCAGATTATTGTGCCTTAAATTTACTTGAAATATTTCTTTTTTGTTCAGTTATAATACCAATTGGGTACATAGTTATGTTCATTCATGTCATTTTACTTTTGAAAATTTTAAAGGAATTGCTTTTAAATTTAATTTTGTTTTATAGAATATATACATGGTTCTAAAGTCAAACTTTTTAAAAAAGATTTTATTTATTTATTTGTTGGAGAGAGAGAGAGCACAAGCAGGGGGAATGGCAGGCAGAGGGAGAAGCATACTCTCTGCTGAGCAAGGAGCCCGATGTGGGAGTTGATCCCAGGACCCTGGGACCATGACCTGAGCCAAAGGCAGATGCTTAACTGACTGAGCCACCTAGGTGTCCCCCTAAAGTCAAACTTAAGTGAATATAATTTCAATGCATTTGTTCTCCAAACTAATTGAAATGAGTTTGCTCATTCTCATATTTTTAAAAACAGATGCAATATTGTTTCCCTAGATACCACCCTTTTATGATTATTTTATAAAATATCTTTTGGAAATAGAATGATGGAAATATAGGACAGAATGTCTGATAAAGACAGCCTGCATAACACTGGATGACCTTCTTTTGAATTGCTTTAGATCAAGTCACCTTGTATTCAACCTAGAGACAACCTGGAATTTCATGCTAATTACTCTCCTAGTTCTTTTCATTTTGTACATGACTAAAAATATTTCCACAAAGTTTTTAAATGGAAAACTAACAAGGGAGTTTTGCAAATGTAAACCTAATTAAGGTGTCTGGATTTTATTTTATTCTTTTCCATACAGGTGTTTTAAAATTAAAATCTTACGAGACCCTGGCTGCTGCTGAGATGACAAGAGAATCTCCTTAGTGACTTTGGCAAAAGCCAGAAAAACAACATGGGCAGACCCAAGGAGAAGCTTCTCAAACACATCCTACTGGGCTGCTGTTATCTTCAACAATTTTATGTAGTTTTTATGTTTTGGAATTGTGAAAACAATCAGTGAATTGATATTTATTAAAAACAACTATTTGGGGTGGTGGGAATGAACTGTTTTTTTTTTCCACTGTTAATTCAATTAAAATTTAAGCATGAGTTGTTAACACAAGTCCTTTAGATATTCATGAATTTTTGAATTTTAATAAGACAAAGAGGACAGTTTAGGTCTAGCCAGTACTTATTATTATTATTTCAGGGGTACTTTTGTGTCTGTCTATCCTCTTGCCTTCCATATTTGGTGCTCTATCCTTTCTGAAAAGATAAGCCTTAACTTTTGAAATGCAAGTATCATTAAAATAATATACGCTCACTGTAGATTGTTCTTCACAGGAATTATTGAACTGTGACAGGCACGGTTCTTTACACAATTTATATAGAAAGGAAGTGAGGGAAGCAGGCTAGGAAAAAGGGGAAAAAACAACTAAGAAAGGATTGAGTGTATATTTTGTCTTCACAGACATTTTCATGGGAGCCTAGAGAATGCTGTCTCTAGAGAGGATTGTTAGCTAGTTGTCATTTAAAAATGGGTAGCTCAAATAGCTTTTAAAATAATTTTAATTTATTATTAAAGCACATGAAAGAATGAATTCTGGCAGGTAGGTATAAATGGCTGTAAAATTATATTCTTTTGACTTATCACAAACAAATCTTCAAGGAGCTTAATTCACTACAGAATAATTGTGGTTAAATTGCTTGGACCTGGGTTCACCTGAAGCTTTTGTAGGACTGTAACAAATATTTTGGAAGTATGGTCTAAAAGTCTATGATTATATAATAACACCAAAAGGTGGGGAGTATATGAACATTACTTTGCTGTACCTTTACTCATACTTTTAATTGACAGCAATTTGTAACTTGAGTCATTCTTACACAGTCCCTATCCTGGCTTGTTCTTCAGTTTTTTGCAATTGCTGTGGGCATGGCTGTGCAGGTAGCCAATACGGATTTATTGAAAACCTATGGGGTAGTCAATACTGTGCATAGAGGCTGACCAAAACAGGAAGTGTAAGCTTTTTGAAGGTGATGATTTGCCAGAAATATAACCCCATAATTCCTGTGTGGACATGTGACAGAATGTTTCCAGTTTGGGTGCCTCCCATGGTTCTATTCCTATCATTTATTTAGTCATACCACTAAGTTAACTGCATGGTTGTCAGGAATGAGGCTGCCAAAAATAATTATAAATATGTATTCATTTACTAGGGCTGCTATAACAATGTACCACAAACTGGGTGGCTTCAACAGGAATTTATTGTCTGAAGACTGGAAGTCTAAGATCAAGGTGCTGGCAAAGCCATGCTCCCTGTGACAATGCTAGGGAAGGATTTGCTCTAGGGCTTCTCTCCTAGCTTCTGGTAGTTCCTTAGCTTTTGGCAGCATAACTCTTAATTTTTTTGAGGTATAATTGCCACGTAACAGGGAAGATGACAGAGTAGGATCACCCTAAGTTTGCTTCATCCCATAGATACAACTAGATAACACTCATACCAGCATAAATAAACCAGGAATGGTCCCCAAACTGGCAGAACAAACTTCACAACTAAAGACGGGGAAGAGGCCACACTGAAGAAAGTAGGAAGGGTGAAGATGGAGCCTGGGAGCAGAATAGACTATGGCTATCCATGGTGGGGTGGGAGACTGTGGTGTAGAAAAGGTGGAAAACAGAATTTCATACTTGGTAGCCCATGAATGAGGAGGATGATTCTCTGTAATATTTGCCTTTGAAAGTGAGAGGGGCTGAATTCCATGAGTTCTTAAAACCAGGAGGACTAAAACCCTGGAATTTTAAAAATCAGTCAGCTCTGCTCTGGGAGAGCCTGGAAGGCCTTAGGAAGCAGAGTCCATGCCCTTAAGAGACATGAAAAACAGCCCATGTAGATACAGTGTAGAACCAGTAGTTTGGAAAACACCAGGGGGCAGACAGGAGGGAGAATGATTTGCTCATCCCAGAACCTGGCCAGGAGAGACAGGGATCATGGCGAGACTCCTCCAGGAACAAAGGAACTGACAGGCACGATTTCCCTCCCTGTTCCAGCGTAAGAAAAGGCCACCTGTGGGAACCAGTGGGGCAGCCACACTCCTTTCTTAACTTGCTTATACCAAGCCCTGCCCCTGTGATTCGGTGAATCTGTCCTTCCTAGTCATGCTGTCCTGAGTCCCAGCTCTTTGGGCCCCTTCCCCAGAAGGCTGGTGCAAACCTTGCCAACACCACATCTCCTGACTTGTGCATTTTGTGAGACCTCAGTTCCAAAAGCTATGGGGGCAGGTCTCCATTCACAAGCTGACCACCCTACACCTTGCTGCCCACAATAGGCAAAGAGAGACTCTGCAAACAACTGGACTGAAGGAGAAAGAGGCCAAGACTCAACAGTAGAGCACATGCAACACACTCTCTAGAAGACACTCCTTGAAGCAATAGATCCTGGGAAATAAGGGACACTGTAATGCAGGGCACTATAGGAGCTCTTCTTCATAAGCCTATTAATCTTAAGAGCAAGAGAAGTAGCTGACTTTTCTAACACACAGAAACAGATATACAAGGTCAGACAAAATGAAGAGACAGAGAAACATCTCCCGAATGAAGGAATAGGACCAAACCACAGCAAGAGACCAAAGTAAAAACAGATATAAGTAACATGTCTGATGGAGAATTTAAAGTAATGATCATGAAGATACTCACTGGACTGGATAAAAGAGCGGAGGACACCAGTGAATCTTTTAACACAGAGATAAAAAAAGAACTAATCAGAGATCAAGAACACAATAAATGAAATAAAAAATACACTCGATGGAATAAATAGCATGCTAGATGAAGAGGAATGAATTAATGACCTGGAAGACAGAGTGATGGAAAGTAACCAAGCTGAGAAAAGGAGAGGAAAGAAAATTAGGCAGATTTAGAATAGTCTTAGGGAACTCAGTGACTTCATCAAATATATTGACATCCACATTATAGGGATCTCAGAAAATTTATTTGAAGAAATAATAGCTCAAAATTTCTCTAACCTGGGGAAAGAAACAAATATCTAGATCCAGAGAACCCACCCCCCGCCCTGACCAATTCAGCCCAAGGATATCCACACCAAGTCACATAATAATTAAAATGGCAAAAAGTAGCAACAAAGAAAATTTCAAAAGTAGCAAAAGTAAATAAGATAGGCACATACAAAGGAAATCCCACTCCCCCATAAGACTATTAGCTGATTTTTCAGCAGAAACTTTGCAGGTCACAAGAGAATGGCATGACATAGTCAAAGTGCTGAGAGGGAAGAATCTATAGGCAAAATTATTCTGTCCAGCAAGGCTATCGTTCATTCAGAATAGGAGGAAAGATAAAGGGTTTCTCAGACAAATAAAAGTTAAAGAATTCATGGCCATTAAATCAGCCTCAGAAGAAATATTAAAGGGGACTGGAAAGGAAGGCCATAAGGGAGAGTATGAAAAGTAAAAAACACAAAAGCAAAAATAAAGGATCAGGGACAATGTATAGAAACAACCACAAAACAAGTAACAAAATGGGGCGGGAGAGTGCCTGGCTGGCTCAGTTGGTAAAGTGTCTGCCTTCAGCTCTGGTCATGATCCCAGGGTCCAGGGATGGAGCCCCACATCAGGGTCCTTGCTCAGAGGGGAGTCTGCTTCTCCCCTGCCTGCTGTTCCCCCTGCTTGTGCTTGCTTTCTCCCTCTCTCTCTCTCTCTCTGTGTGTGTGTGTGTCAAATAAATAAATAAAATCTTAAAAAAAGGAGAAAAAGTGGGAATAAATACATACCTATCAATAAGTAATTTGAATGTAAATGGATTAATTGTTTCACTCAAAAGATAAAAGTGACAGAGTGGATAAAAAATAAGACCTATCTATATGCTGCCTACAAGAGGTTTATTTCATACCAAAAGACACCTACAGATTGAAAGTGAGGGGTTGGAGAAGCATCTATCATGTAAATGGATGCCAAAAGAAAGCCAGGGTAACAATACCAGTGAACAAAATGCACTTTAAAACAAAGACTGTAATAAGGGAAAAGAAGGACACTATATAATAATAAATGGGACAATCCAACAAGAGGATACAACAGTTGTAAATATTTGTGCACCCTGCGTGGGAGCACCCAAATACATAGAACAGTTAATAACAAACATAAATAATCCATAGGAATACAATAATAGTAGGGGACTTTATCACCCCACTTACATTGATGGACAGAGCATCCAAACAGAAAGTCAACAAGGAAACAGTGGCTTTGAACGACACACTGGACCAGATGGATTTAACAGACGTAATCAGAACTTTCCATCCTAAAACAGCAGAACACACATTCCTTTCAAGTGCACATGGAACAATTTCCAGAATAGATCGCGTTAGGACACAAAACAAGTCTCAACAAATTAAAAAACCAAAGTCATACCATGCATCTTCTTCCCACCACAACGCTATGAAACTAGGACTTAGCCACAAGAAAAAATCTGGAAAGAGCACAAATACATGGAAGCTAAATAACATGGTATTAAACGATGAATGGGTCAACCAAGAAATTAAAGAAGAAATAAAAAGTTACTTGGAAACAAATGAAAATGAAAACACAACTATCCAAAATCTTTGGGAAGAAGCAAATGCAGTTCTAAGACAGAAGTTTAGAACAGCACATGCCTTCCTCAAGAAACAAGAAAAACTTCAAATAAACAACTTAACCTTATACCTAAGGAACTAAAAAAAGAAGAACAAAACCCAAAACCCAAACCTAGCAAAAGGAATGAAATAATAAAGATTAGAACAGAAATAAATGATAGAGAAACTAAAAACCAATAGAACAGATCAATGAAACCTGGAGCTGGTTCTTTGAAAAGCTCAAGAACATTGATAAACCTCTATCAAGACTCATAAAAAAGAAAGAGGGCTCAAACAAAATTACTAATGAAAGAGGAGAAATAACAACAAATACCGCAGAAATACAAATGATTGTCACAGAATATTATGAAAACCTATATGCCAACAAACTGGACAACCTAGAAGAAATGGATAAATTCCTAGAACCATATAGCCTACCAAAATTAAAGCAGGAAGACACAGAGAATTTGAACAGACCAATCACTAGCAATGAAATTGAATCAGCAAATAAAAATTCCTAGAAAACAAAAGTCCAGGACCAGACGGTTTCACAAGTGAATTCTACTAGACATTTGAAGAAGAGTTAATACATAGTCTTCTCAAAGGATTCCAAAAAATAGAAGAGGAAGGAAAACTTCCAAATTCATTCTGTGAGGCCAGTATTACCTTGAGACCAAAAGCAGATAAAGATACAACAACAAAAAAAGAACTACAGGCCAATATCTCTCATGAATATAGATGTACTGTTGGTGGGAATGCAAACTGGTGCAGCCCACTGTGGAAAACAGTATAGAGGTTCCTCAATAAGTTAAAAATAGAGCTACCCCACGATACAGCAATCTTACCACTGAGTATTTATCCAAAGAATACAAAAACAGTTATTCAAAGGGATACATGCTCTGCTATGTTTACTGCAGCATTATTTATAATAGCTAAACTATGAAGCAGCCCAAGTGTTCATCAATAGGTGAATGGATGAATAAGAAGTGGCTTATATACAATTAGAATATTATTCAGCCATAAAAAAGAAGGAAATCTTGCCATTTGCAACAACTTGGATAGAGGTAAGGAATATAACGCTGTGTGAAGTAAGTCAGTCATAAATAGACAAATATCATAGGGTCTCATTTATATGTGGAATTTAAGAAACAAAACAAATGAGCAAAGAAAAAAAAAAGAGACAAACCAAAAGAGAGATTCTTAACTGTAGAAAACAAACTGAGGATGGTTATTAAAAAGTACACTTATGGGCGCTTGGGTGGCTCAGTGGGTTAAAGACTCTGCCTTCAGCTCAGGTCATGATCCCAGGGTCCTGGGATCAAGCCCTGCATCCGGCTCTCTGCTCAGCAGGGAGCCTTCTTCCTCCTCTCTCTGCCTGCCTCTCTGCCTACTTGTGATCTCTGTCTGTCAAATAAATAAAAAAATAGAAAAAAATAAAGAAAAAAAAGAGTGAATACATTTTTTAAAAAGTACACTTACCATGATGAAAAAATTAAATATAAAAAATTTTCATACAACATTTTATTAGTTTCAGGTATATAATATAATGATTTGATATTTGTGTACATTGTGAAATGATCACCACAATAAATCTAGTTACCATCCCTTACCATACAATTTTTTTCTTGTGATGAGATCTTTAAAGATTTACTCTCTTGACAAGTCTGAATATGCACAACGATATTATTGACTGTAGTCACCTTGTGGTACATTACATCCCCATTACTTAGGTGTTTTATGATAGGAACTTTGCACCTCTTAACCCTTTTGCCCATTTAGCTCACCCCTCAATAACCCTCCCCTCTGGCAACTATCGTTCTATTCTCTGTATCCATGAGTTTATTTTGTTTGTTTATTCATTTTGTTTTTTTAGATCCCAGATATAAGGAAAATCATGTTATTTGTCTTTCTATGTCTGACTTATTTCTCTAAGCGTAAGGCCCTCTAGGTCCATCAATGTTGTCCCAAAATGAAAGATTTCTTTTTTATGGCTGACTGTGTGTGTGTATTATATATATATTTCTAGAAGGGAAGAAACAGGGGATTTCTGGGTAGAGCCAATAAGACAGTTTTTTGTTTCTATCTACTGAAGGGGCATGAAGCAATAATGTGCAGGGACACAGGTTCATGTCATACCCATGTGGCTGCTTAAGGAAAAACATTTTAATTTTTAATTGTGAATTTAATTAACATACTTATGAGGCCAATATTTTATGGGAAGAAAGAGAAGAGAAGGAGGAAGGGAGGGAGGGAGGAAGTGGAGAAAGAGAGACCTTGAAACAGGCCCTGCTCCTTAACCTACATATCCCGTCAACAGCTTTTAAAACTATCAGAGACAACTGGGGAGCTTTTTTTTTTTTTTTAAGATTTTATTTATTTACTTGACAGCGATCACAAGTAGGCAGAGAGGCAGGCAGAGAGAGAGGGGGAAGCAGGATGTGGGGCTGGATCCTAGGAGCTGGGATAATGACCTAAGCCCAAGGCAGAGGCTTTAACCAACTAAGCCACCCAGGCACCCAACTGGGGAGCTTTTTAAAACACAAGGTGGAGGCACCGCTCAGTTCCACTCCCAAAGGCGGCTTTAATTAGTTTAGGGTAGGGCCTGGAGAGCTACACCTTTGAGAACCTCCCTAGGTAATTCAAATGCACAGCTGGAAGTGATACTCACTGTTCTAGATCTTCCTTCCTTCCTTCCTTCCTTCCTTCCTTCCTTCCTTCCTTCCTTCCTTCCTTCCTTCCTTCCTTTCTTTCCTTTTTTAAGATCTGTGTTTCTTAAACATCCACGAGCAAATGAATCACCTAGGGACTTTGGTAAAATGCAGATTCTGATTCAGCGGGTATGGGGTAGGGCCTAGAGTGTACATTGCTAACGAGCTCCCTAGGGATGCCCATGCTACTATAAAATGATTGCATTATTGTGTTGCTATAAAAATTCATAGTAACGGCTGAGTACCTAGGTGATGGGGCTAGTCAGAAGTATTGCTTTCTCAGATATGTTTAAATTGATGGGTTATCAGTGGTAGCTCCAGTGTGGTGTCTACTCTCCTTTGGATTCTTGCATACACAAAGTTGATTTTGCTCTTGATCCTTGTGAAACTCACTGCCCACACTGCTGGGATTCAGTATGCTGGCCTCCTGTTTGACTAATTGTCTCAGAGGCAGCCTTTTCTTCTTGGCTATTACTGAGATACTTAAGAACCTGGAATGAATTGTGTTAACTATCCTGTGATTGGATCTTGGGTATAAGAATTGGTATACTTGGCCCAGAAGAAGGCCTCTGCAGAAGACCAAACGGGGTGTATCCAGTTGTGTAGACATCTCCTTCCCAGCTCCTGGTTCTGTAGAGGACTTTGGCTACCCCTTGCTTCTTAATGGGGTCTTTTAGACAAAAGCTACTGGGGGGTGATTCAGAGCAGTCCTCTTCATTTTCACCCCTCACCAGTCCATATGGGTAATGGGCTGTAATTCTGAATATGTCCAAACAGAGAGGGAGTGAATGGGAGCGCATTATAATGGAGGTGCAGCTTAGACGTTTGGGAACCCTTCAACTCCGACTGCTCAGCACGAAACAAAGGAATTACATTAAATAATGTTTAATCATTATTTAAGTAGGGTCACTACCATTTTCTGCTTTGGTTCTTGTTTTAGTATCCTTTGTAGTATTTAGTGTTAGAAGCGTTTGCTAACTTGCCCACTGATACACATAAAATTTCAAATTTGGGTTAATTTCCATCTCTATAATGTTATTCCTTCATGTCACACCCCCTACCACCTCCTCGCACTCATACTCTTTGCTTTCCATAGGGCACAGGGCCCATTCTCCTCAAATCTTTCTTTCTTTCTTTTTAAAGTAACAGTGCTCCTGGATAACTTTCATATCGGTTCCAGTTCCTGAACTCTGCTGGCCATTTCCAGGAAGCACACAGACCAGCGACAACCCTCCACAGTGTCTATTTTCCCCTTGGTTGATTCATAGCCAGATGTATATCTGCAGCTGACATTTAATAATACCAGAATGTTCTTAGGAGGAGGAGGAGTAGGTATCTGCTTCTGGGGACATGACTCAGAGGACTGGGGAAACCCTCCTTTCACCAAAATGCTTTTCTACCTTTTGTCTGATGCCTGAAATTCTTGCAGGAGAATTCTTTTGGTTAAGAGTCTAGTTTCTTGTGAAATGCTCTGGGAGAGGGTAACGCTCCAAACCAGAGCTTCTCAAACTTTAACATGTGCATGAATTACCTGGGATCTTGTGAAACTGCAGATTTGGTTTCAAGAGACCTAGGGTGGGGCCCATGGGTCTGAATTCTTTAAAATTTTTTTTTTTTAGTAGAGAGAGAGAGAGAAAGAGCAAGCTCGAGCAGGGGAAGGAGCAGAGGGAGAGGGACAAGCATGGAGCCCAATGCAGGGCTGGATCCTACAACCCTGAGACCATGACCTGAGCCAAAATCAAGAGTCAGAGGCTCAGCTGACCGAGCCACCCAGGCACCCCGACATGGGTCAACATTCTAGTTAGATTCCAGGTAGAGTGGCTGGTGGGTAGTCCACACTTAGAGTGGCAAGGCCAGATCAGTGGTTCTCAAACTTGGCTGCACATTAGAATCTCCTGGAGAGTTTTTGTTTTGTTTTGTTTTGTTTTGTATTACCAATCCAGAAGTCTATACCACGCCCAAGACCAGTTAAATAAGAGTCTCTGGGGGTGGGACCCAGATACAGTTTTTAACCCTTCCCAGGTGATTCCAATGTACAGCCACATTTGCGAACACCTGTTTCAAACCAGTGGTTCTGGACCCTAGCTGCTGATTGAAGTCATCAAGGGAACTTTTAAAAAATACCAATGCCTGGATCTGCCCAAGATCAATTTAATCTACATTTTACTCGGTAGGATTCAGGCATTAGTGCTTTCAAAAAACACCCTGAATGTTTTTAACCTGTGGTGAGGTTTGAGAACCACTGCTCTGTTAATCAGTCTTTGTAACTTCATGTGGATGAAATCTCTTATGGGCAAGATTGGTGGTAGCAGGGGGCAAGGAAGCAGCAGGTGGAAGGCTCAGAGAGCTGGAGGCCACTTGAAGGGCTGCAATGTGAGGAAAGCTATAAAATGGGGATGGTAAGGAGGCTGAATATTTTATACACTGTACAGTTTTTTTCCAGGGCTACCCTGGATGGTATTGGCATTAGAGGACTGAGGAAGTCTTACCATGGTCTTGTCTTTTTGGATAGTTGGCCTGAGTAGTGGGGAGAGTATGATGTGAAAGTTGTGCCTACTAACTGTAATTGTTCTCTGACTTAGATGCCTCAGCTAAGGTGACCAACTATCCCGGTTTACCCGGAACTGCCCAGTTTTAGCACTAAAAGGCCTGCATGCATCCCAGAAAAGTGCTCATGCCTGGGTGCACATGAGCATCACCCTAGCCTCACCAATGCAGCCATGATTCAGATATTGGTGTGTGTGGTCATGACACAGGAGCTGGCTATTTCTTCTGGCTGGTCAGTTGGAAGATAATTTGCCTCATTGACTCCTTAAGTGTATTTCATTCATTGCTGATGATGAGGGCTGGGCACTGTGAAGATGGTGGGAAATTCAGAGCAACTTGATCCTGAATGCATGCCTTAAGGACAGCTTGGATAGTTTATCTTCATTCTTTTTCTTTCCTTTTTTAAGACTTGTAGTGCCAACACACACACACACACACACACATCACTGTTTGGTTGGCATAGCATTGACCTACATAGGCAGGGAGACCAAATAAATTCCAAGGAGATGAGACAAAATCATGGTCTGTGCCCATGAGCTCTAGCCTGACAGATGGATGTAACCTACTCAGAGAGATTTTCAAAGCATGTGGTTTGAATGAAGAATAATGCCATGCAAAACAGATATGCAAATCTTAAAAGGAGATCAGGTAAGAGTAAAATGTCACATCAAAGCAGAATGGGGTTAATCAGGAAAGACCTTTTTGAAGATGTGAATGTCACTTTATGAAATGAGAATAATGTCACTTTTCTAAAATACAAAAAAGGCCCCCCAAAACAGCAAAAACTCAAAATAAAACAACTTGAAGTGCTTGCTAAAAGGAGTAAGTAAAAACTGGATGATTCAATGTCCATGTTCTAGTTCACAGACTTTAATATATAATCTCTGAGATAAACTACCCTCTCCACAATGGAAGTCTGGTTTTGTATGACCAAGCTGCTGGTACCTGTTTTCCTTGACTTAGAAGTTATGGAATTCCTAACTGGAATTAGGATTTGGGGGTAGACTCTAAAGCAGTGGTTCTCACACTTCAGTGTGTCTTAGAATCATCTGGAAGACTTGTTAAAGAGAGGCTGAGCCTCACCGCCAGAGCTTCCAAATTTGTAGGTCTCGGGTGGGACCTGTGGATCTCCCTCCAGGTGATGCTCATGCTGCTGGTTAAGATACCACACTTGGAGAAAGAATGAACTAGAAGACCATTGTCCTCCAGTAATTTTATAGATGCAGTAATGCAGCTCTTCCCAGACAACTTTCATTTAGAACGCCTCGACTAAACCTGAAGATTGTAAAAGGGATGAAAACTGGAAGTTGAGAAAGGTAGATGTCTTCTGGGGAAACAAACTGAAAGCATCCTTATTTTCGTTGTGGCTACAAGTAGAGCTATCCCCTAAAAATATGGTGTTTCTGGATTTTACATAGGTGCAATTTAAGTGAACCTACCACTGTGGCTCAAAAATAAAGAACATCCTACTGTTTAGAATGAATAAATAAATCTTTTCTCTTGAGGGATGGCAGGGTCACTGAATTCTATTCTGAACATATAAAATAGAATATGTCATAAAGTCTACTCTCTTCCCTGACAGGGTCCTCTCACTGGGTAATGATTGGGACAAATGAATTCCCTCACAATTTTATGCCAATGAGGTAATTTAATCAGTTGCTCAGGCAACTTTGGAAGATGCATTTCAATTAAAACTGTGTATCTTGAATTAATGCAAGATGGTTCTGTTTGCTTTCTTAAGATAGCTCAACTACAATGCCTAAAGCAAATGCTTCTAACACCTGAAGGAGAAATTTAAGTAAGGCTTAGTGGGTTCTGTTGGTGATGGATCCATCATCCATTTTCTCTTTTCTTCCTTCCCAGTAGCATTCTAATTTTGTTCAGGTATCTGCAAATCATTTGTTTGGAAGGCAATCTCAGAAAACAGTGTTAGTGGAGAAATTATAAGAGGGAAGGAAGCCAATCAAGGGAACATTATCAAGCTCCACTATGGAGCTCAGTCCTGCTGGGGCAGTGTGATGATTTGAGCATGATGTTGGGAGACAATTCTCCATGATTTTCTACACATCTTGTAACAACTTTTGTCCTGTTCTAGGTCTTCAAGGATGCTTGCATTGCAAACAGCCTTGGAATATAGAGATAATGTCTTAGTCCAGGGATACAGGACACATTTTTTTCCTGACTGGATAACAAAGAAAATGTCTTTCTCTTGGCAGGCTTGCTAGCAACCCCTTACAAGATTGGGGGTTCCTAAGCTTGGGGTCCTTCAGCTACAACACAGACACATTTTGTGCATAGCATCTACCTGGAACACTCCACATCACCCTCATGGGATTTGGGTATCAAGGGAAACCAATGGAAACATGAAGCTCAAGCTGCCTGCTGTGCTGTCATAAAGTCATTTGTCTCTGGCCCAACAGACTCACGTCTTCTCTTAGCATCCAGGAAACTGTGGCAGGCTAACCTGCTAGCTTGCAGGCAGGATAAAATCTCAGACCCTTCACAGTCCTTGACAGGTGTCTCAGACTAGTTGCTCCTAAGGGAGGATGAAGCTGGGGTATTTAACAACCTTCAGTCACTGGTTGAAGACTGCTCCAAGGAGGCAATAAATCTTCATTTCCAGCTTTTTGCATGAATGGGCTGAGTGACCTGCAACTTTGGAGAAAGTACCCAAAGAGGGGTAGACACTGCCTTTTAGAATTGGCTAGTGTACACTAAAGTAGTAAGGTCTGAAGGATATAGGTAGGCCACAAAAATGGTCTATTATATCTCCCCTGGTGTATGTGTACCTTCCTTTGGAGACCACTGGTAAAGTGTATAAAAGGGACTTGTTATAAGATAAAGCCATCAGATATAAGAGGCACCAGATCATGAAAGATCTTTGGAGCCATGCTAATTAATTTGAGTGCAATGGGGAGCCATGGTTTTGTTCAAGCAGGGAAGCTACTGTTTATTAAGCATCTACTATGTTTTAGGCATCATGCCAGAAACTTTAAATATATTAACATAAATATTAAACTTCACAGATTTTACATATAAAAAATTTTAAAGATAATATAAAGAAACTTGCTCAAAATTAAATGCAAGATTAATTTGTCCATTTATTTAACAAATGAACGTGCCAGCCCTCAAGTCCAGCTATGTTTGCTCTGAAACCAATGATCTTTTTACTATGCCACAGCTACCACTTTTCTTCAAACATTCTCTACATATGAAAAAATAAGATATAATTTACCCAATGTGAAATGATTCACCTTATGTATTGGATTGGTTTGTGACTTTTCATTTTATTTTTGAATAAAAGGAGACTTACATCTTCATCAAGCTGGTATATATAATGTGATGATAAAACAGTAATTTATTCCTTACTTAAAATAAACATTCTTAAGCTAAAGCCAAAGTCAGTTTGTAGTTGATCAATAAGTTCCTTTCATTCAAGTTCAAATATTTAGCTATTATATTTTTGAGAATCATTCCAATCCAAGTTACCTTCTTATATTACAAGTCTAGAAATTAATGTAATGTATACTTATATAGAAAAACTCCAAATATGTTGAAGTTTTCATGTTTATCTAAGTGAATCCTGTGTAGGTGATTGTATCCCAAGAGCAATCTGCATTTATGTTGATAATGATTCATAAATAAGTCTCCTCACCACTTCTAAATGCCAGAAGAACCCTTTGAGATTAAATCTGCCTTGATTTATCTTAGCTCCCATGTAAGAGTATTGAGAAATGTTGGCAAAAAATAATCCAGTTATTTTAGAGCTAAGTATGGAGATGAAAGTAAACAATGTCTACCATTTGAAAGCTAGCTAGGTGTTGAATTTTTAAAAATATTTTCTCTAGATGTTTAAAAACAATGTAGAAATTCAAATGGAAAAATTCTTTATATAGATATGCTTAGTGAGAGGATTTTGGATTTTTAATTGAAAGCTTTCTACATTACAAAGCATTTCTTAGAGTATTTTTCCCTTTATGCTTTACTTCGGTCGACCTAATGTCAGTGCTACACTGAAAAGGAGCATTAAAGATAAAACTCAAGATTTACAGTGAAACCATTATTGGAACTTATCTAGTCACCTACATACTTTTGCAAACTCACATTTTTATTCTGTCTAACAAATGATAATGTGTCTGGACTCTATTAGTTTAGGAAAATTGATCAATTTCATACGTAAGTATAACAGCATCAATTTATGACAGGTTCCAGAAGTCTTTTGATGAATATATTTAGAGTAAGCAGGCACTAAAGCTTGCCTTAAAAATCCATTCTCAAAATGTCTGTGTTTGGTTTATAATTTCCTATTCTTTTGAGGTAGGGGCCTGGAGGTGATAGACCCGACAGGAATTAAGCATATTAGTATGCTACTTCATTTGAAAATGACTTGAAATGTCTATGGAATTTGGTTGAAATCTACATCTGTGAACAAATGTTAATAACCTGTTGTGAACTGAAGGAAGTTGGTAAAGGTCAAAGCTTCCTCAGGAAACTGGAATGTCATGGTCAGCCTCCAAGAGTACCATTTTCCTTAGATTCCCTAGGTCCTAGAAAGGAAACAGCTTAGGTACTTGGGAGATGGAGGTTAATGCTCCAGACCGTGGAATTATCATACCCCTCACTTGAAGAAGGGAGACTAAAGTTGCCTTCCCTCTGTTGCGCCAGGTGTGAAAATTCACCTGAGTGGGGCGAGAGTTGAAAAATAAATGTGTGACTCTATGACCCAAGCTCGTGTTTGGGGAAGGAGGGTCATCAACTAAGGAGACAAGCTGGGCCACATGAATAGCATTCCAGGTGACATCTTAAGACCCTTAGCTTGAAGTCCTGACAGAGAGAGAGAGAGAAATCCAGAAGAGGTGGAATCGCCTAGGGCCTGCTGGCCAGAGCAGCCCTGCCTTCAGAGGAGGTATCTTTCTACTCGAGGCATAAGGCATTATGAGCGTGGGTAAAAACTGACAGAATAGGGGCTGAGCACCAGAGACTGCCTCATCTAGGAGCAGAGAATAGATTTGGCCAGCAGCGCCTAGACAGGGCTCACTTAAGTGAATGCAGCCGTGGAGATTCCCAGATCTGTCTGGGCCGCATGCCGGTGCTCCACATCCATATATACGAATGCCTCATCTCTCAGAATTCTGAAATTCAACATTTCCAGAAATGAACTTGTTGCCCAAATTAACTTTTCTTTCTGTATTCTCCAGCTCTGTCGGAGGCTAGCTCAGCCATCTGCCCAGTCAACCTGTCTATCAGTTCTTGCATCCAATCGGACCAACTCCTTAATCTTTCCATTCCCCAGACTCCATGTCTGTTACTGCTGCCTAGGGTCAGGCCCTTTTCTTTCTCTAAAGTCTACAGAGCTATACAAATCTGACTATATTACTCAACCCTTAAAAAGTCAGTGGCCTCCCCATTACTGCCTATGTAGTAAAAAGCAGTCTCCTTTGCATAGCAAAGTAGTGGGTTGGTAAACCAGTTCTATTTAAAAACAAACAAACAAAAACACTCTGGTGCCTCGATGGCTCAGTCAGTTAAGCATCTGCCTCTTGATTTTGGCTCAGGGTCATGAGCTCAAGCCCTGCCATTGAGCTCTGTGGTGGGTGTGGAGCCTGATTAAGATTCTCTCTCTCTCTCTTGCTCTCCCCTTCCCTACACCTCTAAAATAAATAAATAAACAAGCCATGATTCATAGTGATTGCAATTTCTCTAGTGTAAATACTCCTATCACGACCACTTTCAAGTTATCAGAGTTTAACACCCTGATCAGAAAATTTCTGAATATTTGACAAGTGGTTGCTAGTTGGCTCTACCACCCCAAGGGCATCAGACTCTTGAATATGTGCCGCTTGCCAACTTGCTACTGCCCTGTTCTTTGCTAAAACTTTATGCTCTGGGTTGTGGTTGTAGTTGCCTGTGTATTCCAGGCTGTTTTCCATGTGCATTCTTTCATTCATGTTGTCTTCAAAGTCCTTCCATGGTGCCACCTTTTTACCCTCTCTTGGGGTGAAACTCTTATCTCTTTCATCTTGCTAAATTCTTCCATTCCTTCAGGACTGGTTTACACGGACCCTCAAGGAGGACTTCTCTACTCTTTCTGTCTTAATCTAGGTATCCCAGGTATAGGCCAAGAGATGAAGTGTCATGATCATTTATTAGTAGGTTCCCAGGAAAAACTAATAGAGGGATAGGGAAGGGGGACTAGGAAGGGAAGGAGGACAAAGAAGTCTGCAAAATCACCATGGAGATTAACTTTGGCTCCATCCCACAGGGGACTTTTGGAGACAAGTTAGGGTACACATCAGAGTTATCTTGATCAGGCGCAAGGGGCTGGTATACTTGTATCCCCACTCCTGCTGGTCACAGGGCTGCCTCTGGGGAATTAAATTCCCAGACAGTTCAGCTCCCTGTGCATGCACGCAGGCAATATGGGCTCCTACAGCCTGAGAACTGTCCTTCAACAAAGAGACACAGTGCTGGCTTCTAGGAGTGAAAGCAGCCTGAAACTGATGTGCACGAAAATGGCAAAGGTGTTCCAGGAGATATGGGTGGGGGCACTGGCAGTGCCTGTCATCTCTCCCACAGTGCAAAACACACATACACATATATAAGGGGATACATGCTTGTGCGTGTGTGCACACACATACACGCACACACATCACACAACACACACCCTTCATGCTGGTTTGGGTTCCCCTCTTCAGATTTCTATATGGGCTTTATCACCATCAGTGCTGTTACGCCAGGTTTTAGAATCATTTCTTCACGTATCAGTGTCCTTCCTTTTGCTGTGATCACCTTGAGGATAGGAATCATTCGTCCTTGCAGTACAGTTCCAGGCACACAACAGATGCTCAATAAACATGTATAGGTTAAAAGCTTAAGAGAGGAGACAGGTGAGGACGACACAAAGGGAAGTAGTTGGGATTGGGAAGGGGAGTGGCTGAAACGGAGTCTCAGAAAGGCTGGATGGAAAGTTGAGGTACATGGATTTTTGAGGATAGCTTAGGTTTTGTCTAAGTTTTATCTAACTGCACACCCCCCACCCTGCTATGTTTGGTGTGGCCTGCACAGACACCAGTAACATAAAATAAACTTGGCAATACTGGAAAATGGTTTTCCAGACCTCCTGTGGATTAGCTTTCTGCTATTTTTCTTTCAAGAAGCATTCTAAACTATCAGGGGCAATTAGAAATTATGGGTAAAATGTTGGCATTATAAAAGCACCTATGCCTGGCATCCAAGCCGGAGGCTAGAGGAGGCTTGAATGCATGGTTCGTAGGGATTCCCTGAAGTCTGATTAGCATCTAAGTACACTTCAAACTACAACTCAGCTGCTTGCAACATGTAATTATGGATGTTGCTAGCATGTTTAATTTGACAACTAACGTAGAGGGCATACATGAAACGGGAGTTGTACCATTTGGCCAATACGTCCCCTGCTGCAGAGTTCAGTTTCACACTGCCACCAAGACCATCTGTGTGTGCCAAACAAAACCTTATGAAGATGACAGATTTTCAGAAAATAATGAGAGAGTAGTATTTCTCACCTTCTCCCATCAAATTGATAGTTCGGTATAATTGGTTAAAGTACCGTATCCACAAGGAGAATGGAATTCTAATTACCATTGTTTAAAAAAAACAAACTTCACCCTCTGATCTCAAATACGGAGATGTCTGTTTCTGGCCAATTCTGTTCTCTTGGAATTCAAGGCATTTGAACCAACTGGGGGTAACTGGTGGGCATCTGAATGGCATGATTTCAAGGAGGATGAAAGGAGGTATGATAATTATCTGGGAAAAATTATAAATATCTTAATAAGGAAAGACTAAGAAGTTTGAAAGAGAAATATAAGACTAGACCTAAAATAAATTAAAATATTGTTAAAGAATTTTGATAAAACACTACATTTAGTAAAAATCCATTATCTCCTTTGCCCCCAGTCTATTAGTGACCTTGTCCATTTCTCAAGAACTCAGGGTTGAAATTCTGAAGTTATCCATCTCTTTTAACCCCTCTATCTAGTAATGGAGGTCCTCTTTCTTATTCCTTCAAAATGTCATGTAAACAGATCTGGCCTTTGAAAAGATATCTATTAACACGGCTTTAAAGAGTTCAGGGGACATAATTTTGGGTTTGGGAGGTGGTTTGATCTTCACTAATGCACAATTCAATCTCCTTGAAAGAGGATGCCAAATCTATTGCTTGACACCTCCAGGCTTAAAGGAATTGCTTGGACAGATACTAAAACAGAAGTTCGAATGTAGGTTGGTGGAGGGAACAGGAAGAAGAAAGGTAGGAGCAGAGATAGGATATTGGTAGCAAAATATCTATTTCACTATTTTGATGAGGTCTAGTTCCTTGTGTAACCTTCCACCCCGACTTGTCCTTTTCAAGATCACATCCTTCTATCCTTTCAAATAAGTCCATCAGCCTGTCCAGAGATGTTGGACTGGTTTATCTCCATATTTCTTTCAAACCTTTTCATCAGTTCATTCCCATGTTAACTGTGATGTTCCCCCGGTTCTTTAGCTGGGCCCATCTATACGGCACTGGCTAATAAAAACAAAAATAGTGGCTTTAATCTAGAGCAGCTACCCACCCCACCTCACTCTTAGTTTCTTATCAAGTCCCCACCACTTCTTGCCTCTCTGGTCCCAGAGAGCTGGCAATGCATCACTGTCCTCCCCCTCTTGTAGTTTCGTGCCTTTGTGTTCCCAGTGGCATTGATTTCCTGGCACCCCTTTTCCAGTTTCAGTTTTGCTTACTATTGCCCTCCAAAATGCTTCCTGTCGCCTGCTCTAGCCCCCAACCCTGCATCTCGAAGGAAAGAAAGGAGAAGATGTTCTTGTCTAGTTCCCACTGCAAATCTGGGAGCTAATTCTGCCAAAAGAGCCATGTGGCATTTTAGTGAAAGACTGGCAGCATGAGAGGAAGGCGGTAGTGTGTATGACCGGCCATGTTGAAATACCCAGTTTCATAATTCCAGCCACTCTCCTGTAGCACCTGCCTTTTGACCTCTCAGCGCAGGGTTGATTAGCTTTTATAACTGGCATTGCTGGCTTGCTTTCAATATTGGCTAAAAACTTTTTTTTGCCTTGTTAGTATTTGTAGCTCTGCTGAATATTTACTTCTCAACCTGTTTCCTATTAGGACCTGGTGAATATTACCTCAAGAGAGAACATTTAGTAGTGCTTCTCACACTTAGCAACCCACATAGAGCTCCTGAGGGTTTTGTTAAAATGCAGATTCTGGGCCCCTGGGTGGCTCAGTGGGTTAAGCCTCTGCCTTCAGCTCAGGTCATGATCCCAGGGTCCTGGGATCGAGCCCTGCATCAGGCTCTCTGCTCAGCCGGGAGCCTGCTTCCTCCTCTCTCTCTCTGCTTACCTCTCTGTCTACTTGTGATCTCTGTCAAATAAATAAATAAATAATTTAAAAAATGCAGATTCTGATTTAGTAGGTCTGGGTTGGGGCCCGAGATGGCATTTCCATTTAGACCCCAGATGCTGCTGCTGCTGGTTCAAGAACCAGGATATACGTGTCTTTTGATGTCAGACTTTGCCGCCATGATTAATGAACAATAATTCAGTTTACGACGGTTGCATTTAACACCCAGGATTTTCCACAAGCACGGATACCCTACATACCTCATTTCAGAAGGTATCTGGTATATCTTTGGATCTGCAAGCAGATAATGGTCAAGTGGCAAATTTCCTTGCCCATCTTCTCAGAGATCTCTTCTGATGACTTTGAGAATGAGGAAAGACGATCACAATCTTGATCCGGAACTATTTTTGTCTGCACGGGCACTTTAGGTTGATGGTTGCCTGGAGAGTTAGAGCTGAACTAGCAGCTTTCTCACGGGAGGCATTTAGGTGTTCTGGATCTGAGACCCTGTGAGATACAGAAGTAATTAATACCAGTTGAACCTTCTGAAATGCAGCATTCTTTCAAACCATAAAAGTCCCTGTGTAATTAACACTGGTGGCAAACAAGGCAGTGACTATTTCTCATCTCCTATTTTTGATCACTCATTTCCCCCCACCTGGAGATACTTCTTTTGATTTCACCTGTTGATGCTGTATCACAGATATTTTCAAAGTCACAGCAGAGAACCTAGTAAATCCTACCTTTTTTTTTTTTTTAAGATTTTATTTATTTATTTGACAGAGAGAGATCACAAGTAGACAGAGAGGCAGGCAGAGAGAGAGAGAAGCAGGCTCCCTGCTGAGCAGAGAGCCCGATGTGGGACTCGATCCCAGGACCCTGAGATCATGACCTGAGCCGAAGGCAGCGGCTTAACCCACTGAGCCACCCAGGCGCCCCAATCCTACCTTTTTCTAGCAGGAAAATTAGCCTTAGGCATAACTGTCTTTGCAACCCTCTACCTGCTGAATATTCAGGATAAAGCAATGGGAACATCAGGAGAAGGCAGAAAATGACCCAGAGATGGCCACAGGGCCCATCTGTCATGACGTTGTATTATAAGCAATTGTCTCAACATTGATCTGCCTCCTCCCACTTTCCTCATTCTGTTCCCAAGTTCCAGAAACATTTCTCTTTCATCCTGAGACTTAGCAGATAGCTTTTCCTCCCAACTCACTGATGAAGGTGACTAAGATGTTCTGACGTGAAAGTGTATTTTGCAGCCCCAAAGTGGAACGTCCTCCCTGTTTTTTCTGCATTATCTACTCCTGTTAAGAGATGCCTTGGAATGGTGTAAACATTTTTGTTCTCATATTTAGATTCATACTTATCATTTAATGAACTAGTGCTCCCTGCTGACGCTTGAACTCACAGAAAGCAATAGGTACAGCGAATGAAGAGAGAAAAATCTCTGTAGGTAGTGGAAAGCTAAAGCACAAGTTCAGAAACTTGGAGTTTCAGGGAGTTTTGCTGACCCAGCTTTCAAAATCCTAGGGGTGATTTAATTCTTTACCTTCTCCTCTCCCTCCAGGCTGCTTTCTGTTTTTCTTTTTCTCCCCATGCTTTAAGCAGGAGACTGGGGTAATCTGGACACACAAACATTTGGTTTATTATTTTCTATCACCATGGTTAAGCCAGTGGGAGGTACCACAGTGCTGCAGTACCCAATGAATTCCCAAGTGAGCAGACCCAGCTCAAGCCCAGTTCTTCTCCTCATGAGCTCATCTTTTATCTGATGCATGAAACTAATGCTGAGATCACTGTTCCCTGCCTAGTTGCTGTTTAATTCATTTTCATGTGGCAATCCTATTATAATATCAGTACCATGAAGATTAAGTCCCAGGGCAATCAGGAGTGGTTCCGTCTTTGATAAGGTCTCAGGTTTACTTGCTTAATCTCCAATGAAGTTCTTGGCTCATCTTATTGTAAAAGCCACAAGAGTGCAATCTTTCTGTTGCTTTTTCTAGAACCCTCTGACCCACACATTCCCCGCCCCCCCCCAGGCTACTTTACTTACACTAATTAACCTTGATTCGTTTTTCTCCTTTAATACATTAAAACTCCTACTCAGATCTGCATCCAATAACATACATTTGGAATCCATCTTGGACTTTGGGGGAAAATGCCACATTTTACAAGAGGGTCCAGCCCTGATGTCTATTGTGGGGCCACCCAGCTGCATATCTCTGCGACTCAGAAAGAAAATTCAGGAGTCAGACTACTGAGTTTGTGAGCTTCCCAAAGAAAGGACCTGTATTCTCCTCGATTTCTCTCCTTTGCTATGTTGGCATGGTGAACCCTTGTTTTTGTTTCCCCAAATGAAAATGGCTTTATTATTTATGTCAGTATAAAAATAATTCATGCTTAGTGTAAAACATTCAAATAAGACAGATTAGTATACTGAAGGAAAAGAGTACCTTGAATTCTACCACTTGGAGATTAATATAGTTCACAATCTTCCAGACCTTTTTCTACATATGGACACAATTTTATGCAACTGGAATGTGCTCTTTTGGCCAGATAATACATTGTTATCATTTCAGCAAGTACAGATATTGAAATAGGTATTTATTTGCATTGGATTGAATTGCAATATGAACAGAAGCTAAAGGCTATTTGTAATTCCTTTACTTTCACCTTATTTTTCAAGGCACTCTCCCCTATTTCTTTCCTCTTCATTCCTCTCCTTCCTCTCTAACCAGGCCTCCCAGCAGCCCCTGGGGGGCAGCTTTGGCTGGGGCAGTTGCCAGGGAGAGGAAGAGAAGGAAGGAGGTGCAGGTGGTCAGGCAGCAGGAGACGCGTTCCATGCTGTCACTTCCAGGAGAATTGGCCCTCTCTACTCCTGCCAGGTGGGAGTTGAAATGACGTCAATTTCCCTTTTTATACCATCTCCTTATTTTCTATACTCTCTCCACCCTTTGCCTCCTTCCTAGGCAGCAGAAGGGAGGTATTTGCAGAGAGGTATCTGCACAATCATCAAGCTCCTCAGGCCATTCTGATTTAGGGGGTGCACAGCTCCTCTTTGAGACATGCTGCTCTACTCATTGCAGACCAGGTGCAGCTTATGGCTGAATAGGAATCACCTGGGGAGATGGTTAATAATACAAACTCCTGTACCTCATTCCCAGAGATTCTGATTTTGTAAAGCCGGATGTGGCCCAAGACTTTGGGTTTGTTTTATGTTTTTAAAACAAGATCCCTAAATGGGCCTGAGGAGCAACCAGGTTAGCCCATGCTCTACTTCCTGGATACTCAACGTGTGGTTCATGGACCAGCATCAGTATCATCATCATTGCCTGTTAGAAATACAGAATCTCAGGCCTCACTCTGGATGTACTGAATCAGAACCTGTATTTTTAGCAAGATCCCTGGATGAGTTGTATTGTACATTAGAGTTTGAGAAGCACTGCTCAACTCCAGTGCCGTAGAATGGGAAAACTCTTTGTGGAGTTAAAGTGAAAACACTGACTTACTTGATTCCCACTGAGTGATTGGCTGGTGGGATTTCAAAAAAAGAGACCTACAACTTTCACCAGTGTTTTCCTAAAAGAGATGTAGTAAATAGTACAGATAATTCCAAGTTAAAGGAAACTGTCCAACATTTTGAACCTTGGCTTGTCTTTAATTTTATGGATGAAATCCTCATGAAAGTAGTCAAGATTGCTTGAGTATTTTAGGTTAAAGATTAAAATTGGACCATATTCTTCTCTTTAGAGTGATTTGATGTCTTAGCTCTTAAATAACAAAGCGCTTGGCAAAAAATTTAAGTGGTCCTAGGTAATGTTTCTACCAACTTATGCACTGCCAATATCCAGCCAATAACAACTGCATTTCAGGAGAAGAAAAGTAGCAATTCAACATCATTTTTATTAGTGAACTCATTCCTTGCACCTGTTCATGTGGAGACACCAGGGAAAATTTTGACCTTCTATGTTGTTTATGAAAGTCCCTTGACTAGAATTGTGATTCACCTTAATTTGTCCCAGAAAACTCATTCTTAAGCATAAGCATGTTGAGCATTCAGGTTATTGTTTCATAAAGATACTATAAAGAAATACTTTCTTTTCTCCCACTAATAGAAGATCATGGAATTATCTCTCCATTTAGTTTTGTTGCAGGGTAAAACCCAAGTTTTTCATGATAAGGTGATCTTCAGGGCTCTATACATTCCACTTCCATGGTTTTCTCCTTCAAGGACACCTTTTCAGTTCTTAGAGCTGATAACTTCTCTGTGCCTTCTTGCTTATTTCAAAACTCACTCCCTGTATGATTTCCTAAACCTTTGTAACATTGCATCCATTAGAGAAAGAAACCTATCGCTAGAGCCATAACCCAAAAGGGTTCCCCCCATCTGGGATGGGGTAGGTTGACTACAGCACCAGTATGGTGGCTTTGTAATGCCCTCAACAAATAAGACTCCTATCTTCTTGCTCTGCCATTTGTAATGTATATATCTTGTATTTGGGTTTACAGTATGGCTGCTGTGCCTCCACTAATTGTATTTATCTTTTATGAAGGAAGAATGGAAAAGGCAAAGAGCCGTTTTTTAAAGAAGTCTTCCTTTTTTAGCAAGTTATCTGGGTAGCCCCTCCCAATGATTTCCACTCACAACTCAGAAACCAGCGATGGGTCACATGACCACCCCTAGATGAAATGGAACGTGGGCACACTGCTACCCCTGACATCCAAATTGGGATTTTATAACTATGAAAGAAGGGGAAAATGGATATTAGGTGGGCAGTTAGCAAGGCCTACTACTATCACTGAGTTGTAAGTAACTCATAAGATATTTGCATTTTAAAAAGGAACAAAGCCTTAAGTCAAAAAAATAAACCTCGGATAGGAGAATTTCAGGTCTTAGGTACTGTGTACTTAGTCTCTGTGTCTACGGATGAGAAATTCTATTGCCTCTCAGCTCTCGCTATATAGAATACATGCCTGCTCTGTCTGTGTTTAAGTTGGAGCCTGCTTAGATAAGAAACCACACACTCCCAATGTGAAGCTTAAATCCACCTGGCTCAGCCCCAGCTGTGCTTGGGAAAGTGATGTTCCTAATCAGAGTCTCTAAAACAGAAAGATCCTCCCAAATCCTTGCTTTTATTTTGGGAAAGTGTTAGAATAGTTATCTTGAATTGTGTTTTCTATGGCCAATTAATTGTTTTGATCTGATCGAGATTCTAATGCAATCCATACATACTTCATTTTTAAAAATGACTTGTATTTAATGTAAGGGCTTAATAAAAATCAAAATTTTACTAACCTCAGTAATTACTAAGGATGGTCTGCTTTTATTCTCTGGACAAACCCTTGCTCTGGCACTTATGCTTTCTTTAGGGAAGAAGACCCTAGAGGAGAGAAGATGGATGCCTTCCTGGCCTCGTGCTGAGTGTTGAGAGAATGTGAGGCAGACCTCCAAGGTGAGTAGGCTTAGATGTGTGTAGAAAATAGTGATTTCAAATGAAGTAGGGTTGGTAATCTGGTCTTGAGACTGACAGCAAGAGAAACTAGGGGGGATACCCTGCTTTTAAGGACATAGAAGGAGAAATGTGAAGAACATAGAAGTCTCAGTCCTAGGAAGGGTCACTGGGAAAGAAGAAGCTTTCTGTGACCAAGACAAAGTACCAGGTAGAAAAAGACACTAGAAAAGTCTAAGAAGGAGTGAGGGAGAAATTGCTGGGCCAGAGTTTTAGAAACAAAACCCAGATCAAAGTTCGGCTGCAAACCTTGCTTTCTGTTCCCCAATAGCTTAGAGGGATCTGGGTGGCAGTCATGGCTTTTCCATGAGTTTGTGAGACTCTATGGGGTTGTGTATCATTATAAGGACACTGAATATTTAAAGTTTGGGGAAATGTTTCTGTTACAGTTAGTATTGCCACTTAACAAACCATCCCAAATTAGTGGTGTAAATAACAACCACTATTTTATTATGCTCACAGCTTCTGGGGTTCAGGAATTCCAACAAGGGACAGTAGGGATGGCTTGTCTCTGATACATGATGTGTGGGTCCTCAGCTAGCTTGGGGTAACTTGAGTGGCTGGGGGCTGGAATCATCTGGAAGTTTCTTCCCTTATATATCTGGGGTTTGGGCTAGGGTGACTCAATGACTCAGTTCAGCAGGATTGTTGACCAGAGGACCAACACATGGCTCTCCATGTGGCTTGGGCTTCTCACAATATAATAGCTGAGTCCTGAGAGGGATAGTCCCAAGAGGGAGCCTCTGAATGATACAAGTGCTCCCAGAGAGCCAGGGAAAGCTGCATTTATGATCTAGCCTCAGAAATAATAACACAGCATCATTTTCATCTTTCTCCTGTGGTCAAAGCAGTTAAAAGTCTGCCTTGATTCAAGGCAAGGAGTTTTAGAGCAGCCCCCTCTTGATGGAAGGAGTGTAAAAGAACTTAAGGCCTTAACAAACAAATGAACACTCACTCCCTGAACTTGCAGTTGACATCTTGGCTGTACATTTTCTAGCTATGTGACCTTGAGTAAAAGACTAAACTTCTCTGACCTCTAATATTCTCATCTACCAAATAGTAGGTTTAGGTGAGGGCTAAACGTGATAAACTTATACTGAAGCATCTAGCACATTGCCTAGAACATGATATGTTCAATATTGCTTGAGTCTAAATCTGAAGAAATCTTGGAGAATACCAAGTCTAAAGTAAGGGTTATTTTCTCAGGCGTAGAATCAGGGATTATATTGTACTTTTAACAAAGACACACCTGTTAAATATCTACTTCATGCCAGATATTTCCCCCTAACCAGGAATGTTCCTTATTCAAGATTTAGACTTGCATCTAAAAATATCAGACATGATATTTTAGATGGTTATGGACACAAATATTTTCTAAGCATCTTCTCCTTCCTCCAACCATAAATACTGTCCAGAAATGAACTTTTGAAGATTTCTTTGTGCATTCTTGAGTTCTTCCTCTCTCTGCACCTTTTGCAGGTATTTTATTTTTTCCATTTTTGCATCTATTAAGCTTCTTGTATCCTTAAAATATGGGATTGATTTAGTTAAAATTTTCTGGAAAAGTTATGAACTCTCTGTGCTCAGGTGACGTCCTCATTTGGAGATGTTTTTCTCTGAGCAAGTAACAGTGGTTTCTGGATACCGTACCATTTTGGTGGGTTGGTACAACAGCTTTTAATTAATAAAAGAGAAGGATGAGTCTTCTGAGGAGGCTCTCAAGAGAGTCAGATATGACAGAAAACACTTCATGGTGTAATATCACACATATCTTGCCCCAAGGAACAGCAACCCTGGGTAATACCTTTACATATATACTGAAGATTACCAGGAGGAAGAGACAGTGTGGATGAAGGAGAATTCTCACAATTCAACAAGTGACATTGCTGATGAAAAGGTGGATTGAGAACTGCAAACTTTCTGTCCATGGAATGACTGTATTCTTTTTAGTTATGGGTTCTGTGTGGCATATTGTAGATCACATCCTTCTAGCAAAGTTCATTTTACATAATGAAAAGTGAAAAGTTAGTAATATAATATGTAGAGATAATTTGACCTTGAAATACTACAGCTGTTCTTAAAACCAAATGTAGTTGATGCTTTTGTGTCCCCAAACCCATTCCCTCTGCCTTCCTGTGATTTCAGTAGTAGCAGTCATGGCCATTTCCTGTGGATGTTGAAGGATTATCTCAAGTTACTGTTAAGTCTTGCTCAGTCCACACATATGGCAACCTGAGAGTATGGCACAGAGTGGGGCATGGAAGTTAACATCTCTGGATGTTACTCTGAAACAAAGAGGTACAGGAGTGGACCCATAAATGCTTCTTGTCTAATGGAGGAATAATTCCAAGGCACATTCCATGCTGGTTTCCAGTGGGACTTAGGCAGGGTCAATTCCAGTTGCCTACAGCAGTAATCAGTTCAGTAACATACCCTTCATTAGCTTCCCTTCTTCTCTGCCTTAACCTCCCTGCTCCTTCATTCCTGATCCCTGGGATCACCTCCCAAGTGAGTCCATATCTTTTTTTTCAGGTTCTGCTTTGAGGGAGCCCCAAATTAAAACACCAAGTGTCCTGGCTGAGTTAAACCTGAAATTCAGATGTCCTCCAGGGAAGAAGTCCCCTCATTCCAACCCTAGTATCTATTGCCTTGCTCTAGTTGTCATGGGAGGTGAGGACCCACCTGAGCAAAGAATCAAATTGTGTCCTCAAGGTAGGATGGTCTTACTGCAATGACATCTGATAGACCGGGATAGGGAATAGGGCTTCTGAGAGAAAATTTACCTTAAAAGAAGGAGTCTGGTCTAATTAATTTATTTATTCAGTGGATATTTGTTGAGAGTCTTTTATTTTGTAGGTACAGTTCTATATGCTAGGGATACATCAATGAATAAAAAGAATAGAACTATTTGCACCCATAAATTTATACTCTAGTAGGAAAAGATAGACAATAAACAATTAAAATAATAAAAAGTGAATTTTAGATTATTTTAGGAGATCTTAAGGGCTAAGGTAGGATAAGTAAGAGAGATAAACAGTATACGCAAACGGTGATGGTGTTAACATATGGGTGGGGTGGTAGCTTGGTCTGCTTGGGCTGTCATAACAAAATACCACACACTGGGTGGCTTAAACAATAGATATTTATTTTCTCACAGTTATGGAAGCCAAAAATCCATGATCAAGGTGCTGGAACATTTGGTTTCTAATGAGAACTCTTTTCCTGTTGAATAATGGCTATCTTTTTGCTATGTCCTCATATGACCTTTACTCTTTGCACATGGGTGGTGAGAGAGAGAGAGAGGAGAGAGGACGAGCAAGAGCACATGAGTGAGCTGTGCTCTCTTCCTCTTCTTTTTTTTTTTTTTAAAGATTTTACTTATTTATTTGACAGACAGATCACAAGTAGGCAGAGAGGCAGGCAGAGAGGCGGGGTGGGCGGGGAGGGGGTGGGAGGAAGCAGGTTCCCTGCTGAGCAGAGAGCCTGATGTGGGGCTCGATCCCAGGACCCTGAGATCATGACCTGAGCCGAAGGCAGAGGCTTTAACCCACTGAGCCACCCAGGAGCCCCTCTCTTCCTCTTTTTCTAAGGAACACAAGCCCTGTCACATTAAAGTCCCACCCTTATGACCTCCTTTAACATTTATTACTTTCTTATAGTCCCTCTCTTCAAATATAGTCACATTGGGGGTTAAGGCTTCAACAGATGAATTTAGGTGGTCATAATTCAGTCCATAACAGGTAGTTTGACTGTACATCTTTTATAAGGTGACGTGTCAGCAAAAATGTGAAGGAAGTGAGCAAGTTATCTATGTGGATAACTGAGGGAAGACAATTCCAGGGGGAAGGAACAACTACTACAAATGTCCTGACAGGACCTGACTGCCCTGACAGGAGCACTGAAGAAATAGTGAGGACGTCAGTGTGAGTGAAGTGGGGATTGTCAAGGGAGTTGTAGGAAATGAGATTAAATAGAAAAAGGTGGGCCAGGTCATGTGTGGCCTTCTAGGCCTCTTATGGCATTGTAAGAACATTGCTTTCTACAACAAGAGACATGGAAAATCGGACGCTACAACCTTTAAAGTTTGGGTGAGGAGCAGTGAGTTTAGGTATAGATGGCATGGTAGCCCTTACTTGACAATGTCCTGATCCAAGTACCCTTGTGGTCTTTTGTTGAATGAATGAATATAGTCTATTCTAGAAAGAACAGAGGACTGTGATAATTGGCCGAAACAAAAACAGAAACAGTCTTTTGTAGAGGACCAGCCCAGTAAATGCATGGATCTTGTTGCATAAAGAATCAGATAACCCTGGGGCACCTGGGTGGCTCAATGGGTTAAGCCTCTGCCTTTGGCTCAGGTCATGGTCTCAGGGTCCTGGGATCAAGCCCCACATTGGGCTCTCTGCTCAGCAGGGAGCCTGCTTCCCCCTCTCCTTCTGCCTGCCTCTCTGCCTACTTGTGATCTCTCTCTCTCTGTGTCAAATAAATAAATAAAAATCTTTTTTTTAAAGATTTTATTTATTTACTTGAGAGAGAGAGAGAACAAGAGACAGCACAAGTAGGGGAAGAGGTAGAAGGGCAGAGAGAGAAGCAGACTCCCCACTGAGCAGAGAGCCCGATGTGGGACTCGATCCCAGGACCCTGGGATCATGACCTGAGTTGAAGGCAGAGGCTTAAACAACTGAGCCACCCAGGCGCCCAATAAAAATCTTTTTTTAAAAAAAGAATCAGATAACCCAGGGGAGAAATAAGAGTGGAGAAACAGACTGCTGTGTTTATAGGAATTGGAATATATGAGAAAAATGACATCTCAAATTTGTGTGAAAGAAGAAATAATTAAATGATGCTAAGATACTTGGTTAACGATGTAGAAAAATTCATTTGGAGCTCTATTTAAATATAGATAGATTAAATATTTGAATATTTGAAGTAAAAAGTATTGGAGAAACTATAGGTACATATCTTAGGCTAGAAAGGACTTTCTAAGCATTACCTCAGGAGAAACCAGAAGGAAAAAGACAAAAAAAATTTGATCATAAAGAGGTTTAGAAGTTTTCTATGGCAAAAGGACTGTAAAGATATCTGTAAAATTGGAAAAATATATTTGTAATATCCATGATAGAGAAAAGATTAATATTCTTAGCATTTAAAGAGCTTTCTTATAAATAAATAAGAAAAATAAAAACTAATAAAAATGGATTAAGGTTGTGAATAGTAAACTTACTAATGAAGAGACAGATGAAACATTAAAACATGTGAAAACAAATAAATGCAAATTAAAATAATAATGAGATATCCTTTCTTAGAATAGCAAGGATAAAAAGATTGCAGACACATGGGTCTTGGCTGAGATGTGGGAAAGCAGGCACTTTTTCACATACCGAAGGTTGTTACTGGTAGAACTATCCTGCTGAGAAATTTGGCAATATACGTCATATCCACGTATATATTATTTAGCTCAAAAATTCCACTTCTAATCATTACCCCGAGGCAATGATTCAATATACACATAAAGATGGGTAGACAAGAATGTTATTTTTATACTGTTTATGCTGAATAGAAACAGGGAATAATCTAAATGTCTAGCAATAAAATGACACATAAATTAAGGTGCCTTTAAAATGGGATACTATGCAGTAATTAAGAATATGATAAAGGTGTATATTATATGAAAAGTTTTCTTTATATAATGTGAGTAGAAGATACAACTCACAAATCTCCAATTTGTGGAGTGGGATTGTGGAGCGGATTGCAGTACAATCCCATGTGTTTACGTGTATATACTTGCATAGAAAAAGTGATAAAATGGGAATGATATTCTTCCTGAGTTATGTAACTATGTGTGATTTTTAAAAAAACAAAATACTTTATTTATTTCAGAGGGAAGGAGAGAGAGAGAGTACACAGGAGCAGGGGGAGGGGCAAAGGGAGAAGCAGACTCTGCACTGAGCAAGGAGCCCGACTTGGGGCTGCTCCCAGGACCCAGAGATCATGATGTGAGCCGAAGGCAGACGCTTAACCAACTGAGCCACCCAGGCGCCCCTTAAAAAGTTTTCTTTTTGTTTATCTGTATTACCTATTTAGTGTACAATGAAGTTGTGTAACTTGAATAATAAAGGAATATTTTCAAAAATTTTAAGTTATATGTTTCAATTACTAAGTTCCTATATATCTAATATTGAAATGCTTGTGGTATTTCTCAAGTTGAGGTTTTTCTCAAGTCCAGCTGATTTTATTTTTAAAATTGACATAAATATTGTGTCAAGAAAGTCTTATGTTTTACATAG
The DNA here is from genome assembly GCF_010015895.1 of Lontra canadensis. Classification (NCBI taxonomy): domain Eukaryota; kingdom Metazoa; phylum Chordata; class Mammalia; order Carnivora; family Mustelidae; genus Lontra; species Lontra canadensis. The sequence goes on from NW_022631110.1 coordinate 4,386,483, forward strand.
ACTTAGTATTTCCTCTGGCTGTCAGTTTTACCTCTATCTCATTCTTATGACCAATATATTTATCTCTCTGACATTTGACATTTTAATAATATTGGAAGGAGCAAGAGTAGCAATTAGAACAGAGGTCAGGATTATACTTCCTCAGAGGCTGACTGAAGCTGAAAAAGTCATCTGTGGGAACATGCACTCTTTTTCTGTAATAACTTAATTGAGATGTAATTCACATACCATGCAATTCACCCATTTAAAGCAAATAATTCAAGAGATCTTAGTATAGCCAGAGAATTGTACAACTACCACCATAATAAATTTTAGAACATTTTAATCACTTTAAATATAAACCCCATACTCTTAGCAATCAACCTCCATTTCCCCCAATTCTTCCACCTCTATGTCAACACTCTATAGATTTGCCTATTCTGGAAATATCATATGAATGGAACCATACAATATGTGGTCCGTTGTGACTGGCTTCTTTCATTTAGCATAATGTTTTCAAGGCTCATCTACGATGTAGAATGTATGAGGGCTACAGGCACTTTTATTGCTGAATATCATTATTCATTTTATTCACTAGTATATTAATATTAATACTGCTGAATAATATTACACTGAATAGATATCCACATTTTATTTATCTATTCACTGTTTCATGGACATTTGTATTGTTTGTACTTTTGGCTATTATGAATAATGTTGCTATGAAAATTTGTGTATAAGTTCTTGTGCGGAATGTAGGTAGTATTTTGATTACTAACTCAGTCTCTCTCTTTTTTTTTTTTAAGATTTTATTTATTTATTTGATAGAGAGATCACAAGCAGGCAGAGAGGCAGGCAGAGAGAGAGGAGGAAGCAGGCTCCCCGCCGAGCAGAGAGCCCGATGCGGGGCTCCATCCCAGGACTCCGAGATCATGACCTGAGCCGAAGGCAGCGGCTTAACCCACTGAGCCACCCAGGCGCCCCTCTTTTCTTGTTATATGTCTGTTCAGATTTTCTTTCCTGAGTTTTTATAGGAGTTTGTCTATTTTATTTATCTAATTTCTGGGAACATAGGTTTCTGGAAAATATCTGGAGTATAAAGGGGAGGGCAGGAGAATAGTGGAAGATTGTGTAGCAGTCCTGAGATCCTTCTTATAATTCCTGAAGTCATTAATAAGGTGACTGATTGAGTGTGCCCTGATTTTTGGGGGGAATAGGAATAACAACAATAACCAAAAGCAGAAAAAAGGCAACAACAAAATAGGCACCAAAGTAATTTTAATTTGAGCTGAATTAATTAACAGGGATTCAAGCAGCTGGTTCTGTTTGCTCAGTTGTTTGACCAAAATTTGTTCTTAACAGCAGCCTATCTGAATTGAAGTTGGGATACCAGAAATACCTTGGCATAATGTGAAGTAAGGAATTCAAAGGCTTAGAGAAATAAGAATGTTGGAGAGGATTTACCAACTCTGTCCTCTGAGGAGGCCTAGAAAATATTCTGTTCATCATGGCAATAAAAAATAAATTGGTGAAGGTGAAAACAGCATCCTTGAAAAGCACTGTATTACTTTTCTGTAGGTTCTCTATAGGCAGGGGACAAAGACAGGAGATGCAACCATTGAAATGGAGTGGTTGAGGCAGAGTGGTGAGTGATAATAGCACTTTGCTGCTAGATGCCACTGGGTGTGGCTACCAAAATAGGCAACAAACCCAATGCTTGTCAGAATGGCTTAACCCACAGAGATCTTTGGTGGAGGATAATTGATGATGGTGTCTCTGGGACTGAAATAAACAACAGTTCACTAAAATTGTTCCTGATCTATATCATCTAGAATCTTTTTTGCCTGGTGAACAGAGATTGAGTCATAATGTTAGAGAGTATGGGATTCTCTTTCAATTCCTAGCCTTTAAACAATCCACACATCTAGAGCCTCTTTAACACTGTAGTTGGAATCGTCCATTTGAAATTGAGCCTGGGCTCTGATTGCTGGATGAAGGTATTTAAGAGAAAACATTCTCTTCATCTAGTGCTGGAAACTCCAGCATAGGAATAGGCAGTAAAAAGGAATTTGTGGACCACGGTTACTGCAGGGTCCTGAAGACATGCCAATCCCACTGGATTATAGGCAGTTTATAAGAGCCTGCCAGTGGGGGTGTTGAATCTGCTCTGATGGCTAAAGCTTGCTTCTAAGATAGCTCATGCTTATAATGACCATAGATTAGTACATCTGCAGTTTCCCCTGGTTGTTCTGATTGACCTGACACAATCTGTAAACTAATGGTAGAGACAGTTTTAAGTTAGTTGGTCTTTGGAGACTTATCTGTTACAAGTTTATGATTTTAAGACCCTTTCAATTAGCCCACCTCAACATTTGACACAGGGCAGGTGATAAATAACCGCTTGTTAATTTATTATCTCTTTAAGGCAGGACCATGATTTAATCTTCTTAGACAATAAAGAACTTGTCCGAGTTTCAAAGAAATATGTATTTTTTCTTATAACAAAAGGTACACATTCTTATTGTTGAGAATTTGGGAAATAAGAGGACAACTAAAGATGAAAATAATAATGGTTTTAGTATATACTTCCTTTTAGACTCTGTTACTTGCCTCACCCAAACACAAAACCAGACAGATCACACTGTTTATTTAGGTCTATATCCATGATTTCTGACAACAGGGATCAGGTTCCATGAAATGATAGTTCATTACATGGATATACTTTAATTTCTCAACTATATCATTCTATTGTTTATTAGACATTTGTCCTGATTTTTAAAAAATTATAGATAAACATCTTTAGGTATAAATCTTGTTCAGTTTTAATCTTTTCTGGAGGATAAAACTCTAGAAGGAGAATTACCTGATCAAAGAAAATATATATACAGATTCCGATTTATGCTCCAGTATTATATTTTGCTAACTGTTCCTTCATTAGTAATTAGTGTCTCCCTTTTCCTTTCAATTCCTTGCTAATTTGGTAGATAAAAATGGACACTTGTTTTATCAGTAAACTACTCCAAAGCATAGTAATTTAAACAATGACTTATTATGTCTTTTGATTCTATGGGCCAGCAATCCAAGGCTATGTGTTTCTTCTCCTCGTCTTAGATCATTTATGCATCTGCAGTTCTGTGACAGCTCAACTTGGGCTGAAGAGGCTAGGACGGCTTTACTTAAATATGTGGAAGTTATTTCTAGCTGTTGGCTGAATCACCTTTTTTCTTCCCATCATGGTTTCTAGTCCTGAAATACATGTTAGACTGAGCTTCTTCACAGTCTCAGTGCTCCAAATCAATGGCAATATAGAGAAGCAAGGCCCCATAAAGCCTAAGCTCCAGAACTAGCACCGAGTAATTTCTATCAGATTCCTTTGGTCTAAGCAAACCATAAGGCCATCCCAGCTTCAAGGGATAAAGACATAGATTTCATTTCTTCATGAAAAGAGTATCAAAACCACATTGCAAACGGGGCATTTGTGATTCATTGGGGGGGCCATTATTATTACTCTCTATCATCATTGTTATTCAATTTGATTATTTTCAATTGTGAACAAGGTTATTTTTCTAGCCATTTGCATTTCTTCTTTTTTAGATTGTCCTTTGGACATTTTTATATCATGCTTAGAGTTATCCTACCAATTTTAAGAACTTATATCTTACACCATACACAAAGATAAACTCGAAATGGATAAAAGACCTCAACATGAGGCAGGAATCCATCAGAATCATAGAGGAGAACATAAGCAGTAACCTCTTCAATATCAGCCACAGCAACTTCTTTCAAGATATGTCTCCAAAGGCAAAGGAAACAAAAGTGAAAATGAACTTTTGGGACTTCATCAAAATCAAAAGCTTCTGCACAGCAAAGGAAACAGTCAACAAAACAAAGAGGCAACCATGGAATGGGAGAAGATATTCGCAAATGACAGTACAGACAAAAGGCTGATACCCAGGATCTATAAAGAACTCCTTAAACTCAACACACACAAAAAAGATAATCATGTCAAAAAAATGGGCAGAAGACATGAACAGGCAATTCTCCAATGAAGATACACAAATGGCTAACAGACACATGGAAAAAAGTTCATCATCACTAGCCATCAGGGAGATTCAAATAAAAACCACATAGAGATACCACCTTACTCCAGTTAGAATGGCCAAAATTAACAAGACAGTAAATAATGTGTGTTGAAGAGGATGTGGAGAAAGGGGAACTCTCTTACACTATTGGTGGGAATGCAAGTTGGTATAGCCACTTCGGGGAACAGTGTGGAGATTCCTTAAGAAATTAAAAATAGAGCTTCCCTATGACCCTGCAATTGCACTACTGGGTATTTACCCTAAAGATACAGATGTAGTGAAAAGAAGGGCCATCTGTACCCCAATGTTCATAGCAGCAATGGCCATGGTCTCCAAACTGTGGAAAGAACCAAGATGCCCTTCAACGGACGAATGGATAAGGAAGATGTGGTCCATTTATACAATGGAGTATTATGCCTCCATCAGAAAGGATGAATACCCAACCTTTGTATCAACATGGACAGGACTGGAAAAGATTATGCTGAGTGAAATAAGTCAAGCAGAGAGAGTCAATTATCATATGATTTCACTTATTTGTGGAGCATGAGAAATAACACAGAGGACATGGGGAGATGGGGAGGAGAAGGGAGTTGGGGGAAATTGGAGGGGGAGATGAACCATGAGAGACTATGGACTCTGAAAAACAATCTGAGGGTTTTGAAGGGGTGAGGGTAGGAGGTTGGGGGAGCCTGGTGGTGGGTATTATAGAGGGCATGTATTGCACGGAACACTGGGTGTGGTACATAAACAATGAATTCTGGTACACTGAAAAGAAATTAAAAAAATAAAAAAATGCAAAAAGAAAGAACTTATATCTTACAGATATTAATTTTAGTGTATCATATTTGTTGCAAATATTTTTCTCAATTTGATTTACTTTTCATGTTGTATATCCTTTTCTTTGTCATTTTAAAATTATGTTGAAACTTGGGAAACCTTTCTTTACTCAAAAATCAAATGCCTATTCTTCTAGCTTTTTTTTTTAAGATTTTATTTATTTATTTGACAGAGAGAGATCACAAGTGGGCAGAGAGGCAAGCAGAGAGAAAGAAGAGGAAGCAGGCTCCTTGCAGAGCAGAGAGCCCGATGCGGGACTCGATCCCAGGACCCTGAGATCATGACCTGAGCCAAAGGCAGCAGCTTAACCCACTGAGCCACCCAGGTGCCCCAAGAATTGATATCTTTACAAGATTAAGTCTGCCCAACCAGGAATATGATAGATATTCAAATCTTCTTTTATTTCTTTTAATAAAAGAAGCTTTTATATATACAGGATCCAAATATTTTTTATAAGTTACTTTTAGGGTGTTTTTAAAGACTGTGTTATTGTGTTTTCATTATATTTCTAGCTGCTTATTACCTAAACTATTGATTTCTTGATAATTACCCTGCATCCAGCCACTTCTTAAAATGTGCTTATCAATTCTAATAGTTTTCCTATTGATTCTCTTGCCTTAACTAGTTGTGCAATCTTAACGTCTGAAAATAATAAGAATTCTTTCTTCTGCCTGCCAATAATTGTATCTCTTTTTTTTTGTTTAATGTCTTATTGTATTGGCCAGAAATTCTAGAACAATGTCAGATGGGACTTTTCTGGTTTTACAAGCAATAGCAAGGAGGTTTTATAAACAGAAACTCATTCCAATGTTTCAAATTTTATGCTGTAATATGTAATAAGTATGTAATAGGTAATATGTTGTTTTGCCTTTCCCAAGGCCAATCATGTTGTTTATGTCATTTTGCTAACTTTATTATTCTTTTGAGTATATGGTGAAAAATATTCACAAGTTTTCTGTGAAAAAGCCCTACAGTCATATGAAAATATTTCCTCATTTTTCTCTTCTTTTTCCTCTTACTTCTCTATTTCTTGTTTATTGAAACTTCTCATAGTTGTGATTTTCCCTGGGCCATTTCCAGATTTTCTTATTTGTTTTTAAATTATGGAATGCGGATGTAGACTCCAACTTTTAGAAAGAGGTTGAATGTTGTGAGTAATTGGAAGGACGGGTTCACATTTCTTATTAGTTATAATTTTAGTATTTTGCTTTCTAGTGTGCAGTGCTCAGCCTTTTGTTATGGAAATTAGGTCTCTATCTGACATAAAATATACAAGTGGTTCAACTGATATTTACTTCCCAGTAGTAAACAGCTCATTACCAAAAAGGCCTCCTTAGACCTACTGACCCTCTCTTACCCCACTTCTTCTTTGGGTGGCGTGCTGTGGGGCTGGCCCGCAGCTGCGTCTGCTTCCCTCTCTGGTACGTTGTACCCAATTTCTGGATTGTGGAGAAAGTTCGTGTTTGTTTTTGGTCACGCCAATGGACACCCCCGGGGCGGGTGGCCTCCTGAGGTAGAAAGGGGTCCTGGAAGCAGCTCTGGCACAGAACCTGCCCCGCAGGGGCTCAGGATGACATGTGGAGAGCAGGCCCATGGGAGGCAGAACACGAACTGGGGAGATTGTCCTGATATCTTGCTGGTGGTTGCAAGGAAAACGATTCTGTCAGCATCTCCTTCCAGCTTCCCTGGGGGTCCGGAGCCCAGATCGGCTTCTCCCATCTGCCAAGTGCCACACAGTGCTTCTTGTGAGCACCCAGCTGGCTCTGAACAGGGTAGGAGGGCCCGAGTAGAAGATCCTGATGCAGGAGACACAAGTCTAGAGCCCTGAGATAGAGCCCTTCACAACAAAACTTCTCAAAATTTAGTTTTTACCCTGTCTCCACTTTTTTAGCTCATATGTTCTCTTTAACCCACTTAAGTCTGGGTTAAATCTTTAATCCCCATCATGCTACTGAACCTGTTCTTATCAAGGACCCCATCACCTCCACACTGTTGAACCCAGTGGTCAATTTTCAGCCCTCATCCTACTCATGCTACCCACTGTTTCAGTGGCACTGAAAACTGTGGTCATTCTTTCCTTCTCAGTTGCTTCAAGTGTGCCACACACTCTTCTAGATTTTGTCCTGCCCACTCTCCCTTGCTAGTCCTTCTCAGTTTCTTTAAGATTTTATTTATTTACTTGAGAGAGAGAGTGTGAGTGAGAGAGAGAGAGAGAGAGAGAGTACAAGCGGGGGTGGGGGTAGGGGTAGAAGAAGAGGAACCAGCAGACTCCCTGCAGAGTAGGAAGCCCTATGCAGCGCTCAATCCCAGGACCCTGGGATCATGACCTGAGCCAAAGGCAGACACTTAACCCACTGAGCCACCAGGTGCCCCCCCTCAGTCTCATTTGTTCTCCTCCACTTCATGACTTTAAAAAAATCATGGTAAAATATATACAACATAAAATTTACCATTTTAAAGTGTACAATTCAGTGACATTATATATGTTCACAGTGTTGTGCAACCATCACCACTATCCATTTCCAGAACATTTTTTATCATTCTAAACAGAAATTTTGTGCTCATTAAGAGCTAACTCCTCATTTCTGCTTCCCCCTACCCCTGGTACCTTCTAATCTACTTTCTGTCCACATGAATTTGCCTATTCTGGGTACCTCATATAAGTGGAATCATACAGTATTTGTCTTCTTGTGTCTGGCTTCTTTCACTTAAGCATAATGTCTTTAAGCTTCATCCATGTTGTAGCATGTATCAAGAGTTTCATTCCTTTTTACGGTCAAATATTTCACCACTATATATTTTGTTTATCCATTCATCACATTTTGTTTACTCATTCATCTGTTGATGGACATTTGCATTTGAGTTGTTCCTACCTTTGGGCTATTATGAAAACCACTGCTATGAATATTGGTTTATAAATATCTATTTGAGTCTCTTCTTTCAATTTGTTTGAGTATATGCCCAAGAGTCAAATTGTTGGATCATATAATAACACTTTGCATAACTTCTTGAGGAACTGACCAATGGTTTTCCACAATGGCTGCACCATTTTACATTTCATTCCCAACACCAATGCACGAGGTTTTCATCTTCTCCACATTATTGTCAACACTTGTTATTTTCCCACTTTTAAAATATAGCCACCTAATAGGTGTAAAGTGGTATCTCATTGTAGTTTTGATTTGTATTCCCCAATGACTAATAACATTCAGAATTTTTCATGTACTTACTGGTTATTTTATATTTCCTTTGGAGAAATGTTTATTCAAGTCCTTTGCCCATTTTTGAAAATTTGGTTGTTTTTTGGTTATTGAGTTGTAGGAGTTCTTTTTTCCCCCTGGATATTAATCTTATCAGATGCATGATTTGTAAATATTTTTTCCTTTCTGTGGGTTGTCTTTTCACTCTCTTGATAGTGTCCTTCAGTGCACAAAAGTTTTTAATTTGATTAAGTCCAATTTTATCTTTTATTGCTTGTACATTTGGTGTCCTATCCAAGAAATCATTGTCAGATCCAATGCCGTAAAGTTTCCCCCCTATGTTTTCTTCTAAGTGTTTTATGGTTCTACCTCTTAAGTTTAGGTCATTGATCAATTTTGAGTTAACTTTTGTTTATGGTATAAGGTAAGCATCCTACTTCATTCTTTTACATGTGGATATTCAGTTTTACCAGCATCTTTTTGATTTTTTAAATATTTTTAATTTAATTTAATATTTTAAAAATATTACAGCATGGATTATTTGATCCACTGTTCCTCTATATCCTTGATATCTAGATGACCTCCCTTAGTGATCTCATTCAGTCTTATGGCTTTAAAAGCACCTGCATACTGGCATTTCTTGGATTATATCCCCAACCTAGATCTCTTCTCTTGAACTCCAGATTCATACATCTCAGTTGTTACACATATTATCCCCTACAAGTCTAGACTCATATACAAATTCTACACTTCTAGTTTGGGCATAGTAATTCTTAATGTGTTCACTTTCTTACATCAAACACAAAAAGAAAATCAAAGTGGATTAAAGACCAAAATGTAAGACCTGAAACCATGGTGTTCTTAAAAGAAAACATAGGCAGTAAATTCTTGAACATTGGCTTAGCGGTATTTCTCTGGATATGTTTCTCCCCAGGCAAAGGAGACAAAGGCAAAACAAAACAAAACAAAACAAACAAACAATCAAACAAAAAACCAACCTGCTAGCACTACATCAAACTAAAAACCTTTTGCACAACAAAGGAAACCCATCAGCAAAACAAAAAGTAGCCTACTGAATGGGAGAATATATTTGTAAATGCTATATCCAATAAGGGGTTAATATCCAATATATATCAAGAACTCATACAACTCAACACTAAAAAAACCCCAAATTATCTGGTTACAAAATTGGCAGAAGACCTGAATAGAAATTTTTCCAAATAAGACATACAGATGGCCAACAGACACATGAAAATATTCTCAACATCCCTCATCACCAGGGAAATTCAAATCTAAACCATAAGGAGATATCACTTCACACCAGTCAGAATGGCTAATATCAAAAAGATCAGAACTAACAAGTGTTGGTGAGGATGTGGAGAAAAGGGAACCATTGTGCACTTTTGGTGGAAATATAAATTGGTGTGGCCATGATGGAAAATAGTATAGAGTGTCCTCAAGAAATTAAAATGGAAATGACATGTGATCCAGCAATTCTACTTCTGAGCATTTATCTAAAGAAACCAAAACACTAATTCAAAAAGACATATGTATCCCTATGTTTATTGCAGCATTATTTACAACAGCAAAGATATAGAAGCAACCTGAGTGTCCTTAATAGACGAATGGATAAAGATGCGATATACATACAATATGGAATATTGCTCAGCTATAAAAAATGAAATCTTGCCATTTTTGACAACAAGGATGGACCTAGAAGATAATACACTAAGTAAGTCAGAGAAAGACAAATACCAATGATTTCACTTATATGTGGAATAAGATAAAACAAAACAAGACAAATGAGCAATAATAAAAACCAAAAGCAGACTCATAGATACAGAGAACAAACTGGTGGTTGCCAGAGGGGAGAGGTATAGAGTGATAGGTGAAATAGATAAAGGGGATTTTGAGGTACAAACTTGCAGTTATAAAATAAATGTCATGGAGATGAAAAGTATAGCAGATGGTATATAGTCAATAAGATTATAATAACTTTGTATGGTGACAGTTGGTAACTACATTATTATAGTGAGCACTGTCTAATGTATAGAACTGTCAAATCACTATGTTGTACACCTGAAACTAATATGTCAACTATACTTAAATTTTAAAAAGTCTGTTAACATGTCCAAAAATTAACTTATGACTCTACTTATGTGCCAATATGCCTCTGCCCTAGTCTACCATCATTCTCCCAGTAGCTTGTGCCAAAAACTAAGATGCAGTCCTTACTTCCCTCTTTCACATCCCACATCGGCAAATCCTCTGGGCTCCACTTTCCAAATATAATCTAAATCCAACTATCTCTCACTACTCTGCTGTGATCTCCCTAGTTCAAGACCTCTTCTTCTCTTGCCAGGATTCTGCAGGAACCTCATAATGGTATTCCTGCATTCACCATTACAATCCTATAGCTCATCTTTTACTAATTAGCCAAAATGACTTTTTAAAACTGTAAATCTATTCACATTGTTTCCTTGCTCAAAACTTCAAAGGCTTGCTGTCATAATCAGAATAGAAAACAAATTCTTACTGTGGCCCAAGGACCTTGGTTTCAGTTACTACTGCTGTATAATAAATCACTTCAAAACTAAGTGACGTAAAACACAACTATTTTATGATACTTTAGAAACTCGGGGCAGGTGTTGACTGGTTGGTTCTCCTGCCTCATGATGGAGTCAATTGAAGTCACTCAGGGGACTCAGCCAGTGAATAGGCTGATCTCCACGGTCTAAGTTTCATTCACATGTCTGGCTCCTTGGTGGGATGAAGGGAAATCTCGGTTTAGCTGGAACTCTTGACTGTGACCTCCCCAGCATGACAATCTCAGGATAGTTGAAGCAAGTATCCAAGAAACCAAGTGAAATCTTCAAGGTCATTTTGAGACCCTGTCTTGGAAGGTGTTTAGTGTCATAGTTCTCTATTGGTTGAAGCAGTCCAAAGCCTACTAGATCCAAGAGGAGGTAATTTAGAGCCCACTTCTTGATAAGAGGAATGTCAAAGATTTTGTGGCTATTAAAAAAAAACTGCCATTGCCATGCATAGCCTAGCTCCTATGATATTACTCACCTCATCTCCAGCTTCTCTCTGCTTTGTTCACTCTGTTTGAGTCACACTGGAACACTCCAATCTTTCTTGTGCCTTAGAGCCTTTGCTCTTGCAGTTTTCTCTGTCTTGAATGCTTTTCCTTCCGATCCTTGCATACCTTACTCCTTCATTTCATTCAGGTCTCTGGTCAAATGTTCCCTTCTGTTAGAGCCTTCCCTGGCCACTCTGAAATAGTGGTCTGAAATAAATAGTACCCTCCCCTCAATGATTTCATCTTCTTACCCTCTTATTTTCTTTACAGACACACCCAACCCTGTATCACATTTATTTACCTTTTAAGCTGCCTATCAGTGTCTCACTCATCAGTATATAGGTATTATAAGGACAAGAACTTGGAGTGATGTGTTCAATTGTGTCTCTAGCACCTTGAATAGAAACCAACACATAAAGCTGCTCCATCATTCCTGTTAAATGAGTGATTGAATTCACTTCCATGTTTTCCATTCCCATTTATAATCCTTCTTTTTCATTTCACTCTGAAGAGAAAATGCATTTCTAGTCTCTTGTCTTTGGGGGTAATTTTCTACCAATGGTGACTCTATCAACTGGCAGTCATTTGATTTTGAAAGCCTTTTGATGCAATCATTAAACTTTTGGACAAATACTAGATTTGAGGGTTCATTTCTCTGGTCTTTGATTTTTTTTTTTGGCACTCTGTGTGTGTATGTGTGTGTGTGTGTGTGTGTGTGCCTATTTATTAAGCCCAGGCTAGATAATAGTTTCTGTTTTCTATGTGCCAAAGTAAAAACCTGAAAATGACTCTTAAATTTTTCACTAGAAATATATTTACAAAAATGAAACCTTACAGAAATTGCTTACATAAGACTATGTTAGTTTTACTTAAGTTGCCTTAGGCCCTGTTATAGCAAATGCTTTTTCTTACCTGAAGAATACTAGGAAAGAATGTGTACATTTATATCCTACTTCATTCCAGAAAAGGATTTGAAGCAGACTATATTCATAATTGGAGAAAATTAGTAAATTGTGGCAAGGCAAAAATAAGGTTCCAAAAAGTGAAGTAAATATTCCCTCACCCCCATAGAAATATGCCAGTTGTTACATTAAAATGTGAAAAAAGAGAAGTTTGCAATAGGAATATTTTTTTAATTGCAAAAGTTACATTTGGGTGTTTTAATCATGGAGAAAGACAATGATAGAAATATATCTATTTATGTTCTTATACATTAAGCCATGATTGTAGTAGACTGATTAAAAAAAATGCTTGAGAAATATTGGGCCTTTCAATGGAGTTTTAGGTATTTTTATTTACTTATTTTATATAGATCAATTGGTAATATTTTTATTAGCTTTCTGAGAATTAGCATTCTAAATATTCTAAATATTACCTCTGAATCCAGTATTATTTTAATGCTCTGTACCAACATTTGAAATTCTGTCATATGAATCTTTATTCAGTGCTTGCTTTGCACCTAATTTTTTGCCATTGCTCTACTTATGGATTGAAGCAACACAGAAATCAAAAGAAAATTCAATGAAAAAGCATAACATCAGTAGTGTTTGCAGTGTATCCAGTTCAGTCATCATTTGGTGAATACTTACTGTATGTATGAGTCATGAATTTAAGTGCATCTATAGACCAAGCAGATAAATTAGTGAAGCAGGGCAGGTGTATGGAAAATCAGTTGCCAAAAATATAGTTAAAATTCCTTTGTTTTTACTGAAATGTAGTGTGAAGGTACAACATAACAAACACAGATAAACTGATGGAGATCATATTTTACCACATATATGGGTAAATGCAAATTGAAAATAGATATAATAAATTATTAACTATATTCTTTCATGTTTAATACTCTTTTGATTCAGAACTGGAAAACAGATACTTCTACGAGAACATGAAGTGTCAGGTCTTGTATTTCATCGTGTGAGGTACAGGGTAGAATTCATCCTTGAGTCTTCTATCTGATTTTGATATTCAATTGAATTCAGTTTCAAAACAGAAAGAAGCTCTTCATAAATTGATAGTTCATTTTAAACATGGAAATGATCATGGCAGAGTGTTTTTATATTTAGGATAAATAAATATCATTATTTCACTTTTAGTATTATATAACACTGTAGTTCAATAACTTCTATTTGGAGCTCCCAATTCATACTGCCAGTGATAGATGAGGAAGATGAACTGAATAATGCTAGTTTATTCTCCATAAAGTTGCAGATCAAGAAAATATACTTGGAATTTGGGATTCAATTTCACATTCTTGGAAATGTAAAATTGGCTGTGGCTTTCACATCTTTTAATAAAGGAAAATAGGTAAGATTACTTTCTGACAAATGGAATTTCTAAAGATCCACTTTTTTTGTGATTAATGAATAAAAAATTGCTCTTTGCTAATGTCCTTAATGCAAAATATTCAAAATATTTATAGGGGTCATAATGTTAAGTCTTTGATCCGATTTTTGCTGCTAAGTTGTGATGGGCATTTTTCCTTGAGTAACATGAATCAGAGGATCTCATCATTTAAAAAAATCATTCAATAAGAGAGAACATAGCTATTCAAGTCAGCTTTGTCTCTAGGGGTATTTTATAGTTTTTGGCATAATGGCTTTGAACATTTCTCCTTTTGTTTATCCTTAAATATGTATCTAGCTTGTAACTACTATAAATAAGGTTCATGGACTCATTTATCTTCTATGTAGTTATTACATGTTTATATAACTGTTAAAAAAAATCATTCAACATCCATTCATGATTTAAAAAAAAACCTCCCAGCAAAATAGGAAATTATTGAAGCAATATAGATCTTTTTGCCCCTGCAGTTCCCTAATAACATTTACATAATGCTAGTGACATAATTATATATTAACAATGCATCATTCATCCTGCTGCCTATGACTCAGACTTTGTAACTGTGTTTTGTTGATGATCATCACAAATGCAAGTGTTATTCAGAGTATGCAGAAAAATGTAAATAAGCCACTTTCTGGTCAGGTTAAATTAATCACTCAGAATTTTATAGCACAAAGGCAGAACAGCTCATCAGTCAACCATATCTTCTCTTGAACTCATTAGGCCTTCACCACTGCATTCCTAGAATTTGATCTCTCAGTGTTGACTATACCCTTGTTCTGTACTCACAGCCACCAGTGGGGAGGGGAGTGGAGGATAGATGAGGGGCCCAAGGGTCAGTAATGAACCATTCATAGGTTAGAGATACTTATCCTCTGTATGATATGAGTGAGAGCCATTCCAAATCAGCAAGTCAGCACTAACTAGTCTTATGCAATTTCATGAAAGGAATACCATACTGGATGGTGGGAACCTTGGGCTCACCAGGCTGGCCTCCTGCAACTAGAACCTCAAGACCAGCCCATAGATATGATTCCTGGAGCTCTTTGGGGGCATGTGGTTAACCTCATGCAAGGGGTAGGGTAGCGGTTCAGAAAGCAACTGGAATGTACATTGAGGATGTTATGTGATATGGTGAGTGCTGTGAAGTGTGTAAGTCTGACGATTCATAGACCTGTACCCCTGGGGCAAATAATACATTATATGTTAATAAAAATAATTAAAAAAAAAACATCTGGAAGGAAGAATGACACCCGGTGATTGGATCACATCCTGGTTGCATTCTGAGCAAAGCATACACTGCCTGGGAAACATTGCTTGTTGGTCCAGCACTGGTGCTAGAGGGGAACTTAAAAAATTTCCGGGTAGGCAGCCCTAATGCTCAGGGCCTTTTATATTTAATACATATTCTTTCATAAAATCTCTAAATGTAAATAATTTGGTGTCAGGCAATTAAAGTAATATGTATTTCATAGCAGCATTGCTAATTTTATTCACATTCAAAATAAATTCTAATGACCTTGTACTCCCTTTCAAGTTTACTAAATGTTTCATCATGTAGTATGTTGGTTAAGAGCAGATTCTAAAGCTAGAATGCTTAGAAATCCTAGCTCTTCTACCTGCTGGCTCTGTGACTTTGAGCCAGTTACTTAACTGCCTTGCATTCCACCTTCCTCATCTATATAATAAGAAAAATGATAGTACTTATCTCATAATTGCATTGAATATCAAAAGTGTGAATATATGTAAATACCTAGAACCTTGCCAGGTGTATGATATACACTCCACAAGTCTGTGCTACTAATATTGTGTGCTAGTGCTTTTCAGTGGGAGTTATTTCACCCTTCAGAGACATTTAGCAATGTTTAGAGACAGGTGTGTGTGTGTGTGTGTGTGTGTGTGTGTGTGTGCGCTCAGGACAGGCCCCACAACAAAGAATTATTTGGCCCTAAACACCAATAATACCAAGGTTGAGAAACCCTGTTGTATATTATTGACAGTTCTTACTATGTTCTGTTTCATAATTATGTCTTTAGCTATATGCTTTTTTCTTTTTTTAATGGACATATAATTAATCAACTGTATACTGTTGACACAGGTATACTTTCTTTACAAAATAAAAAAGTTACAGTCTTAATTTCCACAGAGAAATATACTCTCTCATTTGTCTTGCAATAGGCTACCCTCTTAATCTTTTGTAGAGATAGTGGGTACTGATGTGGAAACAAAGGTAAAAGAAAAATTATTAAATTTCCTTACTACCTACAGCCCATTGACAAGTCCTTGAAACAGGCAGAGTGACATTCCTCTAGGAACTCAGCTGCCTGAATGTTAATACTTTGTTAAGGGAAAAAGACAATCTTAGCCCAACCCCCAGGACCCTGTAAGTCTACTTTAACATATAAAAATTCCTTTGGAAACTTCCTTTATCTCTACCCCCCAAACATGTTGGCAATCATCCTCCAAGCATATGACCCACTGATATACACTGAAAGGGTCTTGTGACTGAGTTTTTACTAAACAGTAATAAATGACCTTTCCTAACAATAGCTAGACCCCCTGAGGATCCTGGAACACTTGTTTCCGAAATACCTGGGAGGCATATGCTATTCCTAACCCCCTCCTGACTGGAAAGTATATAATGGGCCATTCCTCATGACCCCGTAGAGCTCTTTTTGCCCATGATCCTGTCCCTGTGCTATCATAAAACTACCTTTTTGGAACAAAGATGCCTTAAGAATTCTTTCTTGGCCATCAGCTTTGAATCCTAACATCTTTCTTACATCAGGTTTAAGAAATATTTACTGATCCTTCTTCCTCTATTCCAAGTGCAAGAGAGCAAGTATGGTAGCAATTTCAAGTCAACAACTGGCTTCAATGACAGGCAGAAAATAGTAATGGGCTAATAGGGTAGCATAGAACTGGCCTTAAGTCCTTGAAGCACTCAAATCTAGAAAGAAACCACTTCCATTCTTACTTGTCTCCTTCCTTTTATGTGCCAGAGGACACAGTGTCAGTTATTTGAATAGATATAGAGGTGAGGGAAGGAAAAGGTGAACTAATGGAGAGAAACTCCATCAGTTGATACTTCAAATATATTTATTCTGTTTCATGCGATTGCAAAAAAAAAAAAATCACAAGAGGGAATCTCAACAACAACCAAAAAATTTTTATGTGTGTCGAAATTTCTGGGGGTACTTTAGTCCTTTATGAAATCTCTTTACAAGGTGGAAGGTTTTCTGTCTTCAGTACTCATAGTATAGCCCACAGGCCAGCAACACCACCCAGAGCTTGTTAAAAAGGCAGAATCTCAGGCCCCACTCTGGGCCTGCTGAATTAGGATCTGTATTTTAACAAGATCTCTAGGTGATTCATATGCACATTAAGATTTGAGAAGTGCTGGAATGTTCTCTCTGTCCCTGGCACATTAGAAGCTCACCTTTTTAAATCAGAAATGGGTCTATTAATAGGCTAAAAAGGTGACAGAGGGAAGCATGTTTAATCAATGAGAAATCTATTTCCCTTTCCTTTAAGTAATTTACATATCATTGAGTTTATTTATAGTTTCTCAAATGATCTGATTTTATAATATATGATCTTTTCATTAAACTGATGTTATGGTTAATGATTTGTATCATATTTGCAATTTACAAGTTAAGAATGAAGAGTATCAGTGCTTTGAAAAAGTAATAAAGTGTGTTCCACCCCCTTTGTAACTTACAGACAGGGGGAGAACACACTTGCAATCTTAGCTATGGCATACTATAGTTCTGATATCTATAATATATATTTATTTACATATATCTAGATATGATAACTCTAATGTTTTATACACTTAGCTGACATTCACAGGCTGAGACTGAAAGTGAAGTTACAATAAAATTGAATGGTGTTAGAGGAGGACACATTTCAATTAAGTGCACTTCCTTATTAAAAAATTGGTTAATTTTTTCCTTCCCTGCTCCCCAAAACCCCCACTCTGCCTCTCAAGTTCCACATATCAGGGAGATTATATGATAAACAAGATGAGATTGGGAGACAGACAAGCCATAAGACCCTCTTAATCTCACAAAGCAAACTGAGGGTTGCTGGGGGTAGGGGTATGTGGAGACGGTGGTTGGATTGTGGACATTGGGGAGGGTATGTGATATGGTGAGTGTTGTGAAGTGTGTAAGCCTGACAATTCATAGAACTGTACCCCTGGGGCAAAGAATACATTATATGTTAATATCAATCAATCAATCAATCAATCAATCAATTGGACCTGTAGACCAGGAGATAGCAAACCCTGTTTCCCTCAGAAACCCAAGCATGAGGAGCAAAAGTGGAGACTGCTCCTATGCTATCTCAGGAGCATTTGAGCCATCATCAGATGACTGCCTCTGATTTTCATTCCTCCCATTTTTCATCCTGTCCCCACCCCAAGGGAAGGAGAAAAGGGTGGGTATCTAGTTTTCTGGCAAGAAGGCCAGAAGGTGAGGTGTGCAAGTGATGTAAAGTACATATTCATGCTTGCTTGCCAAATTTATTGTCACTGTCACTTTTCCCTCTGTAGCTCCTGCCAACTCTCCCTAGCCTTTCATTCCTGCTGCCTACTGAAACCAAGTAGATCCCAGAAAACTTGATAGAACTGTAAAACTTGAGGTAGATAAAGAACTCATGCTTTCTAACAAGAAAACAAAAACATTCCTATGCCCTTCTATATTGGGTGATTTCCAAAGTTCTGTAATCTATGTGCCTTGGAAATGGTCGGGTGTTTTGGGCTGCAAGCCACTAGAAGAAATAAATTTCAAGTTTATCTGCCACTGGTGAAGGATAATGAGCATTTTCTTATGAAATTTGGGGCCTTTCTCTCCCCAGCAGATTACGTACTTCTATTGTGGCAGCTTCTATATACTGTCATTATCATTATTAGACACAACAACATCTAAAATACCACCAAAATAAATCTCCTCTCAAATTGCCTTCCTGAAGTGAATTGAGGATATTCTGGCACCCATAAACGCAGAAATGTGCACTGCAATGGGATGTGTGTTGTATCAGACCAAAAATGAAATGAAGAACATATCAAGCTTAAAGGTTTACCAGGAGCTTCTAGATAATTCTGCTACTGTTTCAATTTAAGTAGTCTCTCATGAAACATTGGATCTCATTAGGCTTTCAGCTCTTGGGCCCCAGGATGCATTGTATTTAATTAACTCTTCCTGACTTAAAACTTCTCAGAGGCTCTAAGCCAAATAAAATTCTCTCAAAGGTAATCTCAGAAATCCATTGATATCTATCTACACACACACACACACACACACACACACACACACATTTATCTTTCAATATGCAAACTCAGACCTTGGGGGAGTCGTGGGTATAGGTATGGAAATAGAGACATCTGTCTTAGAGCCAGTATGAAATCTGGTTTATAGAGAAATTATCTTTATTGCTGTTGAGTGGTTGTGAGCAAGATGCATGCTCATCTTTACATAGGATAGGTAGTGTGGATAAATCTTATTGAAACCTTTCTGAAATAACAGAAATCTGGGTTGAATATGCCCAAGTTGTGGCATGTCAACTAGTCATGATTTTAATAACCTCTTTTCTAGGGGTTCTTTACCTGTTTTGTCCATTTGACATTGCCACAGACTAAACTGTCATTTGAATATGGGGTTTTAAATAAACAATAGTAGTAGTAGTAGTAGCAATAATAGTAATAATAAATAACAGTGGTCATTTCTATCTTTTGAACCTGTTTCATAAGACATACGAGATTAGAAAATCCCGTTTTCAGTCAGGTCTCTAAAGCAGAAGCTTCAGAGAAGAGTTTAAAAATCCTCCAAAACAAAATCTCTTGCTAGAACATGTCAATCAATGAGAGATTAAAGGGAAAGGGGGCAGAACAGCAGTGAGGTGATGGCAGTGATGGAAAACAGTGTACTGACAGCTTTTGCAAAGCTGGTAATGTTCTCTTTCTGATCTGTTTGCTGATAACATAGGCATGTTTAGTTTGTGAAACTTTATCATTATGTACTTATTATCAGTGCATTTTTCTTGATGTATTTTTCAATGAAAAATAACAAACAAACGAAAAACCCAAACACGTAGTTTATGAAGGTGGTCCAGGGTATCAGGAAGGTAAACCATGGTGAAGGCCAGGTTAGGAAAATGTAACCTGAAATGGCAAGAGGGTACATTAAATGGGCTTGACCATGTCAGTAGCCAGAGTTTCTGGAGAAAAGTCTAAGAGGGCTGGAGGGGAGATAGAAATGGTAGATAATGGTGGGGAGAGGGATTGTGAATCAGGATGCTAGAACTCAAAGGGAGTTAAAACAGAAAGCCAACCAGGAGCCAAGTTTGCCCGGATCATAGACTATTGCTAAAATGTGTGCAGCAGGAATTAGCATAGATCTGGGCATCAGAGGAAGTAGGAGTGGGTCTCTTCTTCCCAATTCAGAAAGTGGCAGAGATCCTTGCCAGGCTCTTGAATAGGACTTAGTACTCATTTAGAAGGTGGAATTGTCAATTACACAGAAAACATTGGTTCCCAGAACATGTCCTCTGAGATTCAAACTTGTTTATCTTGGCATCTCCTTGAGCACTTCTAAATGAGAAAGGTCCCTTTTGGGTACTGTTTGACCCACCATCCCAGTTAAGGATGACATTCTGTGGCCATCCCTACCAAACCAGATCGTTGGATGGATCTGCCAATTTTTCACTCCACAAACACTTGTTGAGTACCTACTATGGGCCAGGAGCTGTTCTAGGTGCTAAGGAGGCATCATAAGGCAGAGAAAATCCCTGCTGTTTGAAACTTATATCATGTTAATGACACTTAATACACTACAGCTCAAGGCTTTTTTATTTACAGTTTTATAAGTGAAGAAAAAAATCTGTTGAGATTTATCAAAACACTACAATGGCTAAAATGTATACAAGTATATCACACATACGCAGGGTCTTTGTTTGCTGTCAGTCCAAAGAGAGTACATTTCATGGGGTCCAAAAGACCCAGGTATAGGCTTATGGTCTAAGACCTCTCCCTCTTCCTTACTGGATGAGGGTGAGCAGTTTGCTTATCCTCTCTAGGTCCCAATTTTTTCACTTATAAAGTGAGAATAATCTGAGTACCTATATTACAAGGTTGTGATGAGGGTTAATATATTTATCTTAGTTACTAACTCAGAATAATAATATTTGTAATTATTCAATAAAAGGTATTACATTCTGAATGACTCAATACTTTCAAGTCTTCTAACTTTCTTGAGCCCCTCTTTTTATATAAGTGCCAAGCAAACTTTCTCAAACTTCTCAAGCTCTCATCTTTATGCTGTGGAATGCCCAGGATCTGTCACAGCATTTATAAAGATTCTTGAGGTGGGGAGACTTACAATTTCCTGAGCAACTGAATTCGTCCTCCTTGCAAATCCTCGATCTGTTCTCACCATGTTGTCTCTTACAACTTATCCCATGGATAGACACCTCCATTTTTACCTTAATTACCTTCACACATCACTAAAACAGGGCTGTTGAGTGCAATAGATTGTGATAGAATATTTGGAGACAACCAAGGGAGCCCAGGGCATTGCCCAGAACAGGAGTACTCTCTTCATGGAGAACTCCTTACTGGCCACTTTCCCTTTCCCCAAACTTGGCTTCTGCCCTAAGTTCTCTTTATATTACTCTTCATATCCAATCCATCAGGTAATTCTCTTGGCTTTACCTTCAAAATGTATAAAGCATGAACTTTATTTATTTTTTTAAAGATTTTATTTATTATTTGACACAGAGAGAGAGAGATCACAAGTAGGCAGAGAGGCAGACAGGGAGAGAGGAGGAAGCAGGCTCCCCGCTGAGCAGAGAGCCCGATGCGGGGCTCGATCCTAGGACCCTGAGACCATGACTTGAGCCGAAGGCAGAGGCTTTAACCCACCAAGCCACCCAGGTGCCCCTATAAAGCATGAACTTTAAAAAAATTTTATTTTTAAAAATTTTAATTCCAGTATAGTTAACATACACTGTTATATTTGCTTCAGGTGCGCAATACAGTGATTCAACAATTCTATACATTACTCAGTGCTCATCACCATAAGTGTATTCTTTTTTTTTTAATTTTATTTTTTTCCTAGGAATATCACCAAAGGAAAGGGAAACAAGGGCAAAAATGAACTATTGGGATTTCATCAAGATCAAAAGTTTTTGAAATAGCAAAAGAAATGGTCAACAAAACCAAAAGACAACTGACAGATTGGGAGAAGATATTCGCAGATGACCTATCAGCTGAAGGGCTAGGATCCAAAATCTATAAAGAACTTATCAGACTCGACACCCAAAGAACAAAGAATCCAATCAAGAAATGGGTAGAAGACATGAACAGACATTTCTGCAAAGAAGATGTACAAATGGCCAATAGACACATGAAAAAGTGCTCCATGTCACTTGGCATCAGGGAAATACAGATCAAAACCACAATGAGATACCACCTCATACTAGTCAGAATGGCTAAAATGAACAAGCCAGGAAACGACAGATGTTGGAGGGGTTGTGGAGAAAGGGGAACCCTCCTACACTGTTGGTGGGAATGCAAGCTGGTGCAGCCACTCTGGAAAACAACATGGAGGTTACTCAAAAAGTTGAAAATAGAGCTACCCTACAACCCAGCAATTTCATTACTGGGTATTTACCCCAAAGATAAAAATGTTGTGATCTAAAGGGTCACGTGCACCCCGATGTTTATAGCAGCAATGTCCACAATAGCTTAACTATGGAAAGAGACTAGATGTCCATCAACAGATGAATGGATAAAGAAGATGTGGTGTATATATACACAATGGAATATGATGCAGTCATCAAAAACCTGAAATCTTGCCATTTGCAATGACATGGATGGAACTAGAGAATATTATGCTAAGTAAAATAAGTCAATCAGAGAAAGACAATCATCATGTGATCTCACTGATATGAGGACTTTGAGAAACAAGACAGAGGATCATAGGGGAAGGGAGGGAAAAGTGAAACAAGATGGGGCTGGGGAGGGAGACAAACCATAAGACACTCTTAATCTCAGGAAACAAACTGAGGGTAGCTGGATTGGAGGGGGCTGGGAGGGATGGGGTCGCAGGGTGATGGATATAAGGGAGGGTATGTGCTATGGTGAACCCCGTGAATTGTGTTAGACTGATGAATCACAGACCTGTACCCCTGAAATAAGTGATACATTATATGTTAATAAAAAATAAAAAAAAAACCCCGCATAAGTATATTCTTAATCCCCTTCACCTATTTCATCCATCCTCCTACCCACCTCCCCTCTGGTAACCATTATTTTCCTCTTTATAACTAAGAGTGTTTTTTGGTTTGTCTCTTTCTTCTATGTTCTTTTTTTGTTTCTTTATTTCACATATGAGTGAAATGATATGCTATTTGCCTTTCTCTGACTGACTTATTTCACTTAGCATTATACTCTCTCAATCCATCCATGTTGTTACAAATGGCAAGATTTTATTCATTTTTATAGCTGAGTAATATTCTATTGTGTATGTAGGTGTGTGTATGTGTGTACAGAATGAAGATGTATATGTATATATATATAAATAGAAGATGTGGCATATATATTTGTATATATATTTATATTCAAACCAATTATTGATAGCTATGTAATTATTGCCATTTTGTTACTTGTTTTATGGTTGCTTTGTTCTATTTTTTCTCTTGCTCTCTTCTCTATTGGTTGGCTGGCTTCTTTTAGTGATATGCTTGGATTCATTTCTCTTTATTTTTTGCATATCTATTACTGGTTTTTGGTTTGTGATTACCACTTGGTTTGTATATAACATTTTCTGCATATAGCAGTTTATATTAAGTTGATGGTTGCCTAAGTTTGAACCCATTCTTCTCTCACTCCCACATTTAAGGTATATGGTATCATACTTTACAGCCTTTTGTATTGTGAATCCTTTGATTGATTTTTATTTTTTTATTTTTCTTAAAGATTTTATTTATTTATTTGACAGAGAGAGATCACAAGTAGATGGAGAGGCAGGCAGGGAGAGAGAGAGAGAGAGAGAGAGAGAGAGAGAAGCAGGCTCCCTGCTGAGCAGAGAGCCTGATGCAGGACTCGATCCCAGGACCCCGAGATCATGACCTGAGCTGAAGGCAGCGGCCTAACCCACTGAGCCACCCAGGCACCCCCCCTTTGACTGATTTTTAGACAGACACTTAATTTTATTGCTTTTTTTGCTTCCTAATTTTCTTACTCCTACTTATGGTCTTTCCTTTCCACTCAAGGAGTCCCCTTTAACATTTCTTGTTAAGACTAGTTTAGTGGTCATGAATTCCTTTAAGTTTTGTTTGTCTGGGAAACTTTTGATCTCTCCTTCTATTCTGAATGGTAGTCTTGCTGATTAGTGTAGTTTTTACCCTTTCAGCACTTTGAAGATATCATGCCACTGTTTTCTAGCCTGCAATATTTATGTTGAAAGATCAGCTGATAGTCATGGGTTTTCCCTGGTACATAATGGTTTTCTTTTCTCTTCCCACTCTTAAAATTCTCTTTATTATCCCTTTTTGCCATTTTAATTATTCTGTGTATTTGTGTGCACTTCCTTGTGTTGATTTTGTTGGGGGAATCTCTGTGTCTCCTGGATTTGGATTTCTGTTTCTTTCCATAGATTCAGGAGATTTTCAGCTATTATTTCTTTAAATAAATGTTCTGTCCCTGTTATCTCTCTCTTCTCCTTCTTGGTTCCCTATAATGTGAATGTTATTATGTTTGATGGTGTTCCCTTAGTCTATTCTCATTTATTATTATTATTTTCTTTCTCTCTCTGCTCTTCAGCTCAGTTGCTTTGTTACTCTGTCCTCCAGGTCATTGACCTGTTCATTTGCTTCCTCTAGTCTACTGTTCATTCCTTCTTGTCTATTTTTAATTTCAGTTTTTGAGTTTTTCACCTTAGATTGGTTCTTTTTTATGTGTTCTATTTCTTTGTTGAGTGTCTCATTGAAAACTCCACTCTTTTCTCATACTACCTTACATTCTTTATCAGGCATGTTACTTATCTCCACTTCATTTAGCTCACTTACTGTGATTTTTGTCCTGTTCTTTCATTTGGGACACCTTACTCTGTCTCCTCATTTTGTATACCTCTTTGTGTCTGTTTCTGTGTGTTAGGAAAGTCAGTTACATCTCCTGCTCTTGAAAGTAGTGCCCTTATGAACAAGAGGTCCTGTAGTGCCCTGCAGTGTAATGTTCCCTGTTCACCAGAACCTGACTTTTCAGGGGTGTTTCCTATGTGTGTTGCATGCACCCTACTGTCATGACTGAGCTGCATTTGCTTGCAGTCCAGTCATCTGCAATGGCTCTCTTTGCATGTTGTGAACAAGGTTTGGTCCCTGTGTTTTTAGTGGGACAGTTTGGGCTGTCTTGGTCTTGAGTTGAGTCAGACCAGGTGGCTGCATCAGACCAGAGATATAGTAGCACCAAACTGCAGGGCACTTTCCCTGTATTGCCCCCTGAGAAGCTTTCATTGGTGGGTGGGGCCTGTAGTCAGACCAGATGTCTTGGATGGTGTGTGTGGTTATCTTCTCCTCTCCCTGGATAGGAGTCACTTTGGAGTGGTGCTGGTCCTTACAGGGGCTGGTTTCACACTGCCAGATTTATGGCACTACTCTAGATGGGCTCTACCAAGGACGTATTGGAGGGGGGTGGGTCCATAAGAGCATGCTGGGGCAGGTCACTTGATATTAGCAAGGTCCAAGCTGGTCAGCTGCAGGAGAGGGATTGCAGTCCCCAAGAAAACTCCTGCCCAGGCTTGGATAAAGGGGATATTGCTGCAGGAGAATGCAAGAATGGGGTGCACTGCTAACAAGCCAGGTGAAGAGTTTTCCACTGTACTGGTTATGGCAGGTGTCCGAGTGTCTAGGCAAGGTGGTGGGAGAGGCAAATGGCTCCTGCTAGCTCTTTTGTTCTTAAAGAGGTCTCCCTGCCACTCTAGCACATGCTCTGATATTAGTAAATACATCTCCCTCCTGTATACCTCAGGCATTTTTTGAACTGCTGCTTCTAAGCTGTGTCTCAGCAGGGCTGTTTGTTGTGCTGTCTCTTTAAGGGTAGGGACTCAGTTTCCTATCACCCTCCAGATTCTCCCAGAACCAAGCCCATTGATTTCTTTAAATTCCAGATATTAAGACCCACTGATTATGGGGGCCCTCTGGTTTTCAAAGCCAATGTTATGGGGATTTATCTGCCCCATATGTATCTCCTGTGCCTGGGGTGGGGATCTGTTCCTCTCCCCTCTCCACATCCATTATCTCTCTCCCTTCCATGGACAGTCCTCTGGGTCTGTTTGCCTCTAGACTGTGTGGCCACCCTTCCTACCCTCTTTGACATGGCCTCTTCCCTACATTTAGCTGTGGAGAGTCTATTCTGCCAGTCTTCAGGTCATTTTCTGAGTTATTTTCATGGATATGGGTGTTGTTTAGTTGTATCTGTGGGATGAGGTGAGCTTAGGTTCCTCCTACTCTACTGTCTTCCTGGAAAGTCTCATGAACCTTTTTTTAAACTGATGATTTCCAAGTACCAAGGATGATGTTTGGCATAAAGTAGGTGCTCAATAATTATTTGTTGAGTAAACTAATAAAAATTTGCTTCAAACAGTGCTTGGCATGAAGAAATATATAAATTTAAACTTTTGTTAAATGATTTTCTGTAACCTGTAATTGAGCCTTTCAAGTGGTTATTGCCAGGAGTAAGTTTTCTCTGTAAAAAACTGGCTGTCCTAAATCTCACAGTTCAAGTCAATCAAATGTACTCCCCCTGTCTTGCCTCCCCAGGACTGAACATCTTTAATATTTGGTAAAGTTAATTTTCTGGGTTTTCAGACCTGCAGAGGAGAAATCAAACCTTTAATGACCCTCCCCCCATAAGAGGCAGGTCTGTAATGCGGATCAGCTTGAGACTAGCTGAAAATCATCTCTTTTTATCACAAGCATCACATCTGTAGATTTAAATAGCATTAGGTTGACTGAAGAAAGGGACCATCTGAACTGTCAGGTGTTTGCAATTAAATATAAAAATGCACAGCCAAGAAACCATTATCATAAATCCTGCGCATGACAGACATTTCAGATTCTGCCAAATATATTGCAAGAGGTATCCAGAATATGAGGAATGTGCAAATTTGAATTTTAGTTCAGTGAAACAACTTTCCTTAATGCTGCCTCAATGGAAAGTTTTAGACATGTATTAACATATCTCTGTTCTGCTAAAATATTTTTTATGATTCTCTATAAAATACATGAAATATGTTCCATTAGTCTAACATTCTAGGAACCCCATATCCACTCTAGAGGTAGAAAATACTGGACCAAGACCCTGGTTGTGTTTTTTCTTCCTCTCACATACATGGTGAATTCAGTCTCAGCATTCTTTGTGCAGCATTCCAAGCAGTTGTTACCAATGGATCATTTACTTCCCTACAATCTACTCCAATATGGCAGCCAGAGAACCTTTGGCCAGCAAGGCAGATCACTGTCCCCCCTCTGATCAATGTGCTCACACCAATCATTCACCCCAAATGATCTTTCTCTCTCCTACTTTATCTCCTGGCATTCTCCCTGACTAACTATGTGCCAGCTGTGCTGGCCGCCTTGTTCTTTCAACATACTAGGAAACTCTCAGCCTCAAGTACTTTGCACTGACTGTTATCTCTTTCTGTAACATTCTCCATGTGTAACTTAAATTTTTGTTCAAACCCTACCTTTTTAATGAGGCCTGACCACCAATTTAAAATTGCAGCCCCCTTTTGGTAGGCAGAATAGTGTTCTCCCCCCAAATATTCATATCTCATTCCCCAGAATTTGTGAATATGTTACCTCACATGACAAAGGGGACTTTACAGGTGTGATTAAGTTAAGGATCTTTACAGATGTGATCTTTACAGATGTGATTAAGTTAAGGATCAGAGAAGATGTAACATGGAAACAAAAGAGAGAAAAGAGGTTGGCAGATGCTATTCTGCTAGCTTTGAAGATAGAGAGAGATGATGAGCCAAGTAATTGCAGGTGTCCTCTAAAAGCTGGAAAAGACAAGGAAACGAATCTCCCTTACAACTCCCAGAAAGAGGGGTACCTGGGTGGCTCAGTCAGTTAGGCATCTGTATTTGGCTCAGGTCATGATCCTAGGGTCCTGGGATCGAGTTCTGCATCAGGCTCCATACTCAGTAGGGAGCCTACTACTCCCTCTCCCTCTACTTGTTGCTCCCCCTGCTTGTCCTTTCTCTCTCTCTGTCAAATAAACAAATAGATATTTTAAAAAACTTCCAGAAAGAATGCAGTCTTGCTTATAACTTGATTTTAGAACATCTGGCCTCTAAACCATAAGATAATAAATTTGTTTTGTTTTAGGCCATTACTTGCAGTAATTTGTTATAGCAGCAAGAGTAGACTAATATATCCCCCCACTTTACTTTTTTTTCACATCACTTATCAACCTTTATTGTGTCAGACAATATGTTCTTCCTGTCTATTGTTTACTGTCTCTCTCTTGCCTTGTTCTCTGTCCCCCTCTAGAATATAAACCCTACAAGGGCAGGCATCCTCATGTGTAAACCTGCACTTAGAACTTGATACATAATATGTACTCAATAAACATTTGTTGAATTAATTAATTGGTTAGTTAGTCCATAATCAACTCTAGCCCTGTGAAATTACTTCCTACCACTTAAAATGAATCAACTAATCTGAACCATGGTCCTATGTTTTCTATTCTTTATCTTCCAGTCTCTCTCTCTCTCTCTTTCATACACATACACATCCAACACACAACCTTTCTGAATTTAGAATTCTCTTTCTCTGCCAGAGTGTATCCAATTCAAGTTACAGCATTCCATGAAGTCCTCCCTTGACTCTACAACAGTCCATATTGAACTCTACAATTTCTAAATGCCTCTAGGATTTCTTACTGTGATCCCCCAGTTTTGTACTTATATTCTCTTATCTTTTGTATCAGCCTGTCTTCAGTTAGGAAGCTAAAACCACACAGTAATTAGAACAGGGGGAGTTTAATATAAAGAATTATTAACCAATCAAAGGGGATGAACTACTAAAGAGTAAAGGGTAATTCTAAATAATTCAGATTAGCTGATGTAGGGAGCAGCCACTACCTCCAGAGGTAAAGCAGAGTACCAGACTTCAGTGGAGAGGGTGTTGGTGTGGCCCACTTGTTGTTGCAGAAATTTGCCGAGATGCTTTGGACAGGGGCTAGCAAACAGGAAGCCACTGGCCAGATGCCAACTGAACTTACTAGGAAGCTACTTGCTGGGGTGCTGATGGGACTCAGGAAGTTGCCCACGGGGTTCTTTGAAAATGCTGTTGAGAAGCTGCCCTCTGGGTTGCTAGTGGAATTTGTGGGGAAGCTGCCTGTGAATGTGCTCTGAAACACACTATGGAGTGAGCACCTCTGGGTGTTCTGCATGCCACTGACCATTGTGCGCTACAGAAGTAAGCATGAAACAAGAAAGCACATTAGGAAGAGGAATCCCTTTGCCTTGCCAGGTACCTCTAGCACCTTCTATTAAATCCTAACACTGTACCATCTGGTAAAGGAGAAATGTTTACAGGGTCCAGCTCCAGTATCACAAAGCAGGGCAAAAAAGAACGTATTTGTAGCTGAGAGGCAATACATTGATAATTGGGACACCTTTGTATTTGTAATTTCTCTTGAATGTTAGCAATATTTTAAGCCCCTTGAGGGCAAAGGCAATGTCACACTTCTCCCTCACCACCCCAGCATGGTTTATATGGGATTGAACATAGTGCTGAGTACATGTTAAGAAAGTACTTAGTTGACTGTAAATAAAATTTTCCTGAACTTTTATTTGCTCAATGGCTTAGGAAGGTGGTGGCATCATCCTCTTCCTTTATGTTACCCTATTCTGAAATCTAATGACAGAGCAGTTCAACCATGAGTGAACAACAGCTGCCACCAAGCTAGCAATTTCCAACTACAAACCAGGCTGTGATTTTCTCCTCAGCTATTATGGCATCTTGGATGTCATTTTCAAAAACACTGAAGCCAAGCTGGGGTGAATTGTGATTTTGTTTATTAAACTCTCACTTGGTGGGAAAGAGTTTGTCAGCTGCTGGTTCTCCTAGAGTCAGTTCTTACTCAGGCTTTCAAAGCCAACCCATCAAGGAAGTATGTTCCCACGTGTCCCACCTTCTTCTTTTCTCTTAAGACTTAGATTGTTCATAGACCAATCCTTTCAGAATCAGAATGACTCAAACTGAACAAACCTGCTTTGTGTTCAAAAGGAAGAGAGTGCAGCCTAAAAGTTATATTCATCTTAATGTATTTCTTGGCTTCTAAAGGCCTTCAAAAATCTTATTTTGTGTGAATCTGAGAATCTCTCCCTCCAGGGGCTCTATTAAGTAGCACATTCCAAAAATAAGATTACCTAGCCCTAATTTTATCACCAACTCTTGTTCTTTCCAGTATTCCCTTGCCCATAACTAATATATAATAGTATTCTTTCCCTACCCTGAACATAAATAGTTTGCCTCACATGTTAGCCCAACATTAGTAACTGTGGCCTATATAGTCTTTTTGGAACCAAAATGGTCTTAGGTCTTGAGCTAGACATATTTGTATGAGCCCAGGGTCTGCTATTTATTACTTATGTGACCTTGGACATGTTACTTCACCTCTTTGAATTTAAGATTCCTCCTTAAAAATCAGGATAGTTGAGAGAAATGGGGTAGTCAACCTCTTTAAATGTCAGCTTCCTTCTTAGTAAACAGGGCTAATGATGATACTTGCTCCATAGGGTGGTTAAGAGGATAATGTTTATAAAGCCCCTAGCCAGTGACTCTTCAATAAATGTTAACTGATTAGAATGTACACCAGACAATATCAACCTTTCTAGCCCATGCCACCATCATCACTTCTTTCCTGAACTACCACATTGGTGCCTAATTAGTGTTCCTTCTTGCACTCTTGCCCTGAGTCTATTCACCACATAGCAGCCGGAAGAATCTTTTCTGAACATAAGTCAGGTTTTGTCACATCCTTACTCAAAGACCTGTGTTGGCTTCTCATCACACTTCGAGCAAAACCCAAACTCCTTATTATGCCTTACAAAGCCTTATATGATTTGACTTTGGCCTATTTCTCTGATATCCGCTCTTACCGATTGCCTTTATCCCTCATTTCTATCTAGTCATGATTTTCTTGTGGTTCCTCAACCATGCAGGCATGTTCCAGCTCAGAAACTTTATATATGCTGATATTTCTCATTGGAATGCTCGTCATCCCAGATATTCACATTGCCCATGACTTACTCCTGCATTTTTATTCATGTCTCCCTGCAAATATCTTCTCTTCAAAAAGGTCTTTTTTGGTCACTGAAAGTAAAACGGCTCCTACTACCCATCCATTGATCTTTAGTCCTGTACTTTATCTTATTTCACTCATACTTACTGGTATCTAACATTATGTTATGTATTTATTTGTTTATGACATTTTGTTCCATTAAAATGCAAGTTTCTTGGAGGCAGGGACTTTTTTGAGTCTTGTGGGACTTTGGAATTTTTTGTGAGGCTATCACTGAAGTGCTAATGCCTCTGACATTGGCCAGCTTATCCCCTTCATGGTAATTGGTATAAATCTTAGCTGAGATTCCCAGAAGTAAGATACATGGTTTGACTCCAAGTCTTTGGGGGAAGAGATAAGTGAAAAAGAGTAAGGAAGGGAAAGAGAAGCTAATAGGAGATATGGGAATATCTCAAAGAAAAATCTTCACCCAATTTGTTATTTAGTCTAGAGCAATCTTTGGCTACTTGCTCAAACCAGGATTTTATATGAGAAAAAAACTCCATTTCTCTGCCTCAGTTTCCTAAATCTACTTATATTCTGTCTGCACAATATAATGTCAGGGGCCAATTCTAACACTTTTCAAGTTGTCTAAAAACAAAATGGAATAGTTGTTTCTGTTTTGCTTTAGCAAAAAAAATTGTTTTTGTTTTTGATTTGGCAGTGGAAATCATATCTTAGTTTATAATCAAACAAAATTAACTTAAATACTAAGTCATAGCATAAGTATGTACCTGGGATTCTGCAAGATCTTTCATAGGAATATTATAGTTGAACTATATGAAATTGCTGATGTACAACTCTTTTTGACCCAGCAAAATGGTAATTTTACATGGTTCAATCTAATATGTGTGGCAGTATTAATATGCCCAGACTGTAAAACTCAGAGAGATAAAGCTGTTATTCTTTACTTTTTTAACTAGGAAAATAATCTTGTACTAATAAGGATAGACTAGGTTATGCTTCAGCAACAAACACTTCCTCTCTCAAATTTTAGTAGCTTAACGCAATAAAAGCATATTTCTTGCCCATCCTACATATTCTAATATTGGGAGTTCTGTTTCATGCAGTTAATCCAGGCTGATAGAAGTACCACTTTTGTCTAGGTGCACCATCTGGAAATCATGGACTTTTTGGAGGATGCCACAAAAGCAAAGATGGAGGAATTGAGTATGGGTATTTTCTGTGCCTCAGTCCAGAAGAGTGACCCACCCCACTTCTGTTCCTGTTTTCTTGGCTAGAGCTGGTCCTATGGTTCTTGCAGATTCATTTGCCTCCTCCATCCTTATCTCCTCCATAACTTTTTTCTTCTTAAAGAGTTCTTCTTGACTCACACAACAGTGACATCCTGGAAGGCCTAAATGGCTCTTACTTCTCAGATTTCTCCTATAGCTTATTCTTAAACAATGTAACATTTATGAATCTCCTTTTACACTGTGTGGCTAGAAAGCAAGGGATACCGAAATTTGCTGGGAGTAGGAAAAGGGAAAGGAAATAAGGCATGTGCAACCTTGGTTAACGATCTCTGCTGAGAACACCTTACCATCAATTCAAACCTTCTGGGTCTGCCCCATGTTGGTCCAGAGAGCTTTGCAAGAAGTACATCTCAAAAAGAGGTAAGGTGAGACATAAATTTCTTTTTCATCCATTTCTCTAAACCTATCTGGGAATTTTTAGCATCCTTTCCATATAGATTTTGTGTGTGGGGAGGGGGGAAGGAAGCAGTGGAGGGTAAGCAACCAAGAGGACAAAGTCCCACCTTGGCTCCAAATTCTCTTGCCCTTTTCCCATAATCTTACTCAAGTTTATTTTCCAAAACCTTATTTCTTCTCTATGTGGTTGAAAGATGTTCCTATCATTACATAGTTTAAAGTCTATGATACAGATAAAAACTCTAGCCTTCCCGTCTTAGGCTTTGGACATAGATATGGAAAGCCAAGTTGTTATCATCTCCAAATT
This sequence comes from Lontra canadensis, assembly GCF_010015895.1. Lineage (NCBI taxonomy): Eukaryota > Metazoa > Chordata > Mammalia > Carnivora > Mustelidae > Lontra > Lontra canadensis. Next base: position 4,419,318 of record NW_022631110.1, read on the forward strand.
TAAAGTCAGATAGTGAATACTGGTTCTAAGTTCATTCTACCAAACTTTGAGGGCATGACTGACAATAATTAAGTGGGTAAGGGCAAGCCATACGGCTACTAAGAACCACTGAAAATTGCTGGGAAGAAAGTACAGTCAACTTTATGATGCCAAGACCTACTATTATTTGAATATGAATTAATGATTGGCACTTATCCTCCTCACACCCTCCCCACCCAGACACGGACTAATTTTCATATTGTCTTCAGAGTGGATATGGGTGGATGTTGTAATGCAAAGAAGGGTGAGGACTGGTATGAAATGGCAGACTTCTCTGTCTAGGGAAACTATGAGGTAGAGGGTAGGTGCTTGAGTTTCCAGTGTTCTTCTGGCCCATTTTTCCATATTGGGCCAATAAAATTTGTACCACCAAGGCAATGCTTAGAAATGCCTTTGTCCTATGTAGTCATAAGACCAAGAATCACTCCTATGAGCTATTAAGTGGACAATGACATTAGGAGATGCCAAAACATGGCATGAATCAGAACAGCTGAAACCCTGGAACTCCTGGCAGGCCACCTGTGTAAGCTCACCCCAACCTTTTCATCAAACCTGCAGTAACATTTCTCTTCATTTTAAACAATGAATATAATTGCCTTATTCACTTATTTGTTACTTGTTTAATGTCAATTTTCAACACTTAGGAATGCATGCTCTGTGATGGCAGAGACTTTGTATTTGTAAAGCGTAAACATGCCTAGAATATGGTGGTGCTTAACTAATATTTGCTGAATGAATGAATGAATACCAATGAATGAATATCAGACACTACACTGAGGTATGAAGATGAGTGAAACAGGGTTTCCTGCACTAAGAGAGTACACAGGCCAGAAAGAGAAATCTATTGGCTAGTAAGTAATCCTAAATATTGATATACTGGGCTGAAACCATCAGGTGGTTGAAGCAATAAAGAGTAGCTTCCCCTTTGTAAGGGATCTAAATTCTCTAGTTTGCCACAACCTGCTTCATTCATCACATACCTGCCTGGAGTGTGGGGACATTTGAGTATGTGACTACTGTTTTTATAAGATAAGCTCTAGGCCTGAAAAAACACATAAGCAGCAGAATTAATCTGGTGCTCCCAAGCAGTGCCTAAGAGTGGTAGAGAAAGCAGTCTGACAGACTGTAATAAGATCTTACCTTGACACTCAGCTATGACCCATATGGATTGTAACCAAGGACCAGATGGCATGATGGATATCTCTGAGGATCCCATGTGGATAGGTGACTTTGAGGACCAGATTGTCAGTCTCTCTGCCCCTGGACCCTTTGGCATGCCAGAAAAGCCATTAAAACTTTGATATAACCTAGGAAAAAGGGAAGGGACACCAAATTACTCAAGATTAAGGTCTTGGTGGAAGAGCAGGGGTTCAAGATAGAAATTAAGTTGAATTATAGGAGAATAAAATTCCATTTTTTACATGTCTGAATGTGTGCTTTAATATTCTTAAACCTGCTCCATTTGTATAACAGGTCCACCACAGTACTTAAAGAACGAGAGCTATAGTTTAGCATATATCCTCATTATAATTTTATGTTTCAAAAAACAATTGAAAATAAAAAGCAATATCATGAACAAAAAATGCCATAGTTGGTATTTTTAACAATTTCAAATTAGACTCTGTCTTCATTTTTCTGCTACTTCCATTAATATTTTATTTCTTGAAAACTTCCTGTTATGTATCACTTCTTCTTTACCTTAATGGGGCCACTTTTCTTTCTGGGGTTCTTCGGAAAATATATGATGTCAAGAAGGTAAACAAATCATTTACTCTCTCTGGATCTCAATGACCTCATGTGTAAAATAAAGGAAGTCAGCTAGACAAGTGCTTCTTAAAGTTTAATGTATATAACCTGGGAATCTTGTTAAAGGAGGGCATGTGTGGTGATGAGCACTGGGTGTTATGTGCAACTAAGGAATCATTGAACACTACATCAAAAACTAATGATGTATTACATGTTGCCTAATTGAACATAGTAAAAGAATGAAAAAAATGGTGACTGTTTTAGCAGGTCTGGAGTGGGCCTGAGATTATGCATTTTTATAGAAAGCTCCAAATAGATGTTAATGCTGCAAGGACCACACTTTACGTAGCAAGGAACTAGTTGACCTCCAACATTCTTTTTCTTTGCATCTCTAATTTATTTATGGGATATCATTCAAATGGAGATATATATATATATATAACCAAATATATATATATATATATATAACCAAATATATATATATATATATATATATATATATATATATATATATTTAAACTGAGTTCCTCTGTGCCAAGAATTAAGCCAACTGAATGGCAGCACTTGTAACCCTTGAACTTAAATATATACTGTCACTTATTTTAATATTCTGTGGACATAGCCCATCTCTCCTGGGAAATATAAAGTCACTTATGAATATAGTAGAGTCTTAAATTTTTATATTATTCACCATCCTATGCAAAAAAATGGTGTATTTCTAGTGCTAGGATTAATTAGGCAGAAAGTGAGTAGTTATGACTTAATCACTAAGTGAACAATGTGAGGTTGATAAAATATAAAAATGATATGGATATTACTGCTGTGTCTATTTGAGTTTAGTACCACAGGGAAAAGAAGGCTGATCTGTGTCACATTAGCCATTGGCAAATGGAGTCAGGGCATTGGGAATCATTTTGAGGAAACGCATATTTCTAACGTTTTCTGAGCAGGACACAAGTGAGAGCCTATATTAGCTAGATTAAACAGACATATCTGCATACATAATATATATTTTATAGCCCATAGACAAGATTAATATCACCTTTAAAGTTCCCAAACTGTATTTTCTTGGTTCTTTCCCAGTGCTACTCAGATTCCTCCTAAATGTCTCTGGGAATCTTCAGAGTCTCTCAGGTTTGTACTGAGAACTAAACCTTTTGAGGTGTCTTTTATTTCCCTTCCTTTCCATTCTGAATTGCCATGGTGGGTTTCATTCTTGTTGCTCCAAGTGGCAGGTAACCAGAGGTGAACGTGACAAATATTGTATTGTGCACTCCTACCTATCTCCTTGGTTCTCCCTGGCCAGAGGTCACTTGACGACAGTCCCTTACAGAACAGGATTCTTTGCTCTCTTATCCCAAGAGTGTGCTTGATAAGAAATATTGAGGAGTTAATGTTCCAAGAACAAATATTAACCAATGAGGGATGGACTTGATTGTTAAATACCCATGTTCTTCAGGCCTCAGAGACAATTCTGAGACAGGTTACATACAATTTCTTTGAAGGCCTCCAAGGGGATGGAGCCATAGCTGCCCATAATGGTAACCCCTCATAGATGTACCTCTTATCCGTTTCCCTCCTTTCTTTGTCTCACTCTACCTACTCTCTCATTCATACTCTTAAGGACCACCTACCAAATAAACAGCTTGCACCCAAATCCTGACTTCAGCATCTGGTTTTGGGAGAACCTAATCAAGGTAATGATCATTGAAATCTCAGCTGCCTGTGAGAGCTGCTTACTCTGGGACTTCAGCATGCATCCATGAGGGCAGAGCTGGTCTGGTGACCCAACTGTTCTATTGTTCTGCCAGTAATGACCCTCATAGGACATTCCCATTTGCACTCAGATTTTAGCATGCTCCCCTTAGGTTCATGTGCAGTTCCTGCCATACATGATTCTATAATCTACTTTCTCTTCAGAAGAGAATATAGTTGACTCACACCATCCACATAACATGTTTTCAGAAAAAATTATCTCTTTTTCCACTTGGCTTGGGTTTCCACTCCACAGTGTAGGGTAATAATTATGAATGCAAGATCTAGAGTCAGACTTCCTAGGTTCAAATCTCAATTTTACTACTTGCTGGCTGTATGAGTTGTGGGCAAAGGACTTAAATCTCTGTGTGCCCTTTCTTTCCTCCACTGTAATATGGGGATGATAATATCATCAACCTCAAAGTATTGTGAAGATAAAATGTATTAATATATGTAAAGCATTCAGGGTAGTGCCTGATATGTAGCTCTTTCAGGTTACCATCCATGTGGGCTGAACAAGCACCCGTGACCAGAGTTACAGGTGTTTGCCCTAAGTAATCTTTAAGCTCTATAGGTGAGTGTGTGAAGATAGGGGTGGACACCAACAGCTCTTATTGATACCCAATTCCTTCTATGACACTCCTCTTCCCTCCTGGCATATTTTGGAGACAGTAGTGGAGGCTTGGGATTAGAAATATTGTGTCTCTCTCTCTTTTTTTTTCCTGGTGGTGTCATTTTTCATTATGTTCAGTTAGCCAACATATAGTACATCGTTAGCTTTTAAAAAAATTTTTATTAACATATAATGCATTATTTGCCCCAGGGGTACAGGTCTGTGAATAATCAGGCTTACACATTTCACAGCACTCACCATAGAACACACCCTCCCCAATGTCTATAACCCAACCACCCTCTCCACACACCCTCAATCCCCAGCAACCCTCAGTTTGTTTTGTGAGATTGAGTCTCTTATGGTTTGTCTCCCTCCCAATCTCATCTTTTTTCATTTTTTCCTTCCCTACCCACCAATCCCTCCACCCTGCCTTTCAAATCCCTCATATCAGAGAGATCATATGACAATTGTCTTTCTCTGATTGACTTATTTTGCTCAGTGTAATACCCTTTAGTTCCATCCACATCATTGCAAATGGCAAGATTTTGATTCTTTTGATGGCTGCATAGTATTCCATTGCATATATATACATCTTCTTTATCCATTCATCTGTTAATGGACATCTAGGCTCTTTCTGTAGTTTGGCTATTGTGGACATTGCTGGTATAAACATTCAGGTGCACATGCCCCTTCGGATCCCTACATTTGTATCTTTAGGGTAAATACCCAGTAGTGTGATGGCTGGGTTGTAGGGTAGTTCTATTTTCAACTTTTTGAGGAACCTACATGCTGTTTTCCAGAGTGGCTGCACCAGCTTGCATTCCCACCAACAATGTAGGAGGGTTCCCCTTTCTTTGCATCCTCTCCAACATCTGTCTTTTCCTGACTGGTTAATTTTAGCCATTCTGACATGTGTGAGGTGGTATATCATTGTGGTTTTGATTTGTATTTCCCCGATGCCCAGTGATGTTGAGCACATTTTCACATGTTTGTTGGCCATCTGGATGTCTTCTTTATGGAAATGTCTGTTCACGTCCTCTGCCCATTTCTTGACTGGATTATTTGTTCTTTGGATATTGAGTTTGGTAAGTTCTTTAGAGATTTTTGGATACTAGCCTTTTATCTGATATGTCATTTGCAAATATCTTCTCCCATTCTGACAATTGTCTTGATGAAGTCCCAATAGTTCATTTTTGCCCTTGCTTCCCTTGCCTTTGGCAATGTTTCTAGGAAGAAGTTGCTGCGACTGAGGTCAAAGAGGTTGCTGCCTGTTTTCTCCTCAAGGATTTTGATGGATTCCTGTCTCACATTGAGGTATTTCATCCATTTTGAGTCTATTTTTGTGTGTGGTGTAAGGAAATGGTCCAGTTTCATTCTTCTGATTGTGGCTGTCCAATTTTCTCAGAACTATTTGTTGAAGAGACTGTCTTTTTTCCATTGGACATTCTTTCCTGCTTTGTCCAAGATTAGTTGACCATAGAGTTGAGGGTCTATTTCTGGGCTATTCTGTTCCATTGATCTATGTGTCTGTTTTTGTGCCAATACCATACTGTCTTGATGATTACAGCTTTGTAATAAAGCTTGAAGTCTGGAATTGGGATGCCCCCAACTTTGGCTTTCTTTTTCAACTTTCCTCTGGCTATTTGGGGTCTTTTCTGGTTCCATATAAATTTGAGGATTATTTGTTCCATTTCTTTGAAAAAAATTGATGGAATTTTGATAGGGATTGCATTAAATGTGTAGATTGCTTTAGGTAGCATAGACATTTTCACAATATTTATTCTTCCAATCCATGAGCATGGAATGTTTTTCCATGTCTTTGTGTTTTCCTCAATTTCTTTCATGAGTACTTTATAGTTTTCTGAGTACAGATTCTTTGCCTCTTTGGTTAGGTTTATTCCTAGATATATTATGGTTTTGGGTGCAACCATAAATGGGATGGACTCCTCAATTTCTCTTTCTTCTGTCTTGCTGCTGGTGTATAGAAATGCAACTGATTTCTTTGCATTGATTTTATATCCTAACAATTCACTGAATTCTTGTATGAGTTCTAGCAGTTTTGGAGAGGATTCTTTTGGGTTTTCCACATAAAGTATCATATCATCTGCAAAGAGTGAGAGTTTGACTTCTTCTTTGCCGATTTGGATGCCTTTTATTTCTTTTTGTTGTGTGATTGCTGAGGCTAGGACTTCTAGTACTATGTTGAATAGCAGTGGTGATAGTGGATATCCCTGCCATGTTCCTGACCTTAGGGGAAGAGCTCTCAGTTTTTCCCCATTGAGAATGATATTGGCTGTGGGTTTTTCAAAGATGGCTTTGATGATATTGAGCTATGCACCCTCTATCCCTACACTTTGAGGAGTTTAGATCATGAAAGGATGCTGTACTTTGTCAAATGCTTTTTCAGCATCTATTGAGAGTATCATATGGTTCTTGTTCTTTCTTTTATTAATGTATTGTATCACATTGATTGATCTGCAGATGTTGAACCAAACTTGCAGCCATCATTAGTTTTTGATATAGTGTTCAACAATTCACTATTCATGTATAACACCCAGTGCTCATCACAACATGTGCTCTCCTTAATGTGTTACCCCACCTCCCCACCCCTTCCCTTCTCTAACCCTCGTTTGTTTCCCGGAATCTCTCATGGTTTGTCTCCTTTTCTGATTTCTTCCCATTCAATTCTCCTTTCCTCCCCCTATAGTTCTCTGTGCTATTCCTTATATTCCATATATGAGTGAAACCACCTCTTAAACTTGCTCTCTTTTTCTATTGGTTTAGAGAACATGGAAGCACTTGCATTTTTAAATAATCAATGTTAAAATTCCCTTGGGCTTCAGTGTACTCTCCTGTAAACCAAGAGTAGGATTAGATGGTCTCTTAAAGACCCTTTCTACCTCTGCATGCATTTCTTACTTAAGCATTAATAAAAATTATTTGATAGTTCTGTAAAGATACTTTCAGGTTCACAATGTTCAAAAATATAGAGCATATTCATTGTTTAATCAAAATGTGTGTCCATTTCTGAGAAATTCAAAGAATTCTGTCACCCTTGAGAAGGAAATCACAATCATCAGAAGCTTCTGTAATTAAGTTTATTACAGAGAGTATAATATAATTTACATCTGCAAACTCTGAACTAACTAAAGTAATGGGATGTCAATTTTCGTAAAGTAGTCAGTGAAAGAACTTTTGTTGAAATAGCAGTAATATAAATGGGGCCCGTTAAGTTCTGCATGTCAGACCAAAGGTGTTACAGAGCTGCTATTGACAGTGTGAACTAAACAATTGAGGATGGAAAGCTAGTCAACCAAGTAAGTATTTGTATTTCAAGAAATGGCTCAGAAATATCTTTTCTGAAATGGGCCAACAAAATTTCTAGGTAATAGACCATTTATTCTCTTTCTACTCTTATTCTCCCCAGCCTCCAGCCCCCAGCCCACTGCAGTAGATTCAGGTATGCTAACAGGTTTTTTGATTATACCCTGAAGTAGTATAAAGCTAAAAACAAGTATGTCTGGACATTACTTTTATTGTAGCAACTAAGAACTCAAATATGCTCACTCCTAGAATGATTACTGGTAAAGAGGCATGGGAATGCACAACTGTCTGAGATCAATCACAACTCGTTCCCTGGGGCTACACTGTCAAATAGTTAAAAACAAGATTCTACAAGCATACAACGAACATATGTCAAAGGTAACTTCTTAATGAGGGAGCCATCAAAATAGTAAAGCTGATTCAGAATTGATTAGGAGAAAGTGATAGAGTCAAAGAATGAAAGAATGCTAAAATGCAATTGGTAAACTACTTATATCATTTATTAATATCCTACAGGACTATAGAACCAACCTAAGTGGTTATCTTTTTTACCAGACAGAAATTCCTTGCAGCCTATATATGTTCTAGAAATTAATATCTACCTTATAGAGTCACGAGTGAATTTTAAGTCAAATAAATGTACATTTCCTTAGACAATTAGAAACTCTTTGGTTGAGCATATTAGACATCGAACGACAGGCAGTCATTATTTTGCCTTATTTCCAAGTTTGGGATACTAATTTTTTAAACAGCATATACCTAAAGGAACCCAACTGAGGTTTTCCTAGCAAAGATGAAGGAGGAAATGTTTGTTGGACAGGCAATCAATAGTGTCTGCCATAAATCTTTTATTTCAAATGACTAAATATCATCAGGTGTTTTAAATATTTTTTTCTAGAACGTTATCTTAAACAAGGACAAAAATATCAAGCCCTATCAAACTGTTAATATTATATCTTCTATTTTGAGTATTATTAAAATGTTCTAATTTGAGTGGTATTTCAGTGCCACAAGGAGTAATTTTTATTGACGTTTCAATTAAAGTTCTAATTTTGAATGGATACACAGATTTCTTTATTCAACTTCCTTAAAGTAAAGCATTGTTAGTGATGAAATAATTATGACAACAGGAGACATTTTCTTGATTTTCTCCAGGGGTTGTTTTCCATTTGTGATTTGTTTTCTCTGAAGATAATTCTTGAAATATTATCTCAAAGAAGAGATTGCTTCTTTCTTTCCACAAGCTTATCTATGGTACCTAAATCCCAATGACACAAGTTTCCTAGTGCCTTGGTTTGTGTAGGCTTGTTTGTTTTTCTTTGGTTATTATTATCTTTTTTTCCTATTGAGTCAGTAAGACCAAATTTAGAGCTCTATTTCAAGACTACCTGGGAACTCCACAGGGAACATTTTGATCTGAAGGAAAAGCAAAGCTTTCCTCTGATTTCAAATGGCTCAGGCTGAACTGGGATACTAGTTATAAGAAGCCAATGCAGCCATACATTCCATTTGGGATAAGATTCACTGTTAAGGAATTTGTCTTATGGTAAAGCTTGAAAATAGCAGCTGTTTATAATTAAACAGGTGACTCTCTAGTAATTTCATTTGCAAGTAAGTCATGACACATGGGTTTTATCGAAGCACGTGAGAAACAAGTTTTGTGCTTAGCATTCACTTTATTATACCTCCTGGGTTTGTCATATTTTTGTGGCTTAACAAAGAAGATTGTAACAAATGAAAATTCAAATTTTGTTTCAGAAGCCAAAAACCAGTTAACATTTTTAGACGGGGAACACAGACAGTGACTTTATTCTAAAATCTTATTTCTATATTCACAAGCTAGGTAGGTTTTCTTTTTCAGTGATAGGAAGAGCTAGAAAAGTTTCTGCATTTAATTAAATTCTTCCTGAAGATGTTTATTGTGTCATTTACGGTTGAGCCTTCCTGATTAGACCAGGTGACTATTGCATTGAGGAGAAATGTAAAGAATAAAATAGTAAAGGATTTAAGATTATCTCAGCAGGACCATGATACTAAAGAGGGGGTTGCCCTGAAGAAATAGTTTCTCATAAACAATGAATTCTGGAACACTGAAAAGAAAAAAAAAAGAAATAGTTTCTCACCTGGCCAATATAAAGAGAAATGAATCCTTAATTTGTCAAGGTCTGATTACATTTTGTTAATTATAAATATGAAAAACCATATTATTAACATAAAACTCTCTACTTCAACTGTTCTATTTTGGTTTTCTAATATTTTACCTTAAGACATGTACTTTTTAAAGGAAAGTATTAATATGATTTGATAGGGCAAAAAGATCAATTTTAATACATTACTTTATAAACAGCATCATATATGACAATGTCTCCCCTACTTTCTTATTCTAGCATTTATGAAAATACTGGTTTTATTTTTTTCCAGGTATTTTTATAGTCCCATGTTTACATGTAGTTACTTTGTTTTAGGATGCATGCCAAAGAAGATGCAGTTTGTAATCTGCTTTCTCCATCTAATATTATATCATAAATGTCACAATTATTTTAAGTAGTAATCTCACTATCTGGTAACTTGCATTAATAGTTTCCTTGACTATCTGCTAGGCACTTAGGATTTTAACTATTTTTTGGTGATGTGAGAAAAACTCTTATACATAAAGATTTTTCTTCTGTTTAAATTTATTTTTTATATGGTAGATGTAGTAGTCAGGATAGGCTAGATTATGTTTCACTGACAAACTGACTTCCAAATTTCAGTGGCTTAATACAATAATAACTTATTTCTCATTCATGCTACATTTTCATCATGAGTCAGTGGGGTCAAGGCACATAGTCTTCAGGGACCTAGTCTAGTAGAGATTTCACAATATTGTAGCTGCCATCTGGAACATGTGTCAAGCTCAATTATCATGGCAAAGGAAGAGATACTGGAAAAGTATGCCCAGACTTCTCACTGCTTCTACCTGGAAGTGACATGTTCCTCTATTCACAACAGATTTTAAATAGCAGGGGTGTTGGAGAGGGAAGAAAGATTATTTTCTTAGAATTCATTCCTGATCTGTTGAAATTCCTTGGTCAAACAAAGGAGACATGTGTACTTTTGGAGGCTTCTTTGCGGGGTGCTTCACAAAGAAAAAATGTGTTTTCTTTTTGGGGGCTGGTGGTATAGAGTGATGACAAAGCGCACGTCCTGGGAACCTGAGGCATATCTGTGTTTGTGTCCTGACACTTACTGGGTACATGTCCTCGGGCAAATTACTTAGTCTTTTTAACGCTCAGTTTCCTAATTTGCAACATGGGTGTGATTTTCTCTATCGCACTTGTGTAGGATTAAATGAAAGGCTGTGTAAAATGTTGGCACAGTGTGTCAAGCCTGTGGTAAGTGTTCAATAAGTGGTAAATATTACTGTTTACCACTTTTCGTTATGTTTTTCATTATGAATATATCTTTTATAATTTTACATGTATCAAATATGAAACATTTTAAATTTGGATTATTTAGTGGGTTCAACAGTTGATGGGTTTAGATGTGGTAATTATCAATGTTTTCAAAGCAATGAGGTGAGGGATCATACCTTTTCCCTAGTCATAGTGGATTGACAAGGAGACTCTCATTTCTGATCACCACACTCAGAATCATCTCTATTAACGTTTCTTTAATCCTAATTGATGGTGTAAGCATAAAAAAAAGAGGCTGTACTGTGTTATCAAGATTCTAGCTCTTATTTATAAGGCTAAGCCATTATGTATGTATCTATGCTGGTTTTGAGAATCCCATTCTTGAGATCTGGAGGTGAAACTGGGAGTCAGGATGCAGACAGGAAGAGAGGGATAATGTTTTCTTAGGCTATGGTATTAAAAACATGAAGTCATTTGTTTTATATTTTTCACAAAGACAACAATTTCTTTTATTTCACTTTAATAGCTTTTATTTAAAGTAATATATAAGATGACTTTATTCCTGCATCTTCTCAACTGTTTCTTTCCTATATTTGTCCTCTTCCTTTCCTATTAGCGAGATCTGACTTTACCTTCAAGGATTTTTTTTGCAGTCTTTGTCCAGACTTACTCTAGTGATAACCTGTCCACATGCACAGTTTTATCATTTGCCTGCCTTCTTTCACTGTACTCTTCAACATAGACTACACATTTCTTCCTGTAAACCTGGACTACTTTGCCAGTTTGCTGACCTTAGTAGTGTCCTTGCACAATCTGTACTTCATCATCCTTTCAGATGGGTATTGACTGAACACTTTAGTTCTGTCTCAGCTCTTTGAAAGGTGGGGAAAGAGCATTGAAATAGCTTTTGTGGTTCTTGCTCTGGTCGGAAGTCACAAAGAGATTGAACTTCATCTGGCTGCTGGCACTTTAGTGATGGCTGCCAACAATTTCTTATTTAAATGTTTCTTTGTAATTTTATCAAATAGGTTTTACTTATATGATATGCCATCTGATACTGAACAAATGTCAGTGTTCTTTTTATTTGGTGGTACTAATAAACGTGTTTAAAAATATTTTTGAGGGTTTTTTATGTAGTCTTGTTGTACCAGGTGTTATGGTATATAAAACTTAAGATTCTTATCTAAAAGAAATATATCGTACACTTCTGGAGATAAATATCTATGGACATAGAGAACTCTTATTAACAGTGTGATAAGATAAAGACCAAAGTAAAGAAGAAATGTATGGCCCTGAGAACATAAGAACTGGCCAATTTCACCTGGATGTTTTGGGGGAATCTTCAGGGGGGAGAGACTTTTGAATTGGGTCTTGAAACCTAAAGAAAGCGTCAACTGGTGAAGCAGGAAAAGTACATTACAGAAAGAGAGAACAAAAGGAGCAAATACATGGAAGGGGAAAGATCTGTTGTTTGTATACTTTTCTATAGGCATTCAGAACTCAAGAGAGGAATTTCAGCAGGAGACTGACATAATTTGATCAGTGTTCCAGCCATATGGAGGCTGGATTAGATGGGAGAAAAGAGGGTAAGAGAACCCAGTTCAGAGGCTCTTGTAATGATCTGGGAAAGAAGAGTGAGAGAAGTACAGATTTTTTTATATTAAAATTAAAATTTTAATTCCAGTATTGTTAACATACAGCGTTATGTTAGTTTCAGGTGTACTGGATAGTGATTCATCAATTCCATACATCACCTTCATCAGACAAGTGGACTCTTTAATCCATGTCACCTGTTTCACACATCCCCCATCCCCTCCCTCTGGTAACCATTAGTTTGTTCTCTATACTTGAGCCTGTTTCTCGGTTTGTCTGTCTCTCTTTTTTTCCCCTTTGTTCATCTGTTTTGTTTCTTCAATGCCACATATGAGTGAAATAATATGATATTTGTCTTTCTCTGACTTACTTCACTTTGCTTTATATTCTCTAGCTGAGAGGACAGGTTTGCCAGCGCTAGTGAAAGTATTGGCCTTGGCAAGGTAAAAGACATGATTCTGTCTATGATTTGGTAAAACAAGCAAAAGATGGATGAAGACAGAGAGATGAATTCATAAGGCAGAGCTCTATGTTATTTTATAAGAAGTATATTAATTTTTCAATTTAAAATAATAATTATACCATAAAATAATTTTAGACAATGAGGTTCCCACAGAGGTATGCAGAGCTTGTGGGTCTGATCTAAAATCAACATTTTCTTTTGGAGTTTAGAAAGTCTGGATTAATAATAGACCCTATTGGTACAATGACACATTTTTCCTCTAGCTGTGCTTGGCGGCCTAGAAGCAGGGATGGAAAAACAATTGGAGGAATTTATCTGAAGTTGAGATTCCATAAAGTAGATGCAGCAGGAAGTCAGATGCTTTGATTAATCTAGATAGCTGATAAGGGCAAAACTGAGGTTTTTGCACATAACATCCAAGTTGGGTAGCCTAATAGTTCCTTTAAGCTGTCACACAATAGGGAATTCCTGTACCACATGCTTTGCTTTTTAACTTTGGTATCCTGTCCTCTTTGCTTTAGCTACTATGCTGATTCTTCATCTTTTTTCAACCTCACTACTTTTTTAGAATATACTGATGTAAGTAACAGAAAGTTCTTACTCAGTTGGGTAACAAAAAAGGAAATGTATTCTCCTATAAGAAGAAATGTATTAGCTCACATAACTGGAAGTCCCAAGATAGGGAGGATGCAGAGTTGATTGATTTAGCACCTTTGTCATCACTAATTCAAGTTTTAACATCCTTTTATCCTGAATCTTCAATGTTGACATTATCCCCAGGCTGAGAAAAATGAGAGGAAAGAGACTATGTCTTCCTGTGGCACTTTGTAAAGAGTGAAGAACATTCTCAGTGGCACCCAAGCAGACCTCCCCTCAAGAATCATTGACCAAAGTTAGGTCACATGCCTGTTTTTTAACCAATCTCTGTCGAAGGGAATAGGATTATCCTGAGATCACACAGGTCTTACCTTGGAGTTGGTCGGTCAGTAGTGCTCACTTCCCCCGAAGAACATGGCTGCATGGGGCAGGGTGGATCCCTGAACAAAACTGAAGTTCTACAATGAAGGAAGATGAGAGAAATGGATCTTGTGCAGAACAGCAATATTTATTACTCTTTCATCTTCAGATTTGAAGCTTTGCATATTCGTCCTGAGAAAAAACAGTAGTGCCTGTCATCTGGAAGCCGGCTTGATGCCATCACTGGGCCTTGGTGTTATTATAAGTTGGCTGAGGGCTCACAGTGATGCCATGGTGTTTTCTTGTTGAATATAAAATATTTCCCCAAACACCAGCACAAGATGAAGCATAGTTAATCAAAACAAAAGTAAGACATACTCTATAATCAGGTTTGAACACAGATAAAACATGAACATCGCCCAAGCCACAAAAATGAACAAACATGTTCCTCTTCTAGCTAATCTGAATGACTACTGGTTCTTTACCAAATACAGCTTTAGCTACATTCCAGTTTTCCTTCTTTCTGCATAAGATTAATTAAGACATTAAATTAATTTTTACATATGGTTTAAGAAAATTATTTAGTTTCATTCTTCTACATGTGGCTATCCAATTTTCCCAACATCATTTGTTGAAGAGACTGTCTTTTTTCCACTGGGTATCCTTTCCTTCTTTGTCAAAGATTAGTTGACGATAGAGTTGAGGGTCCATTTCTGCGATGTCTATTCTGTTCCATTGATCTATGTGTCTCTTTTTGTGTCAGTACCATACTCTCTTGATGATTACAGCTTTGTAATAGAGCTGGAAGTCTGGAATTGTATTGCTACCAGCTTTAGCTTTCTTTTTCAACATTCCTCTGGTTATTCAAGATTTGTTTTGGCTCCATACAAATTTTAGGGTTATTTGTTCCAGCTTTGTGAAAAAAGTTGATGGTATTTTGATAGGGATTGCATTGAATGTATAAATTGCTCTAGGTAGCACAGACATTTTAATAATATATTTTTCCTCCCAATCCATGAGCATGGAATGTTTTTCCATTTCTTTTTTTCTTTCTCAATTTCTTTCATGACTATTCTATAGTTTTCTGAATACAGGTCCTTTGCCTCTTTGGTTAGGTTTATTCCAAGGTATCTTATGGTTTTTGGTGCAACTGTAAATGGGATCAACTCCTTAATTTCTCTTTCTTCTGTCTTATTGTTAGTATATAGAAACTGCAACTGTGCATTTGATTTTACATTTCTGTGCATTGATTTTATATCCTTCTACTTTGTTGAATTCCTGTGTGAGTTTTAACAATTTTGGGGGGAGTCTTTTGGGTTTTCCACATAGAATATCATGTCATAGGTGAAGAGTGAGAGTTTGACTTCTTCCTTGCTGATTCAGATGCCTTTTATTTCTTTTTGTTGTGCGATTGCTGAGGCTAGGACTTCTAGTACTATATTGAACAACAGTGGTGAAAGTGGACATCTCTGTCATGTTCCTGACCTTAGGGAAGAGCTCTCAGTTTTTCCCCATTGAGAATGATACTCACTATGGGCTTTTCATAGATGGCTTTTATGATATTGAGGTATGTACACTCTATCCCTACACTGGGAAGAGGTTTAATCAAGAAAGGATGCTGTACTTTGTCACATACTTTTTCTGCATCAGTTGAGAGAATCATATGGTTCTTGTCCTTTCTTTTATTAATGTATTGTATCACATTGATTGATCTGCCGATGTTGAACCACCCTTGCCCAGGAATAAGTTCCACTTCATCATGGGAAATCATCCTTTTAATGTACTGCTGTGAATCAAAGCTGGTATAGCCACTCTGGAAAACAGTATGGAGTTTCCTCAAAAAGTTAAAAATAGAGCTACCCTATGACCCAGCAATTGCACTACTAGGTATTTACCCAAAAGATACAAATGTAGTGATGTGAAGCAGCACCTTCACCCCACTGTGTATAGCAGCAATGTGCATAATAGCCAGACTATGGAAAGAGCCCAGATGTCTATTGACAGATGAATGGATAAAGCAGATGTGGTATGTGTGTATATGTATTTATGTGTGTGTGTGTATATATATAAAATGTATATATATATTGCATATATAAAAATGTATACATATAGTATATACATATATATAATGGAATATTAAAATCATAAAAATTGAAATCTTACCATTTGTAATGACATGGATGGAACTAGAGGGTATTACGCTAAGCAAAATAAGTTAGAGAAAGACAATTATCATATGATCTCACTCATATGTGGAATTTAAGAAACAAAATAGAGGATCATAGGGGAGGGGAGGGAAAAATAAAATAAGACAAAATCAGAGAGGAAGGCAAACCATAAGAGACTCTTAACTATAGGAAGTAAACTGAGGTTTTGTGGAGGGGCGGGGGGAGGATGGGATAACTGGGTGATGTAATGAGCACTGGGTGTTATATACAACTGAAGAAGCACTGAACTCTACCCCTGAAACTAATAATACACTATATGTTAATTAACTGAATTTAAATAAAATAAAAAAGACATTAAATCATAAATTACTCCTGTTTCCTGAAAGCAGTTAATCCAGAGCAAAGCCCTGCTTTTTCAAACCTTCATTCAAAGCACCTGACACAGGCAAATTCCTAAGATAAATCTTTTCTAAAATCCCCTCACTGACATTTCCCATGGTGTTTTTTCTCACTACATTGAGTACTAAACTGAGCTTGTTCAACTTTAAGTGTGTTCCTGGTCATCTTTGTCTAGAATGAAGGCTTCATTCTGATCTTGGCTGCTTTTGGCCACAATTCTCATGGGGACCTCAGTTGTGCTACCCTAGGCTGCTTTGAGGCCACACTGCTCTGAATTATGAACTCTAAGTTTATGCGATCACTCTGCTTGTCATGGCCTTAAAGAACTGACTGGCCACGTAGAAAGACAAAGGAGGTCAGGATACATTTGACAGAATGGAGGAAGCATGAGTAGGATCAAGGGCAAAGGATTCTTGAATTAATCCACATGATCACTTATATTAGTGTCCAGCACATAGTAAATGCTCTATAAAACTTATACTTCACTATTGTATTTGTTAATATTATTACTGCTACAATGATAATGGCACATGCTGATTTAGTTTTCATTAAAAAGTGAAAGAAGTTGAAGGCAGTTGGTTATGGCCACAGATGGAGATTTTTAGATATAGTAGGCATCCCAGGTCCAGATGATTAGATATGGAGTTTTCTATGCTTGCGGATTGCCAAACTGTAGTTGAAGAATAATCAAGGAACTAGGTGAGTGTCTAAGTTAGGTTCCATCAGAAGCAAACCCTGAAAATAATTTTAGTGTAACAGTTTATGTGAGAGATAATCTCAGGAAACACTGATAAGGAAATAAGATAGAGAAGGAAACCTTAAAATAAAAATAAACAGGTTATTGCTGTGGGTAAGTGGGGCCCAGTCCAGTCCAGCTGGAGACCTCTAGGAGACTGCAATGAGTATACCTCAGAGATATCTTACCTTACGGGAAGGAGTTTTATCTATCAAACCCATTCTTCCTCAGTTGAGGATTGCTCCCAGAGAGGCATTAACTCCTTGGCACTTCTACATTGTGGCATGTTCCTGCAGCCAGAAGAGTCCCTTAGACAGAATTGAACAGTTGGTAGTTGTGAGGGTTGGTAGAATATGAGTAGACAGTGTCTACTATAGTATCTCAGAAGCTGGATGAGTCATTGCTAGTTTTTGATAGTCCAAGATTACAGCAGAGAAAAGTTGCTGCTTATCTTATTACTGAGAAGCACTGATTTTAATTATATCCTTAAAGGTAAAGCTTTTTCTTCATTCATTAACTCATTTGCATATTTATTCAATGTTTCAGAGCCTGTGGTAGATGCTTTGGATAGAATGATGAGTAAGACATGGTCCTTGACCTCATGAAGCTTATAGTTTAGCAGAGGTACTAGCAAGGGAATAGTTTTTTACATTACTGGGTGAACGCTGGCACCATATAGTAAATTCAGGTTTTATAGGAAAGATAGAAGCAAGATGGTTAAGAAAGACTTTCTGGAAGAAGAAAAAACTAAAGACTTGAGAAATGACAGTTATGCAGGTGAAGAGAAGAAAGGGAGGGGATAATATTCCAGGCAGAGAGAATAAAGTATGCAGAATCTGAAAGAGAGGGAGAGAGACAGAAGAGAGGATCAGGAAAAGAGAGAGGTGGGGGGAGAGAGAGAGAGCAAGCGAGCTGCCAGGGACCATCACACATAGTTGAAACATGGCTAGAATATAGAAATGTGTGTATTGGGGGGATAGGATGCGGTATTAGGAAGGACTTTTAAACCCGATGAAGAATTTAGACTTTATCCTGAGAGTGGTGAGAAGTCATAGAAGAGTTTTAATTGGGGGAAGCACCATGGCTAGATCTGCATTTTAGAAAAGTCATTATGGATGATATTGGAGGAGTACAAGACTAGAGGTAGGGAGGCTGGTGTGGAGTCTGTTTAAATGATAATGAATAAAGTGTGGGGTAGATGGATGAGGTGGATTGAACAAAGAAATAATAATATTGGCAAGAGAGTGGCTGAATTGATGGCCAGTAAAGGAGCAAAGAACTGATAGGGTCAAAATAAAAGAGTTGTGGGTAATGAAAAACAAGCATAGTGAGAGTAACTGAAGATGAGAATAGAAAGGATAAGACATTCTGACCCGAGTTTGAATTTAGGATGAGAAAGACAGGGAGAGATTGAGAGACAGAGATATAGGAGTGAGGGAGGGAAGGAATGAGGGAGGGATACAGGGAGGGGAGAGAGAGAGAAAGCAAGACAGTGAGTGAGCAGTTTCTGGTGGTTATAATGTGTCTGAGGTGTGACCATGGCAGTTAATTGATATGATTAGTGGGGAGAAATTTCTTGGAGAGGAAGACATGCAGGAATCTTGGAATATTGGATATTTGGCGGGTGAAACCCTATACTCCGAAGTGACATGACACAGGACAGAGGTAGGACTTGGGGTAGAGACAAAAAAACTGACCAGGGGATAATGTCTAAAATAAATGGGGGGTGGGATGGAAGAGTTGAGAAAGTTGGTATGTAAGTGCAATGAGCAGAGTAAGAGGGTATTAAAAACAGATGGCAGCAACAGTGGATTGGGGCAGGTTGCCCATAGTTTCTACCATTTTTGTAAGAAGGTGGAGGAATAGTGATATAAGAAAAGCAGGAGGAATGGGGAGACTCCTTATTGTATATGGGGTGAAAGAGAACTACAAGCCTCTAATAGATGAAGAGGGCTCAAGGAGTAGATGCGTCCTCTAGGGGAGAGTCTGAGAACAGAAGCAGGTGGAGGAGTAAGGGGAATTTGTTTCCAGTGGAAAGAAGTGTTCTAGAAGATACAGGGTAGAGATTTTGGAAAGAAGGGGAGCAGTGGGTAGTCATACCAGGGAAAGGAATGTCTAGAGCATTAAGGGATGAAAATGCTGAGTTCAGATGACCAGATAGGCTTCTGTTTTGGGTGATGCCCTTGGATAACAGGAATGTGAGGCAAATTCAGCTGTCCTTTGGGTACAGGGTAGGACAAAGATGTTGCGTTTGTCCCCAGGAGCCAACTAGGTCTGTAAAGATTCTCTTTTGGAAGAAGGCCTGCTCCAGGCAAGCAGCCTGCAGCCTTGTGCACTGCACATTAGTTAATTCATTAATTCATTCAACACTTAGAGAGTGTTGGTTATGTGCAAAACTGGGTTAGGAAGCTATTTTATCAGCAACAAACAGGTGACCTACTTTAAGGAAAGCAAAAGCTAACATATGAAAATGAAATTCAACATTGGTTGCATTATCACAGAATTCTTTATTTGGGTAATTGATTCATGGCAGGGTTCCTTCCCTAAACCATTTTTTTGATGACTTTTTGAGCCTACCTATTGTGAAGTGATGCCTGTATATGAACTAGGCTCCAGTATTGTCCCCTTTACCCCACAGAACATTAAAACATAATTTTCTAAGGGAGCTCTGCACAGCAGTTGAGAGCACTGATTGGAGCTAGGCAGAGTTTGACTCTGGCTTCATCACTCATCAGCTGTTGGCATGGGCAGGTTACTTCCCCTGTCTATGCCTCAGTTTCCTCATCTATAAAATGGAGATAATAACATTACCTATGTCACAGAATTGTTATGAGGATTAAATTAGTTTCAAATTATTTGAAAAAGGTTAAAACTATGTGTAAATAGTTAAAAATTTTTGAAAAATGCTTAGAGCAGTAAATGCTTATATACATGTTTAAATTGGGGGCATATAGGAAATTTACAATCAAGAACAACCAACTCACTGTTGCTGAAATTTAAAAAAATAAAAGAGGTTTTTATGTTCATTTACTTGTCAACTGTTTTCCAGACTTGGGTAAATAGTGGGGAATAATAGAGGCACAGAACCTGACCATAGTGGGTGGAGGATGGTGGGTGGTGGCAATGGCCATTCTTTTCTTTTTATAGTAAAGGATCTCCCCACTCATCCTGTGCTGTTTGAGAGTAAGAGCACTGCTCTGTGGAGGGTGAATAGCAAGATTTTGATTTCAAGGGTGATGTAAGGACACCAGACAGATATGAGCATGTACATCAAGAACATTCCCTGGGGCCTGCTGTGTATCCATTCATTGACACTGATGTACAGTGACTGCCCTCCCTTCTCCTCCCTAACTGGTGGTAACTGTTTTGGTATGAGTGTTTTGGCGCCTGTGAAGGCCATGACCTCAATACATCTCTATAGAGAATTGAAGTATCACAAGGAAAAAAGAAAGAAAAAGCAACTCAACAATACAAACCAATTTATAATATACTTGGTGTGTACACAACTAATGAATCACTGAACACTACAACAAAAAATTATGATGTACTATACGCTAGCTAACTGAATAAAAAAATTAAAAAAAATAAAATGGACAAAGAATTTGAGTAGATGTTTCTCCAAAGAAAATAAACAAATGACCAATAAGCACTAGACAAGATGCTCAACATCATTGTCATCAAGGAAATGCAAATTAAAGCCACAATGAGATACCACCTTCCACTCACTAGGATGGCTATAATCAAGAAGACAGACAATAATAAGTGCTGATGAGAATGTGGAGAAATTAGAACCCCTCATATATACTACTGTTGGGAATGTAAAATGGTGCAGCCACTTTGGAAAGCAATTTGAGTTTTTCTCAAAATGTTAAACACAGAATTACTATACGACCTAGCAATTCCACTCCTAGGTGCATTTCTAAGACAAGGGAAATATATCCACACAAAAATTTGTACACAAATGTTCATAAGAGCATTTTTGTAATAGTCAAAAGGTAGAAACAATCCAAATGTTTGCTGATGGATGAATGGATACAGATTTGGTATATCCATATAATAGAATATTATTTGACAATAAAAAGGAATGATGTACTGATAGATGCTATAGCATGGATGACTGTTGAAAACATCATGCTAAATCAAAGAAGTCAGATACAAAAGATCACATATTGTATTATTCCCTTTATACAAGATGTCCACAATAGGCAAATATATAGAGAAAAAAAAGTTGGTGATTGCTTGGGGCTGGGAAAAGGATTGAGGGGAAATAGGGAGTGACTGTTAATGGGTATGGGCTTTCTTTTTGGGGTGATCAAAATGTTCAAAAATTGTGGTGATGGTTCTATAACTCCACAAATAAATATGCTAAAAACCACTTTAGAAGGATGAGTTTTATAGTAAATGATATCATTATATCCCCCAAAACTCAATAATAAAAAAGGGAAACATTACATCTGACAGGAGCCATGTCAAGCTACCATTCATAAAGATTAGAAATCAAAGCTTTCCCATTTTCCTTCCTTGTTCGTGTTATCTGGGGAATATTAGAGACTGGAAAAAAAACTTGAAAAGTCTGTCAATCCTCTTCCAGACAGAAGGCAGAAACATCCAGGGATGTGGATTTTAAAATGCAGGTCTTTGCACTTTAATATCTTCAAATGATTACTATGGTTACTATGAAATTCCACCAAATCAATGGAATATGAGTACAGGGTAATAAGAGGTGCACTTAAGGTAGGAAATTCCTCATGGGATACTTCATATATTGCTGCTACTGAGGAATTTCACTGCAGAAAAGTTAACCTGTTGCTAGGCAACACTGCAGCTTGAATTGAATTCATAGTGATCAGAATTCATATTTCTCTCCAATAAGAAGAGTGCAGATAAAAAGCACTCTTTAAATTAAAAAGAGAATCACAGAATTAAAGAAAATTTTAAAAAGACCCATATAGTCCTCATTTAAACAGAGCTATTAAAAATTCTGTATATTTTATTAGATTCCAATTGTGCACAAGCATACATTTTTCATGATTATAATTATAATGTGCATATCACCTCACAATCTTTTTTTTCATTTAATATAAGGCCCCCATATAGTCATAAAGTCTTCCTAATGATT
Source organism: Lontra canadensis (assembly GCF_010015895.1). NCBI lineage: Eukaryota > Metazoa > Chordata > Mammalia > Carnivora > Mustelidae > Lontra > Lontra canadensis. The sequence continues at coordinate 4,441,625 of NW_022631110.1, forward strand.
ATTTTAAATGACCAAATCACAATCCTTTCAGTTCATGTCTCATAAGTTTGCTAAACCTTTGCTTTTTCTCTGGACATTTAGGTGGTTTTTTTTCTTTCATTTTTTCTCTTTTGTAGAAATTCCAGAGCATAGCTTCTTTGAGAAGAATGTATAATGTATAGCTCGACAACTTAAGTACTGCTCTTCAATGACTATATTTAATTAGCCTTCTTTTTTATAACCATTTGGAAATCATTTTGGAAGCACATTTAATCCATCCAATCAGTCATTTCTCCAGAGCCGGAACACTGTCTCAATGCCTGGTTGAGTCCTAAAGCTGCCTGTGTGCCTGGCAAAGGACTCTGAGGGAAGCTTTACATTTTTGAGATTGCCAATTTTGTGGAATGTGGCTGGGGGAATTAACAAAATCATTTGACAAGCATTCCACAGGAATGAAATGGAATTCTCTCAACTGAAGGGAATGGTGCACCATCAACACATGAAATTAACATCAGAAAACTGGTCACATGCAGATCCTACCAGTTTTTAAGAGATAAGAAAAGGGATTAAGAAAAAAAGGGAATTTTATTTTCTCTGGTTTCAGGATTGTCATAATGGCTAATCAGAAGTCTCAAAAGGTTTGTTCAAGATTGGGGCTTTTCTTATAAATATTTTATGATATAATTGCCTCATCTCCTTGTTGCATTTCAAAGAGGTACAGATTAGACATCTAATAAAAATGTCAACTGTTTCATTTGAGGATGTTTGATGGTTGGGGATTTTAAGTATATAACTTCAGTTATGGCCATTATCATGGCTTTCAAAACTAAATATTTGAAAACCATGTCAAAAAAGTTGAAAAAGTTTTCCCTGAGTTAAAACAAAAATGGAAATCCTCAATCAAAATATGTGCGTGTGTGTGTTATTTTAAGAATCTACTTTAGATCAGAAAGGTAATGTGGTTCTGTTGTCAAAGAAACAAAGCTCTTATCCCTTTGGCCTTTACCTTTCAAAACTGAAATGTTGCAAATTGATTTTGAGATGGGAAGCCCTGCTCATGTCAGTTAAATGCTTATCCTGGAAAATTCTGCCATTTCAAATAGAAAAACCACTATAGGCTTTCTTCTGATTCAGCAGCAGTCTGCTTAGCATTAAGAAAGGGCAAGCAAGACTCCAGAGCTGGGTAATTATGGCTGAGCTCGTGGATATTCTCTTTGGGTGATAACAAGTTCGGATCTTCCCATATTATAAGATGCCAGGAAAAGCCTGCTGGCTGGCTGTATCCTGCATTTGGAAAGCGATTCAGCTTGGAATACTTTGAGTGAAGATACAGACCTTGCCAAATGGAGATCGCTTTTAAAAAGACACTGACCAGGAATACAGCTCTCAGCAAAGGATCTGCAGAGATCTTTTAGCAGGATGCCATATTAATCATTAATGATCATGAAGATAATCTCTAACTCAGAGCAAATATGTGTTCCAAAAGTACTAAAGCATCTTGTGTATCAGGAAGCAAATGGCTCCCCAAAGTAATTGAAGTAGAATTTTATAACTACTTAGAATTAAGTATCTGGTACCTTCATCTCACTTTTTAAAAAAAAATTAGGATTATTGGGGTATAATTCACCCTTTCTATGTGTACAATTCTGCATTTTGACAAACACATACCGTTCTGTAACCACCACCACAATCAAGACATAGAATATTTCCATCACTCTGGAAAGTTTCTTTATGTCCCTTTGTAGTCCGTCCCCTCTTCTTCCTCCTATCCCTGGCAACCACTGAACTGATTTCTGTTTTGACAGCTTTGCTGTAAAAATCATGTAAATGATTTTGTAAATGTAAATCATGTAAATGGAATCCTACAAGATGTAGCCTTATAGAGTCTCACTTCTTTCATTTTGCATAATGCATTTGAGATTCATTTCTGTTCCTTTCAATTGCTTAACAGTATCTCATTGTATGGATATACCACAGTTTATTTATCCACTTACCAGTTGATGGACATTTGAGGTTTTTTTTCCCTCATTTTACTTTCATATTATTTTCCTTTTGCATGATGGTTTCCATTTGGCTCAGGTCATGATCCCGGGGTCCTGGGATCGGGCCCCTCATCAGGCTCTCTGCTCAGCGGCAAGCCTGCTTCCCTCCCCCTCTCTCTGCCTGCCTCTCTGCCTACTTGTGATCTCTCTCTGTCAAATAAATAAATAAAATCTTAAAAAAATCTTTTACCTTCATTTAGGTCCTGTTACGAAAATATTGTTTACTGAATTTTTCTGACAATAATGAATTGAAGCTACAGGGAGCTTAAATGGCATTAGATATTTACTAGCTAGAGATAACAACTTCTTTCCACTGTACAATGCCATTTCTGGTGGCCAGCTCTCTGGTCTGAGGTGAATACCGTCGCTTGAAGATCTTTATCCAGATATTATGTGACCATTTTAGATAGTGAGCGACACTTCTTTCAGGTCCTAGATTGAGTTGGCACTTAGGTCATATAATATCTGTCTTCTCTCTTTCCTGGTTCTTTCTGGAGCATTTCACACAATCCTGTATGTCAGCCACTTATTCAACCCATTTACAAGACCAGCTCTATTTAAGTACCTAAGTACTCCTAGGATGTGACATTTTAAAAAAAATTTATGATTACCCCTTTCTAGGCATCATGTTCTGTTCCTTTGTTCTAATGTGGGCAGCTTGACCCAAGTGCCACAGTTGCTATAGTTTTTTGTCTCTCTTCTGAGCAGTGGCCATGGCCTGGCAGACACTCTACAATGCCATTGGCCATAGTGAGGAACTACTGGTCTTTCTGCTGTTAGTCATCCGCTGTTGACACTGTGGTCCAAATCTCATTTCAACAGGGTCTGGGACATTGCTGCCTGATACCCTGTCAAAGGGGCAAGGATTTTGTACAATTTTGTACAATGAAGGATAGTGACTCATTGAAAAAGGAAAATAAAAATTAAAAGTTGACAGAGCAAACTAATTTTTTTAGTGTTTTTAAGAGAAAGAGAGAGAGAAAGCATGCATATGCACATAGGGGAGGAGGGATGAATTGCAGAAGGAGAGGAAGAATCTTAAGCAGGCTCTACGTCCAGCATGGAGCCTGACGTGGGGCTTGATCCCACGACCCTGAGATCATGACCTGAGCTGAAATCAAGAACCAGACACTTAACCGATTGAATCACACAGGTGCCCGAAACTTTGATTTTTTTTTTTAATGGAGAACTAGAGGAATAAATTTTTCCGCAAGTGTGTGAAAATAGTTTTAAGACTCATGTTAGAAAAATAGACCTTTGGAAGAAAGATCAGTGTACCCTTAGTACATTTTTCTGTATAATAAATCCTGTCCTTTTGAATAGAATGTAATCTAATACATTAGAAAAGAGTCTTGAGGCTCTTATTTTAAAGGCAGTGATATTGCTACAGGCAAAGTAATTATAACCATTAACTCCTCAAAATGTCAGTGGAGGCTTTGGCATCAAAATCCCAGAGGAATCCCAAATTGCTTAAGCAGTTTTAAAATTTTAAGAATTGCGTTCTTGGAGGGAAGAAAGAGTACTTAAGAGAGAAGGTACTCAGAAGTCTACTTAATGCAAAAAGTCACAATAATTTAAACTCTTTTTAAAACTAAATTCTTATGTTTCTTTGGCACTTTGTCTTTAGAGTAGTTTTATATATATTGCAAAAAATTACTGTAAACCCTAAACTTTAGAAGCAAACCACCATTAGGGCTTATTATTGAGAATACCACTTTCTATTAACAATTTTTGTCACAAAGATTATCCATTTAGCAAAATAAAACAAATGTATTATGAACAGGGGCACCTGGGTGGCTCAGTGGGTTAAGCTTCTGCCTTCGGCTCAGGTCATGATCCCAGGGTCCTGGGATCAAGCCCGGCATCGGGCTCTCTGCTCAGCAGGGATTTTGCTTCCCCCTCTCTCTCTGCCTGCCTCTCTGCCTACTTGTGATCTCTCTCTCTCTGTTGAATAAATAAATAAAATCTTTTAAAAAAATATATATTATGAACAAAAACTGAATCCTTCTTTAATAGAAAATAACTATAACTTGATTGATTTGTTGTATTACTTATATAATGATAAGCAAATGAAAGCAGTGATTAAAATTGAAGCGGGGAAGAACAATTCATTTATCCATCTTATGTTTATTAGGTATTTAACCAGATATAAAGGTGGATGTAAAGCAGGATTAACAACTCATCACTTTACCTGGGCCTTTCCTGGTTTTAACAATGAAAGTCCCATATCTGGGAACTTCTTGGTGTCCCAGGCAAACTGAGATGGCTGGTCACCCTAAGAACAGTAGTACAGTAAAAATGTCCTGTAAAATTCTACTCTCAACAAATCTAGTCTCCTGGGAGAGACGAGATATGTACAATGAAAAATTTAATAACAAAGTAATAATTAAATGTACTGGTAACAACATATTATCAAAATTAGTACAAATTATTGTTTTATAAAATAAGTATTATAGTTTTTAAAAATATTGAACCTTAGGGACACAATTTAAAAATTGAGCACTGACTATGTAGTAAAATAGTTACAATCTTCCCCAGAAAAAAATGTATCTTTCCCAGAAAACTGGATTTCAGAGAAATTTAGTAACTTGCACAAATTTATAGAGCCAATAAAGGGCTGAGCTGGAATTTGAATTAGGTCTCTTGATTTGAAATTTGCAGGCTTCTCACTGTCCCAGGAGAACTTAGAGATAACAATTTTACCTGTTATTTTTCCTATATACAGGAAGCAGCTGATGGCTGGACTAGTGGCCTGCATAGTACCCCAGAGCACTGCAGTGACAGAGCCTTGATAAAAACCCACATTTCTTGGCTTAGAGTTCTGGGCTGATGACATCATCAAGTGACAGGTCATACAGTCTGGAATGAAGACATGAATAACAGAATAATATTTGGACTATGCCCCTTCTTTTTATTTCACCTCTAAGACTTGGATGATATTCTCATCTATCTGATGCACAGCATAATTGGAGGGTGGGGTCTGTTCACCTGCTGGACTGGTCCTACGGCACACCAGTTGGGTTCTCACTGGTTCTAACCATCATCCTAGTTAGAGGTCTGTTCCTGTCTTTAGGCTAATGTTTTCCATACATGAAATCTGTGACATAATGAATCAGCACCATCTGGGATATACATTAAAAATGCTGATTCTTGGACCAAGTATCTATTTCATCTCACATATGTACAGAATAGTGACTGAAGGAGCACTTCAGTAACTGACAAGGTTAAGAAATGATTTCTTCCCCCAAATTAAAAAAAAAAAGACTGTGACTTTTTATACTGGAATACTAATTCCATTTTCTTTGAAACATTTAAGATTTAATTCTTGTGTTCCCAAAGTCCTTTATATAATGATTGATTTTAAGTTTTGCCCAAATATTGGTTTAAATACTTGGTCATTCAGTCCAATAAAATGCAACTGTGGAAGCTGAAAGAATATGGGTGTGAGCCCCAGTGCTCTCAGGCATTGAACATAACTCCTGGAGGAAAAACTGCAGAGAAGGAGCAAAGGCCACTTAACAAAGTCACTGAGTGTACCACTGCTTAAATACAGTTGGAAAGGTGATAGGAAGGCACTGAAGCAGTTTTGATCAGAAATGTGATCCTTGAGACTTTGGAGAGGTTCATTACTTTTATTACTTGTGTTTGTAGCAAGCAGGCATCAGCTCAGATAGTCTTTGCAAATCCTTCTGATATAAGAGGATGTTAGGAAACAATAGTGAGCATAAAGGAGGCCACTGTTTCAATTTTTGAGCATGTGTAAGTTGGGTCCATGGGGCTGCTGCTTCTGGACTAAGGCAATTATGAGAGGAAACAGTGGGAGGGAGCTCAAGACATGAAACCCACACCTTATTGCCTCTCCTCAGAAATAATGAAGTCCACAAGAGGTTCCCTAACTTTCTCAGTTCACACCACACTTAGAATCTCAGTAATTTATTCATGGGGCACATAGGCCAAAACAAATACCTAATAGTTCCATTTATTAAATAGTTAGGTCTAAATAACTTAATAAGTATTATAGTCTAACAGCTTAACACCTGTTGGACACTGAATAGCTTCTTGATCTAGTAGTCCCATTGGACATTACAATACTCATTTCTTATTTTACATTGATTTTCAGGAAGTACTTGTGTTTTCCTATAGTGGTGAAATATGATGTCATCAAAAGGAATGCAGCAATCTAATGATGAACTAAACTATCTCAAACTAGGAATTCACATGGAGTCAGATAGTCCCTTGAAAAATGTTAAATACCTCATGGCACTGGTATAAACTTACTATGTTGCCCTGGTGTATCTTGGCACACCATTGTGAACCCCTGGGATGTCTACAAGGAAATATTTATGATGACAGTTGGGCCATAGTCATGATTTCAGTTTTGATGTGGTCCAGTTCTGTTCTCCGCCTTAGAGACTATCTTTTTGTTCTCAATCAGGAAGCACACACTGTTGAATGATCCCAAGAGAGCGTATGGTGGGTTTGTGTGATTCATCAATGCTTGCCCAATGGTAAGCTCTCAAAAGATGGTAATTTTCATTATCCTCACCATTCTTTGACAATACAAGCACAGAAGCAAACAAACTCCTAATTCCCTGATTGTATATGCCCTCATCATGTATAGAGGCTCTTTTTGTTTGTTTGTTTCTTCTCCTACAGTTAAGAAAAATGTTTCACTAGGAATTGGGGAATGTAGAAAATAGGATTGAGGTAGATTGTCTGAAGGTGAAAACATGGCCAGGTTCACCTCCACTTGGTGATGCACAGTTGAGCAAATATCACTGGCCCTTTTCACCATCCTTCTATTCTGACTTCCTGGTTCTTCCAGGGACAGTTACACAAACAGGAAGTCATGTGCAGACCTATAGAGAGGAGTGGCAGGAGGCAGAGAAGGTGGGCATTGGGTGGGGTGGGGGCAGGAAATCAGTGGTTAAAAAAAAAAGACAAAATATCAAACAGAACACATATGAAGTTGCAATGCCAAGACATAGAGGGTTTTGGAGATAAGAATTTCTGGGAGTAGAGAAAGATGAGATTGGTTTCATATGTATCCTCCTATATGAATAATTATTTGTATGAAGATACACATATCATCTAATAATTAAATGCTTATATAATAATATATGATTATGTAATAATTGTATGAAGATTAAACTGATCTATTTATCTAAAATTTTTGGCCTAGAACCATTGTGCTATACCCATTGGGCTGGGAATTAGTGAGACTAGTTCTTTTTTTTTTTATAATTTGAATTTTTTAATTGAATGTTCAGTTAGCCAGCATATAGTACATCATTAGTTTTTTATTTGGTGAGAGTAGTTCTTATCTGAATTCAGTTCATAGATAGTTATATGACCTTGAATAAAATACTTACATTCTAAAAATGTAGCTTACTTCTCTATCAAGTGAGAAAATTGGTAGATCATTTCTAGAATTTTTACTGCATCCTAAATATAAAATTCTTTAAGAAACTTTGTCTTTCATTCATTTATGCAAAAGTACTGATAGAATTACTTCTATGTGCTCAGATTTATGGTTGATTTCAGGGATGTAATGATGATATAATGGTAAGTAAAAAGAGGGCCTTACTTTAGAGGAGACTAATTTTTTCTTTTAGGAAGCTATTTTGGTCTTTGGAGAAGAGACTAGGCCTGATGGATGAGAAATGTCAGCAACATGTAGTAAGATGGTGAATAACCCTCAGAGCCCTTCTCAGAGCTGTTCTACTTCTGACAGTGAAGACTTGTTGTCTAAAGCAATGATATTAGGGCACCTGGGTGGCTTAGTTAATTAAGCGCCTGACTCTTGGTTTCGAGTCATTATCTCAGGGTCATGAGACTGAGTCCTGTGTTGGGCTCTTTTATGCTCAGTGCAGAGTCTGCTTGAGATTCTCTTTTTCTCTCTCTGCCCCTCCCCTTGCTTATTCTCTATCACTCTCTTTCGCTCTCAAAGCAATAAATAAATCCTTAAAGAAATAGAGCAGTGATATTTTGGGACTCATTAGACCTGCCTGTCTTTAGATAACATTACACTTTCCAGTCTACTTTGCAGGTATAAGTAGTCATGTGATTAACTTCTAGTCAATGGAATGTGAGTAGAATGGCCTATAAATAATTCCCACATACACTTCTCCATAAACCTTCTCCTTCTTCAGGCATCATAGAGACAACCACGGAAACCCTGAGAGACATGTACTGAGGACAATAGAGCCACAGGATAGAAGGGGCCTTGGTGCCAGAATTACACCTTGTAAGATGTATTATTCAGAGAGACAGGGAGAGAGGGAGAAGGAGAGAGGTGAGAGAGAGAGAGAGAATGAGATTTTAGGGAGTTCATTCACACAGAGGTGGAGGCTAGCAAGCACAAAATCTGCAGGGTAGGCAGGCGGGCTGAAGACCCAAGGAAGAGTTGATATAACTCAATTCCAAAGGCAGTCTGCTGGCAGAATTCCCTCTTCCTTGGGGGCCTCAGTCTTTTTCTCTGAAAGCCTTGACTACTTTGGTAAGGCTCACCCATATTATGGAGGGTAAATCTGCTTTACTCAAAATCTACTGATTTAAATGTTAATCTCTTCTAAGACATACTTCCACAGCGACATTCACAGTAGAGTTTGACCAAATATTTGGGTATCATGGCCCAGACAAGAATTGACATAAAATTAACCTTGACTGAGGACAATCACCTGTTGACTAGGAACAGCTCTTTTTTAAACATAGGTTTTAGAGAAATAATTTCTATAACACTTGAGCCATTATAAGTCACCCTTGTTATGAGCAGCTAGCATTACCTTAACTGTAATAGACTACAAAAAAATCTACCAATTACTTTTGGTAATTCCAATTTATTTATTTGAAATGCTTTCACTTTTGTACTGGCTCCCTGATGTGGAGTGCTAGGAAAGGGGCACTTTTATAAATCTAATAAATAACAATGATGATGATTATTGGATCCTGCCCTAGGAATGCATTAAACATCTCAGGGTGGCATTATCTGCAGTGGGTCACCAGTAAGCACAAAGAGGCAATCTGTTACTAATTGGTAGCCTAGCGGTTCAGCGATGTTAATGCACTTACTCAAGTGATTTGCTCCTATAGAGTAATTGATTTATTGGCATTCCATGTCTGAACATTTGTGAAGCCCTTGGTGCTAATCAGAATAAATGCACTGAACCAATCTTTACTAAACTGCCAATGACATTTCTATACCCCCCTTTTAAATGGAACACCTCTAAATTCAGTAATTTAGAGCATGTTTTACAGTGGACAAAAGCATTTATTCTTTCAGATGTGAGCTGTTGTGAAGGGTAGTATTTTCCACAGGAAGGTGATGAGATATGTAACAAAAAGTCAGTGACTAGGGGCGCCTGAGTGGCTCAGTGGGTTAAGCTTCTGCCTTCGGCTCAGGTCATGATCTCAGGGTCCTGGGATCAAGCCCCGCATCGGGTTCTCTGCTCAGCAGGGAGTCTGTTTCCTCTTCTCTCTCTGACTGCCTCTCTGCCTACTTGTGATCTCTCTCTGTCAAATAAATAAAATCTTAAAAAAGAGTCAGTGACTAAATGGCTCATAATTTAAAAAGAAATGAGGAGACATAACAGAAAGGATAAAGGCTAAGTTGGGTACCATATTTGTAAGATTGTGATGTTTTCTATCATCAGGTTTGGGCAGGGCATAGATGATAACACTGAGATTTTATATCATTTAAATTAAGTTGTCAGCTCAACTCTTTAGACACAGACTTCCTTTGAACCATTCAGTATGCTGTTAAGATTGTCCAGAGATTTCCACAGTGACATGGTGACCACTACTTGCCAGCCACTGAATTTGTGTAAACATATTAATCCTGAAATAATTCCTTTTTTTTCTTTTTCTCAGTCTGTTCAGTCAGATTTCACTCCTGAACCTGAATATCACAGGGCCTCAGAAGTGGTAATACAGAAACTGAAGACAGTTGGAGATGGAGCCTGCTTTCCCAGTGGGGAAATCACTAACATAATAGGTTGATTCAAAGGACTTTCTGTTCTCTGGTGCCTGTGGAAGAACAAGTGGAAAAACCAAATTCACATTCCTCTTCTACCAAAAAAAAAAAAAAAAAAGACAATGGCCAAATCACTGTGGTCAAAACTTATGACACATTAAAAATAATTCTTTTTCCAAATTGTTGACCTCAAAAATGGGGGTTATGATGAAGCACGTGGTTCTCACAGTGTGATTACTGGACTGACAACATCACCTTCACCTGGGAACTGATTAGAAAAGCAAATTATTGGGTCCCATCCTGGAATATTTGACTCAGAAATTTTAGGGGTGGAGTCCAAAAAGCTATGTTTGAAAACCCCTTCTAGAGATTCTGATGCAGACTCAAGTGTGAAACAAAATTTTACATGTAGATGAATCTGGGCTACAGTATATATATATATATATATATATATATATATATATATATATATATGATTTTGAGCAAGTTATTCCCTATCCTCACTTCCTTTTTATCTTTTGTATGTTATTTTAAAAGTGAACTGTACATGGAGACTTCCAGGGAAGATAGTGGAATAGGAGGACCCTAGGCTTACTTCATCCCACAGAAATAACTAGTTAACACTCACATCAGTGTAAATAACCCAGAAAATGACCTGAAGCATGGCAGAATAAGGTCCACAACTAAATGTAGAGAAGAGGCCACACTGAAGAGGGTAGGAAGGGCAGAGGCATGGCCCAGAATGAAACAGAATCTCTGGACTATCTGTAGGAGTCAGAGACACCACAGGCATGGAAAGGCAAGAGAAACAGATCCCCCATGCTGGATAGCCTGTAGGGGGAAGATGAATCTCTATAATATTTGGCTTTAAAAACAAGAGGGGCTGAATTCCATGAGTTCATACAGCCAGTGTGACTTAAAACATGGAGTTTCAGAAAAACCAGTGGGCTCAGTGTTAAAAGGGGTACCCGGGTGGCTCAGTGAGTTAAGCCTCTACCTTTGGCTCAGTTCATGATCCCAGGGTCCTGGGATTGAGCCTCATTTCGGGCTCTCTGCTCAGCAGGGAGCCTGGTTCCCCCATCCCCTCACCTGCCTCTCTGCCTACTTGTGATCTCTGTCTGTCAAATAAATAAAATATTTTAAAAAGGCAGGGGCAGGAAGGTGAGAAGAAACTGAGTCCCCACCCTTAAAGAGACAGCAGAGTAAATAGGACAGGAAGATACAGCATAGAAGCAGTAGCTTGAAAGGCACCTGGGGCATATAAGAGGGAGAGTTATTTACTATTCTCAGCGTGAGTTCCAGAGGGACAGAGGCCCTGGGGAACTCTTCTAAATAAAAAGGAACTGGCAGGCACCATTTCTGTCCATTTCTCCCCATCATGAACATGTGGCCCCCTGCAAGACTTGCTACCTAACTTGCTAGAATTGTTGCCCCCAACTGCACACCCCACCCACTGCTTTGATGGATCTGCTCTCTCCAAAATGCTCTTGGCCAGAGCCCATAGAGGGCAGTGCTGCAGGCCTGGGAGTGTGTAAGCTGTCCCTACAGTGGCTAGCAACACTCCAGTGTGACTCCTGCTGCAGAAGAAAGGGACAGATAACCACACACACCAGTCAGATGGGGACCCAGCAGAAGGCTGGATGCAGATACCTGATCTGACTGCAGACCCTACCCACCAATGAAAGCTTCTCAGGGGATGACACAGGGAAAATACCCTGCAGTTTTGTGTTACTGCAACTTTGGTAAACACCTGCTCTGATTCAACTAAAACCCAAGATGTCCTCACACTGACCCACTAACACCACAGGGACCAAACACTATCCACAACAGGTAAAATAAAACCATTGCAGATGATTGGACTGAAGGAAAAGGCAGGCCAGCCCCAATATCAAGGCACATGCAACACACTTAGGAGACACCTCTAAGCACCAGGTTCTGGTGAACTGGGGACACTGCACTTCAGGGCACTATAGGACCTCTTCTTCATAAGACCATTACTTTCAAGCACAGCAGATGTAGCCTTCTTTCCTAACACAGAGAGATAGACACAGAAAGTTAGACAAAATGAGAAGACAGAGGATGGGTGCCTGTGGTTCAATCAGTTGAACATCTGACTCTTGATTTTATCTCAGGTCATGATCTCAGTATCATGGGGCTTCATGCTCAGCCAGGAGTCTGCTTCTCTCCCTCTGCCCCTCCCCTTGCTCTAAAATAAAAAAAAAATCTTAAAAAAAAGAGGAATACATTAAAAATGAAAGAAAAGGACAAAATCACAGCAAGAGACCTAAGCGAAATGGAGGTAAATAATATGCCTGACGGAGAATTTAAAGTAATTATCATAAAGATACTCACTGGACTTGATGAAAGAGTGGAGGACTTCAATGAGACCCTGAACAATGAGAAAAAAAAAGAACCAATCAGATATGAAGAACATAGCAAATGAAATTAAAAATGCGCTAGATGGAATAAATAGATTAGATGAAACAAAAGAATGAATCGGTGACCTAGAGGAGAAATTAATGGAAAGTAATCAAGCTGAGAAAGTGAAAGAAAAAAATGCAAAATGAGAATATATTTAGGGAATTTAGCAACACCTTCAAGTGTGATAACATTTGCATTATAGGGATCCCGAAGGAGGAGAGAGACAAAGGGGGACAGAAAATTTATTTAGATAAATAATAGATGAAAACTTCCTAAATCTGGGGAAAGGAAATAGAAAGCTAGATCCAGGAGGCAGAAAGCCCCCAACAAAATCAACCCAAGGAGGGCTACACTAAGACACATCATAATTAAAATGCAAAAAGTAGTGATGAAGAATTTTAAAAGCATCAAGAGAAAAGAAAGCAGTTACACACAAGGGGAAACCCCATAAGGTTATCAGCAGAAGTTTCAGCTGAAACTTTGCAGGCTAGAAGAGGATGGCATTATATATTCAAAATGTTGAAAGCAAAAAACCTGCAGTCAAGAATATTCTATCCAGCCACGCCATCATTCAGAGTAGAAGGAGAGCTAATTTTCCAGACAAATGAAAGTTAAAGGAATTCATGACCTAGACTAAATCATCCCTATAAGAAATGTTAAAAAGGGACTCATTAAATGAAAAGGAAAGACCATAAGACCATAAAAAAGACCATAAAAAAAGACCATAAAAGGAAAGACCATTACTAAATCAAGAGTAAGAAAAGTAAAGAAGCACAAAAGCAGTGAAAATAAGTGTATCTGAAAATAATCAGTGATGGGACTCACAAAATAAAAGGATGTAAAATATGATGCCATATACCTAAAATGTGGGGGGAGGAAGAGTAAAAAATGGGTTCAAACTTGAGTGACCATCAACTTAATATAGACTGTTTATGCAGAAGATGTTATATACAAACTTAATCATAACCACAAGTCAAAAACCAGTAATAGGTACACAAAAAATAAATAGAAAAGAATCAAAATATGTCACTAAAGTAAGACAACTAACTGTGAGAAGAGAGCAAGGGAAGGATGGAAACATATATATACATACATGTATATATATATACATGTATGTATATATGTGTATATATATATATATATTTTTTTTTTTTTAAAAAGACCCATCTATATGCTGTCTATGAGTTACTCATTTCAGACCAATTAAGGCACATGTAGATTGAAAATGAAGGGATGGGGAAATATTTATCATGCAACTGGATGTGAAAAGAAAGCTGGGGTAGCAATACTTATATTGGGCAAAATAAACTTTAAAACAGAAGCTGTAACAAGAGACAGTGAAGGACACTATATAATCATTCAGGGGACAACACAGCAGAAGATATAACAATTGTCAATATTTATGCACCCAACATGGGAGCACCCAAATGTTTAAAGTAGTAATAACAAACATAAAGGAAATAAATGATAATAATTTAAACGTTAAAATTTGAGGTAATTTACAACTTAAGTGCTAAATAAACAATAATAATATAATAATAGTAGGGGAATTTGTTTTTTTTTAAAGGCTTTATTTACTGAGAGAGACAGAGTGAGCCAGAGAGCACAAGCTGGGGGGTGGGGGCGGTGAGGGAGAAGCAGACTTCCTGCTGAGCAGGGAGCCTAAAGTGGGGCTCTATCCCAGGACCCTGAGATCATGACCTGAGCTGAAGGCAGCTGCTTAACCAACTGAGCTACCCAGGCACCCCAGTGGGGGACTTTAATACCCCACTTACATCAATAGATCATCCAAACAGAAAATCAATAAGGAAACAGTGCCTTTGAGTGACATATTGGACCAGATGGATTTAACAGATATATACAGAACATTCCACTCTGAAAGAGCAGAATACACATTCTTTTTAAGTGCACATGGAGCATTCTTCAGAATAAATCACATATTAGGCAGAAAACAAGTCTCAACAAATTCAAAAAGATCAAAGTCATACCATACAGCTTTTCTGGCCCCAATGCTATGAAACTAGAAATCAACTACAAGAAAAAAATCTGGAAAACCTGGAGGTTAAATAACATGCTACTAAACAGTGAATGAGCCAACCAAGAAGTCAAAGAAAAAATCAAAAAGTGTGTGACAACAAATGAAATGAAAACAAAAGGTCTAGAAGGTTTGGGATGCAGCAAAAGCTCTTCTAAGATGGAAGTTTATAGGAATTCTAATCTTATCCTGAGAAGCAAGAAAAATCTCGAATAAACAACCTCACCTTAAACCTAAAGGAGCTAGAAAAAGAACTGCAAACAAAAGCCCAAACCATGAGAAGGAAGGAAATAATAAAGATTAGTGCAGAAATAAATAATATAGAAACTAAAGAAACAATAGAACTGACCAATGAAATCAGGAGCTGATTCTTTGAAAAGATTAATAAAATTGATAAATTTTTAGCCAGATTAATCAAGAAGAAAAAGAGAGGACTCAAATACACAAAATCACAAATAAAAGGGGATAAATAACAACCAAAATTGCAAAAATGCAAAGGATCATAAGAGTATATTATGAAAAATTACATGCCAACATATAATTGGACAACCTAGAAGAAGTAGATAAATTACCAGAAACATATAATCTCCCAAAACTCAACCAGGAAGAAATGAAAAATTTGAACAGACTGAGTACCAGCAATGAAATTGAATCAGTAATCAAAAAACTCCCAACAAAAAAAGTCCAGGACCACAAGCCTTCATAGTTGAATTCTACCAAATATTTTATTTTCTCTATTTCTTTATTTTTAAAATTTTGTTTTTTCAGAGTTCCAAGATTCATTGTTTATGCACCACACCCAATGCTCCATGCAATATGTGCTATTTTATTTTTAAAAAGATTTTATTTATTTATTTTACAGAGAGAGAAGGGAGGAAGAAGCAGAGGGAGAGAATCTTAAGCAGACTCCCTGCTGAGTGGGGAGCTCAATGTGGGGCACAATCTCAGGACCCCAAGATCATGATCTGAACCAAAATCGAGAGGCAGACATTTAACCAACTGAGCTACCCAGGTATCCCTCTACCAAACATTTAAAGAAGAGTAAATACTTATTCTTCCCAAACTATTCCAAAAAACAGAAGAGAAAGGAAAACTTCCAAATTTATTCTGTGAGGTGAGCATTACCTTGATACCAAAGCCAGATAAAGACACCACAAAAAAGAGAATTACAGGCAAATGCATCTCATGAATGTAGTTGCAAAAATCCTCAACAACTTATTAGTAAGCCAAATCTAATAATACATTAAAAAATAATTAACCACAACCAAGTGGGATTTATTCCAGAATGCAAGGGTTGTGTGATTCACAAAACAATCAGTGTGGTACAACACATCAATGAGAGAAAGGAAAAAAATCATAGGATCATTTCAATAGATGTGGAAAAAGCTTTTGAGAAAGGACAACATCCATTCCTGATAAAAACGCTCAATAGGGGTGCTTGGGTGGCTCAGTGGGTTAAAGCCTGTGCCTTTGGCTTGGGTCATGATCCTGGGGTCCTAGGATCGAGCCCTGCATCAGGATCTCTGCTTGGCGGGGAGCCTGCTTCCTCCTCTCTCTCTGCCTGTCTCTCTGCTTACTTGTGATCTCTGTCTGTCAAATAAATAAATAAAATCCTTAAAAAAAACCCCTCAATAAAGTAGGCTGAGAAGGAACATCTCAACATAATAAAGGCTGTATATGAAAACCCACTGCTAACATCCTACTCAATGGTGTAAAGCTGAGAACTTTCCTCCTAAGACCAGGAAAAAGACAAGGGTGTCCCCTCTTACTTTTATTTAACATAGTACTGGAAATCATTGTCTTAGCAACTATACAATAAAAAGGAATAAAAGGCATCCAAATTGGTAAGGAAGAAGTAAAACTTTCATTATTTGCAGATAACAAAACATTACATATAGAAAACCCTAAACCCATCCCCAAATTACTAGAACTATTAAATGAACCCAGTAAAGTCACAGGAAACAAAACTGATGTACAGAAACTTGTTGCATTTCTACACACTAATAATGAAGCAGCAGAAAGGGAAAAGAAGAAAGCAAACCCATTTACAATTGCACCAAAAATAATAAAATACTTAGGAACAAACCTAACCAAGTAGATGAAAGACCTGTACTCTGAAAACTATAAAACACTAATAAAAGAAATAGAAGAACTGAGGTATCACAAATCTGGATTTCAAGTGATATTACAAAGCTGTAATTACCAAAAAAATATGGTACTGGCACAAAAAGAGACACATAGATCAACGGAACAGAATAGAAACCAGGAAACAAACCCATGATTATATGGTCAATTAATCCTCAACAAAACAGGGAAGAATATGTAATGGGAAAAAGACAGTTTCTTACACAAATTGTGTTGGGAAAACTGGATAGCTACATGACAAAGAATGAAACTTGACTACTCTCTTACACCATACACAAAAATAAACTCAAAATGGATTGAAGACCTAAATGTGAGACCTGAAACCGTACAATTCCTGGAGAGAGTCCAGGCAGTAATCTCTCTGACATCAGTTGTAACATTTTTCTGGATATGCCTCCTAAGGCAAGGGAAACAAATCAAAAAGAAGCTATTATGACTACATCAAAATAAAAAGCTTGGCACAGGAGAGTCAAGATGGTGGAGCAGTAGCAGACTGAGATGGCATCAGGTTGCAGGAGTTAAGCTAGATAGTTATTAAACCATTTCGAACACCTAAAAGCCCAACAGGAGATCAAAGAGAAGAAGAGCAACAATTCTAGAAACAGAAAATTGACCACTCTCTAAAAGGTAGTAGGTGCAGAGAAGTGAATCCGAAGCAAGGGGAAGATAGATGGCGGCGGGGGGGGGGGGGCTGGCTCCCAGCAAGCGGCAGAGCAGTGGGGCACAAAATCCGAACTTTTAAAAGTCTGATCCACTGAGGAACATCGCTCCAGAGGCTAAGTGGGGGTGAAGCCCTCGTGGGGACAGTGTGGTCTCAGGTCCCGCGGGGTCACAGAAGGATTGGGGGTATCTGAGTGTAGCAGAGCTTGCAGGTATCAGAGCGGGGAAGCCGGCTACAGAGACAGAGCCGAGGAGTGAGCTCTCAGCTTGAAGTCACCTTAAACTGTGAACCATGGCACATTTCGGCCTCTGCTTTTTGAGCAGGGACCCCACAAATGGCAGATCTGGGGAGACTCACCTTCCTTCTCTGGAGGCAAGAATCTGCTGTGTTTGGTGACTCCAAACAGAGAGCTAGAAACGCTCAGTCACAGGTCGGGTGAGCACGGAGTGCAGCCAGAGACCAGGGAGACAGGAGGGATTGACTGTTTTTCTCCAAGGGCGTACTGAGGAATGGGGCCGCAAGTTCTCCACTCCTCAGGGCCAGAGATTGGGAGGCTGCCATTTTCATTCCATCTTCCAGAGCTCTATGGAAAGCATTCAGGGAACAAAAGCTTCTGAGAGCAACTGGAACAGATTACTTAGCTTGGCTCCTGGCAAGGGCCTCGCAATTCCGCCTCGGGCAAAGACATTTGAGAATCACTGCGACAGGCCCCTCCTGCAGAAGATCAGCAAGAACATCCAGCCAAGACCAAGCTCACTGATCAAGGAGAACAGCGGAATTCTAGAAGAGGGGAAAGCAAAGAATGGAATTCATGGCTTTCTTCCCATGATTCTTTAGACTTGGAAAGTTAATTAATTTTTTTTAAATTTTATTTTTTTCTTATTCTAATTTTAACTTTTCCTCTTTTAACATTTTTAAACTAGTTTATCTTAACAATACCTTTCTTAAAAAAATCTTTTTAAACCTTCATTATTATAGTCATATTTTATCCTTCACTGTATCTAACTTTATTTTTTGTATACATATAGGGTTTTTTCTTCTAAAAAATTTTGGGATACAATTTCTTCTACTAGATCAAAATATAACCTAAATCTAGCCACAGGGCTTTGTTCTAGTCTCCAGCCTGAGCAAATTCTCACCACTTTCTTTTTCTTTCTTTCCTCAACCAACTTATCAATTCCTTTTTTAGAATTTTTAAAAAATTTTCATCTTTACAGTCATATTCCATCCCTTCATCATGTTTACCCTTATTTTATCCTTATATATGTATGTTTTCCTTTCTTTAAAATTTTGGGAAGTAGTTTCTTCTAAGAGACCAAAATACACCCAAAATCAAGTAGGTGGCTCTGTTCTATTCACCAGTCATATATATATATATTTTTTTTCTTTTTAAATTTTTTAAAAATTTATTTTTACCCCTTTTCTTCTCCCCCCGATTTGGGGTCTCCTCTGATTTGGTTAGCATACATTTTTTCTGGGGTCTTTGCCACCCTTTTAGTATGTTATTCTCTCATTCATATATTCTTATCTGGATAAAATGACAAGGTAGAAAAACTCACCACAAAAAAAAAGAACAAGAGGCAGTACAGAAAGCTAGGGACCTAATCAATATGGACATTGGTAATATGTCAAATCTAGAGTTCAGAATGACGATTCTCAAGGTGCTAGCTGGGCTTAAAAAAGGCATGGAAGATAGTAGAGAAATGCTCTCTGGAGAAATAAAAGCCCTTTCTGGAGAAATAAAAGAATGAAAATCTAACCAAACTGAAATTTAAAAAACTATTAATGAGTTGCAATAAAAAATGGAGGCTCTTACTGCTAGGATAAATGAAGCAGAAGAGAGAATTAGTGATATAGAAGACCAAATGATGGAGAATAAAGAAGCTGAGCAAAAGAGAGACAAACAACTACTGGACCATGAGGGGAGAATTCAAGAGATAAGTGATACCATAAGATGAAAAAATATTAGAATAATTGGGATTCCAGAAGAAGAAGAAAAAAGAGAGACAGGGGCAGAGGGTATATTGGAGTGAATTATTGTAGAGAATTTCCCTAATATGGCAAAGGGAGCAAGCATCAAAAATCTAAGAGGCAAAGAAAATCCCCCTCAAAATCAATAAAGATAGGTCCACACCCCATCATCTAATAGTAAAACTTACAAGTCTTAGTGACAAAGAGAAAATCCTGAAAGCAGCCTGGGACAAGTCTGTAACATACAATGGTAAAAATATTAGATAGGTAGCATACTTATCCACAGAAACCTGGCAGGCCAGAAAGAACTGGCATGATATATTCAGAGCGCTAAATGAGACAAACATGCAGCCAAGAATACTATATCCAGTTAGGCTATCATTGAAAATAGAAGGAGAGATAAAAAGCTTCCAGGACAAACAAAAACTAAAAGAATTTGTAAACACCAAACCAGCCAGGCAGGAAATATTGAAAGGTGTCCTTTAAGCAAAGAGTGAGCCTAAAAGTAGTAGCCAGAAAAGAACAGAGACAATATACAGTAACAGTCTCCTTAAAGGCAATACAATGGCACTAAATTCATATCTTTCAATAATTAACCTGAATCTAAATGGGCTAAATGCTGCAATCAAAGACACAGGGTATCAGAATGGATAAAAAACCAAAACCCATCAATATGCTGTCTATAAGAAACTCATTTTAGACCCAAAGACACCTCCAGAATTGAAGTGAGGGGGTGGAAAACAATTTACTATGCTAATGAACAACAAAAGAAAGCTGGGGTGGCAATCCCTGTATCAGATAAATTAAATTTTAAGCCAAAGACTTAAGAGATGAGGAAGGACACTATATCATACTCAAAGGTTCTGTCCAACAAGAAGATCTAACCATTTTAAATATCTATGCCCCTAATATGGGAGCAGCCAACTATATAAACCAATTAATAACAAAATGAAAGAAACACATCGACAATAATACAATAATTGTAGGGGACTTTAAAACTCCTCTCACCAAAATGGACAGATCATCCAAGAAAAAGATCAACAAGGAAATAAAGGTCTTAAATGACACACCAGACCAGATGGACATCACAGATATATTCACGACATTCCACCCAAAAACAACAGAATACACATTCTTCTCTAGTGTACATGGAACATTTTCCAGAATAGATCACATCCTGGGTCACAAATCAGGTCTCACCTGGTACCAAAAGATTGAGATCATTCCCTGCATATTTTCAGACCACAATGCTCTGAAGTTAGAACTCAATCACAAGAGGAAAGCTGCAAAGAACCCAAATACATGGAGGCTAAAGAGCATTCTACTAAAGAATGAATGGGTCAACCAGGAAATTAAAGAAGAATTGAAAAAAATTCATGGAAACAAATGAAGGTAAAAACACAGCTGTTCAAAATCTGTGGGACACAGCAAAGGCGGTCCTGACAGGAAAGTATATAGTGATACAAGCCTTTCTCAAGAAACTAGAAAGGTCTCAAGTATTCAACCTAACCCTACACGTAAAGGAGCTGGAGAAAGAACAGCAAAGAAAGTCTAAACCCAGCAGAAGAGGAGAAATAGTAAAGATCAGAGCAGAAATCAATGAATTAGAGACCAAAAAACAAAACAAAACAAAACAAAAAACCAGTAGAACAAATCAACGAAACTAGGAGCCGGTTCTTTGAAAGAATTAATAAGATTGATGAACCCCTGGCCAGACTTATCTAAAAGAAAAGAGAAAGGACCCACATAAAAAAATCATGAATGAAAGAGGAGAGATCACAACCAACACCACAGAAATACAAACAATTATAAGAACATATTATGAGTAACTATACGCCAGCAAATTGGACAATCTGGAAGAACTGGATACATTCCTAGAGATGTATGAACTACCAAAACTGAACCAGGAAGAAACAGAAAACCTGAACAGACCCATAACCAGTAAGGATATTGAAGCAGTCTTCAAAAATCTCCCAACAAACAAGAGCCCAGGGCCAGATGGCTTCCCAGTAGAATTCTACAGAACATTTAAAGAAGAAGTAATACCTATTCTCCTGAAACTGTTCCAAAAAATAAAAATGGAAGTAAAACTTCCAAACTCATTTTATGAGGCCAGCATCACCTTGATCCCAAAACCAGAGAGAGACCCCATCAAAAAATAGAATTGCAGACCAATATCCTTGATGAACACAGATGCGAAAATTCTCACCAAAATACTAGCCAATAGGATCCAACAGTATAGTAAAAGGATTATTCACCACGACCAAGTGGGATTTATTCCTGTGCTGCAAGGTTGGTTCAACATCTGCAAATCAATCAATGTGATACAATACATTAATAAAAGAAAGAACAAGAACCATATGATACTCTCAATAGATGCTGAAAAAGCATTGACAAAGTACAGCATCCTTTCTTCATCAAAACTCTTCAAAGTGTAGGGATAAAGTTAGTACTTACCTCAACATCATCAAAGTCATCTACAAAAAACCCCCAGCAACTATAATTTTCAACAGAGAAAAACTAAGAGCTTTTCTGCTAAGGTCAGGAACATGGCAGGGATGTCCATTATCACCACTGCTATTCAACATATTACTACAAGTCATAGCCTCAGCAACCAAGCAACAGAAAGAAATTAAAGGCATCCAAATCAGCAAAGAAGAAGTCGAACTCTCACTCTTTGCCGATGATATGATACTTTATGTGGAAAACCCAAAAGACTCCACTCCAAATCTGCTAGAACTTGTACAGGAATTCAGTAAAGTGTCAGGATATGACATCAATGAAATCAATGCACAGAAATCAGTTGTATTTCTATAAACCAACAGCAAGACAGAAGAAAGAAATTAAGGAGTCAATCCCATTTACAATTGCACCCAAAACCATTAGATTCCTAGGAATAAACCTAACAAAAGACGCAAAGAATTTGTACTCATTAAACTATAAAGTACTCATGAAAGAAATTGAGGAAGACACAGAGAAATGGAGAAACATTCCAGGCTCATGGATTGGAGGAACAAATATTGTGAAAATGTCTATGCTACCTAAAGCAATCTACATGTTTACTGCAAACCCTATCAAAATACCATCAATTTTTTTTTTCAAAGAAATGGAACAAATAATCCAAAATTTATGTGGAACCAGAAAAGACCTCAAATAGCCAGAGGAATGTTAAAAAAGAAAGCCAAAGTTGGTGGCCTCCCAATTCCAGACTGCAGTTCCTATTATAGAACTGTCACCATCAAGACAGTATGGCACTGGCACAAAAACAGACACATAGATCAATGGAACAGAATAGATAGCCCAGAAATAGACCTTCAACTTTTTTTTTTTTAAGATTTTTTTTTTATTTGACAGATCACAAGTAGGCAGAGAGGCAGGCAGAGAGAGACAGGAGGAGGCAGGCTCCCTGCTGAGCAGAGAGCCCGATGCGGGACTCGATCCCAGGACCCTGAGATCATGACCTGAGCCAAAGGCAGAGGCTTTAACCACTGAGCCACCCAGGCGCCCTAGACCTTCAACTTTATGGTCAACTCATCTTTGGTAAAGCAGGAAACATTGTCCAATGGAAAAAAGACAGTCTCTTCAACAAATTATGTTGGGGAAATTGGACAGCCACATGCAGAATATTGAAACTGGACCATTTCCTTACACCATACACAAAAATAGACTCAAAATGGATGAAAGACCTCAATGTGAGAAAGGAAACTATCAAAATCCTTGAGGAGAACACAGGCAGCCACCTCTTCAACCTCAGCTGCAGCAACTTCTTCCTAGAAACATTGCCAATGGCAAGGGAAGCAAGGGCAAAAATGAACTATTGGGATTTCATCAAGATCAAAAGCTTTTGCACAGCAAAGGAAACAGTCAACAAATCCAAAAGACAACTGACAGAATGGGAGAAGATATTTGCAAATGACATATCAGATAAAGGGCTAGTATTCAAAATCTCTAAAGAACAAATAATCCAATCAAGAAATGGGCAGAGGACATGAACAAACATTTCTGCAAAGATGACATCCAGATGGCCAACAGACACATGAAAAAGTGGTCAACATCACTGGGCATCAGGGAAATACAAATCAAAACCATAATGAGATACCACCTCACACCAATCAATCAGAATGGCTAAAATTAACATGTCAGGAAATAACAGATGCTGACGAGGATGCAGAGAAAGGGAAACCCTCCTACACTGTTGGTGAGAATGCAAGCTGGTGCAACCACTCTAGAAAACAGCATGGAAGTTCCACAAAAAGTTGAAAATAGAGCTACCTTATGACCCAGCAATCTTACTACTGGGTATTTACCCTAAAGATACAAACGTAGTGATCTGAAGGGGCACGTGCACCTGAATGTTTATAGCAGCAATATCCACAATAGCCAAACTATGGAAAGAACCTAGATGTCCATCAACAGACAAATGGATAAAGAAGAAGTGGTATATATACACGTAATGGAATACTATGCAGCCGTCAAAAATAATGAAATCTTGCCATTTGCAACAACATGGATGGAACTAGAGGGTATTATGCTGAGCGAAATAAGTCAATCAGAGAAAAACAATTATCATATGATCTCCCTGATATGAGGAATTTGAGAGGCAAAGTGGGGAGTTTGGGGAGTAGGGAAGGAAAAAAGGAAATAAGGTGGGATCGGGAGGGAGACAAACCATGAGACAAAAGACAATGAGGGTTGTCATAGGGAGGGGGGTATGGAGAGGGTGGTTATGGACATTGGGGAGGTTATGTGTTATGGTGAGTGCTGTGAAGTGTGTAAGCCTGACGATTCACAGACCTTTACCCCTGGGGCAAATAATATGTTATATGTCAATTAAAATAATAAAAAAAAAGCTTTTGCACAGTGAAGGAAACAATCAACAAAACAAAAAGACAACATAATGAATGGGAGAAGATATTTGCAAATAACATATCTAATAAAGGGTTAGTATTGAAAAACATATAAAGAACTGATACAAATCAATAAACTTCCAGATAATCCAGTCAAAAGTGGGTAGAAGACATGAACAGACGTTTTTCTAAGGAAGACATACAGATGGTCAGCAGACATGAAAATATGCTCAACATCACTTATAATCATGGAAACACAAATGAAAACCATTATGAGAGATCACCTTACATCTGTTAGAGAGGCTAAAACCCAAACTCAAGAAATGGCAAGTGTTGATGAGGATGTGGAGAAAAAAGACCCCTTGTGCACTGATGGTTGGAATGCAAACTTGCGCAGCCTCTGTGAAAATGGTATGGAACTTCCCAAAAAATTAAAAATAGAATTGCCTTATGATCCAGGAATCACATTACTGGGTATTTATTCAAAGAATATAAAAACACTAATTTGAAAGGATATGTATACCCCTATGTTTATTGCAGCATTTCTTACAATAGCCAAATTATGGAAGTGCAAGTTTTCATCACTAAATAAATGGATAAAGAAAAATTCCTATAGATAGATAGATAGATAGATAGATAGATAGATGATAGATAGGAATATTAGTCAGCTATCAAAAAGAACGAAATCTTGCCATTTGCAACAACATGGTTGGAGGTAGAGGGAATAATACTAAAATATAAGTCAGCCAGAGAAGGACAAATACCATATCATTCCACTCATATATGGAATTTAAGAAACAAAACAAATGAACAAAGGGAAAAAAAAGAGATACAAACCAAGAAAAGACTCAACTGCAGAGAACAAACTGATAGTTACTAGAGGGGAGGTGGTGAGGGGGGTGGGTGAAATAGGTGAAGGGGATTAAGGAGTGCACTTGTCATGATGAGCAATGTATATGTATAGAGTAATGTATAGAATCCTATGTATAGAATACTATACATAGAATGTATAGAATTTTTGAATCACTATATTGTACACCTGAAACATGTAATAATGCATGTTAACTATACTGGGATTAAAATAAAAACTTTATATATATATATATATATATATATATATATATATATATTATACAAATAAAAATATAGAATTAGGTCATCTAAAATATTAACTGCATGGTAAAAAGGAAACCACATAAAAGTTTTCAAAATGAAAAATAAGTTTCCCTTCCCCCAGCTCCTCTGCCCAGAAGTAAACACTTTAAACCAACTCTTTTTGAAATATGTTTCTCTGGTATTTAATAGTATTATTTCAGATAATAAACATACAATTGTATGTCTTACATATATTCTGTTAATGTCCCACTCTGAAGAATGAGGAATTTGGCTCACACCACCTGATATGACCTGATTTTGTTATATTATTGCTTTCACATAATCCAGGTTTATGTGATTTCATTTTGTAACTTTGTCTTTAGATTAATTATAAAATATTAAAGCAAATAAAATAGCACTTGTACTATTAGGTTTATGTAAATTTATGTGAATACTATTCACTACAGGAGATTCCTCCTATAGAAATATCCATGTCACCAAACTTGAGAAAGGATTTTAAAAGCATCAAATTCTAGTTGTTTCTTTCAGATCATAGTCAACTGCCATTGTTTCATCTATTTCAAGCTTTCATGTATAACATTGCTTTCTTTCTATAACAACTTTTGTAAGGCATTTTTCTTACAGATGTGTAGGTGGCAAATTATCTGCATTTTTGCATATCTGAAAATGTATTTTATTCTTACACTTGTAGAATGGCTAAGCATGAACTCTAAGTTCCTAATCATCGCCCTCCCCCTCCCAAGTTTTAAAAGCATCATTCCACTGTTTCTCAAAGTAATTTTAATTTCTTTTATCCCTGGGATTCTGAAGTTATGCAAATTCACCTCTCTCATCATGGTTCCTGTTGCTCAATTCCTCTCCCACAGGTAACTTTTACCTCTCTCATATGCATCCTTCCAGAGTCATTTTATGAATACACTGTTGGAGGAAAGCATCAATAAGATGTGACCACCAGTTGACCCCAGAGTTGGACCTGGGCAATAGGAGGCTCCCCACCCCTCTCCTATCCTTGCATTGCATGTTACCCTTGCATTCCCCACTTGAAGAAGCTGCTCCTAGGACACAAACTTGAGACAGAAATGTGGTGTTGAGGGTATTTGGACTGGGTAAGTGACTGAATCCAGTCAAGGCCTCTATAGAAACTTAAGATTCGGACAGGGGCATGTGGAAATGTAAGCACCCAAGACAAGCCTTGTAAATAAGTTCCCTTGCTTATTCAGCTTGCTACCTACCCAATATGCAGTGGCTTGCCTCTTTCTTTAGTCTCCTCTTGCCCTCTGTATATGAATGCCACCTTCAGATTATACCTGAAAAACTTCCAAGGTTGTGAATCAACAACTATTACATACATATGTGCTAGTAAATAATACCTTCTATATTCTTTCCTTCTTTTCTATTTTTAGCAAATGTTAGTGTACTATTTTCTTATTCAACATGATATCATGACAATCTTTACAGATCATTACCTGAAAAATTTCCACATTTTTTGACAACTGTCAAAAAAATTTTTTGTACAGATATGCCTTATTTAACCAGTGCCTCTTTGAACATTTTGAGTGTTTTCCAATCTTCTGTAATCACAAACAATGCCACAATGAATAAGCATGTACAAATGGCTTCGGATAAATTCCCAAAAGTTGTGCTGTTGATTCAGCAGGTATGTAAATTTGTAATTTTGATAAATATTGCCAGTTTACCTCCATGAAGGTTTACCAATTCATACTCTCAGCAGCAACATACAAGAGAGATTCTTTCCTCTCATTAGTCCAACAGAGCATGTTATTTCATTTTCACCAATGAAACATTTCATTGTAACCAATCTCAGAACTATTTTATGTAAGCATAATTTTCTGTTATAATAAGTAAGGATAAGCCTTTAAAATACATTTAAGAATGATTTGCATTTCCTTTTCTGTGAACTGCATGTTCATAATCTTCCCTACTTTTCTCTTGTGTTCTTGATCGGCTCTTAATTTGTAGGAATTTTTTACATATTGGGGAAAGTAGCACTTTATGGTATAAATTGTAAATATTTTTCTAAGTTGACATTTGTCTTTTGGCTTTAGGTTTTAGATTTTTTCCTCAGTATTTTCCTTTATGGCCTCAGGATTTTTAATCTTTAAGGCCACCCCCAAAGATTATGAAAGTATTCTTCCATTTATTTTCAGTTTTATTTTACTTTAAAATAAAAATATCTTTTCAATAGATTCCTGCCTCATGTTGAGGCCTTTTATCCATTTCGAGTTTATCTTTGTGTATCGTGTAAGAGAATGGTTGAGTTTCATTCTTCTATATATAGCTGTCCAATTTTCCCAGTACCATTTATTGAAGACACTGTCTTTTTTATACTGTATATTTTGTCCTGCTTTGTTGAAGATTATTTGACCATAGAGTTGAGGGTCCATATCTGGGCTCTCTACTCTGTTCCACTGGTCTATGTGTCTGTTTTTGTGCCAGTACCATGCTGTCTTGGTGATCACAGCTTTGTAGTAAAGCTTGAAATCAGGCAACATGACACCCCCAGTTTTGTTTTTCTTTCTCAACATTTCCTTAGCAATTCAGGGTCTCTTCTGGTTCCATACAAATTTTAGGATTGCTTGTTCCAGCTCTTTGAAAAATGCCGGTGGAATTTTGATCGGGATGTCTTTGAACGTATAGATGGCTCTAGGCAGTATAGACATTTTAACAAGGTTTATTCTTCTGATTCATGAGCATGGAATGCTCTTCCATCTTTTTGTGTCTTCTTCAGTTTCTTTCATGAGTGTTCTTTAGTTCCTCGAGTACAGATCCTTTACCTCTTTGGTTAGGTTTATTCCGAGGTATCTTATGGTTCTTGCTGCTATAGTAAATGGAATTGATTCTCTAATTTCCCTTTCTATATTTTAATTGTTAGTATATAAGAAAGCAACTGATTTCTGTACATTGATTTTGTATCGTGCCACATTACTGAATTGCTGTATGAGTTCTAGTAGTTTGGGGGTGGAGTCCTTTGGGTTTTCCATAAAAAGTATCATGTCATCTGTGAAGAGAGAGAGTTTGACTTCTTCTTTGCCAATCTGAATACGTTTTATTTCTTTTTGTTGTCTGATTGCTGTTGCTAGGTCTTCTAGTACTATGTTGAACAACAGTGGCGAGAGTGGACATCCTTGTTGTGTTCCTGATCTCAAAGGGAAGGCTGTCAGCTTTTCTCCATTGAGAAAGATATTCACTATGGGTTTTTAATAGATAGATTTTATGAAGCTGAGGAATGTTCCTCCTATCCCTATACTTTGAAGCATTTTAATCTGAAATGGATGCTGTATCTTGTCAAATGCTTTTCCTGCATCAATTGAGAGGACCACGTGGTTCTTCTCTCTTCTCTTATTGATTTGTTCTTTCACATTGATTGGTTTGTGAATGTTGAACCACCTCTGCATCCAAAGGTTAAATACTGGTCATAGTGGGTAAGCTTTTTAATGTACTGTTGGATCCTATTAGCTAGGATCTTGTTGAGAATCTTGGCATCCATATTCATCAGGGATATTGGTCTGAAATTCTCCTTTTTGGTGGGGTCTTTGCCTGGTTTGGGGATCAGGGTATTGCTGGCTTCATAAAAAGAGACTGGAAATTTTCCTTCTGTTTCTATTTTTTGAAACATCTTAAGGAGAATAGGTATTATTTCTTCCTTGAATGTTTGGTAGACTTCTCCAGGGAACCTGTCAGGTCCTGGGCTCTTGTCTTTTTGGGAGGTTTTTGATCACTGCTTCCATCTCATTACAAGATATTGGTCTTTTCAGTTTGTCAATTTCTTCCTGATTCAATTTTGGAAGTTTATAGGTTTCCAGGAATGCATCCATTTCATCTAAGTTGCTTAACTTATTGGCATATAACTATTGACAATAACTTCTGATGATCTATCAAAATCCTAGAGGAGAACATAGGCAGTAACCTCTTTGACATTGGCCACAGCAACTTCTTTCAAGACATGTCCCCAAAGGCAAAGGAAATGAAAGTGAAAATGAACTTTTGGGACTTCATGAAGATCAAAAGTTTCTGCACAGCAAAGAAAATGTCAAGAAAACAAAGAAGCAACCCATGGAATGGGAGAAGATATTCACAAATGACAGTACAGACAAAAGGCTGATATCCAAGATGTATAAAGAACTCCTCAAACTCGACACACACAAAACAGATAATCATGTCAAAAAATCGGCAGAAGACATGAACAGACACTTCTCCGAAGAAGACATACAAATGGCTAACAGACACATGAATAAATGTTCATCATCATTAGCTATCAGGGAGATTCAAATTAAAACCACATTGAGATACCACCTTATACCAGTTAGGTGTAAATTAACAAGACAGTAAACAACAAGTGTTGGAGACAATGTGGAGAAAGGGGAACACTCTTACACTCTTGGTGGGAATGCAAGTTGGTGCAGCCACTTTGGAAAACAGTGTGGAGATTCCTTAAGAAATTAAAAATAGAGCTTCCCTATGACCCTGCAATTGCATTACTGGGTATTTATCCCAAAGATACAGATGTAGTGAAAAGAAGGGCCATCTGTATCCCAATGTTCATAGCAGCAATGGCCATGGTCTCCAAACTGTGGAAAGAACCAAGATGCCCTTCAATAGACGAACGGATAAAGAAGATATGGTCCATATATACAATGGAGTATTGTGCCTCCATCAGAAAGGATGAATACTCAACTTTTGTATCAACATGGATGGGACTGGAGGAGATTATGCTGCGTGAAATAAGTCAAGCAGAGAGAGTCAATTATCATATGGTTTCACTTACTTGTGAAGCATAAGGAATAACAATGGAGGATATTGGGAGATGGAGAGGAGAAATGAGTTGGGGAAAATTGGAGGGGGAGACAAACCATGAGACTGTGGACTGAGAAACAAACTGAAGGTTTTGGCGGGGGGGTTGGGTGAGCCTGGTGGTGGGTATTAAGGAGGGCTCATATTGCATGGAGCACTGGGTGTGGTGTATAAATAATGACGTTTAGAACACTGAAAATAAAATAAAATAAAATAAATCTTTTCAAGTCAGAATTTACCTTGGTATAAGATGTTAGGTATGAATCAAATTTTTAGTTTTTAGATGGCTACCCAGTTTAATTAAAATTCAGAATAACCCATCTCTTTTCCATGGATATAAACTATTACTTTTATCAAAAATAAATTTTCATATGTAGTTTACTTCTATTATTCTCTATTGATTTTTAAATTGTTTTATCTCTATATTTTAATATCTGGTAGTGCTAGTTCCTTCTTATTTGTGTCTGTTTTCTGAGTTTTTGTATGTAATCTTGCCTTATTTTTTCCAAGTGAAATTTAGAATCTGTTTGTGAGTTGCAAATAAAATTTCTATTTTTGTTCATTTCTAAGTATTTTGCATGTATGTATGACTACTGTAACTTGAGATATTTTCCTGCTTCTTTTAATTGCCTGTAGTTTGTAAATGTGATAATTGTGTACATTTTTATACCTAGCCACATTATTTCATTCTATTATTATTTATAAATGTTTTTCAGTTGGTTCTCTTATATTTCAAAAGTGTATCCTGATATTAGCTATAAATATGATAATATTAGACTGTTATAAATTTTATACCTTTAATTTAACTCTCTTATCTATTTTTGTGTTGTCAATGCCTCCAGAGCAATGGTCTATAAGAGTAGACACCCTTGTTTTGTTTGTGACTCAAATGGCAATCCTTCTATTGTTCTGCATGTATGTATATATTTAATCTGGTCAAGAAATTTCCCATCTATTCCTATTATTAAGAGTCTTTAAAAATTCCTGGCAAAAATGTCTAGAGACAGCTGGTGGTGGTGGCTACACAGAATTGTGAATATACTTATGCCATTGACTTACACACTTAAAAATGGTTAAGCTGGTATGTTTTATGTTATGTATATTTTGCCACAATAAAAATATAGCAAAGAAAAAATAATTTCTTGATGGAGGTTGATTTTTCCCAAATGCATCTATGCAGATGATATAATAACATTTTTCTATATTCCTTTAACAAGATGCAATATAGCACCGTGGAGAAGTACACAGGCTCTGAGCCACCTTGCTTATGTTCAAATTCCAGCTCTGCTGTTCTCTAGCTGTATAACCTTGGGGAAATCACTTAAGCCTCTGTGTCTGTTTTGTTCTCTCTAAATCATGACAAAAATAGTGCCTACCTCCTAACAGTTTTACTGAGGATGAAATAAATTGATGTACGTAGAGCACTTAGAACAATACCTAGCACATAGGAAGTATTACATGAGTTAATGTGGCAGATTATTTTAATATATTTTCCATATCCCAGGCATAAAACCCTAATTAGTAATGGGGACGTATCCTGCTGGAAACCATGTACTAATATTTCATTTAGAATTTTTCATTATAAATCACATATGGGATTGGGTTCTAGTTTTCTTTTTTGTGTAATCTTTGTTGGATTTTGATATCTATGTTTGGCTTTGTTTATCAAAAGAACATGGAAATTTCCTTGTTTTTCTATGCAGTGGGTTAAAAGAATAGTTGTCTGTTCTTTAGATCTTTATTCTTCTGTAACATCAACTAAGTCTAGTGCTCAGTTGACAAATTAGAAATCTTTTTCTACTTAGATATCTCTATAAATTTTGTTGTCGGTTTGGGGAAAATTATATTATCTTAGAAAACCATTCCTTACATCCAGTTTTCACATGCGCTTTTGGGCATTGGTCAGGTGGCCTGGTAAGTGGGGAACCCTCCCACTTGCCAAACGAGGGAGGATTTACTTGGGCAGTGAAGGGATTTAGTTACTTCCCTTCTGGGAACCAATGCTTTGATTGGCTTTATTGTCTTCACATCTGTTTTGGGGAATTTGGATTTTTCCTCACACTCTATTTTGCTTTTTTTCTTAGGTCTTCATACTTAAACCAGGAGCTAGGACAGGTAAGTCTTCTTCTAGAGTTCAGTTCTGAATGTTGGCTGGGTGCCATAAATCTGTGATGTCTCTTCCCTGTAGTATTGTCACTGACCAGCTATATTTATCCTTCCAGGCCCATGCTTGATCTTTGTGGGTGCCCCTCTAGATTTTAGTTCCTCTGGATCACCCTTGCAAAAGGTTGCTCCTCCTGCTGATGTTTTGGGTTATGGCTACCCTGCTCAGTCTCCCTCACTGGCCTGGTTCTAACTCACTTCAATTTTCTAATATTTCCTCAAAGTTTCTGGTTTGTTCTTGGTTTATTTTCTTGTTTATATCATAGCTTTGTCTTTGAAAAAAATTCCTTTTTCTCTGATCTTCAGGATAACAAGCCATAATAATTAAAACAGATAATATGCTATTCACCCTTCTAAGCCTTCTAAGTACTTTCATATATTAACTAATTTAATCCTCACAAAACTCTATGAAGAAGAAACTTATTATCTCTATATAGTATCATCAGAATGAATTAGTAGTATCTACCTTCTAGGTACATTGTGCGAATAAAATGTTTCACACAGCACTTTGCACACATATAGTACTCCTTAAAATTTAGCCCTTATACCTTGAGATTTGGCTTTGGGTTACAGTCCCTTTAGACTTAGAATTCCTAGGCTCTTTCACCTCCTTACTTCTGAAAGAGACTCTTTTTTTTTCATTGAAACCCAAGTATTCAATCATTTGAAGAGCTTTTCATTATTATCATGTAATCATAAGCATCATCCTTCAATTTTGCCACCTTTACAGATATTAAGGCTATATTTAGCTACAACTTTCTCACTCTGCCAGAATGTATATATATAATTCCTTATTTAATTTTCATATTTTATGTTTCTGTGTGTTATTATTAAGTTTAATCTCCAGTGATTTTTTTTTTCCTTCCAAAATTCAATGAGGTAATTTCCTCAAGATAAAACAGCTCACACTGTTAGATTTTCAATGTGCAGCAAAAAAAGCACTGAGATCCCTTTTGGTGTTGGAAATGTGTCCATTTCACTGACAGACCCCTTCCTTACTGAAAAAAGTTACACATACTATGTGTCTCTCTCATTTAAATCTAGGACACCCAAGGAGCTGGACCGTAAATAAACTGAAGTGATATTTCCAGTATTCTTGCTGCTAGCATACGCAAAAAGTGGGTGCTACCCTCCACTCAGACTCTATAGGGCTGCCGGGGAATGGAAAAAAGGGTACTTAATGCTGTTTTCCAGCTAGGGTCATTTTTGGGGCCAGTGTCCTAAGCAGTGATTCTTAATTCTATCTGCACATCAGAATCAACCAGGAGTTTAAAAAGATCCTGATGTCCAAAGCCCCAGATCAATTAAATCTGGATTGTACTACAGGCATCAGTACTTTTTTGTAGCTCTCTGGTGATTCTACTGTGTGGTAAAGATTGAGAATAACTGCTCTAACTCCTTTGGTCCTGTCTGGTTTAGTTTGATCTTAAGGTGCTACAGGAAAGTGTTAGCACTGATGACTAATAGGTGGGAAAAAAATCAGTTTGTAAAACCTCCGAAGAATTATTGCTAGGTACACATTCTGCTAAGACAGGAATAGGTGATGGGATCTCTTCATGATGACTTCTAGTTGTAGGGCAATCTGGCAGTTTTAAAAATCTTTATTTAAAGCGCGATAATTCACAGTGCAAATGAATTAGCAGTTATTTTGGGGGGGCATCTTTTATTTCAACATGTCATTTCCTAATCTTCTTGATACTTGTTTACTTCATATTATTATTTCAGGTGTTTGACTTTACTTCTTACTTGGTGTGGCTTACTCCAGGTCTCTCTTCTTTTATTGGGGAAGCGAGAGCCTGTTCACAAATCTGGCACTATCTCTTATTATTTAAGATCTCTGATCTAAGTTCTGTGCTTCTAGGTTCATCTGCCAACAAAAGTCTTGTAGATCTCAAGTCTTGAGAAAACTCCTTGTGAGCCTTAGATCATTCAGGATGAGAGCTCAAGAACAACGGCGAATGTCTGCGGTCCAGTATAAAAGCTAATGCTTTCTGTATATCACATACTTTGAGATAAACCATATTACTTTTCAGATATAATGACTTTCTTTCTAAATATTTATTTCTTTTTTTGAGATATAATTGACATATAACATTGTATAAGTTTAGAGCATACAACACGTTGAGGTGAAATATTTATATATTGCAATGTAATTACTATGACAGTTTTAGCTGACACTTCTTTTTTTTTTTATAATTTTATTTTTTATAAACATATATATATATATATTTTTCCCCCCAGGGGTACAGGTCTGTGAATCTCCACGTTTACAAACTTCACAGCACTCACCATAGCACATACCCTACCCAATGTCCATAACCCCCCCCCCAACCCCCCTCTGCCCAGCAACCCTCAGTTTGTTTTGTGAGATTAAGAGTCACTTATGGTTTGTCTCCCTCCCAATCCCAACTTGTTTCATTTACTCTTCTCCTACCACATTAACCCCCCATGTTGCATCTCCTCTCCCTCATATCAGGGAGATCATATGATAGTTGTCTTTCTCCGATTGACTTACTTCGCTAAGCATGATACCCTCTAGTTCCATCCATGTTGTCGCAAATGGCAAGATTTCATTTCTTTTGATGGCTGCATAGTATTCCATTGTATATATATACCACATCTTCTTTATCCATTCGTCTGTTGATGGACATCTAGGTTCTTTCCATAGTTTGGCTATTGTAGACATTGCTGCTATAAACATTCGGGTGCACGTGCCCCTTCGGATCACTACGTTTGTATCTTTAGGGTAAATACCCAGCAGTGCAATTGCTGGGTCATAGGGTAGTTCTATTTTCAACATTTTGAGGACCCTCCATGCTGTTTTCCAGAGTGGTTGCACCAGCTTGCATTCCCACCAACAATGTAGGAGGGTTCCCCTCTCTCCGCATCCTCGCCAGCATCTGTCATTTCCGGACTTGTTAATTTTAGCCATTCTGACTGGTGTGAGGTGGTATCTCATTGTGGTTTTGATTTGTATTTCCCTGATGCCGAGTGATATGGAGCACTTTTTCATGTGTCTGTTGGCCATCTGGATGTCTTCTTTGCAGAAATGTCTGTTCATGTCTTCTGCCCATTTCTTGATGGGATTATTTGTTCTTTGGGTGTTGAGTTTGCTAAGTTCTTTATAGATTCTGGACACTAGCCCTTTATCTGATATGTCGTTTGCAAATATCTTCTCCCATTCTGTCAGTTGTCTTTTGGTTTTGTGAACTGTTTCCTTTGCTGTGCAAAAGCTTTTGATCTTGATAAAATCCCAATAGTTCATTTTTGCCGTTGCTTCCCTTGCCTTTGGCGATGTTCCTAGGAAGATGTTGCTGCGGCTGAGGTCGAAGAGGTTGCTGCCTGTGTTCTCCTCAAGGATGTTGATGGATTCCTTTCTCACATTGAGGTCCTTCATCCATTTTGAGTCTATTTTCGTGTGTGGTGTAAGGAAATGATCCAATTTCATTTTTCTGCATGTGGCTGTCCAATTTTCCCAACACCATTTATTGAAGAGGCTGTCTTTTTTCCATTGGACATTCTTTCCTGCTTTGTCGAAGATTAGTTGACCATAGAGTTGAGGGTCTATTTCTGGGCTCTCTATTCTGTTCCATTGATCTATGTGTCTGTTTTTTGTGCCAGTACCATGCTGTCTTGATGATGACAGCTTTGTAATAGAGCTTGAAGTCTGGAATTGTGATGCCACCAACTTTGGCTTTCTTTTTCAATATTCCTTTGGCTATTCGAGGTCTTTTCTGGTTCCATATAAATTTTAGGATTATTTGTTCCATTTCTTTGAAAAAAAATGGATGGTACTTTGATAGGAATTGCATTAAATGTGTAGATTGCTTTAGGTAGCATAGACATTTTCACAATATTTATTCTTCCAATCCAGGAGCATGGAACATTTTTCCATTTCTTTGTGTCTTCCTCAATTTCTTTCATGAGTACTTTATAGTTTTCTGTGTATAGATTCTTAGTCTCTTTGGTTAGGTTTATTCCTAGGTATCTTATAGTTTTGGGTGCAATTGTAAATGGGATGGACTCCTTAATTTCTCTTTCTTCTGTCTTATTGTTGGTGTAGAGAAATGCGACTGATTTCTGTGCATTGATTTTATATCCTGACACATTACTGAATTCCTGTACAAGTTCTAGCAGTTTTGGAGTGGAGTCTTTTGGGTTTTCCACATATAGTATCATATCATCTGCGAAGAGTGATAGTTTGACTTCTTCTTTGCCGATTTGGATGCCTTTAATTTCTTTTTGTTGTCTGATTGCTGAGGCTAGGACTTCTAGTACTATGTTGAATAGCAGTGGTGATAACGGACATCCCTGCCGTGTTCCTGACCTTAGCGGAAAAGCTTTCAGTTTTTCTCCATTGAGAATGATATTTGCGATGGGTTTTTCATAGATGGCTTTGATAATATTGAGGTATGTGCCCTCTATCCCTACACATTGAAGAGTTTTGATCAGGAAGGGATGCTGTACTTTGTCAAATGCTTTTTCAGCATCTATGGAGAGTATCATATGGTTCCTGTTTTTTCTTTTATTAATGTGTTGTATCACATTGATTGATTTGCGGATGTTGAACCAACCTTGCAGCCCTGGAATAAATCCCACTTGGTCGTGGTGAATAATCCTTTTAATGTACTGTTGAATCCTATTGGCTAGTATTTTGGTGAGAATTTTTGCATCTGTGTTCATCAAGGATATTGGTCTGTAGTTCTCTTTTTTGATGGGATCCTTGTCTGGTTTGGGGATCAAGGTGAGGCTGGCCTCATAAAATGAGTTTGGAAGTTTTCCTTCCATTTCTATTTTTTGGAACAGTCTCAGGAGAATAGGAATTAGTTCTTCTTTAAATGTTTGGTAGAATTCCCCCGGGAAGCCGTCTGGCCCTGGGCTTTTGTTTGTTTGGAGATTTTTGATGACTGTTTCAATCTCCTTACTGGTTATGGGTCTGTTCAGGCTTTCTATTTCTTCCAGGTTCAGTTGTGGTAGTTTATATGTTTCTAGGAATGTATCCATTTCTTCCAGATTGTCAAATTTGTTGGCATAGAGTTGCTCATAATATGTTCTTATAATTGTCTGTATTTCTTTGGTGTTAGTTGTGATCTCTCCTCTTTCATTCATGATTTTATTTATTTGGGTCCTTTCTCTTCTCTTTTTGATAAGTCTGGCCAGGGGCTTATCAATCTTATTAATTCTTTCAAAGAACCAGCTCCTAGTTTCGTTGATTTGTTCTATTGTTTTTTTGGTTTCTATTTCATTGATTTCTGCTCTGATCTTTATGATTTCTCCTGCTGGGTTTAGGGTTTCTTTCTTGTTCTTTCTCCAGCTCCTTTAGGTGTAGGGTTAGGTTGTGTACCTGAGACCTTTCTTGTTTCTTGAGAAAGGCTTGTACCGCTATATATTTTCCTCTCAGGACTGCCTTTGTTGTGTCCCACAGATTTTGAACTGTTGTATTTTCATTATCATTTGTTTCCATGAATTTTTTCAATTCTTCTTTAATTTCCTGGTTGACCCATTCATTCTTTAGAAGGATGCTGTTTAGTCGCCATATATTTGGGTTCTTTCCAAATTTCCTCTTGCGATTGAGTTCTAGCTTCAGAGCATTGTGGTCTGAAAATATGCAGGGAATGATCCCAATTTTTTGATAACAGTTAAGACCTGATTTAGAACCAAGGATGTGATCTATTCTGGAGAATGTTCCATGTGCACTAGAGAAGAATGTGTATTCTGTTGCTTTGGGATGAAATGTTCTGAATATATCTGTGATGTCCATCTGGTCCAGTGTGTCATTTAAGGCCTTTATTTCCTTGTTGATCTTTTGCTTGGATGATCTGTCCATTTCAGTGAGGGGAGTGTTAAAGTCCCCTACTATTATTGTATGATTGTCGATGTGTTTCTTTGATTTTGTTATTAATTGGTTTATATAGTTGGCTGCTCCCACGTTAGGGGCATAGATATTGACAATTGTTAGATCTTCTTGTTGGACAGATCCTTTGAGTATGATATAGTGTCCATCTTCATCTCTTATTATAGTCTTTGGTTTAAAATCTAAGTGATCTGATATAAGGATTGCCACTCCTGCTTTCTTCTGATGTCCATTAGCATGGTAAATTCTTTTCCACCCCCTCACTTTAAATCTGAAAGTGTCTTCGGGTTTAAAATGAGTTTCTTGTAGGCAACATATAGATGGGTTTTGTTTTTTTATCCATTCTGATACCCTGTGTCTTTTGATTGGGGCATTTAGCCCATTAACATTCAGGGTAACTATTGAGAGATATGAATTTAGTGCCATTGTATTGCCTGTAAGGTGACTGCTATTGTATATTGTTTCTGTTCCTTTCTGATCTACTACTTTTAGGTTCTCTCTTTGCTTAGAGGACCCCTTTCAATATTTCCTGTAGAGCTGGCTTGGTGTTTGCAAATTCTTTCAGTTTTTGTTTGTCCTGGAAGCTTTTAATCTCTCCTTCTATTTTCAATGATAGCCTAGCTGGATATAGTATTCTTGGCTGCATGTTTTTCTCGTTTAGTACTCTGAATATATCATGCCAGCTCTTTCTGGCCTGCCAGGTCTCTGTGGATAAGTCTGCTGCCAATCTAATATTTTTACCATTGTATGTTACAGACTTCTTCTCCCGGGCTGCTTTCAGGATTTTCTCTTTGTCACTAAGACTTGTAAATTTGACTATTAGGTGACGGGGTGTGGACCTATTCTTATTGATTTTGAGTGGGGTTCTCTGAACCTCCTGGATTTTGATGCTTGTTCCCTTTGCCATATTGGGGAAATTCTCTCCAATAATTCTCTCCAATATACCTTCTGCTCCCCTCTCTCTTTCTTCTTCTTCTGGAATCCCAATTATTCTAATGTTGTTTCGTCTTATGGTGTCACTTATCTCTCGAATTCTGCCCTCGTGGTCCAGTAGTTGTTTGTCCCTCTTTTGCTCAGCTTCCTTATTCTCTGTCATTTGGTCTTCTATATCGCTAATTCTTTCTTCTGCCTCATTTATCCTAGCAGTGAGAGCCTCCATTTTTGATTGCACCTAATTAATAGCTTTTTTGATTTCAACTTGATTAGATTTTAGTTCTTTTATTTCTCCAGAAAGGGCTTTTATATCTCCCGAGAGGGTTTCTCTAATATCTTCCATGCCTTTTTCGAGCCCAGCTAGAACCTTGAGAATCGTCATTCTGAACTCTAGATCTGACATATTACCAATGTCTGTATTGATTAGGTCCTTAGCCTTTGGTACTGCCTCTTGTTCTTTTTTTTGTGGTGAATTTTTCCGCCTTGTCATTTTGTCCAGATAAGAGTATATGAAGGAGTAAGTAAAATACTAAAAGGGTGGCAACAACCCCAGGAAAATATGCTTTAGCCAAATCAGAAGAGATCCCAAATCGTGAGGGGGGGGGAAGGGGATAAAAAGAGGTTCAGAAAGAAAAAAATAGAATAAAATAAAAAAGAAAAAAGAAACAAATAAAAAAAAGAAAACCAATAATGAAAAAAATATAAAAAGGAAAAAATATATATATATTGGATAAACTAGTTAAAAAACGTTAAAAAAGAAAAGGGTAAAAGTTTAAAAAAATTTAGCAGAAGAAGAGAAAAAAATTAAAAAAGAAAAAAAAATTAAATTAACTGCAAGGCTAAAGAATCATGGGGAGAAAGCCATGAGTTCCGTGCTTTGCTTTCTCCTCCTCTGGAATTCCGCTGCTCTCCTTGGTATTGAAACCGCACTCCTCGTAAGTGAACTTGGTCCTGGCTGGGTTTCTTGTTGATCTTCTGGGGGAGGGGCCTGTTGTAGTGATTTTCAAGTGTCTTTGCCCCAGGCGGAGTTGCACCGCCCTTACCAGGGGCCGGGCTGAGTAATCCGCTCGGGTTTGCTTTCGGGAGCTTTTGTTCCCTGAGCGCTTTCCGTAGAGTCCGGAGGACGGGAAGGAAGATGGCGGCCGCCCAGTCTCCGGCCCGGAGGAGCCGAGAGCCCGGGGCCCCACTCCTCAGTGCGCCCTCAGGGAACAGCGTCCAATTACTCCCGTCACCCTGGCCTCCGGCCGCGCTCCGAGCTCACCGAGCCTGCGACCGGTTCAAGGTAAGCCTGAGCTGTGAGCTCACTCCTCGGCTCCGTCTCTGTAGCCGGCTTCCCTGTTCTAATACCTGCGAGCTCTGCGACACTCAGACACCCCGATCCTTCTGTGACCCTGCGGGACCTGAGGCCACACTGGCCCCGCGTGGGCTTCACCCCAGTTAAGCCTCTGGAGCGATGTCCCTCAGCGGAACAGACTTTTAAAAGTCCCGATTTTGTGCTCCGTTGCTCCGCCGCTTGCCGGGAGCCGGCCCCTCCCCCCGGGGTCTGTCTTTCCGTCCCTTTGGATTCACTTCTCCGCCAGTCCTACCTTTCAGCAAGTGGTTGATTTTCTGTTTCTAGAATTGCTGTTCTTCTTCTCTTCGATCTCCCGTTGGATTTGTAGGTGTTTGCAATCTTTAGATAAGCTATCTAGCTGATCTCCCGCAACCTGAAGTAGTCTCAGCTGCTACTTCTCCGCCATCTTGACTCCTCCCTCTTAGCTGACACTTCTATCACATCAAATAATTACCATTTCTTTTTTGTGAAGAGAACATTTAAGTCTCAGCAATTTTGAATCTATTCCTTCCTCCTAGTGATCTCAAATCTAGATTGCTATCAGTCTCTTGACTGGTCTTTTTTTTTTAATTTTTTAAATTTAATTTCAGCATAACAGTATTCATTGTTTTTGCACCACACCCAGTGCTCCATGCAATATGTGCCCTCCTTAATACCCACCACCTGGTTCCCCCAACCTTCCACCCCCAACCCCTTCAAAACCCTCAGATTGTTTTTCAGAGTCCACAGTCTCTCATGGTTGACTGGTCTTTCTTAAGTCTGGTCATCCATGCTGTTGGCAGGGTGGCTGACTCAAATGAAAATCTGTCTCTATTGTTCTATTCTGTGCTTAAACCTAACCCTTTAACAGATCACCTCGGATTATGTCCATTTATTTATTTGTTTGTTTCAGGTTTTTATTTAAATTCTAGTTAGTTAACATATAGTGTAATATTAGATTCAGGAGTAGAATTTAGTGATTCCCATTACCCATTTAGCCCATCCTTTGTCCACCTCCCTTCCATTAATACTCAGTTTGTTCTCTATAGTTAAGAGTCTCTCTTATGGCTTGCCTCTCTCTTTTTTTCTTTCCCCTATATTCATCTGTTTTGTTTCTTAAATTCTACATATGAGTGAAATCATATGGTATTTGTCTTTCTCTTACTGACTTATTTCACTTAGCATAGTATACTCTAACTCCATCCTCGTTGCAAATGACAAGATTTCATCCTTTTAGATGGTCAAATAATATTCCATTTATATATTTATATATAATACCACTACTTTTTTTTAATCATTTTTTAAAATTTATTTTCAACATAACAGTATTCATTATAATACCACTTCTTTAACCATTTATCAGTCAATGGACGTTTGGGCTCTTTGCATAAATTGGCTATTACTGACAATGTTGCTATAAACATTGGAGTACAGGTATCCCTTTGAATCAGTATTTTTTTATCCTTTAGGTAAATACTTAGTAGTGAAATTGCTGGGTCATAGGGTAGACTTACTTTTAACTTTTTGAGGAAACTCCATACTGTTTTCCAGAGTGGCTGTACCAGTTTGCATTTCCACCAAGAGTATAAGAGGGTTCCCTTTTTCCCACAGTCTCGCCAACATCTGTTGATTCCCTTGTTGTTGATTTAAGCCATTCTGACAGAGCTAGAACAAAGAATCCTAAAATTTGTATGTAACCACAAAAGACCTCGAATAGCCAAAGCAAACCTGAAAAGGAAAGGAAAGCTGGAGGCATCAGAATTTCAGACTTCAAATTTTATTATAAAGCTGTAGTCATCAAGACAGTATGGTACTGGCACAAAAACTGACACATAGATCAATGGAACAGAAGACAAAGCCCAGAAATGGACCCATAACTATGTGGTCAACTAATCTTCAACAAAGCAAGAAAGAATACCTACTGGAAAAAAGACAGTCTCTTCTGCAAATGGTGTTGGGAAAACTGGACAGCAACACATAGAAGAATGAAACTGGACTACATTCTGACATCATACACAAAAATAAATTCAAAATGGATGAAAGAGTTAAATATGAGACTCAAAACCATCAAAAGACTAGAGGGAACACAGGCAGCAAACTCTTTGACCTCAGCCACAACAACTTCTTACTAGAGGCAAGAGAAACAAAAACAAAATGAACTATTGGGACTTCATCAAGATAAAAAGCTTCTGTATAGTGTAGGAAACAATCAACAAAACTAAAATGCAACCTTTGGAATGGGAAAGGATATTTACAAATGACTTATCTGGTAAAGGGTTGGTATCCAAAACCTGTAAAGATCTTGTAAAACTCAACACCTGAAACCCAAATAACCCAGTTAAGAAAGAGGCAGAAGACATGAATAGGCATTTTCCCAAAGAAGACACCCAGATGGCTGATAGACACATGAAAAGATGCTCAACATCATTGATCATCAGGGAAATACAAATCAAAACTACAATGTGATGGCCACGTATTTTAACATGGCATTCAAGGCCCTGTGTTATATCCCTTTGTCTACATCTTTATCCTACTTCCCACTCCTTACTTTGCACTTTATGCTTCACTTTCTTTTTTACCCTATTTTAAATTTAAATTCAATTAGCCAACATATAGTACATCTTTAGTTTTTGATATAATGTTTAATGATTCATTAGTCACATATAATACCCAGTGCTCATCATGCTTGATTTTCAGGACAGTTTAACTTGACTGGCTTTTCTTTTGTCCTTCCTGTCTGCAGTCCCTTTTTCTGTCAAACTCCCAGTTTTTCAGGTTCACCCAGGGATTACTACCACTCTATTTCCACCCCAAACTCAGTACCTGGTACAGAGAAGGTGTTTAATAAATACACAGAAATAATACATTCCATATCAGCTTACAAACCATAGAACATAACAAAGGAGGCCATGAATGTGAGTATTTTAGGTTGAGTTCCTGAGAAGCAGAGTCTGAGACAAATATTCATGTGACAGTGATTTAGTAGGACATGTTTCCAGAAAAAAACCACCAGGGGAGTGGAAGGAAAGGAAGTCAAGAAACTGTTGTAGCAATATGTCACAGAAAAAGTTCTGAAAATAGTTCATAGGTCACATTTCAGATTTGTCCAATCAACTCCAAGTCCAAGAGTGCTTGAGTATTTGTCTTCTATACAAAGTAAACATAGGTTAGGGGCTATGGAGTGAAGAAGTAAATCCTCAGGCACTTCTGGCTTTTTGTGCTCACAGCCAAGACAGATTCTGACAGCCAGAGGGCAGTTGGCTAACAAAGACCCAGGTGCTGACTGTTGGGAGGGAAAGCATATCTACTAGGAAGAGATGTGCATGAAAATGATATGGGCACAGCACTGTCAACATATGCTATAATGATTGTGGTCTAAATCTATCATGGAAATTGTCCTCTAGAACTCTGTATCTTTCACACCATCCAAAGATCCCTCCTAGACCACTTTTGCAAAACCAAACATCCCTGACTCAACCTGGAGCAGAAAGAGTAGAAGGGATGGGGCCAAAGTTCAGTGAGGGCATTCTGAATATGGGAAAATTGTCATGTTGCCTTAAGTTATGAAACTAGGACCACTTCATTTGGGGTCATGAGATCACAAGAGTGCCCAAAATGATTAGGCTTAAGTTTTAATGCAAAGAAGTCACCTGCTTTCCCATAGAATAAAAGTCCCTGGCTTAAAGCAAGGAGATCATGTGGCATAAATAATCTCCATTAGTAAGCCCTCAGATATATGAAAACATAAGGTGTAGGAATCACCTGCTCATCATATTAAAATGCAGATTCTTATTTAGTGGTCTGGACTAGGGCTTGAGATTCTCCATTTCTACACACTCCCAGATGATACTGATATTGCTGGTCCAAAGACCACACTGGAAGTGGCAAGGTCCTGGGGCACACTTAAAAGTGGAAATATAACCTAACAGGGGTGTTTGTGTGGCTCAGTTGGTTAAGCATCTAGCTCCTGGTTTTGGCTCAGGTCACGATCTCATGGGTCATAGGATTGAGCCCT
This sequence comes from Lontra canadensis, assembly GCF_010015895.1. NCBI lineage: Eukaryota > Metazoa > Chordata > Mammalia > Carnivora > Mustelidae > Lontra > Lontra canadensis. Next base: position 4,485,903 of record NW_022631110.1, read on the forward strand.
GAGTTGGGGCTCCATGCTCAGCAGGGAATCTGCTTGAAGGTTCTCTCCCTCTGCCCCTACCCCCACTCACATTCTCTCTCTTTCTCTCTCTCAGTAAATAAATAAATCTTTAAAAAAAAGAAAATATATCACAACGAAAACAAATAGAAAAAGAACCTAAATTTGCGACTTAAAGTTTAGAAAGAAAACAATACAAAGGAGGCTGCTACTACATTTCTTTTAGCTTTATGCAATATCTTAGAGACTGCTGATTTTGTTTCCTAGAAGAGGAAATTTAAGAAAAGATGTTCTCACAGACACAAGGGAAGATGGCAGCATAGAAGGACCCTAAGACCAACTTTTCCTATGGATATAATTAGATAACACATCAGTGTACATGACCCAGAAAATGACCTGAGGACTGACAGAACAAATTCTCCACAGCTAAATGTAGAGAAGAGGCTGCATCAAGAGGGAAGGAAAGAGAGATGAGGTCAGAAACCAGACGGACCCATGAGACTATCTGCAGGAGGGAGGAACGCCATAGGTGCAGAGAGGAGACAAACAGACTCTCACAGCAAGGAACTATAATGGGGAAGACAACTCCCCACAACATTTGGCTTTGAAAACCAGGAGGCTGAATTTCACAAATTCTTATAATCAGCAAGACTGAAAACCTGGAACTTTAAAAATCAGCAAGCCTGGCTTTGGAAGAGCCAGAAGGGTGAGAAGAAACTGAGTCCCACCCTTAAAGGGACACTACAACAAAGAGCCACAGAGATATAGCATAGAAGCAGAAGTTTGAAAAAAGCCTGGGGCATACAGAAGGGAGATTTGTTTACTAATATAGAGTGTGTGCTGGAGGGCAGGGATTGTTGGGAAACTTCTAGAGGAACAATGGAGCCTGCTGGAGCCATTTCCATCTCCCATTCCCTCGCCTAAACACATGCCCACCTGCAGGAATCACTGTGACACCAACACTCACTATCTAACTTGCTAACAGTGCACCCCACCCACACATTATCCTGAGGATATGCCCTCTCCAGCTGAGCCTCCAGTCCAGGTCTTCTCCCATAGCAGACTGTGTAAACCTTGATAACACTGCATCTCACCACCACATCCCTCTGCAGATCTTCTCCAATAGGATCTTGGCCAGAGCCCATCTAAAGGAGTGCCACAAATGTGGAATTGTGCAAACATCCCCAACAGGAGCCAGCACCTCTCCAAAATGACTGTCCCAGAGAGAGGGAAAATAACCACACACATCATTCAGACTGTAGCCCAAGCAGTGGGCTCGGGGAAGATAGCTGGTCTGACTACGGACCCACCAACCAACAAAAGCTTCTCAGTGTACGAAATAGGCGAAGCACCCTGAAGTTTGGTACTTCTGCATCTCTGCCAAATGCCTGGTTTGACTCAACTCAAGCCCAAGGCAGCCCCACACCAGTGTTCTAACAACACAGGGACCAAACCCTGCCCACAACAGGCAAATAGAGCCATTTCAGATAACTGGACTGCATGCAAATGTGACTCAGTCACAACAGTAGGGCGCTTGTAGTACACATAGGAGATATCCCTGAAGAGCAAGGCTCTGGTGAAGGGGGAACATTGCACTGAAGGGCAGTACAGGACCTCTTCTTCATAAGGACACTATTTTCAAGAGAAGGAGATGAGCTGACTTTCTGAACATAAAAACAGACACAGAAAGCTAGATAAAATGAGGAAACAGAAGAATATGTCCCAAAGGAAAGAATCAGACAAAATTATGGAAAAAGAGCTAAACAAGATTGAGAAAAATAATATACCTGATAGAAAATTTAAACTAATGGTTATAAAAGTACTCACTGGACTTGAGAAAAGAGTAGTGGACCTTAGTGAGGCCCCAACAAAAAGAAAGAAAACCTAAAACAGAACCAATCAGAGATGAAGATCTCAATAAATGAAATTTTTTTTTAGTCTGATGGTGGGTATTAAGGAGGGCATGTATTGCATGGAGCACTGGGTGTGGTGCATAAACAATGAATTCTGGAACACTGAAAAGATAAAATAAAATTTAATAAAAAAAAAAAGAAATGCTTGCCAAAAAAAATAAAAAATTCTAGAGGGAATGAACAGTAGACTTGAGGAAGCAGAATAATGGATCAGTGACCTGAAGGACAGAGTAAAAGAAATCAGTCAAGCTGAACATGTGAGCAAAAAAAAGTAATACAAAATGAAAATAGACTTAGAAAACTCAGCTACACCATCAAGTTTAATAACATTCACATTATAGGGATCCAATAGGAAGAAGAGAGAAAAAAGGGACAGAAATTTTATAAGAAATAATAGCTGAGAACTTCCTGAATCTGGGGAAACAGAAATTTGGATTCAGGAGACACAGATTCCTGCAACAAAATAAACCCAAGGAGGTTCACATCAAGACACATAGTAATTAATATGACAAAAGTAGTGATAAAGAGAGAATTTTAAAAGCAACAGGAGAAAACAGTTATGTTCAAAGGAAATTTCAGAAGCCTATTAGCTGATTTTTCAGTAGAAACTTTGGAGGCTAGAAGAAAGTGGCATGGTATGTTTGAATTGCTGAAAGGAAAAAAACCTGCAGCCAAGAATCAGGCTGGCTATCTAGCCAGGCTATCATTCAGAAAAGAATGAGAGATAAAGAGTTTCCCAGAAAGACAAAATTTAAAGACAAAAATTAAAAAGACAAAAATTAAAGGAATTCACAACCAATAAACTAGCCTTATAAGAAATGTAAAAGGGGACTTTTTGAGTGGAAAGGAAAGATCATAAGGAGGAATAAGAAAAGTAGAAAGCACAAGGGCAGTAAAAATAAAATATTCATAAAAATCAGTCAAGGAACTAACAAAACAAAAAGATGTAAAGTATGACACCATATATCTACAATGTGGGGGGGGGAGTAAAGAATGGGTTCAAAAGTTAACTGACCATCAACTTAATACAGACTTCTTTCTGCAGACGATGTTATATACAAACTGAGTGGTAACCACAAATCAAAAATCGGTAATAGAGATCCAAACAATAAAGAAAAAGGAATCCAAGTATATGACTAAAGAAAGCCAACTAATTGAAAGAAGAGAACAAAGGAACAGAGAACTACAAAAACAACTACAAAAGAAATAAGAAAATGGCAATAAGTAAATACCTATCAGTAATTACTTTGAATGTAAACAGACTTCATGTAAACACTTCAATCAAAAGTCACAATGTGGGCAGCGCCTGGGTGGCTCAGTGGTTTAAAGCCTCTGCCTTCGGCTCAGGTCATGATCTCAGGGTCCTGGGATCGAGCCCCACATCGGACTCTCTGCTCAGCAGGGAGTCTGCTTCCCTTCCTCTCTCTCTGCCTGCCTCTCTGCCTACTTGTGATCTCTCTCATTGTCAAATAAATAAATAAAATCTTTTTAAAAAGTCACAAGGTGATGGAATGGATAAATAAGCAAAAACCCAGCCATATGCTGCCTATAAGAGGCTCATTTCAGACCTAATGACATATACAGATCAAAAGTGAAGGGATGGAGGGCATATATTGCATGGAGCACTGGGTGTTGTACATAAACAATGAATATTGGAACACTGTATCAAAAACTAATGGTGTATTTTAGGGTGACCAACATAACACAATAAAAAAAGTGAAGGGATGGAGTCATATTTATCATGCAAATGCATGTGAAAAGAAAGCTAAGGTAGCAATACTTATCTCAGGGAAAATAGCCTTTAAAACAAAGACTGTAACAAGAGATAAAGAAGGACACTATATAAACATAAAGGGAACAATCCAACAAGAAAGTATCACAATTGTTAATATTTATGCAGCCAACACAGGAGCACCCAAATACATAAAAGTTAATAAAAAACATAAAGGAAATAATCAATAGCAATAAAATAATAGTGGGGAGGGCTTTAACACTCCACTTACATTGATGGATAGAAGACAAAGCATGATTCATGGATTTGGGCAGATGAACTTATTTATTTGGTTAAGGAGTTGTCCTAGACTGTCTGTGTCAATTGGCTCCACCACCCCTCCTAAGCTGGGGAACTATATTTTCCAGAATCTTCTTTCCTGTATGATTCTGGGTTAGAATTTGCTAATGGAGAGTTATTCCTGTGACATTTGAAAGGTTGAAATGAAAGAAGCTATAATTATTTGGCTGCTGTGGATCATAAATATAGCAGTTTTGTGATATGCAGTGGATTTTGTGGATTTGTTAGCTTCACAGATCTTTCCATGAGCTCCCACTTTGGTTACCAGAATGGTGGCTTCTTGAATGTCCTCGCTTCCTACTTCTCACCCCCTTTACCTACTTCAGTGGTTTAAGTGAAGTCCTTAAACCTTCTGTCCTCTGGCTTCAACCCCTTCCAGATATTTACTCCCCCAACAAATCCCACTTTGGTATAAATCTTGATTTCCATGTTAAATTCCCTAATTTTGTAATAAATATGGTGCCTCTGATTTCCTAACTAAACTCAGACTGGCACAGGAGTTCTTGAATTTACTGAATTCCTAGTGGACTAGAAGGAAATTTAATTGTATTGTTGGGTTTCACTGGTGATGAGTGCTTGGTATCTTTCCTGTTCTTCCCCCATTTTAACACTTTTCTGCTGGGGCAGGTGTGTCACAGATTGGTTTTATGAAGAAGTAGACTCAGATTGAGTTTAATGTGCAGGACATTTATTTAAGAGTGTCCATGGGATAAATATTTGTGGAAAGGAGAGGATGGAAGCAGAATTGTGTAAAGAAGTATACTTCAGTGCAGATCCAAGTGCAGGTGTGGACAGTTCTATGGGGAGGTCTGGAGGATATAATAAGTACATTCATAGTTGTCCCTATTTGGGGTGAAGATAGTTTGACCTTAATATTTTAGTGCTTATCAGTCATTGGATATAGGCGACTGCAGGAAGGAGCATGACTTTGGGTGAGGACACTCTTTTCAGGTAAAGCAGTCCTTAAAGGGTTTTCCAGCTGAAGGCTTGGTACAACAGCATTCCCAGAAGTTGGGACAATGAGTGCTTCCTTGAAGGGGGCTGGGTGGCATATTATAGAGCTCATCTCAGTAAGTAAGTTGGGCTGTGTTATGAGTCAGTACTGGAGCTACAGTTAAGTGTGAGGAAAGGAGAATGAGATTTGTGGTAGATGGAGCACCATGTCTAAAGGTCCAAATGACAGAGAGTACTTGACATTTTGAAAAACAACAAATAGTCTACCTGACTAAAGCATGACGTAAAAGAGCTTTGATTACATTCCAGAAAGATGAGATGACTTGGGAACTCAGAGTCTGGATACACATGTTGAGCATGTCAGTGGTCAACTTGCTCTTGGGACACTGTAGAAAAAGTTAAGTCTTTCTGGAAGCAAGCACAAAAGATCATTAGGGCCATCCTTGTCAACTCTAAGTGCTTTATATTTCCCAGCTCTCTCTGCCAGGTTGTGAAGTAGGCACAAAATCACTACTCTTGGTTAATTCCTCCAAATTCAATGTGTTTCTACATTAGCTGATCAGCTTCCTGTCTCTGACGTTGTGCTTCCCATTAAATACCACTCTGGGATGTGGCTCTTATGTGGCACTTCTCATTGTTTGAGAACGGGTTCTTTTTTTTAATCATTTGCAGGCTTCTTTTCTCTTTCACACACATTGCTTCAGCTTTTGATGGCAACCAATCTTACCTTTAATCAAGAATGTTTTTTTCCTTAATGCAATGGTTTAACTTCCTTGCCTGTTCTAAGCCTTTTCTACTTTCTCTTTATCTCACTCATTTCCTTAGACATATACATTGTGTGATGTAATGGAAAGAACAGAGGGTTTAGATTCTGGCAAACCTGAATCAGAAACCAAGGACCCTCACTTTGTATTGACGGACCTTGGCCAGTTACTCTAAACTCTCTGAGCATCAGTTTACTTATTTGTAAAATTGGGAGGGATGATGCCAAGATGAAATAAAACCATGTGTGCAAGCATTTTGCATAAGCTGGACACAGGACAGGTTACTGTCCCTTTCCTTTTTTATCTGGGGTTTTAGAAATTAACTATGAACTTCACTTAGGTGAGGAGGGGGTTTTCCTTTTTGAGAGTTATTGGCCCTTCTGTTTTTTCTCACTTCTTTTCCTTCTCCCAATGGCCATTGGCAGAGATCAGTTCTTTTTCCCCAGTGGAGTTCATATTACTAGTTTTTTTTTTTTAAACATTAACCTTAGCTGCATCATTGAGCTGGCTTTTATTTCCTAGCCCAGTTCTGCTAATAGGATTACTTTAGGCATTTTCTAATCTGGACATGTGATCAGTACCTCTGGACACAAGCAGTACTAACCCTCCAAATGAGACAAGCACTACCCAAGTAGCACTTCAGGTCTCATGGAACGAGAGAGAACATATTTGTATTCTATGGGCAGACAGGCCATGATGGTTCTAATTGGCTCTCCTGGGTGTTCTTGCAAGCTAATGTTCTTCAGAGTGCTGCAGAATTACAGTCTAATTTAATTTCCCCTCTGATCAGTTTACAGATCTTTATAAACGCAGTCTGGACAGATCAATGTTAATAGCCGCTGGTGTTTTGAAGCTAGACAAGTGGGGGAAAACAAACTGGAGCTTTACTTTTCAAGGACATGGTTTAGATTTCCCAAGTGCCTCTCAAAGACTGCTAAAACTCCAAATGAACCTTACCCCTTGCTGCCTGTATTAGTCAGGATTTTTCAGAACCAATAGGATATACATAAAATAAGGAACTGGCTCATGTAATTATAGAGGTTGAGAGGTTCCAAGATGTGCAGTTGGCAAGCTAGAGACCCAGGAGAGCTGAGAGTGTAAGTGCCAGTCTGAAAGCTGGTAGGCTCAAAACCCAAGAAAAGCCATATTTTTAGTTCAAGATCAAAGGCAGGAAAAGACTGATGTTCCAGCTTAGTTGGCTGGCAGGAGGAGTATCTTCTTACTCTGCCTTTCTTGTTCTATTCATTTATTCATTCAGTTGGTTGAGATATGTGCACATTAAGGAAACCAATCGGCTTTACTCAGTCTACAGATTTAAATATTAATCTCGTCTAGAAACACCCTCATGGACACATATAGAATAATTTTTGATCAAATATCTGGGCAATCCATGGCACAGTCTAGTTGACACATAAAATTAGTCATCACACTGCCCCTCTCCCACTCCTCAGTAATGACAATTGCTTATGGAAACTGGTCCCATGGAGAAAAGACTTTCCCTTAAGTCATGAGTGGCTTAAAATTAAGCTTACATTTCAAATGTTCTTTTCTAATTAGAATTGAACCAGCAACATCATTTGTACAATAACTAATGTTAGAAGGGATGACTAATGCTTGCCAATAGATAGACATCTTGGACTCCACCACCCAGGGTTGTTTTCCTGTTTATATGTCTACTGTGGAGACTGCATATTAGGAGTGATTAGAATTCAATTTACTTATTCTCATCATAAATATAACCATCAAAAATATATTTAAAGCCAGTGGTAACCAAAAAAGTCTGGAGATAACTATACTTTTATCAGAAGAATAAGTTTTTAAACTAAACATATTAAAAAAGACCAAGAAGATAATTATATAATGATAAAGGGGTCAATCCACCAAGAAGATAATTGCAATTCTAAATATTTATTCACCCAAAAGTAGAGCACCTAAATATATAAAGCTAAAAAGTAGCAGAGCTAAAAATAGAAATAAACAGCAGTACAGTAATATTGGGGACTTTAATATCCCACTCTCAATAATGGATAAATCATCCAGACAGAGAATCAATAAGGAAACAGTGGATTTGAACACTACAGGCCAAATGGACTTAACAGACACATACAGAACATTCTATCCAACAGCAGCATAATACACATTCTTCTCAAGTGCAAGTGGAATATTTTCTAGGGTAGACCATATGTTAGGACACAAACAAGTTTCAGCAAATTCAAGAAGGTTGAAATTATACCAGATGTCTTCTCTGACCACAATGGAATAAAACTAGAAATCAGTAACAGGAGTAAAATTGGAAAATTCATTAATTCATGGAAATAAAATAACACTCTCTTGAACAACAATTAAAGAAGAAATTGAAGGGGAAATAAAAAAGTATCTTGAAACAAATGAAAATGGAAACATGACAAACCCAAACTTATGGATACAACAAAAGCAATTCTAAGATAGGGAAGTTTGTGGCAATAAACACCTACATTAAAAAACAAGAGATGGGTGCCTGACTGGCTCAATTGGAAGAGCATGGAACTCTAACCTCCATGTTATGAGTTTGAGTTCCATGTTGGGTGTAGAGATTACTAAAAAAAAAAAAAACAAAAACCCAAAACCCCAAAACAAAACCAAAAACACACAAACAAAAAAACCCAAGAGAGATCTCAAATAAACAACCTAGCTCTATGTCTCAAGGAACTAGAAAAAGAACAAACTGAGCCTGAAGTTAGCAGAAGAAAGAAAATTATAAACTTAAGAGCAGAGATAAATGAAAAAGAGAACAGAAGATAACAGAAAAAATTAACAAAACTATGAGCTGGTTCTTTGAAAAGACAAACAAAATTGACAAACCTTTAGGTGGGGCTACCAAGGTAAAAAGAGAAACAACCTAAATCAACAAAAGTGTAAATAGAAAAGAAGACATTACAGCTGTAACCACTGAAATACAAAGAATCATAAAAAGCTACTCTGAAAAACTATATGCCAACAAACTGGACAATGTAGAAGAAATGGGAAAATTCTTAGAAACATAAAACCCACCAAGACTGAATCATAAATAGAAAATCTGAACAGACAAATTATTATTATAGAGATTGAATCAGTAATCAAAAATCTCCCAACAAAGAAAAGCCCGGGACCAGATGGCTTTACTGATGGAGTCTACCAAATATTTAAAGAATTAACACTAATGCTTTCTGAAATCTTCCCAAAAATCAGAGAGGAGGAAACACTCTCAAACTCACTTTATGAGGCCAGCATCACCTTAATAGCAAAGTCAGAAAATGACACTAGAAGAAAAGAAAACTACAGGTGAATATGCCTAATGGATAAAGAGGTAAGACTTTTCTTTTTTTTAACTTAAAAAAAAGATTTTATTTATTTGACAGAGAGAGAGACAGAGAGAGAGAGAGAGAGAGATAGGTGAGAGAGAGGGAGCTGCAGGCAGAGGAAGCGAGAGAAGCAGGCAGAGGGATGGAAAGAAGCAGGTTCCTTGCCGAGCAAGGAGCCCAATGCAGGGCTTGATCCCAGGATCCTGGGATCATAACCTGAGCCAACTTAACAGACTAAGCCACCCAGGCACTCCAAAATGCAAAATTCTTCAATAAAATATTAGCAAACCAAATTCAGCAGCATATTAAAAGGATCATTTGCCATGATGAAGTGGGATTTATCCCTGGGATATAAGATTGGTGGTTCAACATCTGCAAAAGAATGAATATGATACATCACATCAATAAAATGAAAGAAAAAGACCATATGATCATCTCAATAGATGCAGAAAAAGCATTTGACAAAATTCAACATCCACTCATGATAAAAACTCTTAACAAATTAGATACAGAAGGAATGTACCTCAACATAAAATAGTCCATATATAAAGTGTATTGTACTCAGTCCTAAAAGGTTGAAAGCTTCTCCTCTAACATCAGAAACAGGACTAGCATTCCTACTCTCAGAAATTCTATTCAACATAGTACTGAAATTCTAGCTGGAAAAATCAGACAAGAAAACAAAATAAAAGGTATGAAAATTGGAAAGAAAGAAGTAAAATCGTCTCCATTTGTAGATGATATGATTTTATATATGAAAATCCTAAAGACTCCACCAAAAATCTGTTAGATCTTATCAGTGAGTTCAATGAAGTTGCAGGATACAGAATTAACATACAAAATCAGCAGTGTTTTGATACACTAACAACAGATTATCTGAAAGAGAAATAAAATGATTCCATGCACAACAGCATTAAAAAATTAAAATAAAATATTTAGGAATAAATTTAACCAAGGAGGTGAAAGCTCTCTACACTGAAAACTACAAGACATTGATGAAAGCAATAGAAAAAGTTATAAATAAAAGGAAGAGTATCCCATCATGGATTGGAAGAACTAATATTGTTAAAATGCCCAGACTATCCAAAGCCATCTATGGATTCAACGCAATCACCATCACGATTGTAATGGCATTTTTACAGAAGTAGTAAAACAATCTTAAAATTTGTATGAAACCACAAAATATCCCTAATAGCCAAAACAATTCTGAGAAAGAAGAATAGAGCAAATGGTATCATACTTCCTGGTTTCAAAGCTATATTATAAAGCTGTAGTAGTCAAAACAGTATGGTACTGGCATAAAAACAGACACAAATTAATGGAACAGAATCAAGAGCCCCAAAATAAACCCAGGCATTTATGTTCAATAATATTTGAGAAGGGAGCCAAGAATACTCAATGGAGAAAAGACAGTCTCTTCAATAAATTGTGCTGGGAAAATTAGATATTCACATGTAAAAGAATGAAACTAGACCCCTATCTTATACCACTAACAAAATTAACTTGAACTGAATTAAATACTTAAATGTAAGACTGGCAGCCATAAAATTCCTAGAAGAAAACATGCACAAATAAAGATCCTTAACATGAGTCTTAGCAATGATTTTTTGGATATGATACCTAAAGCATAAGCAACAGAATAAAAAAATAAACAAGTAGGGCTACATCTAACTAAAAAGCCTCTGCACATCAAAAGAAATAATCAAAATGAGAAGAAAACCTATAGAATGGGAAAAGCATTTGCAAGCCATATATCTGATAAGGGGGTTAATATCTAAGACATATAAAGAACTCAACTCAGTGGCAAAGAAAAAAAAGGCAAAACAAGTAATCTAGTTAAGAAATGGTCAGAGGACTCGAATAGACTTTTTTTTTCCCAAAGAAGGTATACAAATGGCTAACATGTACACAAAAAGATGCTCAGCATTGTCAATCATAAGAGAAATACAAATCAAAACCACGATGAGCTATCATCTCATGCCTATTAGAAGAGCAATAATCAAAATGATAAGAGATAACAAAGCTAGCAAGGTTGTGGAGAAAGGAGAGCCCTCGTGCACTATTGGTAGGATTGTAAATTGGCACAGCCACTATGGATAAATGTATGGATGTTCTTCAAAAACTTAGAATTATCATATGATTTAGCAATTCAACTTCTGGGACTATATCTGAAGGAAACAAAAACATTATGTAAAGGAGATAATCTGCACCCCAGTGTTCATAGCAGTGTTATTTGCAATAGCCAACATGGAAACAACCTAGGTACCCATTGACATATGAATGGATAAATAAGTTGTGGAATGGAATATGAAAATGGAATATTATTCAGCCATAAAAAAGAAAAATATTCTGCCATTTATGACAACATGTATATACCTTGAGGGCATTATTGTAAGTGAAATGAGAAAGACAAATACTATATAATTTTATTTATATGAGGATCTAAAACAAAACAAAAAACAAAACCCACCAAACTCATAGAAAAAGAGATTAGATTTGTGGTTACCAGAGGTTGGAGGAGATGGGAGGTGAAATTGGTGGAAGATGTTCAAAAGGTACAAACCTCCAGTTATAAGATAAATAAATTCTAAGGATGTAATGCACAACATAAAGGCTATAATTAACACAGCTGTATGGTATATGTATTTGAAAATTAAGAAAGTAGATCCTAAGAGTTCTCATCACAAGGAAAATTTTTTTTGTATCTATATGAAATGATGGATGCTAGCTAAACTTATTGTGGTAATTTCACAATATATGCTAAATGAAATCATTATGCATACACCTTAATCTTAAATCTTAAAGTGCTATATGCCAATTATATCTGAATAAAAAAGTGGGGCTAAAAGAAATATAACTATTAATATCTCCTGTGAATTTAATCTGTTAGGGTAGCTTCAGTTGGAATTAGGCATGAGCTAAATTACATTAATAGCCCTATTCTTTACTCTTTTCTGTATCCATGTCCTTTGCCATGAACCTTTGCTATTCCTACCATTAGAGTCAAAGTTTATGTTCCCACCCTTTGAATTTGACTTGCTTTGTGATTTATGTGACTTGCTTTGGCCAGTAGAATGAAGTAGAATTGATGATGCCCTAGTTTTGAACTAAGGCCTCCAGAAGCTTTGTGTGTTTCTGGTAGCTCTCTTTCATCTGTGCCTTCACTGTAAGGAAGACACACTTAGGCCATCACATAGACTCAGGAGGCAGAGGAGAGACATGTGGAGCAGACCTGCTGCCTAAGATGCTCATCCTAGCACACCCTACTGCAGAGTCCCAAATGACCTGCAGACAATTGAACAGGCCAGCCAACTTGCAGATATAAATACATTAGCAAGTCCAACAAAGGTCAGATGAACACTGAACTACCCATTATCATGTGAGCTGTAATAGTAAGTGAATATTGCTGTAAGCCACTCAGTTTTGGGGTGACACATTATGCAACAATAGCTAGCTGATACAGGAGGACTATTCTAAACTCTGTGCTTTAGGAGTGGGGACTTTAAGTCAATGTGAAATGGTCAATTTTCCTTCCTTTTTGCTTTTCTGGATTAGAGACATGTCTGTCATACTACATTTTAAAAAATTTACTTATTTATTTATTTGAGAGAGTCAGAGACCTAACCAACTGATCCACCCAGGTGCCCCTATCATAGTGCATCTTATTTTTATTTTTATTTTTTTTAAAGATTTTATCCATACCCGACAGATGGAGATCACAAGTAGGCAGAGAGGCAGGCAGAGAGAGAGGGCGGGGGGGGGGGCGGGAAGCAGGCTCCCTGCTGAGCAGAGAGCCTGATGTGGGGCTCGATCCCAGGACCTTGGGATCATGACCTGAGATGAAGGCAGAGGCTTTAACCCATTGAGCCACCCAGGCGCCCCTCATAGTGCATTTAAAAAAATCAATTGTAGCATAGACCACTCCTTGATAATCAGCTTTGTTCTCTCTCTCTCTTTCTCCCTATTCTTTATTTTTATATTTTGGGCACCAATACTGTATTTTCTTATCCTCCTTTGCAATTAGGTGTCACTATGTGATGAATTCAAGTCAGTTCAGTGGAATATATTTCTCTACCAAGCTGATCATATGAACCTCCCAAGTGTTACTTTCTCTCTCCTTCCTTGTCTGCATGTCTAAATGTTGATACTCAGGGAAACATTGAAAGCCATATGTAAAAGATGTCAGAGTCTATGTTAGCTTGGTTCCTGAATGACTGCCCCTTGCTGCCTAGGAGAAACAACGATATTGGACTAATATGTCAACAAAAACTAAATTTTAGGATGTTAGGCAATTAAAGAAAGAAATTGTAGGATTTGTTACTTTTACTAATTCAACAGTTAAATAGGTATACTCAGAAAAATTTGCTCTTTTACTTTTATTTTCTTCCTCCTGCCACTAGTATATTACACATGAGTTTTGTATATTATTCAATATATTGATGCCCATTATGCTGATTGGAAAGATGGATATGACATCTTTAGTATCAAAATCTTGAATTATAGTCAGACTTTTCTTTTTTTATATACTGGGTATGTTTTGGGTCCTAAATGTTGTGGAGTGTTGTCTTAGTATCAGTTTGGGCTGATTTAACAAAAAGCACACTGAATGTAAATTGAATGGCTCATACAACAGATATTTATTTCTCATAGTTCTAGGGGCTGAGAATTCTGAGATCAGGAGGCCAGCATGGTCAGATTCTGGTAAAGGCCCTCTTCCTGGTTCACAGAAGACTCTTTTTGCCATGTTTTCAGATGGCAGATAAATCATCTCTCTTGTGTCTGTTCTCATAAGAACACTAATTCCATTCATGATGGCTCTACTCTCATGACATAATACCTCCCAAAGGCCCCATGTCCAAGTATCATCACACTGGGGATTAGGGTTTCAACATCTGAATTTTGTGTAGATACAAACTTTTGGTACATAGCAGACATCAAGAGCTCATGAGCAGATTAGAAGAGGGCTCAGGGAACAAGCATCTCTGAATTAAGGGGTGGTCAATAAATTGACACCTTTCCTAATAATTCTTTTGATCTAGGGTTGAGGGGAGGGTGGAGCTAAGGGATTTCAAAACATGGCAGTATGAGAAAAGGTATTTTTTTGTTCAAGATGTACTCCTTTGAATAATGTTGCAAGTTTTCCTAATCTTGATCCTTTAGTGTGTCCAATAAAATGTTACCAATGCTCTTTTCTAAACTGTGCATTACAAGCCAGACTGGATTCTTTTTTCTCTCTACCTCTGCAAGATTTTAAGGTGATTCTCAAAGGGGTCTCTGTTTCTAGTCAAATATCAGGAGCCTTGGCATTCACTGGATTGTCACAAACAGGTGCATTTGGAAGATAAACCCAGTAGTAGTTCATTGTTCTCTGTCTTGTTTGGTTGCTGCTCATTGGCTCTTGAATGAAAACAGAAAACTTCCTCTGCCTTTAATAAAAGGCCTATTTTCCTTGTCTCCCTTTCTTCATTAAAAAACACCAGATGTGTATTGAGGCAGTGGGAGGTCCAATTCAGTTTTAGGCTGGCTGGTCACTGGAAAGCAGTAAAAAGAAGTCTGAAAACCAGCTTCCCAAAGAATCCCAAACAAAGCTTTTGTTTTCTTAACTACAAAACTAAATTAATTTCTTACCAAATACAGTAGTAGTGGTTTCAAATTAGAACTACAAGCTAGGACACTCAAGGCCAACTTTGGGTGCATATGTAGGAGATGGTAGTGGAGCCCCCTATAACTTTATAATTATAGTAACTGTACCCCACTGGGAATGAAAAGACACATAGGTTATGTGAATTAAGAATATATGGATAATTTTAGTGTCACTGAAAGAAATTCACACTTTTTCCTATCAGTATAATTGTTATCACTTTCACCTTGTTATGTTCTTTATGGGTAGATGAAACTTGGTCACATCCTAGTTATGTTTGCCCACCATTGTATGGTTTTTAAAATGTATTCTTAAATATTTTACATAATTCTCACAACTGTAGAAAGTTTTCACTACCTCTTACACATGAGGAAACTGAGGCTGGGGTACACAAAAAGTCAGTATACAAAAGGTTAGTGTTGGTGTTGAGACTTGAAATTCACAACTCTTCAGTCTACATCTGGTGTGCAAAATACCACTGTTCTTTTTAAGTGATCAGGGATGTAGGAATTAAGGTCTATACTTCCTGTGTATGTGTGTATCATGTGATGTATCTACAAACATACTTTCTTATGGCTGTTAATTCAAGATATAGTCAGGGAATTACTCAGTTATTACTATCACCATTTCTTCAATATAACCTTCCTTTATCACTACTGGTAAGAGTGTTCATACAAGCCCTTAAAACTTAGGCTTTGAAGCCATGTTACTAGCTATCATTTATTTTTATCAGCCATAAAATAGGGATAATCATAATATATTAGTTTGCTATGGCTGCTGTAACTAAGTACCATAAAGAAGGTGGCTTAAATAGCAGAAATGTATTGTCTCACAGTTCTGGAGGCTAAAAGTCCAAGATGACAGTGCTGGCAGGACCACACTCCCTCAGATGCTGCTAGAGAAAGATCCATTTTAAGCTTCTCTCTTAGCTTCTGGTAGTTCTTTGGCTTGCAGCAACATAAGCCAATCTATATGGTGTTCTCTCTGTGCCTATGTATCTGTTTCTTCATATGGTATTCTTTTTTTATATATTATTTTTAAAAATTCTTTTTAAATTCTTTTTTAATTTAAATTCAATTAATTAACTATAGTGTATTTTTAGTTTCAGAGGTAGAGTTCCATTATTCTTCAGTTGCATATAACACCTGGTGCTCATTACATCACATGCCCTCCTTAATGCCCATCATCCAGTTACTCCATCCTTCCAGCCCTTTCTCCTCAAGCAACCCTAAGTTTGTTTCCTATAATTAAGAATCTCTCATGGTTTGTCTCCCTCATTGATTTCATTTTGTTTTCTTTTTTCCTCTCTTCTGCTATGATCATCTGTTTTGTTTCTTAAATTTCATGTATGAGTGAGATCATATGATAATTGTTTTCTCTGATTGATATTTTGCTTAGCATAATACCCTCCAATTCCATCCATATTATTGCAAATGGCAAGATTTCATTTTCTTTGATGGCTGAGTTATAGTCATATATATATATATATATGTGTGTATATATATATGTGTATATAGATATACACACATATATATATACACATATATATATATAATCTTCTTTATTTTATCCATTCATCTCTTGACGGACATCTGGACTCTTTCCATAGTTTGGCTACTGTGGACATTGCTGTTAGAAACACTGTGTGGTGTAGGTGCCCCATTGGATCACTACATTTGTATCTTTGGGGTAAATCCCTAGTAGTGCAATTGCTGGGTCATAGGATAGCTCTATTTTAAACTTTTTAAAAAATATTTTACTCATTTTTCAGAGAAAGAGAGAGAGCAAAAGTAGGGGAAACAATAGGCAGAGGGAGAAGCAGGCTCCCCACTGAGCAAGGAGCCCAATGCAGGACTCAATCCCAGGATCCTGAGATCATGACCTTAGCTGAAAGCAGATGTTTGCCAACTGAGCCACCCAGGCATCCCTAGTTTCAACTTTTTGAGGAACTTCTATACTGTTTTCCAGAGTGGTTGCACCAGCTTTCATTCTCACCAACAGTGTAAGAGGTTGCCCCTTTCTCTGCATCCACGGCAACATCTGTTGTTTCCTCAGTGGTTAATTTTAACCATTCTGACAAGTGTGAGGTGGTATCTCTTTGTGGTTTTGATTTGTGCTTTCATGATACTGAGTGATGTTGAACATTTTTTTTTTCATGTGTCTGTTGGCAATTTGTATGTCTTCTTTGGAGAAATGACTGTCCAATCTTCTGCCCATTACTTGATTGGATTATTTGTTCTTTGAGTGTTGAGTTTGATAAGTTCTTTATAGATTTTGGATACTAGCTCTTTATCTGATAAGACATTTGCAAATATCTTCTCCCATTCTGTTGGTTGTCTTTTGGTTTTCTCAACTCTTTCCTTTGCTGTGTAAAAGCTTTTTATCTTGATGGAGTCCCAATGTTCACTTTTGCCTTTGTTTCCCTTGCCTTTGGAGACATATCTAGCAAGAAGTTGCTATGGTCCAGGTCACAGAGGTTGCTGCCTATCTTCTCCTCTAGGATTTTGATGGATTTCTGTCTCATTTAGGTTGTTCACCCATTTTGAGTCTATTTTTGTATATGGTGTAATTTTTCTTCATATGGCTGTTCAATTTTCCCAACACCATTTGTTGAAGAGACTGTCTTTTTTCCATTGGATATTCTTTCTTGCTTTGTTGAAGATTAGTTGACCATAGAGTTGAGGTCCATTTCTGGGTTCTCTATTCTATTCATTGATATATGTGTCTGTTTTTGTGTCAGCACCATACTATCTTGACGGTACTCAGCTTTGTAAAAAGTTTGAAGTTGGATTGTGATGCCACCAGCTTTGGTTTTCTTTTTTAGCATTCCTCCAGCTCTTCTGGGTCTTTTCTGGTTCCATAAAAATTTTAGGATTATTTGTCCCAGCTTTGTGAAAAAAGTTGGTGGTATTTTGATAGGAATTGCATTGAATGTATAAATTGCTCTAGGTAGCATAGACATTTTAATATTTTCCCCCCAATCCATGAGTATGGAACATTTTTCTATTTCTTTTTTCTTTCTCAATTTCTTTTATGACTGTTCTATAGTTTTATGAATATAGATCCTTTGCCTCATGGTTAGGTTTATTCTTAGGTATCTTACAGTTTTTGGTGCAACTGTAAATGGGATCAAATCCTTAATTTCTCTTTCTTCTGTCTTATTGCTAGTATATAGAAATGCAACTGATTTCTGTGCATTGACTTTATATTCTTCCACTTTGTTGAATTCCCGTATGAGTTCTAGCAATTTTGGGAGGAATCTTTAGGTTTTCCACATAGAGTATCATGTCATCTATGAAGAGTGAGAGTTTGACTTCTCCCTTGCTGATTCAGATGCCTTTTGTTTCTTTTTGTTGTCTGATTGTTGAGACTAGGACTTCTAGAATTATGCTGAACAACAGTTGTGAAAGTGGACATCCCTGTCATGTTCCCGACCTTAGGGGGAAAACTCTGTTTTTCCTCATTGAGAATGATACTTGCGGTGGGCTTTTCATAGATGGCTTTTATGATATTGAGATATGTTGCCTCTATCCCTACACTGTGCAGAGTTTTAATCAAGAAAAGATGCTGTACTTTTTCACATAATTTTTCTGCATCAATTGAAAGGATCATATGGTTCTTGTCCTTTCTTTTATTTTGTAGTGTAACACATTGATTGATTTGCAGATTTTTTTAATTTTTTTTTTAAGATTTTATTTATTTATTTGCCAGAGAGAGAGAGAGAGCGAGCACAGGCAGACAGAATGGCAGGCAGAGGCAGAGGGAGAAGCAGGCTCCCTGATGAGCAAGGAGCCCGATGTGGGACTCGATCCCACGGCGCCGGGATCATGACCTGAGCCGAAGGCAGCTGCTTAACCAACTGAGCCACCCAGGCGTCCCTGATTTGCAGATTTTGAACCAACCTTGCAGCCCAGGAATAAATCCCACTTAGTCATGGTGAATCATCCTTTAAATGTACTGTTGGGTCCTATTGACTAGTATCTTGGTAAGAATTTTGGCATCCATGTTTATTAGGGATTTTAGTCTGTAATTCTTTTTGGTGAGGTCTTTATCCGGTTTTGGGATAAAGGTAGTGCTGTCCTCATAGAATGAGTTTGGAAGTTTTCCTTCCATTTATATCTTTTGAAACAGCTTCAGAAGAATAGGTATTAATTTGTCTTTAAATATTTGGTTTTAAATATTTGGTTTCCCCTGGAAAATCATCCATCCTGGGACTCTTGTTTGTTTGGGAGGTTTTTGATTAGTCCTTCAATTTCCTTGCTGGTTATGGGTCTGTTCAAGTTTTCTATTTCTTCCTGCTTCAGTTTTGGTAGTTTACAACTTTCTAGGAAAGCATCCATTTCTTCCAGTTTGCCTAATTTGTTGGCCTATAGTTCCTCATTAATATGTTCTTATAAATGTTTGTATTTCCTTGGTGTTCATTGTAATCTCTTCTCTTTCATTCATGATTCTATTAATTTGGGTCCTTTCTCTTCTTTTTGGTAAGTCTGGACAGGGGTTGGTCAATGTACTATTTCTTTCAAAGAATGAGCTCCTAGTTTTGTTGATCTGTTATGTTCTTCTGGTTTCTATTTTATTGATTTCTGAACTAATCTTTATTAGCTCTCTTCTCCTGCTTAGTTTAAGCTTTATTTGCTGTTTTCTCCAGCTCCTTCAGGTGTCAGTTTAGCTGGGTGTATTTGAGACCTTTCTTGTTTCTTGAGAGATATTTGTATTGCTATATACTTCCCTCCTAGGACAGCCTTTGCTGCATCCCAAAGTTTTTTTTTAACAAGTTTGTGTTTTAATTTTTATTTGTTTCCATGAATTTTAAAAATTCTTCTTTAATCCATAATGAATGTTTGATCCATTCATTCTTTAGTAGAATGCTCTTTAGCCTCCAAGTGTTTGAGTTCCTTCCAAATTCCCTCTCGTGATTGAGTTCAAGTTTCAAAGCACTGTTGTCTGAAAATATGCAGGGAATGATCCCAATCTTTTGGTACCAGTTGAGACCTGATTTGTGACCCAGTATGTGATCTATTCTGGAGAGTGTTCCATGTGCACCCGAAAAGAATGTGTATTCTGTTGCTTTGGGATAGAATGCTCTCCATATATTTGTGAAGTCCATGTGGTCCATGTGTCATTCAAAGCTCTTGTTTCCTTGCTGATGTTCTGCTTAGATGATCTGCCTATTGCTGTGAGTAAGGTGTTGAAGTACACTCCTATTATTGTATTATTATCAACGTGTTTCTTTAATTTGGTTATTAGTTGGTTACATAATTGATTGCTCTTCTGTTAAGGTCATAAATATTTATAATTGTTAGATCTTCTTGTTGCATAGATCCTTTAAGTATGATATAGTGTCCTTCCTCATCTTTTATTACAGTCTTTGGTTTAAAATATAATTTTTCTGATATAAGGATCACCACCCCAGCTTTCTTTTGATGTCCATTAGCATGATAAATGGTTTTCCATCCCCTCATTTTACATCTGGGAGTGTCTTTGGGTTTAAAATGTGTCTCTTGCAGCCAGCATATGGATGGGTCTTGTTTTTTTTTTATCCAATCTGAAATCCTGTATCTTTTGATTGGGGCTTTTAGTCCATTTATGTTCAGAATAACTATTGAAACATGAATTTAGTGCCATTGTATTACCTGTAAAATCAATGTTTCTGTATATTGTCTCTTTCCTTCTGATCTATGTTACTTTTGGGTTATATCTTCTCTTAACAGATCCCCTTTAATATTTCTTGCAGGGCTGGTTTAGTGATCACAAATTCTTTTAGTTTCTGTTTGTCCTGGAAAGTTTTTATCTCTCCTTATGTTTTTAATGACATCCTTGCTGAATATACTTGTCTGCATATTTTTCTCATTTAATACCCTGAATGTATCATGCCAGTCCTTTCTGGTCTGCCAGGTCTCTGTAGTTAGGTCTGCTGCAAGTCTAATGTTTCTACTCATGCATGTTATGGAACTCTTGTTCTGAGCTGCTTTCAGGATTTTCTCTTTGTCTCTGAGATTTGCATGTTTCACTATTATATGACAAGGTGTTGACCTCTTTTAGTTGATTTTGAGGAGGTTCTCTGTGCCTCCTGGACTTGAATGCCTGCTTCCTTCCCCAGATTAGGAAAGTTCTCCACTATAATTTGTTCTATTATATGGTCTTCCCTCCCCTTTCCTCTTCTTTTATCCCAATTATTCTAATATTGTTTTGCTTTATGGTATAACTTATCTCCTGAATTCTCTCCCCATGATCCAGTAGTTGTTTATATGTCTCTCAGCTTCTTTATTCTCCATCATTTGTCTTCTATATCACTAATTCTCTCTTCTGCCTCATTTATTCTAGCAGTTAGGGCCTCCACTTTTTTATTGCATCTCGTTAATAGCCATTTTGATTTTGACTTGATTAGATTTTAGTTCTTTTATTTCTCAAAAGGGATTTTCTAGTGTCTTCTATGCTTTTTTCAAGCCTGGCAAGTATCTTTATAATTGTTATTCTGAATTCTAGTTCTGACATCTTACTTATATCCATACTGATTAGGTCCCTGGTAGCCAGTACTACCTCTTGTTCTCTTTTTTTGAGTTGAGTTTTTCCATCTTGTCATTCTTGCAGAAAGTGGTAGCTTTTCCAGTTGTAGATTTGCAGTTATTATTTTCTTAGATCACCAGTTGAGTTTGCAAGTGCTAGAATGATTTGATAGCTATCCAGCTGAATTCCTGGGACCAGACGAAACTAAGGTCTCCTATTCCTCTGCCATCTTGGACTCAAAATCCCTATGGTATTCTTTTTGTAAGGATGTGAATCATTGGATTAGGGGCCCACCATACTCCAGCATGACCCATCCAAACTAATTATATCTGTAACAATCTTATTTTCAATTCAGGTCACATTCTTAAGTATTGGAAGTTAGGACTTCTACATGTAAATATTTGAGGGGGACACAACTCATCCTGTAAAAAATAGTATCTGTATCGTTGGGTTATTGTGAAGATTAAATGAAATGATGTTTGAAAAATCCTTATCATGGAGATGTCAACTGAGTGTCAAAGTTAGAAATGGTTGCTCTTATTATTTTTGTTGTTGATAGTTCGCATTTCTTTGAAAAGGGTGGAAAGTATAAAGTTTTAGTTATTTTGAGAAAAATAAGCTAGCTGACTTTTTTTCCCTCAAACTTGACTGTCTACCCTTTCTGCTACTCCACATCAGTGAGAATAGTAAGGATCCAGGGACAGTTCTGTCTAGGTGGGAATCACCAGACATCCAAGAGACTGCACTCTTTCTGTTCATTATTTCTTTGAAGGAAGAGATATAGCATGATCATTTTAGATGAAACCCACTTCAGACTTGGTAAATTTTTTTCTATTTGCCTCTCACTGTACATGACCTTGAGTGAATTAACTAACCATTTAAAGTCCTAGGCAAGCATTATGATGTAAGGGAAATCAAATAATAAATTATATTCTAATAAGTTTATGCATGTCCACAGTCATACCACCATAGACAAATGAGAATTAATGTTATTTTTAAAATAGTCTGGATAAGGATATTTTGT
This sequence comes from Lontra canadensis, assembly GCF_010015895.1. Classification (NCBI taxonomy): domain Eukaryota; kingdom Metazoa; phylum Chordata; class Mammalia; order Carnivora; family Mustelidae; genus Lontra; species Lontra canadensis. The sequence goes on from NW_022631110.1 coordinate 4,508,094, forward strand.
AACCTCTCTCATTGTCAGCAAATATTGATTTTGATCTAAATCCCTCAAGCTCTAATTTAAACCCATTTTTGTTTGTTTGTTCCCTCTCTACAAGCAGAATAACTGGTCATTGTAAATTACATTAAAAATCCTCTAGGTACATAGTTGTTTCTTCTGCCTTTGGAATCCCCTCTCTTTTTCACACTGCTGATTACCCAGTCACAATTTATATGTGTATATGGGTTATACATCTTCGTTTCCAGGCCTGAAATTTTCTCCTTTCTTTTAGGATCGTTTCCACCTTCTGCTCACAGGCAATATCCATTTGGACATTCCCCAAATCCTATGCAGTTCTTTTCCTTTCTCAGATTCATATCACTGAAATGATAGCTTTTATCCCCTCTCTTTTGTTGTTAAATTGATCTCCAGGTACTGTAGATTCTTTCTTCTACTCTTCTCTTCTTCCATTTGCTTACCATTTGTCATTGATGCTGAAGTCCAGAGGTTTCTGCACTCAGGCAATAGTTCTTTGTTGTCTCCAAACTTCCCATCCTCCTATCATACTTCCTAGGTATCTTCTTCCTGTCTACTAGTATTGTGAACTTGGTATAATTCTAAATTGTCATGCATAAGTAAGACTTCCAAGAGTAAGATAACCTAATATCTCTATACAAACAAAACAATTCAATTATTGAGTTCAATAATTAATCAAATATTTATGGATCATCTCTGATGTTCCAGGCTAGGTGCTAAGTTCTGGGAAGGAGGTGAATGATGGAAGACTGTCCTAGTTTCCTTGTACATGTGGTTCATTTGTTTTCTCATTCAAACCTATGCAAATGACATTGCCCATACCAGAATGACCTTCCTTCTCTCTGAGAGTCTATATCATTCATCCCTAAAATTCATTTCCTTCTTGAAGTTTTCTTGAACTAACTACATGGCTTAGGTTACTCCAGCTACAGCTGGTCCCAATTACTAAAATGTCTGTATAGCTGTCCTTAGTAATATGTATATTTTATAAATACACATGGTTTCATTTATTTGCTTCATTTCCTCAATTAGAGGACCAACTGTTAGAACAAAAGAAAGTGGTCTAGTATGTTCTATTAATGTGCCCCTCACCTTTTTCAAAACTGAATTTTCTGGCTGCTGTCAGTTTTAGTCAGGAGACAGAAACCACTTTAGCTGTTTCAAAAGAGAATTCAATATAACAAATTGTTAACCAGATATTGGAGATCCAGAAAGGCAAAAGGGAAACACTAAGATCTTGCAAGATTCCAAATATAATAAACTGCTCTTACCCCCAGGACTGAGGAATACAGAGAAGAGGTTGGGATTATTAAAATTTAGTAGCTTGGAGGAGGGGGTACTGCTCAGCTGGTGCTGATATCTTTGAGGGAGCAAATGTCACTGCCAGGGTGAGGAAAGTGATGCTGACAGAAACAGTGAGCAAATGGGGATAAGTCACTTCTCCCTCCATCTTCCTCACCAGACTCTCTCCTGAGATCCCCTATTGGCAGAGTCTAACAGGGCAAATCTGGCCAAGCAAAGAAGTGGCTGGCTAACTCTCAGCCCCTATATCAGAAGAAAGAATACAGCAGGGCAGATTGGGTTTGGAGCTTAGAAAGTAAAGCTTTATAACCAAGAGACTCACTTGGGAAAATTCTTTAGTATGCAATTGACCATGGAAATCTAAACTTTCCAGACACTTAACTCTTAAACTGAATCCCACCCTCACCCATTACCTTAAATCATTTTCTGTGCATTTTACTCTCCGAAATCAATCCATCCTGTTTGCATTTTAAGAGAATGAGAGCAATGTGCAAAATCAGCATACAGTAGCAAACTTTGAGAATTTGTTAATGGGGTTTTCATGTGTTCTCAGGAACAGATTCAGTGGGGGGTGTCCTGCAAAGTTTAACCTTACCTGCTACACTGCACTGCACAGATAACCATGTGCTGGGTGAGCTTGGGAGAGGCTGGCTGGTATCACTTCGCTCCAGTGAGCCTGTGACCAGGCATCTTAAGCCTAGCAACAAAGAAAAAAATGTGTGCTTTCCAGCTGAGTCTAAAGTGGCTGTTGGAGAATTTCACTGAGACTTAATTTGTTGGAAGGCCTTTTCATCTTTATGCTGTGTGTTCAGGGGAGGTGATGATTTTTTATTCTTTGTAATTTCTTCTATTTCTAGTCATGCTCTGCTCAGAAGACTGCAGTTTTCCATTACATAGGCAGGAGGTCTTCAGATTATTTTTTAAAAGACATTTTTCCCCCAGAAAAAAAGGGATACATGTTCATTGTAGATAATTTATAAAACAGAGTCAAGCAAAAGAAAAATATCACCTGTAATTCTGTTTCCCAGAGAAAACCACTATTAATATTTTGAACATGTGTTATATATCATTCCATAAGGATATATGTATATGTTTTCATATATTCATACATACTTTAAAATACATACTTTAAATGTACTTATACTTAAAGGTAGTATATATATATCATATATAAAATAGTAGCATATATAGCATATATATATATAATATATATATAAATAATTCTTTGCTGCTTCTTTTGTAATCTTCCATTTAACAATCAGTTTACCTCTTATACTAAAATTTCTAAATTTTTCCCTGTAGTATTATTCCTGTCCAGTTCTGGTTACATCTGGCTGGCTGCAAGTGGAAATAATATTATATACTAGTCATGTGTATTTCTTGGTTACTTATATAGATTTGCTTCAAAAATTGTTTGCATATCCCAAGCATGATATGGTATCCCAGAGAATGAAGAAATATATAGATGGACAAGAATTTTCAGAGGTACCAAAGCACCACAACTTAAATTGGTCTTAACCCCTTAATCCCTCTGGGTCAAGATTACCCACTTCTGATCTTCAGAAAGAGTTCTCTATTTGTGGGTGCACTGGGCCTAAACCGTGAAAAGGCAGGAAAGTTCCAGTTTAGGCAACTTAATTTCATGATGACATACCTACTCTCCTATTTCATTTCATTGTATTTTTTTATATGCAGAATTTTGGTCCCGATATTCCCCTTAACAGTATAGATCAAACTTGAAATTAATCACTACAAAGAGGAAAAGGAAATAGGTCAAATGAATTTAGAGGACATAATTTATTTAACCCAATAAATGCAAATATCATTTCTATATATAATCAAGATGAAAAATATGTTGTTGAGATATTTTATGTATTTTTTTCATAATAGCCATTGAAAATTGACATGTGCTTTGTACTTACATTATGTCTCCATTTGTGAGCTAAATTTTTATTGAAATTCTTGAACTGGATTTAGATTTCATATAATTTTCAGTTGAAAAAATAGATTCACATACCTAAGTTCTTCCAGATGTATTTAACAGTTTTTCAATAACTTGAATCAAGCAAGTACCAAAAAAAAAAAAAATCATGTGCCTTTACTATTTGCATCCACATTGACAAAACTGGTTTATTGTTTTTAGAAGCACTGATTTGTTTTCAATGAAAAGCATATCTGTTTAAAACTACATCTGTCTAAGTTAACTAAATTCACCAAATCTTGTGTCAACTTAGTGTGATTAATAGGTTCAAAGATGTTATATAAAGTAAAAAAAAAAAACAACTCAGTTAGTCAAAATAAAAAAAGAATTTAAAAAATTTTTCCTGGAGTATTTTTGTAGCCAACTTATATAATATTATCAATTATAAGTACATTCTCTACATATTGTTTCATATTAGAAAGCAGAGGGAAAGTGCCCTGAAGTTTCGTGCTACTGTGTCTCTGGCAAATGCCTGATCTGACTCAACCCAAGACCAAAGTAGGTCCAGACTGGTCAACTAACAGCACAGGGAACAAACACTGCCCCCAACAGGCAAAGAGAACCAAAAAGATAAGTGGACTGAGAAAAGCAGCTAAGACACAACAGCAGGGCACATGCAGCACACATAGGACATACACCTGAAGTATCAGGTTCTGATGAACAGGGGCATTGCAGTGAAGGGTACTACAGAACCACTACTTCACAAAGCCATTACTTTCAACAGCAGAAGATATAGCTGACTTTCCTAACCCAGAGAGGAAGGCAAAGACTTAGATAAAATGTCAAGATGGAGGAATTTATCCCAAATGAAAGAACAAGATAAGACTACAGCCAGAGATTAAGCAAAACATATATAAGTAACATGCCTGATGGAGATTTTAAAGCAACAATCCTAAGGATACTCACTGGACTTGAGAAAAGAATAGAAGACACCAGTGAGACCCTTGCCATGGAGATAAAGGAGTTAAAAAAAGAATCAACCAGAGATGAAGAATGCAATAAATGAGATTAGAAATAGGCCTGATGCAATGAACAGCAGGCTGGAAGAAGCAGAGGAATGAATCAGTGACCTAGAAGGCAAAATAATGGAAAGTACTGAAGCTGAACAAAATCAAGCAAGAAGAATTATGTGACGCAAGCATAGACTTAGGGAACTCAGTGACTCCACCAAACAACATTTGTATTATAGGAATCTCAGAAGAAAAAGAGAGAGAAAAGGGTGCAGAAAATTCAACTCAAGAAATAATAGCAGAAAACTTCCCTAATCTGAGGAAGGAAACAGACATCCAGATCCAGGAGGCACAGAGAAATCCCATCAAAATCAACAAAAACAGAACATCACCAAGACATATTGTAATTAAATTTGCAAAATATAGTGATAAAGATAAAATCTTAAAAGCAGCAAGGCAAAAAGAGTTCTTAAATTACAAGGGAAAACCCATAAGGCTAGCAGGAGATTACTCAGCAGAAACCTGGCAAGCCAGAAGAAAGTGGCATGACATATTCAAAGTGCTGATTAGGAAAAATCTGTAGCCAAGAATATTCTATTCAGCAAGGCTATCATTCAGAGTAGAAGGAGAGATAAAGAGCTTCTCAGACAAACAAATACTAAAGGAGTTCGTGACCACTAAACCAGTCCTGCAAGAAAAATTAAAGAATACTCTTTGAATGCAAAGGAGAGACTAAAAGTGACACAGATAAGAAAGGATCAGAGAAAATATCTAGAAATAATGACAAAACAAGTAATAAAATGGGAATACTTATCTATCAATAATTATTTTGAATGTAAAAATATTTTCTCCCTCCAAAAAAATAAATTCTCCCTCCAATCAAAAGACATAGGGTGTCAGAATGGATAAAAAAGAAAGACCCATATATATGCTTCCTCCAAGAGGTTCATTTTAGACCTAAAGACACCTGCAATGTGAAAGTGAGGGGATGGAGAAACATTGATCATATAAATGCATGTCAAAAGAAATGGATGTAAAAAGAAAGCTGGAGTAGCAATACTTCTATGGGATGAAGTAGACTTTAAAACAAATACTATAAAAAGAGACAAAGATGGGAATTATATAATCATGAAGGGGACAATCCAACAAGAAGATATAACAATTGTAAATATTTTTGCACCAAATATAGGAACACTCAGATATATAAGAAACAATAACAAACATAAAAGGACTCATTGCTAATAATAATATAATAGTAGGGGACTTTAACACCCCACTGACATCAATGGACAGATAACCTAAACAGAAAACCAACAAGGAAACAAAGGCTTTGAATGACACACTGGACCAGAGATAGTTAATAGATACATTCAGAACATTTCATCCTAAAGCAGCATGATACATATTCTTTTCAAGTGCACATGGGACATGCAATAGAATAGATCATATACTAGGTCACAAATCAGTCCTCAACAAATACAGAAAAGATTGAAATCATAACATGCACCTTTTTGACCACAATGCTGTGAATCTAGATGTCAAGCACATGAAAAAATGTAGAAAGACCACAAATACATGGAGGCAAAACAACATGCTCCTAAAGAATGAATGGGTCAACCAGGAAATCAAAGAAGAAATAAAAAATACATTGAAACAAATGAATATGAAAATATGACAGTCCAAAAGCTTTGATATACAGCAAAAGGGATCCTAAGAGGAAATTATATAGCAATATAGGCCTACCTCAAAACAGGAAAAATCTTAAATAAACAAACTAAACTTACACATAAGAAGCTAGGAAAAAAAACCAACAACAAATGAAGGCTAAAGCCAGCAAGTGAAGGGGAATAATAAAAACTAGAGCAGAAATAAATGATATGGAAACTAAGAACAGCTGAACAGATCATTGAACCTGGAGCTGGTTCTCTGAAAAAATTAATAAAATTGATAAGCCTCTAGTCAGACTTATCAAGAAGAAAAGAGAAAGCACTCAAGTATATAAAATCACAAATGAGAAGGCAGAAATAGCAACCACCATCACAGAAATACAAACAATTATAAGAGAATATTATGAAAAATTATATGCCAGCACATTGGACAACCTGGAAGAAATGGATAAATTCTTAGAAACATATAAACTACTAAAACTGAAATAGGAAGAAATAGAAAATTTGAACAGACCAATAATCAGCAAAGAAATTAAATTAGTAATCAAAAGCCTCTGCACAAACGTTGTAAGTCCAGGGCTAAATGGCTTCACAGGGGAATTCTATCAAATATTTAAAGAAGACTTAATACCTTTCTTTTGCAAACTATTCCAAAAATTCAAGTGGAAGAGAAACTTCTAAATTCATTCTATGTGGCCAGCATTACCCCGATTCCAAAACTAGATAAGGACACCACAAAAAAAGAGAATTATAGGCCAATAATTCTGACAAACATAGGTGCAGAAATCCTCAATAAAATACTAGCAAACTGAATCCAACAATATGCTAAAAAAAAGCACTCACCACAATCAAGAAGGATTTATTCCTTGGTTTCAAGGGTGATTAAATATTTGCAAATCAATCAATATGATACACTACATTAATAGAAAAATGGAGAAGAACCATATGATCATTTCAATAGATGCAAAGAAAGCATTTGACAAAGTACAACATCCATTCATGATAAAAACCCTCCACAAAGTAGGGATAGAAGGAACATACCTCAACATCATAAAGGACAACTATGAAAAACCCACAGTGAATATCATCCTCAACAGGGAAAAACTAAGAGGTTATCCTCTAAGGTCAGGAACAAGATAGGGATGTCCACTCTCACCACTCTTATTTAATGACCCAACAATCAGATAATAACAACCACAAAAATAAAAGGCATCAGTAAAGAAGAAGTCAAACTTTCACTATTTGCAGATGACATGATACTCCATAATAGATAACTCAAAAGACTCTACCAAAAAATTGCTAGAAAAAATACATGAACTCAGTAAAGTTGTAGGATACAAAATCAATATACAGAAATCTTTTGCATTTCTATACACCAATAATGAAGCAGCAGGAAGAGAAATCAAGGAATTGATCCCATTTACAATTATAGCAAAAACCATAAGGTACCTAGGAATAAACCTAACCAAAGAGGCATAAGATTGGTACTCTGAAAACTATAAAACCTTGATGAAAGAAATTGAAGATGACACGAAGAAATTGGAAACCATCCCATGCTCATGGATTGGAAGAATTGCTACTGCAAAAATGCCTATAACACAAAAGGAATCTACACATTTATTGCAATCCTTATCAAAATACCAACAGCAATTTTCACAGAGGTAGAACAAACAATCCTAAAATTTGTATGGAACCACAAAGACCCCGAATAGCCAGAGCAATCTTGAAAAAGAAAAGCAAAACCAGAGGTGCCAATATTTCAGACTTCAAGTTGTTATATTACAAAACTGTAGTGATCAAGACAGTATGGTACTGGCACACTAACAGACACATAGACCAATGAACAGAGTAGAAAACCCAGAAATGAACCCACAACTATATGGTCAATTAATATTTAACAAAGCAGGAAAGAATAACCAATGGACAAAAACAGTGTCTTCAACAATTGGTGCTGGGAAAACTGGAGAGCAACATGCAAAGAATGAAATTCGACCATTTACTTACGCCTTACACAAAAGTATACTCAAAAGGGGAAGGACCTATGTGTGAGACCAGAAACCCTAAAAATCCTAGAAGAGAGCAGAAGCAGTAATTTTTCTGACATTGGCCATAGCAATACCTTTCTAGATATGTCTCCTGAGGCAAGAGAAACAAAAGTAAAAATAAACTATTGGGACTTCATCAAAATAAAAGCTTTTGCACAGCTAACCAAATGAATAACAAAACTAAAAGGCAACCTAAGGAAGGAGAGAAGATATTTGGAAATGACATATTTGATAAAGGGTTAGTATCCAAAATATATAAAGAACATCTCAACACCCCAAAAATGAATAATTCAATTAAAAATAGCAGAACACATAAACAGACATTTTTCCAAAGAAGTCATTGAGATAGTTAACAGATACATGAAAATATGTTCAATATCACTAATTACCAGGGAAATACAAATAATACAAATCAAAACTACAATGAAATACCACCTCACACCTGTCAGTATACCTAAAATAAAATACTCAAGAAACAACAGGTGTTGGTGAAGATGTGGAGATAAAGGAACACTCTTGCACTGTTCATGGGAAGGTAAACTGGAGAAGCCTCTCTGGAAAACAGTATGGAGGTTCCCCCAAAAGTAAAAAACAGATGACCCTATGATCCAACAAGTGCACTACTAGGTATTATCCAAAAGATACAAAAATAGTTATTTGAAGGGATACATGCACCCCTATGTTTATAGCAACATTATCTATAATAGACAAATTATGGAAATAGTCCAAGTGTCTATCAATTGATGAATGGATAAAGACTAGGTGGTATAATTAATACAATGGAATATTACTTAGCTATTTTTTAAAAAGATTTTATTTATTTATTTGATGTAGAGAGAGATCACAAGTAGGCAGAGAGGCAGGCAGAGAGAGAGGGGGAGGCAGACTCCCTGCTGAGCAGAGGGCCTGATGTGGGGCTCGATCCCAGGACCCTGGGATCATGACCTGAGCTGAAGGCAGAGGCTTAACCCACTGAGCCACCCAGGTGCCCCGAATATTACTTAGCTATTAAAAAAGAATGAAATTTTTTCATTTACAACAATGTGGGTGGAGCTACAGAGTATTATGCTAAGTGAGATAAGTTAGTCAGAGAAAGACAAATATTCATATGTGGAATTTAAGAAACAAAACAAATGACCAAAGGGAAAAAAAGAGAGACAACCAAGAAACAGACTCTTAACTTTAGAGAAGAATGGAGGTGGGTGGGGGTTGGGTTAAGTAGGTGATGGGGTGTAAGGAGTACACTTGTGATAAGCACTGGGTGTTGTATGGAAGTGTTGAATTGGTATATCGTACACCTGAAACTATTATTGCACTGTATGTTAATTAACTGGAATTTATATTAAAACTTAAAAGAAAACAATGTTGGCAAGAATGTGGAGAAATTAGACCCTTCATATACTGTTAAGAACTTAAATTAGGGTAACCACTTTGGAAAAGAGTTTTGCAGTTCCTCATAAAGTTAAACATGTAGTTACTGTATGGTCTAGCAATTCCACTTCTAAGTATATATGCAAGAGAAATGAAAACATGTCTACACAAAAACTTGTATATGAATGTCCACTACAGAATTATTCATAATAGTCATGAATTTCATAGTCATGTTTCATGTGGAAACAATACAAATATTACCAACTGAGGAATGGATAAATAAAATGTTGCATATTTATATAATGGAATAATATTCAGCAATAAAAAAATGAAGTGCTTGATATATTTTATACCATGGATGAATGTTGAAAACATTATGACGATTGAAAGAAGTATGTCATAAAGAACTACATACTGTATGATTCCATTTAGATGAAATATTCAAAATAAGCAGATTTATAAAGACAGAAAGTAAACTGATGGCTGCCAGCAGCAGGGGAAAGGGAGAAACTGGGAGGGAATTGGGCAATAACTATTAATGGATATGGGATTTCTTTTGGGATGATGAAAATGTTCTCAACTTGTGGTGATGTCTACACAATTCTGTGAAAATGCTAAAAAAGCATTGCATGGTACCTTTACATGGGTGAATTGTATGTTATGTGAATTATATTTCAATAAATCTGGTATAAAAAGTTTAGTTTTCTCATGTGTAGTTTGATATCAGTGAAGAAATGTAAATCCCACTGCCATTTTTGTCTTTGATTATCTGGCAAGTACTCTTTTTACTTTAAGAAAATACTGAATTTTATTTAATAGTACAGTACAATAAATCTTTTCAGAGTTGTTCTGCAATTCAGTCAATAAGTATTGGCAAAGACCAGACAATCATTGTCTTCTATTTCTGTCAACAGTTCCATAAACTGGCAATGATTCATAGCATTTGCATGTGTACCAAACAATTTCAATAACTATATCCATGACACTTTTCTTAGGTTTGCTTCAAAAAACTGAGCACAAAAATTTATAATGTATATTATACAGTGGAAAAAAACAATAAGGGAAACATCAGTCTTTTGTTTAAAAATTCAATAAATCTGTATTTTTTAAACTAACACAGCTGAAGCATCACCTGTTATGATAAAAATGAATTTTTTTTATATCTAGCTGAAATTCTTCCTTTACAGATGTAAAAGATTAAAAAATGCCTGTCCCATAAATTTGAATTTTAGGCTGCTAATTGACATAATTTCTTTGTAATTTATAAGTCCTTTGAGACATATGTACCCAAAGTATTATTTGGCAGTGTCACTTACATTGCATAACTCATCTAAAGCTACAGAAAAGCATGTGTAATTTTTCAAATTTTGAATCAATTGATCTTTGAAATTGAAAGTTCTTGTATGCCACAGGTAATTGTTTGGTGGCATAATTGAGATTATTTCACTTTTTGTAAAATACTATTTAAAATATTTTCCTTATGACTTTCTTTTTTGAGGGTGAAGAGAGGGGCAGAAGAAGAGGAAGAGAGAGAATCTTAAGCCATGGCCAGCATGGAGCCCTATGTGAGGTTCCATCTCATGACCCTGAGATCATGACCTGAGCAGAAATCAAGAGTCAGTTGCTCTACTGACAGCCACCCAGATGCCTCTCCTTATAATTTTTTAACCCAATTTCCATAACTGTAATGATAAATCTTTTATTGTTTCTCTATCTAAGCATGGGTTTTGTTATTTTTTTGTGCAGGAATCTAAACCACTCAATTTATAGCTAGCCAAAATAATAAATTATTTTTTAAAAATTTGTTGGACATTTCATTGATTCCTAGTGACTGATTTCATTATTTTTTGACTATTCATACAGAACTTCCTATCAAATTCACTATGTATCTGCTGAAAATATCTCTTAATATTTTCCACTTAATTTTTTCTAAAGTGTTTTACACACAAGTAGCTTTTTGTTTTGTTCTGCTGTTGCAGATTATAATTGCCATTCATTGTGAAATATGTGGCATACCTTCTTCTAGTTTGTTTCTTTCCTGTTCTGGTCATAGTACTAGTTTTTACATCTGCTCTCAAATCTATCTCAGTTGTATGCCTTCATTTTAAATTAAAAAAATTTTTGTCCATGCTTTTTGAAACTATAAGGGTAATTTCATTTTATTATAATTAAAATAAATATTTTAATTTGATTACCAATTATGATTTTCATAGGTATTACTGTAACTTTTGGTGTCTGCATAAAATATTCAAATAAGCATCACCATGATACATTGGTGTGTTCAAATTCTATCAGTCTATTGACACTGACTAGATTAGTGATCTGTTAATGTGTAAAACTGGAAATGGAACACACACACACCATGTGCACTATATAACAATAATAGCTTATGTGATCCAATGTTAAAATGAAACAGATACTTTGCTTATTCTACCTCATTGATGACATTATCATTCCTCATCTTTACTTGGGATACTCTTGATTCATCTGTTAACCCTCAGCCCATGTGTGACTTCCTATAGGATGCTTACTCTGTTTTTTCCACTAGGCTGCACCAATCAAACTGCTTAAATATTAGAAGTATAGCAAGGGTTCCATATTGAGTCTTAGAACTTTCTACATAAGCTTGATAATAACTTCCTATAGGGTGAAAAGGCCCTATTGTGATCCTGATCACCCTGAAGAAAGAAAGAGGAAGGCCCAATAATGGTAGTTTAATAAATAACAGCTTAGAAATTCCAAGGTCATGGGGATTTTGAGTACAGCATGGTATTTGTCATTCAAATTTGTCCCTTGTACTAGTATAGGTCCATAGGGAGAAGAGGGATCATATGGCAATTAAAAAATAGAATCCTTAAATATCTATAAGATATTTGAGAACCCAGGATCAATCTCAACAAAGTGTTACCCAGAAAGGATGTACTATTGAGGACCTTGCATGAATATTGCAGTCCACTGGGCTAGGACAGTGGTTCTTGGTGAGAGTGCCTATCTTCACAAATATACATGAGATACTAAATGGGGACCTGCAGAGATTGTCAAGGCATACTTCCAAAAAGTCTGAGGTTTTCCACAATGAGCTACCACCTCACACCAGGCAGAATGGCTAAAATTAAGTCAGGAAATAACAAATGTTGGCAAGGATGCAGAGAAAGGGGAACTCTCTTATAGTGTTAGTGGGAATGCAAACTGGTGCAGCCACTCTGGAAAACAGTACAGAAGTTCCTCAGAAAGTTAAAAATAGAGTTACCCTATTACCCAGCAATTGCAGTACTAGGTATTTACCCAAAGGATACAAGCATAGTGATCTAAAGGGTCACCTGCACCCCAATGTGTATAGCAGCAATGTCCACAATAGCCAAGTTATGGAAAATGCCCAGATGTCCATTGACAGATGAGTGGATAAAGAAGATGTGGTATATAGATGCAATGAAATCTTACTCAGCCATCCAAAAAAATAAAAAATAAAAAGAAATCTTACCATTTGCAACAATGTGGATGGAACTAGAAGGTATTATGCTAAGCAAAATAAGTTAGTCAGAGAAAGACAATTATCATATGATTTCACTCATGTGGAATTTAAGAAACAAAACAGAAGATCATAGGGGAAGGGAGGGAAAAAAAACAAGATAAAATCCAAAAGGAAGATGAAATATAAGATACTCTTAACTATAGGAAACAAACTGAGGGTTTCTGGAGGGGTGTTTGTGGGAATGGGCATTAAGGAGGGCATGTGATATAATGAACAGTGGATATTATATGCAACTGAAGACCCAGGATAGTTTAGCAATCTAGATGATAAGAAATAATATCAATGTCAACAATGTCAAATGGTGTGGGTAAATGTTAATAAGAATGATGACAGAAAAAAAGACCAAAAGATCTTGTTAGTGGCTAGAAAAGCCAGCCATTCATTAGTGACTTTTATGACTTAAGTTTCAATGGAGGTAGGAATTAAAAATTGACTGAGAGAGAAGTCGAAGCCAAGGGGAGAAGATACTCTCCTGAGAAGTTTGATGTTTTCAAAAATAAATGAGTCAGGATAGAAGCTTAAGGTTATAAGACAGCGCAAAGATTTTTTTTTAGGACAGTTAAAATCATGTTTTATAAATATTAGTTAATTATGTAACCAAAAACTTAAACTCATTTGATAACCACAGAACAAGGGGGAACCGATTGAGTTTCAAGATGAAGTAATTTGGGTCACTAATAATTTTTGTATTGTTTCTTAAGAAATACAAATATCAGAACATTTTAAACTGGATGTGGTTAATGTTTCTTTCCTATGTAAAAGAAGTCTTTAATCAAAACATTTCCATCTCTTAACCATTACAGAAATCCGTGTCTGTTTTCAACAATGAAGGACTGAGGTAACACGAATATTTATTTGAACATATATAACAGATGTAATTCCTCTTCAAAAGTTTTAAACAAAATCAAGTACAAATTAATCTTGCCATTTTTTGTTGGCTTTATATTTGAATAAAACACAAATAACATGTTTATTATTTTTTACAGTTTCAAAGGAAGCTGGTTCCTCTGATTTAAATCTGAGTGGAGATTAAATGAGAATGCAACCTAAGATTGAATTTGTGAGGTTTTCTTGAAATTAGCTGTATTCTACCACAGAAAAGTCTCCCATTACAATATAATGACCAAAAGAAGTTATAGTTACCTTCACATTAAGAGAGGACATTGATTAACATTCATGTTAAAAGAAATTGAACACTAATATTAAAAGAGATGACTATTTTCCATCTGGAATATACTAATTAAATAAATCATCATTTCTTCTCACACTATTAGCTTGTTAGAAACTTCATGAGACATTAAGCCCAACAAAACTTTAGGATTATGCAATGTGGTGAAAACAGTAGGGCCTGGACATCAGGAAACTAAACTCTTATTCTGACTCTGCCATGTAATTTTGGGCAAGTGATTTTTCTGAGATTCACTTTCTAAGTTTTAAAAATATGAGAATTGGAGTAACTACTCTGGATCTCATCCCAAGACTAAGTCTTTAACTATGAATTATTTGTTACCCAGTAAAGACAAACTGCTTTGAAGCATCATCATCTTTCTTTTCCTTCAGAATTCTTGGTAGAAAGAGTGAAATATCAGCCTGATATAATGCAACTAAATAAAAAAATGGAGCCATTATAGAAATATCAATAATAATTAGAATTTCTGCTTATACTTGCACTCTAATGTCCACATCAAATGAGAATGAGGATTATAATTTTGGAAAGGGTGACATTTATATTTTTATTAAAATCAATAAGAGAACTTGAATTTGATTGAGAGCTGTTTTAAACATGGTTTACTTTGATCAGCCTCAGACATAAGTAAAATCAACAACAACAAAAAAGATAGACTAGCTAAGAGAAGTTTATATTCTGACTTCACTTATCCACAAGGAAAATCAGTGTGCTTTGGACACATTCCCTTGAAGGGATTTCCCCATCTCCCAACCCCAGTTTGGTTGTTTCAGTTGGGGCAGAATCTGATTACATTTGACAGTGGTTCAGAAAGACAGAAAATGATTATTGTGGAAGGGAAACTACTTTGGGTTAGGTTCCTTATTTTCTGCTATTTAATAAAAAACACTCTAAAAGTGAAATAAGTTAGTCAGAGAAAGTCAAATACCATATGATTTCACTCATATGCAGAATTTAAGTAACTAACCAACCAAACGAAGAAAAAAAAGAAATGTACAAAAAAGCATACTCTTAAATACAGAGAACAAAATGGTGGTTACCACAGGAGAGGTGGGTAGAGGGATGAGTGAAATAGATAAAGGGAATTAAGAGTACACTTATCTTGATGAGCACTGATAAATGTAAAGAATTGTTGAATCATTATATTGTACACCTGAAAGTAATATAACACTGTATGTTAATTATATTTGAAAAACAAAACCCAAAAGACATCCTCAAACATTAAATAATAATTTTGGAAACACACTAACGTATTCTTAACACACAACCCAAATGGGTTTCTTCACATGAGTTTTCTTGTATATGGAATACTTATTTCCTTTACAAGCCAGGTTCCTTTCTTGTCTTTCAAATCTTTCTCAAGATACCTTTCCTTCTTGAAATCCTGTTGCCAACCTTGAACATCTCCCTGCTTCCGCCACTCACTTAGTTGTAGATCTTTCAAATATACATGCATTCTCTTATAGTGCGTATGTGTCCAGACAGCAAAAATTGGTTTGTATCTATGAGTCATGGTAGAGAACACCGGGACTATGAAAAGTAGCCCCAGTGCTGGTATGGCAGGTTTCTTAGACCATTTCAAATTCCTCCTGAGTCATCAAATGCCCATGGCAGCCATTTTTTTCCCAAAGTGAAAAGATGTTTTATTGGAGAAAGTATTTTTTAATAAAGGCCATGACTCTTAGCTATTCATATGCAAACAAAGAAAAAGAAAAAAAGAAAAACTTGTAATGTAAATATATTAACTCAAAGGTTCAGGGACAAATATAAAACCTAAATATCTAAAATTTCCAGAAGGAAACAAAGAAGACAATCTTTTATTAGATTTTGTTTGATCATTTCTTTCATTTTTCATTCTTTATTTAGCCATTTCTTTCTCACTTCTCCTAACCTCATTAAACAGTTTCTGGATTGCTCCAGTGTCATCTTCTATTCCTCAAATTCAATCAGTTCCAAGTTGTGTTAATTTTACCACTCATGATCACTAGGTTCCTTCTCCTTCTTACAATCTCTATGACTTTCACTCTGGTCCAAAGCACCATCACCTGTATTATTGTTAAAATGTCCTTACTTGTTCCCCTGCATTCACTTTTGTTCTCTTATTTATTCTCTACATAACAGCAAGAGTATTATTAAAAATAATCATAATAAATATAATTATACATTTCCTCATCCTTAATTTAAAATCATTCAATGGCTTCTTATAGTTCTAAGGCTAGAGGATGAATCTTTTATAAGGCCTTACAAATTAGTTACCATCTGCCCAGTTCACCCAATTCAGTATCTGTTTATGGCTGTTCTCCTTGTTTAATTATTATCAGCACCCATTTCAATTTCAAAAGCATGCTGATTGGCTGATAAGTCATGTGACCCTTGCCCACCCACCCCTCCTTCATTGCATACCACTCTCCATCCCACTCACTAGGCTCCAGCTTCACCACTTCTCTCACTGCCTTAGATATTCCTTTCTTTTTTTCCTTTGTTTTTTAACCTCAGAGCCTTGGCACATGCCTTTCTGAAATGTGTTTTCCTCTTCTCTTTGCCAAGGTTACTGTTACTCATCCTTCGGATCTCAATTGATCTCATTTTAAACGTCAAGTCCTCCTATTATATGTTCAGTACTTTGCTTCAAAGCATTTACCACCTTTGTAATCACATATAAATGTGTGTCATTAGTCACATAATGTCTGACATCCCTTTCCCTCCATAAGACAGCAGAGGAGGTATCCGTTTTGTTCTCATTAAATTTCTAGTATCTCCCACAGAAACTAGCACAGAGTAGGCTACTAATATGTATTTATGTAGTGGATAAGCTGCTGAATATGCTCAGGGCACTCTGTACATAGCACTTCCTACAATGTCTAGATTAAGATTGAAATTAAATGATAACAAATATGATTAATGTCTTATATGAGATCTTTTTTGCTCACCATAATGTAAACTCCAAGACAAGAGACCAATATAGACTAGGACTATATGGAAGACAGCACATCGTAGAGTTCAAATCCCAGTTCTAGCACTATTGGTATGGCCATGGGCCAGCTGTCTAACCTCTGTCCCCATCTTTAAAAGAGGGATTACAAGGATATATATCTAACAGCGTGTTGTGTGAATCTTACTAAGTAGAATAGTGCCTGGTATGTTCTCAGCACCATGTAAGAATTCATTCTTTTATTACTGAGGACTGTATCTTTGATATTTAGCAGAGTATCCTGCTACTGTGGGCTTATGTTCAGTAAATATTTATTGAATTATTTCAGGGACTAAATTCTCTGCTGTCTGATGTGGCTATAGCCACTTCTGCATTTAATCACTCATTGAGCTGTACTGGGAGCTAGAATTGTCTCCCACTTTGGTTATATTTTTATTATGTCTTAAGATAGCTCTGCATTATTTTCTGAGGATTTTAGAACCACACCAAGAAACAACTCTTTTGTTTCATTTACTATCTTTTAAGGTGTCCTTTGTTATCTTGGTCTGGTACCCAATGTGGGATCCAATCTAGAAGGCTTTTTAAGGATTAGCTGGCTAGGGGATATCCCATCTCTCCTTCTACCTAGCTACAATGTTCTTGGACCAAGGACATTTTTCAACTCTCTTTCATCATCTTTCCTTTGTTTTTTTTTTTTTTTCTTTCTGGAAAACAATCAGTCTGGGGGTTTAAGGGATAGTTCTTGGTGTTTGGTATCTCTGCAGGAGGAGTGACAATTTCAATCATTGTCCTGCCATGAGGACTTCCAGTCCCTTGGACCAAGACAAAGTGATCCCCTCCACTGATACTTTACATATTAACACAACTACCTACATGATAATGATTATATGTCATAGGCCTATGATAATAATATATTACAAATAAATATATCATGTCTTAATATATATAATAATTATATTTATCTCCTATAGAGTAAGGCCAGTGTTAACTTTATGATTATTCCCACATAAAACAAACACCAAACCCTGGTTGGCATGCAGCATGTTGCTCTGAATTGTGTGAAAGAAATATAATCTTACATTAAAAAACAAATTGTCATTGCTTCTTCCATCCTAAGACTATTATAAATACAGACTTCCTTGGATATATTATATTTAGGGATCTTCTTTGTATTGAACTTCCTGCATTGTTTACCCTGGCCTGCTGGGTCCCATTAGATAAAAAAAAATTTTTTTCTGTGGAAGAGGTGCATCTTGGGAAGGAGCTGCAACTACTAGTCATCCTTTGTCTGTTATCTGGGCTCTACCTGACCCTGTTTCAGTTAGCAGGAATAACATACTACAGGTCAACCCTTCATGTTGGCCATGTGTGAAAGTGAGTAGAAGTTTGTCTTGGTTGGGTTTTCCGCAGAGGCATACTATCAGACAAAAATGGAATGTATGTTAGGGAGGTAATAAAAACACTGGGTAGGAAACACTGGGTAGGAAACGGGAGGTGATACATGGAAAGGAAAACAGTCAATAAAAGGTGTTTTTTAAAAAAGTAGACAACCAAAGTTTGTTCCCATTGAAAAACATTGGAAATGTGGTAAAATATACATTGTAGCATAACCCACCCAAGGAGCCAGGTATCCAAGACATTTGTACCTCCATACCCATTAGCCATCTGTTCAAGGCTCTCCCTGGAGGAATATTGGTCCCAGGTACTATTGTATGTGTAGATAAACTCGGTTCTAGCAGCCCCAGGTCAGCCTTCTGGCAAAGACAAATGTACAGGCTATTGGAGGTCAGGCTGGTATGCAATGGTTGTGGTAAGGAGATCAAAGAGGACAAAAGAGGAACACTGACAGTATCTACTGTATCATCAAAAACATCCCCAATTGTATATCTGACTAATGAACACATTACAGAGTGGATATAATGTGACTGTGGCAGAAAAACATCTTATTCTCAAGATTGTTGTAAAACCAGTTTTTTAAAAAAATTTTATTGTGTAGGTCTTATTGCGCCACTTTCCTCACTGCCACTTCTCTTTTACCCCTTTGTTCCACTCTTAATTCCACATGCCTTTTTTTTCTCCCCTACCGGCATACCTGTCTTGCTTACATCACCTTTCTTCTCTAAGTTTTCCCAAATGGAAACCTCAGGTCTTCTCTCAGAACAAACACCATTATCATGGGTGATAACATGATTATTATTGTAGTGATGGTAACATTTGTTGACTGAATGCTCCACCAGTCACTGTTCCCGGCTGTCACAAAGATGGCTGAGGAACCACTAAGTCAGGATAATGAGTAATAAAAACTGAAGGGCTCTTTTCAGCCTGGCTTCCCTTATGCTCAGGCGGCTATTGGCCCTGTGAACTCTGCTCTGGATCTGAGCCATTCTGCCTCATCTATCTAGTATTGCCTGGAGGAAGACTGCTGCTCATGTCAGATGAAACTGATGATGATTCTTAGCTAGGAAAGTAAGATTCCTGAACGATTAGGATAGTGAGACCCAAGTTTATATCTTACACTCCTCTATCCAGGTGTTCTGATGCTCACTCTACTTTCAGGACTGTGTGACTCCTGCTAAAATGCTATGGGTTCGATTTTTATCATTTAATCATCCTGCCATAACTGTTTACTCAAGAATGCTGACCCTATTTAGAAATTACAGTCACAATATTATCAGATATACATACTAATAGTAGACTAGGACCAGTCCTCATGTAAGTGGAAGACTATGATGTGATCTCAGGGATACTGGGCTCGCCACAAATATTACGTACTTGCTTCCCACTGCTTGACATTTCTTGACAAGAAATAAATCATTTCAGGGTTTGTGAGGGAGAATCCGAATTGTAAAAGAATACTTCTGGGAGAACTAATTTGTTGTTGATTTGCCTATACTTTTATTTTATTTTTATCAAATTAATAATGTACTTAATTTTAAAAAGCACAATTAGCACTAAAATACTTGTAAGAAAATACAGTTACCGCTTCACTCCTTCCTGCTCCCCAAAAACCACTCCTCAGAGAAAACTTTCAATTCTTTTAGCTATTTATTCTATTTACCTACATAATTATACACAATATGTTTATACTGTGGTTTCTTATATTATCTATTTTGTACTTTATTTATTGACTTTCTATGGTTGAAGATTAGAGTCTAGTACACTTACACATACCCATCTCTCTCTCTCTCTCAAGCTTTCCAATATAGCTGTAACATAATTTTTGGTTAAATGAATATCCTGCTTCAAACACTATTATGACTATGTAGAACTGTTCACTTTTGGGGTATATAGTATGCGATAATTCCGTTTCCTTTATTATACATCTTTTTCTCTAGGTAATAATTGCCTTTTCTTTATGTTTGTTTAGTTTCTGTGAACCAACCACTAATTCTTCCCCATTTCCTTAGAGTTATAGATGCTTCTCAACACCATTAAACACATCTGGTATCCTCTCAGCCAATCTCCCCACTCTTTCCCCATGAGACATCTGTCCCATCTGTCCTAGAATCTCCTGTTATCTTGATTTAATCTGAATTAGTTTTTCTTTAGACCAACTTCATGTTAATTTCCTCTGTTAATAAAGAAATTCTTTTTTCTCTCCTGTGTTGACTTCTCTGTCTCCTGGATCCTAAGTCTTCCACTTTTTAGGTTCACTCCTTTGTGTTAATAAAGCACATTCTGGAGTAGGTTTCTGGAAATATATTTTAGATTTCTTTCATGCCTGAAAATGTTCTTCTCTCCCTCTTGAATGTTAGTTTTGCTGCAGGTAGAATTCCAGATTGGAAATAAACTTTAATCAAAATATTATGGGCATTGCTCCAGCTTCCAGTGTTGCTGCTGGAAAGTCTGACAATAAATTGATTCCTGATTCTTAGTGAAGAAATTTTTTTTTTCTTCTAGGAATTTTTAGGGTTTCTCTGTATCTCCCTGTCATTCTAACACTCAAAATGATGTGCCTGGTGGATGTGTAGTTCTTACTATCTATATTTTACTTGGCACTTGGTGAGTTTTTGCACTCTAAAAACATGTCTATAATTTCTAGGAAGTGTCCTATTGTCTCTTTTATAACTTCATTACCTTCTTTTAACTATTTTTAGTTTGAACATTTTTATAAGTGTATTTATTTATTTTTATTTTTAAAAATTCCAATTTAATTAATGTTTAGTGTCATATTAGTTTCAGGTGTACAATATAGTAATTCAACAATTCTATGCATTACACAGTACTCATCAGGATGAGTGTAGCCTTAATACCCTTTACCTGTTCCACCCATCTACCAACCTACCTCTTTTCTGGTAACCATTGGTTTGTTCTCTATATTTAAGAGTCTGGTTTTTAGTTTGTCTATTTTTCTTTGTTTGTTATTTTTATAAATTAGACACATGAGTGAAATAATATGATATCTGTCTTTCTTTGAGTTATTATATTTAGCATTATACCCTCTAGATACATCCATGTTGCTGCAAATGGCAAGATTTAATGCTTTGTTATGGCTTAGTAATATTCCATTTATATAGCTCTGCATGATTGAATGGGACTCAAGTAATTTGTTGGATAACCCTCAAATATAAGTGTCTATAAGTGTTTTTCTCTTGGGATTGTTTCTTCAGAAAAAGACTCTTTCAACTTCCATCCTGGAGTAGTAGAAGCCTAACTGCTAGGGTTCTAGAAGTTAAAAAAAGGAAAGGAACTTCAAAAATTTCACCTGCTTCTCTTCCATACCCTTTATTGTGCCAGGCTCTGGGGCCTCTCAGGTTCAATTGTCCCAGGTTCATTATGAGTTGCAGAGTGGCAGCTGGCTGGGCAGGGTTATAGAAAGAACCTATAGTGGGGGGCTCCATACACTTTCAATCAGTTTTCTTATATTTCACTTAACCTTCTGAGGTATTTGTGTGTCTGGTTTCTCAACCTTTCTGGGATTCTACAGGGCAAAGGAGCTTGTTTCCTGCTGGCATTTCTCTTTGTAGATACTTAGTTTCAGCTTTCTGTTCTAGGGAGTTGCTCTTGTAGAGATGGGCAAAGTTGTTTCCTCGGCACCACATTTACATTTCTGCCCTTAGGAAAGAGAGTACAGAGGGAGGTAAACCAAACAGTTTACTTTTTTCCTTTTAAATATATATACATACATATGTATATATATTTATATTTATATTTGCTTATGCTTATCAGAAGAAATGCATTTGTTGTCTCCTTAAGATACATATGAATTCTGCATCTAATGTAAACTGTAAATATATGTAAATATATTATGTAAATATATATGTAAATATATATGTAAAATAATATATATTATATATTATAATTATTATTATAATTATTATTATAATATTATCATATAAAATAATATAAAAATATATATGTAAATATAATATATATATATCTATATATCTATCTCCTATAAGGCAGGATGAAAACTGTACTCACTAGCTAGCCAACTGTAGGCCTTGATAAAACTCCATATGTGTGGAGAGGTTCTAATATATTAAAAGGAAGAAAGGGAGAACAGATACTGGGGGATGATAAGCAGTCTTTGCCACACATAAGAATAGTGGCATTTCATTTCGCATTACAGTGGTTCACCTGCCCACAAAGCACAAGTCTTTCACAGGTGGACATGTGGTCAGCAGCATGTGCACTTCTAAGCATCTGATACCTTGGACTTATGGGTGGGCTATACTGACCATCCTAACCCGTGGTCCCAGCACTCCTAGATTCCCTGTAAACAATTCATTTTTTTCCTTTAACAGAAACATAGGTTTAACCAGATAAGGCGTTCAGTAATGTAGGTAATTTTAATAGGTTGTCTCTGTTCATAAACCGTCAGGAACATCTATAGGAGCATCTCTTTTCTATGCTTGGAGAGAGCTGGACCACAATCTCCAAATTGGTACCTATTTTACATTATATAAAAAAGAACATTTTATATTTAATACAATACGGGGAAAATTCTGTTGCTATTCAAAATTAGTGTTTTCTATTTACCCTACAGCAGTGATTCCCAAAGATGAATGTGTATAGACGTCATCTGGAAAACTGGTTAAAATGCAGACTTTAATTCAGTAGGTGTGGGCAGGGCCTGAGTGTCTACATTCTTTTTTTTTTTTTTTTTAGTGTATTTGACGTACAACATTATATTACTTTCAGGTGTACAACATAGTGATTCAACATGTTTATACAGAATGGTGTGTTCACCAGAAGTGTAGTTACCATCTGTCACCCTATATCACTATTACAATATGATTGATTATATTCCTTATGCTGCACCTTTTATTCCCATGACTGATTCAGTCTATGACTGGGAAGCCTGTACCTCCCACCCCCTCCCCTTTGGCAACCATCAGTTTGTTCTCTGTATTTATAGGTCTGATTCTACTTGTGTTTGGTTATTCATTTTTTTTAGATTCCACAATTGGGTAAAATTATATGGTATTCATCTTTATCAGCCTGATTTAGAGAGTCTGCATTTCTAACAATCTCCTAGGAAAAGCCAATTTTGCTATCCAGGAACCACACTATGGCTAGCCAGACACTAAGTAATTCCTCTGTTAGTATCCAGTTACACTTTGCTTTGAGATCAGACAGTTTACATTAGATGCAGAATTCATATGTATCTTAAGGAGACAACAAATGCATTTCTTCTGATAAGCATAAGCAAAGGAGTAACACAGATTTTTGCAACTTTTGCTGTACCTAGGAAATTTAGCAAATAGTAAAACTGAATGATAAACAACAATGGGTTGGTTACAATCTCACAAGGAACTACTTGGCCATGTAAGCCATGGTTTCATAATTGCCTGATGCATTCAAAGAGAAAAATTGGTTATGCATCTGGCTATTCTCTTGTTACATGATTTAAGTTGCTTAATTAATGAATATGAACATGTACTCAAAGACCAACACATTTCACTTATTTTAAGCAGCTGGTCTCTGGTTTCAGTGTATCTAAATTTCTGGACTGTTTTGATGGCTGTGGTGGCTGCTGGTTTTTGGAAACTGTAGTTCAATATGGAGAGCACTACTTACTAGTGGAAGCAGGCCAAGATCACTGATTATTTTTCCTAAACAAACTGAAGTATAAAAAAATCCTTTTAATACCCACGTTTTTGCTTCTTTGCTTTGTGCTTACTGACTTGCTGAGTCACTCATTCTCAAAGACTGCTCCTTAGAATTAACTTGCCAGATGTACTCATTTTTACCTAAAGACACTATGAAGTGCAAGTCTCTCCTTTTTATTGTGAATTTTTATTTTCTGTTCCCATATGGGGCAACAAGAAGGGAGATAACCATCTAGCTGTGGGAGAGGGGATTTTCCTAAATTCTTATTGTTGGAAAAAAATGGTTTTATCCCAGTTTCTGATGAGGAAATTTTTAAGTAGATCCTTGAAAATAATCAATGAAAGAAGGCTGTAGCCTTGGAAAGGGTTTTGAATTTTGGGAGTAGGGGGAAAGAGTAAGGGGTTAATTTCTTTTGAATTTTAAAATTGAAGTAAAACATAGGGAAGCACAAAAATAAACAAGTACGTGGCTTGAGGAATTTTCACAAATTGAACACCAATAATGTAACCAATATCTATATAAATAGAACATTACCAGTACTCCCAGAAACTTTGCTTATGTCTACTTCCATTTACTTATACCATATCCCATCCTTTGACCTCAACCAACAAGGGTAACTATTATCTGACTTTAAATACCATACACTAGTTTTTCCTGTTTTTGAACTTTGTATAAATTGAATAGGCTATATATACTCTTTTAGGTCTGGTTTCTTTTGCTCATTTTTAAATTTATGTGTTTTTTTTTTGCAAATATGTGCTATACATTTTTACATGTAAACATGATTTGTTCATTTCATTGCTGAGTACCATAGGCTGGGTAATGTACAACCAACCCCAATAGGAACCATCACCACTCTAGAGTGGCTCCTGCCCTGAAGAGAGAGAAATATAACCACACACCAGTCAGACTACAGCCCCAGCAGTGGATGGGTGGAGGACAGCTTGTCTGAATGTAGGCTCTGCCCACCAATGAAAGGTGTCAGAAAACAACACCGGCAAAGTGCTCTGCAGTTTGGTGCTACTGCATTTCTGGCAAATGCCTGGTCTGACTCAGCTTAAGCCCAAGGTGGGCCCAGACTGTCCATCTAATAGCATAGGGACTGAACACTGCCCATAATAGGCAAAGAGAGACACTGGTGATGAGTGGACTGAATAAAGCAAACAAGACACAACAGCAGAGCACATGCAACACACATAGGAGACAGCCCTGAAGTGCCAGGTTCTGATGAACAGGAGCATTACATTGAAGGGCATTAAAGGGTCACTACTTGATAAGGTCATTACTTTCAAGAGCAGGAGACATAGCTGACTTTCCTAACATGAGAAAAGACACAGAGAGTTAGACAAAATAAGACCGAGGAGTATGCCCCAAATGAAAGAACAGGACAAAATCACAGCAATATATCTCAATAAAACAGAGATAAGTAATAAACCTGATAGAGAATTTAAAGTAATAGCTATAAAGATACTCACTGAACTTGAGAAAAGAGTAGAGGATCTCAGTGAGACCTTACAAAAAGATAGAAAAAGAAAACTATCACAGATGAAGAAATCAATAACTAAAATTAAAAATATATTACAGTGAATGAATAGTAGACTAGAGGAATCAGAAGAATGGATCAGGGATCTGGATGACAGAGTAATGGAAAGCAATTAAGCTGAACAGGAGAAAGAATAAAAATAAAGTAAAATAGATTGAGGGAACTCAGCAACACCATCAAGCATAATATTTGCATCTTTAGGATCTCAGAAGGAAAAGAAAGAGAAAAGGAGCAGAAAATTTATTTGAAGAAATAGTATCTGAAAACCTCTTGAGTCTGGGAGAGGAAACAGAAATTCAGATCCAGGATTCATAGGGAGTCCCCAACAAAATCAACCCAAGGAGGTCCACATCAAGACACAGTCATTAAAATGACCGAAAAATAGTGATTAAGAGAGAATTTTAAAAGCAGCAAGAAAGGGACACATGGGTGGCTCAGAGAGTGAAGCATCTGTCTTTGACTCAAGTCATGATCCCAGGGTCCTGGGATTGAGTCCCAAGTTGGACTCCTTGCTCAGCAGGGAGCCTGCTTCTCCTCCTGTCTGACACTGCCTTTGCTTGTGCTCACTCTCAGTCTCTCTCTCTCTGACAAATGAATAAAGTCTTTAAAATTTTTTTTTAAAAAATTAAAAATAAATAAAAGCAGCAAGAGAAAAGAAAATAATTACATATAAGGGAAACCCCATAAGGCTATAAGCTTATCTTTCAACAGAAACTTTGCAGGCCTGAAGAAAGTGGCATAATATATTCAAAGTAATGAATGGGAAATATCTGCAGCCAAGAATACTCTATCTAGAAAGGCTATCATTCAGAATAGAAGAGATAATTTCTCAGAAAAACAAAAGTTAAAGGAGTTCATGACAAAGGCATTGTTAGTAGAAGAGCAAACTGGGGCAACCACTGTACAAAACAGTATGGAGGTGCCTCAAAAAATAAAAAATAGAATTACTATAGGGTCCAGTAATTCCACTACTCTATATTTACCCAGAGAATATGAAAACACTAATTTGAAAAGATATATGCACCCTTGTGTATATTGCAACATTATTTACAATAGCCAAATTATGAAAGCAGCCCAAATGACCAGTGATAGATGAATGGATAAAGGAGATGTGAGATATCTATATATATAGGTGAAATACATATATTTTTTATTGATTTATAATTGAATATTACTCAGCCATAAAAAAATGAAACCTTCCTATTTGCAACAGTATCAATGGAGGTAGAGAGTATAATGCTAAGCGAAGTAAGTCAGAGAAAGACAAATACCATATGATTTCCCTCATATGTGGGATATAAGAAACAAAATGAACAAAGGGAAAAAAAGAGACCTATCAAAAGTCCAGATTCTTATTTAAATTTAAATTTGTATGATTTTTTTGAGGAGAGAGAGCAAGCACATGAGTGGTAGTGAGGGGCAGAGGAAGATGGAGAGAGAGAATTGTAAGCAGGCTTCATGGAGCCCGATGTGGGGCTCAATCTCATGACCCCGAGATCGTGACTTGAGCCAAAATCAAGATTCAGATGCTTAACTGATTGAGCCATCCAGGCAGCCTAAAAAACAGACTCTTAAGTATAGAGAACAAACAGATAGTTAACAGAGGGGAGGTGGGTAGGCAGACAGGTGAAATAGGTGAAAAGGATTAAGAGTACACTCATCTTGATAAGGACTGAGTAATATATAGAATTAGTGAATCACTATATTGTACACTTGAAGCTGATATAATACTGAATGTTAACTATATGGGGATTAAAATAAAAATTTAAATTAAAAATAGGTGAAAAGATAAATTTTAGTATATGTACATAATGAAATACTATTCAGCAATGCAAAGAAATGAACTATCGATTCATACAACAATATGATATGCCGCAAATATTTATGGTAAGTGAGAGAATATAGATACAAAAGGTTTTACTGTATGGTTACATTAACATAAAATTCCAGAAAATGTAAGCTAATATAGAAATTTAAATTGATCTATAGTAGCTGTACATCAGTGGGTGTCTGGGACCAGTGTGGAAGAAAAGATGTACTGCAAAGAGGCACAAAGAATCTCTGGGTGGGAATGTTGAAATTTTCTATAATTTCATTATGTTGGTAATTTCATACATATGTATTATTAAAATTCATGAAAATATACACTTAACATGGCCTCAGTTTATTGTATGTAAATAATTACTCAATAACATTGTTTTTTAAAAAGTATCTCAGGAGCCCAGTATTCATAATGTATTCCAATGCATTATGGTGGTAAACCATGGCAGGGCCATTGCTATTCTCATGCAGACTGAGGATGCCAATTTCTTGGCGATAAGGAGGTAAGTATTTCGCATTATGGCATTTTTTTTTCCAGATGCCTGCCTCAAAGAAGTCTCCAGCTTCTGATAAGGAAGCTTATCTTTATAAGTGAACAGGAAAACAAAAGAGGCGTTTTCTGTGATAGGATTCATGGTTCTGTAAAGTAGTGTCCAAGGTTTCCATTTTTATACCCTTTTTGTGCATGTGAGAGAGAATAACTGAATACAAGCATCCCCAAACCCATGTGCACCCTTTGACCTCTAATATTTATACATATGCTATACATTTTCATTTTTCCAAGGGTAAGAAAAATGCTAGAATTCTTCCACAAAGGAATTTCAAATTAGTCTATAAATATTGCACTCTGAATTAGATACTTTACTCTAAATAACTTGTGCTTTTATTTTGAAAAAAGGTGAACAGTGATGCTGGATTCCACACGTAAGTTAAGCATAGGGTATTTGTACTTCAGATGCTAGGAAAAGACAATTGAAATAAGGCTTTTCTGCCTTTCAAATCCTGTCTAGAACAACTGCCATTTGACTGTCAGTGTAGTTTCTCCTTAAACATTTTGAGAGGAAGGGTAAAATCCACAAAAGAAAAATGACATGTACTGAGAAGCTATTAAGTACCAAGCATCACACCATTTTGTGTCACAAAAGTTTTTGCATTCAAGTCTTCCAACACTGTAAGGTGTGTAGTATTAGCCCCATTTTATAGGTAAGGGAACTGTGATTCAGACAGGTTAAGGTACTTATCAAAAGCTCCTGACACATTTGCCAATTTGAGGGCAGTAGTTGAGAGGCTGAGAAACTGAACAGAGGATTTAGGATTCTCATGGGTTTGGAGAAAAAAAACTGGAGTACAGGACTCTACAATGAGGAGGACCTCTTGTGAATACTCATGAGTTTCAGTTGGAAATCCTGAAGGACTATACCTTATTTAAAAGTATGAACTGGTACATTAGCAAGATGGTAAAATAGGAGGCTCCTAATCTTTCCTCTTCCAGTGGATATTTTGAATACATAGCTACACATAGATCAGCTCATGCTGAGAGAAATCCAGAAGCTAGTTGAGTGACTCCTACACATCAGAAAACTGAGAAAATAACCACATCGAAATGGTGGGAAAACCTGTGACACACTCATGCCATAAACCCTCCTTTTGGCACAGTGCCTCAAAACTGAGACAGAACTCACAACTTTCAGCTTCTCCTTGAGGAGGGGAGAATTTTGGCCACACATCTAGCACCCTAACTTTCACAGCTACTATCTGAGGGATGGGCTCCTGAATTATCTAGGTCTGGGAACTGACAGGACTCAGCATTTGTGAGTCCAGCAGGACCACAGAGAACAAAGAGCTGTTTTTTAATGGGTACACAAGTACTCTGAGCAGCTATTCCTCCTCGATCAGTACAGAGCCCATAGGAAGACCATCCTTCTTCTTACCTTCCCTAATAATCCTTATCTTCCTGATAGGGGATAGACAGCATATCTAACATCCCAACCCTCCCAGAAGCTGCCTGAAGGTCAGACTTCCAATTAGCTTGCATCTAGTGCCTTACCCAGTAATTAATAGTTCTCCAGGAGCCTGAATAGGCATGTGAGCATTTCTCCCACTCTTATGGCACTGATAGGACTTCACACACCTTAATCTCCTAGGTGCACTAAGAAAAAAAATGGTGGTATAGACAAGCACAAGTTTTACAGGCACCCAGAGCTTTGGGCTAGTTTGAGTAGAGTTTCATATCCTATATGAGGTAACTCTATCAAGACGTGGAGAGATGATTGTTTTATCTAATGTGCAAAAACTACACATAAAATCAAAGAAATTGAAAAAAAACATAATATGTTCCAAACAAAAGAATAAGATAAATCTTTAGACACTGACCATAATGAAACAGAATTAAGTGATTTACCCAACAGAGAATTCAAAATAATGTCATAAATATGCTCCCTGAGATCAGAAAAACAATTCATGAACAATGTGTCAATTTTAACAAAGAAATACAAAATATTAAAAAGTACCAAGTACAAAAAATATATCTGAAGAATACAATAATTGAACCAAAAATATTCAATTGAGGGATATGACAGTAGACGAAATCAAATGAGAGAAAGGACTGTCAAACTCAAAAATAGGTCAGTGGAAATCATCTAATCAGAGAAGTAAAAGAAAATGAATGAAAAAAGTTAAGATAGCTTAAGAGACTTATGGGACACCATCAAAAAGACAATACACACATCATGGGAGTTGCAGAAAGGGAAAAGGGAGAAAAGGGGAGAGAAATCTTATTAAAAAATAATGGTTGGAAAAATTTTCCCCAAATTTATGAAAAGAAAAAGACATCAGATCCAGGGCCCCAAGAATATTAAATTTAATTCAGGGCGCCTGGGTGGCTCAGTCGGTTAAGCGGCTGCCTTCAGCTCAGGTGAAGGCATGATCTCGGGGTCATGGGATCGAGTCCCACATTGGGCTCCCTGTTCAGGAGAGAGCCTGCTTCTCTCTCTCCCTCTGCCTGCTGCTCTGCCTACTTGTGCTCTCTATCTCTCTGTCAAATAAATAAATAAAATCTTTAAAATTTTAGATGAATTCAAAGATACTCACACCAAGATACATTGTAATCAAATTGTTAAAAATTAAAGACTGAGAATTTTTATAGCAGCAAGAGAAAAACAACTTTTTTATGTACAAGGAAACTTCCATAAGACTATAAGCAAATTTTTCAACAGAAACCTTGTAAGTCAGAAGGGGGTGAGATGATATATTCAACATGCTGAAAGAAAAAAACTGCCAACCAAGAATACTTGGCCCAGCAAAGTTGTGCTTCAGGTGTGAAGGATAGATAAATATATTCTAAAACCAACAAAAGTGAAAGGACTTCATCACTAGACCAGCCTTACAAAAAGTGTTAAGGGAGTTCTTAAAGCTAAAACAAAAGGCCACTAAATATCAACATAAGAACATATGGAAGTATAAAACTCAAGGGAAAAAGTAAATATATGGTCAAATTCTCTAATATTGTAATCGTGGTATGTAACACATAACTCTAGTATAAGGGTTAAGAGACTAAAGTATTAAAAATAACCATAGCTACAATAATCTGTTAATGATGCATAATATAAAAAGATATAAACTGTGACATCAAAAACATAAAATGTTAAGAGGAGTAAAAGTATAGAGCTGTTATATACAGTGGAAGTTAAGTTGTTATCAACTTTAAAAAGACAGCTGTAAGACAATTTAAATAAGCCTTGTGGTAACTGCAAAGAAAAACCTATCATAGATACATGAAAGATAAAGAGAAACTAATCAAAGCAGAAAATGATCAAATAACAAAGGAATATAGCAAGAGATCAAGAAAAAAAATCTACAAAATACCCAAAAAACAATGAACAAAATGGCAATAGTAGGCCCTTATCAATCAATAATCACTAAATGTAAAAGGACTAAATTCTCAAGATACAGAGTGGCTGAATGGAGAAAAAAAATAAGACCCAACTATATGCTGCCTAGAAGAGACTCAGTTCAGCTTTAAGGATCACATAGATTGAAAACAGAGGAATTAAAAACATATTCCATGTAAACTGAAACTAAGAGAGAGCAGGGACATCTATGCTTATGACAGAAAAAATAGACTTTAAGTCAAAAATAGTCACAAGATACAAAAAAGATCATTATATAAAGATAAAAGGGTTAATTCATCAAGAGGATATAGCAATTGCAAACATTTATGTACCCAACATCAAGGCACCTAAATATATAAAGCAAATAAAACACACCTAAGGAAGAAACTGACAACATTACAAGAACAGTAAGGGACTTCAATACCCTGCCTTGAAAAATGGATAGCTCATCTATACAGATATTCAATAAAGAAATATTGAACTTGAATTACATTTTAGATCAAATGGAGCTAATAAATACATACAAAACATTCTATCCAAAGGCAGCAGAATATACATTCTTCTCAATTACACATGGAAATTACCCTGGGTAGATATGTTATACAATAAAATAAATCTTAACAAATTTAAGATTGAAATAATAGTAAGCATCTTTTCTGACCACAATGGTGTGAAACTAGAAATCAATAACAGGATGAAAACTGGAAAATTCACAATGTGTAGAAGTTAAACAACAGACTCCTGAACTATCAATGGGTCAAAGATGAAATGAAAAAGTAAATAAAAAATATCCTGAGACAACTAAAATGGAAACATAACATACCAAAATGTGAAATATAACAAAAGCAGTGCTGAAAAAGAAATTTATGGTGATAATTCCTATATTAAGAAAAAAGGAAAAAGAAAAAAAAGATCTCAAAAAGCAGCCTAACTTTACACCTCAAAGAAACAGAAAAACAACAACAACAAACAAACAAACAGACTAAGCCTGAAGTTAGTAGGATGGAAATAATGATCAGAGCAAAAATAAATGAAAAATAGACCAGAAAGACAATATAAAAGACAAGGAAAATAAGAGTTGGTTTCTTAAATAAGGTAAACAAAATTCATAAAACTTTAGCGAGTCTAAAAAAGAAGACTCAAATAGAATCATAAATGAAGAGTAGACACTACAAAACTGACACAACAGAAATACAAAGGATCATAAATGATTATGAACAATTATGTGCCAACAAATTATATAAACTAGAAGAAATGTATGAATTCCTAGAAATATACAATCTACTAAGGCTGAATGATGAAAAAATAGGAAATCTGAACATAGCAATAATAAGGAAGATTGAATTAGTAATAAATCTCCCAATAAAGAAAAGTCTGGGACCAGATGGCTTTACTGGTAAAATACACCAGATATTTAAAGAAGAATTAATACAAATCTTTCTTAAACTCCTCTAAAAATTGAAGAGAGAACTTTTTCAAACTAATATTACAAAGCCAGCATTAATTTTCTTGGTACCAAAGCCAAACAAGGAGACTACAAAAAAGAAAACTATAGGCCAGTATCACTGATGAACAAAGAAGCAAAATTCCTCAACAAAATATTAGCAAATTAATTCAACAGATCATTAAAGTGATCATATACTATGATCAAGGGGGGTTCATCCCTGGGAAGCAAGGATGGTTCAACATATGCAAATTAACCAACATGATACGCTACATTAATGAAATGAAGGATAAAAATTATGTGAGTAACTCAGATACAGAAAAGATATTTGATAAAATTCATTATTCTTTCATGATAAAAGCTCTCAACAAAGTAGGTATAGAAGGAATGCATCTCAACATAGTAAAGGCCATATACAACAATCCCACACCTGACATCACTCTCAATGTTGAAAATCTGCAAGCTTTTCCTCTAAGATTGGGAACACAACAAGGAAGCCCACTCTCACCAATTCTATTCAACACAGCATTGGAAGTCCTAGCCAGAACAATTAGATAAGAAAAAGAAATAGAAGGCACACCAATTATAAGGGAAGAAGCAAAATTATCTCTGTAGATGACATGACTTTACACATAGGAATCCTTAAAGACTCCAAAAAAAAACTGCTAGCACTGATAAACAATTTCAGTAGACTTACAAAATTGACATACAAAAATCAGTTTAACTTCTACACACTGGAAAATGAACTATGCAAAAAGGAAATTCGAAAAAATCCTATTTTCAACAGCATCAGAAAGAATAAAATAGGAATAAATTTAATGAAGGAGGTAAAAGACTTGTACACAGAAAACTATAAAACATTAATGGAAAAAATTTAACAAGACCTAAATAATAACACTGTGCTCATAGGTTAGAAGAATTAACATTGTCAAAATGTTTAATACTACAAAATGTCTATACTATCCAATGTGCTCTACAGACTCAGCAAAGACTCAGACTCTACAGACTACCAAAATTCTAATTGTGTTTTTGACAGAAATAGAAAAAAAAATCTTAAAATTCATGTGGAACCATAAAGGACCTCAGTAGCTAAAGCAATCTTGAACAAGAAGAGTAATGCTGGAGGCATCACACGTCCTGATTTCACACTATATTACAAAGCTATAGTAATGAAAACAATGCCATAAAAACAGACATACAGACAAATAGAACAGAACCAAAAGCCCGGAAATAAACCCACACTGATATAGTCAATCAATATTTGACAGAGGAGTCAAAAATAGTCAGTAGAGGAAAAGATAGTCTCTTCAATAAATTGGTGTTGGGAAAAATGGATAATCATATATAGAAGAATTAAATCAGACTCCTATTTTACACCAGTCATAAAAATCAATTTGAAATGGATTAAAGATTTAAATATAAGACTCGAAATCATAAAACCAAAAACCATGGAAAAAAACAAGGTAAACCTCTTTGACACGAGTCTTGGCAGTGATTATTTTGAATATGACACCAAAACCACAAGTGACAAAAGTAAAAATAAGTAAGTGGGAGTATATGAAAACTAAAAAGCTGAAGAGCAGAAGAAATCATTAAGAAAATTAAAAGCCAATCTATGGAATGGAAAAAATATTTAGAAACCATCCATAACATATAAGGAACTCATACAACTCAGTAGCAAAACACCAAACAACGCAAATTTAAAAATGGATCTGAATAGACATTTTTCCAAAGAAGACATACAAGCAGCTAATGGATACATGAAAGAATGTTCAAGATGTGTTGGCTAGGATGTATCCACAGGAAATAAAATAACTATCTTGATTGGGGTTATGGACATTGGGGAGGGTATGTGCTATGCTGAGTACTGTGAAGTGTGTAAACCTGGTGATTCACAGACCTGTACCCCTGGGGCTAATAATACATTATGTGTTTATAAAAAAAATAAAAAAAAACTATCTTGAGATATCTGCATTCCCATGTTCATTGCAGCATTAGTCACAATAGGCAAGATATGGAAACAACCTAAATGTCTGTCAACAGATGAATGTATAAAGAGAATGGCATACACATACAAACACACATGCATCCTGCCATTTGCAACAATATGCATGAACCTAAAGGTTCATTACGCTAAGTGAAATAAGACAGATATAGAAAGAAAAATATTGCATGATCTCACTTATGGGTGAAATATATATATATATATATATATATATATATATATATATATATATAATTTCCAAACTCATAGTAACAGAAAATAGAATAATGGTTACCAGAGGCTGGGGCATGTAGGAAAAGAGGAGACTTATGAGAGAGAGAAAGAGAGAGAAGGAAGGAAGGAAGGAATGATGAAAGGAAGAAAAGAAAGAAAGAAAGGAGTTATGGGGAATTATTGTTTAATGGGTACAGTTTCATTTTTGTAATAGGAAAAGAGTTCTGGAGATGGATGGTGGTTATTGTTAACAACAAAGTAAATGTACTTAATATCACTGAACCATACACTTAAAAATGGTTAAGATAGTAAGTCTTATGTTACATGAATTTTGCCACAATGATAATAAAATAATGAGTGAACTAGTAATGGACCCGCTCTCATAAAAATTTAAACAAAGCTTCAAATCATCTCAATCCCAGTCAAAATAAGACAACCTGCCCCTACCATAACTTTCTGTCAAAAGCAAAAGTAACTCACCTCTGGAGGAAGATAATTATCATTTAAAGCCTCACATTAACTTTTACCATTTTTTTAAAAACATGATGTCCAGCGTTCAGTTAGTAAACCTGAAACCAACCATGGCAAAAGACACAATTTATTTAAAAATAAAAAGGAAAAAAAATCAAGTCCTACTTGATTCAAATATTGATTTATTAGCCATATATTTTAACTCAATATGTTCAATAAATTACATGATAAGATGAGGAATTTCAGTAGAAAATGGGAAGCTGTAAGAATCAATCAGAAATTATAAAACTAAAAAATATAAACCCTGAAATTAGGAATTCAATAGATGGGATTTATATGACAGGTTTAGAACTTGTTCAATTTTATATATTCCTTGCAGCTCAGATATGTTAATAGACAGAAGTTAAAATAACTTTTATTGTTTTAGTTCCATTGAGAGAATCTTATTTTTGAGTGAAGCCTCTGTGTGTTAATTTTCCATCTTTTGAACGTTGGAGGCAATTGCATCAATGCAACTATCCTTGAGTGTGACAGTAAAATGTATAGTCATATACACATTTTTAAAAATATTTTATTTATTTATTTGACAGACAGAGATCACAAGTAGGCAGAGAGAGATGGAGAAACAGGCTCCCTGCTGAGCAGAGAGCCCAATGCGGGACTCGATCCCAGGACCCTGGGATCACAACCTGAGCTGAAGGCAGAGGCTTTAACCCACTGAGCCACCCAGGCACCTTAGTCATATACACATTTAAAAATTACTACGTTTTGTTCTTCCTCAAGGATTCAAAGGTTTCTCATCTCTATCTGATGTTTCAGCAGTTGGTTTCAGCCCAGAAATTTGAATTATTTCGCATGAAGCAACTGCAGTAATAACTCTTTATGATTGTTGGATTCATTTCCATTATCATTGGCAAGAAAAGAGAAATTACTGTTAGCAAGTAATTGAAAAGGAAGGTAAATGTGAGCTCCAAAACCTTAAAATCAGATTTTTTTTTAAAGAAGAAATTTAGATTTACAAACCTTGGAGAAATGCAGTTTTTCACAATTACCTTTTAAATCCATTCAAATATTAATCTCTTTCCTAATTTAAAAACAAGAACCTGGAGGAACAAAATGGCAGAGGAGTATGAGACCTAAATTTTGTCGGGTCCCAGGAATTCAGCTAGATGGTTATCAAACCATTCTGAACACCTACAAACTCAACAGGGGGTTGAAGAGAAGAATAGCAGCAATTCTATGAACAGAAAAGAGACCAATTTCTGGAAGGTAGGACATGCGGAGAAGTGAATCCCAGGTGATATACAGGAAGACAGACTGTGGCGGGGGGGAGGGGGGCGGTGCCAGCTCCTGGCAAGCCATAGAGCATCAGAGCAAAAATCAGAACTTTTAGAAGTCTGCTCCACTGAGGGACATCACTCCAGAGGCCAAGCAGGGAGTGGAGCCCTCACGGGGACAGTGTAGTCGCAGGTCCCTTGGGGTCACAGAAAGTCGGGGGTGCTTGAGTGTGGCAGAGCTCCCAAGTATTGGAGCAGGGAAGCCGTCTGCAAAGACAGAGTCAAGAAGGGGCTCTAAGCTTGGGATTACCTTGAATCATGACCAGAGGCACAGTCAGGCCACTGCTATTTGAGCAGGGATCCAATAAGCAGCAAATCTGGGGAGACTCACCTTCTTCCTCCAGGAGGAGTGGTGGGGTAATATGCTGCAGGAATCTGCTGGGTTTGGAGACCCCAAACAGGGCCGTGCATGAGAGACAGAAACACTTGGTCCCAGTCCAGGTGAGCTAGGAGTGCGGCCCAAGACCAGGGAGACAGGAGTGATTGATGGCTTTTCT
Source organism: Lontra canadensis (assembly GCF_010015895.1). Classification (NCBI taxonomy): domain Eukaryota; kingdom Metazoa; phylum Chordata; class Mammalia; order Carnivora; family Mustelidae; genus Lontra; species Lontra canadensis. The sequence continues at coordinate 4,545,349 of NW_022631110.1, forward strand.
CTGAGAACACACTGAAGAATGGGACCTGAATTCTCAGCTCTTCTAGGGCCAGAGATTGGGAGGCTGCCATCTTCATTCCCATCCTCCAAATCTGTATGGAAAGCATTTAAGGAACTAAAGCTAATATGCTTGAGGGCAAACCCAAACAGATTACTTAGCCTGGCCCCTGGCAAAGGTGGTGCAATTCTGCCTTGGGCAAAGACATTTGAGAATCACTGCAACAGACCCCTCCCACAGAAGAGCAACAAGAACATCCAGCCAAGACCAAGTTTATCGATCAGTGAGACCTGCAAAACTTCAGAGCTAGGGGAATACAGCACATATCTTATCAATACCTTTTTAAAAATTTTTTTAATTTTTCATTGTTATATTCTATCCCTTCATTATATTTAACCATATTTTTTGTATACATATAAGTTTTTCTTTCTTTAAAATTTGGGATACAGTTTCTTCTAACAGATCAAAATATACCCTAAATCTAGTGAATGACTTTGTTCTAGTCTCCAGCCTGATTACACTCTCTCCATTTTTTTTCAACCAAATTCATATCAATTCTTTTTAAAACCTTTTTTAATTTTCGTCTTTACAGTCATATTTCATCCCTCCATCATGTTACCCTTTTTTTTGTAAATATATAAGTTTTTCTTTCTTTAAAATTTTGGGAGGCAGTTTCTTCTAACAGACCAAAATACACCCAAAGTCAAGTGTGTGGCTCTGTTCTATTAACCTGTCTAATATATATATATATTTTCCCCATTTTTCTCCACCCAACTGCACATCTCTTCTGACCTGCTCTCAGCTAGGGGTTACATAGGCTGTCGTTGAAAATAGAAGGAGAAATAAAAAGCTTCCAGGACAAACAAAAACTAAAAGAATTTGCAAACACCAAACTGTCCCTGCAGGAAGTATTGAAAGGGGTCCTCTAAGTGAAGAGAAAGCCTAAAACTAAAATATCAGAAAAGAACAGAGACAATATAGAGTAACAGTCACCTTACAGGTAATACAATGGCACTAAATTCATATCTTTCAATAGTTAACCTGAATGTAAATGGGCTAAATGCCCAATCAGAAGATACAGGGTATCAGAATGGATTAAAAAGAAAGACCCAATGATATGCTTTGTGCAAGAAACTCATTTTAGACCCAAAGACACCTCCAGATTTAAAGCAAGGGGGTAGAAAACAATTTACCATGCTAATGGACAACAAAAGAAAGCTGGGGTGGCAATCCTTATTTCAGATACATTAAATTTTAAGCCAAAGACTATAATAAGGATGAAGAAGGACACTATATCATACTTAAAGTGTCTGTCCAACAAGAAGATCTAACCATTTAAAATATCTATGCCCCTAACATGGGATCAGCCAACTATATAAACCAATTAATAACAAAATCAAAGAAACACATCAACAATAATACAATAATAGTTGGGGACTTTAACAACCCCCTCACTAAAATGGACAGATCATTGAAGAAAAATATCAACAAGGAAATAAAGGCCTTAAATGACACACTGGACCAGATGGTCATCACAGATATATTCAGAACATTCCATTCCAAAGCAACAGAATACACATTCTTCTCTAGTGCATATGGAATATTCTCCAGAAACAGATCACATCCTGGGTCACAAATCAGTTCTCAACTGGTACCAAAAGATTGGGATCATTCCCTGCATATTTCCAGACCACAATGCTCTGAAGCTAGAACTCAATCACAAGTGGGAAGTTGGAAAGAACTCAAATACATGGAGGCTGAAGAGCACCCTACTACAGAATGAATGGGTCAACCAGGAAATTAAAGAAGAATTGAAAAAAAAATTCATGGAAACAAATGAGAACAAAAACACAACAGTTCAAAATCTTTAGGATAGAGCAAAGATTGTCCTGAGAGAAAAGTATATAGCAATACAAGCCTTTCTCAAGAAACAAGAAGGGTCTCAAGTACACAACCTAACCTTACACCGATAGGAGCTGGAGAAAGATAAAGCCTAAACCCAGTAGGAGAAGAGAAATAATAAAGACCAGAACAGAAATCAATGAAACAGAAACCAAAATAACAGTAGAACGGATAAATGAAACTAGGAGCTGGTTCTTTGAAAGAATTAATAAGATTGATAAACCCCTGGCCAGACTTATCCAAAAGAAAAGAGAAAGGACCCAAATTAATAAAATCATGAATGAAAGAGGAGAGATCACAACCAACTCATAAGAAATACAAACAACTGGGGACACCTGGGTGGCTCAGTTAGTTCAGCATTTGCCTTCAGCTCAGGTCATGATCCCGGAGTCCTGAGATTGAGCCCCGCATCAGGCTCCTTGCTCAGTGGAGCCTGCTTTTCCCTCTGCCTGCTGCTCCCCCTGCTTGTGCACGCTCTCTTTCTCTCTTTGTCTGACAAATAAATAAATAAAATATTTTTAAAAAAGAAATACAAACAATTATAAGAACATATTATGAACAACTACATGCCAGCAAATTGGACAATCTGGAAGAAATGGATGAATTCCTAGAGATGTATAAATTACCAAAACTGAACCAGAAAGAAATAGAAAACCTGAATAGACCCATAACCAGTAAGGAGATTGAAATAGTCATCAAAAATCTCCCAATGAACAAGAGTCCAGGGACAGATGGCTTCCTAGGGGAATTCTACCAAACATTTAAAGAAGAATTAATATCTATTCTCCTGAAGCTGTTCCAAAAAAAGAAATAAAAGGAAATCTTCCAAACTCATTTTATGAGGCCAGTATCACCTTGATCCCAAAATGAAACAAAGACCCCATCTAAAAGGAGAATTATAGACCAATATCCCTGATGAACATGGATGGAAAAATTCTCACCAGTATATTAGCCAAAAGGATCCAACAGTACATTAAGAGGATTATTCACTACAACCAAGTGGGATTTATTTCTGGTCTGCAAGGTTGGTTCAAAATCTGCAAATCAATCAATGAGATACAATACATTAATGAAAGAAAGAACAAGAACAATATGACACTCTCAGTAGATGCTGAAAAAGCATTTGACAAAGTACAGCATCCTTTCTTGATCAAAACTCTTCACAGTGTAGGGACAGAGGGCACATACCTCAATATCATCAAAGCCATCTATGAAAACCCCACAGCAAATATCATCCTCAATGGGAAAAACCTGAGAGCTTTTCCCCTAAGGTCAGGAACATTGCAGGGCTGTCCATTATCACCACTGCTAGTCAACATAATACTAGAAGTCCTCGTGTCAACAGACAACAAAAAGAAATAAAAGGAATCTGAATCAGCAAAGAAGTCAAACTCTCACTCTTTGCAAATGATATGATACTTTATGTGGAAAACCCAAAAGACTCTACTCCAAAATGGCTAGAACTCATACAGGAATTCAGTAGAGTGTCAGGATATAAAATCAATGCACAGATCAGTTGCATTTCTATACACCAACAGCAAGAGAGAAGAAAGAGAAATTGAGGAGTTGATCCCATTTACAACTGCACCCACAACCATAAGATACCTAGGAATAAACCTAACCAAAGAGGCAAAAGATCTGTACTCAGAAAAGTATAAAGTACTAATTAAAGAAATTGAGGAAAAACAAAGAAATTTAAAAATGTTCCATGCTCATGGATTGGAAGAACAAATATTGTGAAAATGTCTATGCTACCTAGAGAAATCTACACATTTAAGGCAAGCTTTATCAAAATGCCATCAACTTTTTTTCAAAGAAATGTATCAAATAATACAAAAATTATATGGAACCAGAAAAGACCCTGAATAGCCAAGGGAATATTGAAAAAGAAAACCAAAGATGGTGGCATCAGAATTCCTACCTTCAAGCTCTATTACAAAGCTGTAATCATCAAGACAGTATGGTACTGGCACAAAAACAGACACATATATCAATGGAACAGAATAGAAATAGACCCTCAACTCTATGGTCAACTCATCTTGGATAAAACAGGAAAGAATGTCCAATGGAAAAAAGACAGTCTCTTCAATAAGTGGTGTTGGGAAAATTGGACAGCCACAATCAGAAGAATGAAACTGGACCATTCCCTTACACCACACAGAAATACAGACTCAAAATGGATGAAGGACCTCAATGTGAGACAGGAATCCTTCAAAATCCTTGAGAAGAACACAGGCAGCAACCTCTTCAACCTCAGCCACAGCAACTTCTTTCTAGAAACATCGCCAAAGGCAAGGGCAGCAAAAGTAAAAATGAACTCTGGGAACCTTGTCAAGATCAAAAGCTTTTGTGCAGGAAAGGAAACAGCCAAAAAATCCAAAAGACAACTGACAGAATGGGAGAAGATATTTGCAAATGACATATCAGATAAAAGACTAGTATCCAAAATCTGTAAAGACCTTATCAAACTCAACACCCAAAGAACAAATAATCCAATCAAGAAATGAGCAGAAGACATGGACAGACATTTCTGCAGAGAAGACATCCAAATTGCCAACAGACACATGAAAAAGTGCTCAACATCATTCGGCATCAGGGAAATACAAATCAAAACCACAATGAGATACCACCTGACACCAGCCAGTCAGAATGGCCAAAATTAGCCAGTCAGGAAATGACCGGTGTTGGCGAGGATGTGGAGAAAGGGAACCCTCCTAGAGTTTTGGTGGGAATGCAAGCTGGTGCAGTCACTCTGGAAAACAACATGGAGGTTCCTCAAAAAGTTGAAAATAAAGCTACCCTACAACCCAGCAATTGCACTACTGGATATTTACCCTAAAGATACAAATGTAGTGATCCAAAGGGGCATGTGCACCTGAAAGTTTATAGCAGCAATGTCTACAATAGCCAAACTATGGATAGAACCTAGATATCCATCAATAGATGAAGGGATAAAGATGTTATATATATATATATATATATATATATATATATATATATATATATATATATATATATATATATATTTGTGTGTGTATTTCACACACAATGGAATACTATGCAGCCATCAAAAGAAATGAAATCTTGCCATTTGCAATGACATGAATGGAACTAGAGGGTATTATGCTGAGTGAAATAAGTCAGAGAAAGACAATTGTCATATGATCTCCTTGATATGAGGAATTTGAGAGGAAGGGCAGGGGGGTTGGGGGGTAGGGAAGGAGAAAATGAAAGGAGATGGGATCAGGAAGGAAACAAACCATAAGAGATTCTTAATCTCACAAAACAAACTGAGTGTTGCTGCAGGGAGGGGGAGTGTGGAGAGGGTGGATGGGTTATGGACTTATGGGAAGGGTGTGTGATATGGTGAATGCTGTGAAATGAGTAAGCCTGATGATTCACAGACCTGCACCCCTGGGGCAAATAATACATTATATGTTCATAAAAATAATAAAAAAAAAACTAAAAAAAGAAAAAGGAAAGAAACCTGGGATTCAACCTGCATGGAAATAGTTAAATCCTATTCCCCATGTTTGAATGCCCATTGCTATTCACTGTCAGTTAATCACCGGAAAATTTTCATCTTGGGATCTCTATTTCATAGATATATAATCCTTTTACAATGATGAATGACTGAATGTCAGTAAATAAATGTCATTCCAGGAATATTGTTCTACTGGCCATGTTTTCATTTTAAGAGCCATTTTATATCTAGAAACCAATTTGAATGACTGTATTGCTTTTCTGATGGTTTATAATATAATTGTAGAGAAACCATTTGGTTCAGAACTAGGCAACTTACATTGCTTGGGTATACAATTTTATATCAGGGGCCAAATAGGCTGACAGAGAGAACAGAAACCTGTTAGTTAAAGAATAAATTCAATCATTATCCTCAAGGATGTTGCAATATAGTAGACAGAATGTGATATTAAAAATGCATATATAAAATATAGGGACAGATTTAAACATGTAAGCCAGGATCATTTTTTTTCACATAGAATATTTTTTATTATGTTCAGTTAGCCAACATACAGTACATCATTAGTTTTTGATGTAGTGTTCAAAGAGTCATTGGTTGTGTATAACACCCAGTGCACCTAGGGTCATTTTAAAGTCTAGTTTATAACTTTACCTAGGGGAATCCTGGGTTCTTGAGGTACAACATAGAAGCACAATTTGTATGAGGTTTCCTAAGCAGTAAAGACATAAGGGGGTTTTGTTAGCTACCCCCCAACCCACACCCAGAATATACTTAGATCAAGGAACTCTTCAGGAGTCAGTAAAATGCCATGTTGCAGTTCCTATAAAGAAATTTAGATACGTCTAAAGAATGTGCTCTACTTACAATGCCCAGGCATTAGCTGCTCCAGGACACCTCTGGTTTCTTCCTGAGTAGGACTACTGCTGAAAGCTTTTTCAACTTTAAACTGTGCATTCTTTAATTTCTTCAAATGAAGATACTACAGAAAAGAAAGTGAGATTCAAATCTGGAGATTTTCTTTAAAGACTAGTAACGAGACATTGACAACATTGCCTAGAGGCAATGGTCTGGAGTGCATCCACAGGTAGTCATCCCAGAAGAAACAGCAAAGGGATAAGTATGTGGGACTCATAAAAGGTGTGAAAGAGGTATGCCCAGAATTCTACCAAACATTTAAAGAAGAGTTAATAGCTATCCTTTGCAAACAATTACAGAAATTCAAAAGGAAGGGAAACTTCCAAATTCATTGTATGAGGATAGCATTATCCTGATTCCAAAACCAGATGACACACCACACAAAAAAGAGAACTACAGGCCAATAGGTGCAGACATCCTCAATAAAATACTAGCAAACCAAATCCAACAATATGCTAAAAAAAGCATCCACCACAGTCAAGTAGGATTTATTACTCTGTTGCAAGGGTGAGTCAATATTTGCAAATCAATCAACATGATACACCATATTAATAGAAAAAGAAACATATGATCATTTCAATAGATGCAAAGAAAGCATTTCACAATGTACAACATCCATTCATGATAAAAACCCTCCACAAAGTAGGGATAGAAGGAACATACCTCAACATCATAAAGGACATCTATGAAAAACCCACAGCAAAGATTATCCTCAAAAGGGAAAAAACAAGAGGTTATCCTCTTAGATCTGCATGGAATAAGATAGGGATGTCCACTTTCACCACTCTTATTTAAGGTAGTACTAGAAGTCCTAAACCCCTCAATCAGACAACAAAAAGAAATAAAAGGTATCAGTAAAGAAGTCAAACTTTCACTATTTGCAGATGACATGATACTCCATAATAGATAACTCAAAAGACTCCACCAAAAAATTGCTAGAACTGATACATGAACTGCAGGACACAAAATCAATATACAGAAATCTTTTGCATTTCTATACAATAGAAATAATAGTGAAACAGCAGGAAGAGAAATCAAGGAATTAATCCCATTTACAATTATAGCAAAAACCATAAGGTACCTAGGAATAAACCTAACCAAAGAGGCATAAGATTGGTACTCTGAAAACTATAAAACCTTGATGAAAGAAATTGAAGATGACACGAAGAAATTGGAAACCATCCCATGCTCATGGATTGGAAGAATTGCTACTGCAAAAATGCCTATAACACAAAAGGAATCTACACATTTATTGCAATCCTTATCAAAATACCAACAGCAATTTTCACAGAGGTAGAACAAACAATCCTAAAATTTGTATGGAACCACAAAGACCCCGAATAGCCAAAGTAATCTTGAAAAAGAAAGGCAAAACCAGAGGCGCCAATATTTCAGACTTCAAGTTGTCCTATTACAAAGCTGTAGTGATCAAGACAGTATGGTACTGGCACATTAACAGACACATAGACCAATGAACAGAGTAGAAAACCCAGAAATGAACCCACAACTATATGGTCAATTAATATTTAACAAAGCAGGAAAGAATAACCAATGGACAAAAACAGTGTCTTCAACAATCGGTGCTAGGAAAACTGGAGAGCAACATGCAAAGAATGAAATTGGACCATTTACTTATGCCTTACACAAAAGTATACTCAAAAGGGGAAGGACCTATGTGTAAGACCAGAAACCCTAAAAATCCTAGAAGAGAGCAGAAGCAGTAATTTTTCTGACATTGGCCATGGCAACACCTTTCTAGTTATGTCTCCTGAGGTAAGAGAAACAAAAGCAAAAGTAAATTATTGGGATTACATCAAAATAAAAGACCTGCTGTCTTTTATTCCTTCACTGCCTGCACAGTGAAGGAAACAATGAAGAAAACTAAAAGACAACATGATGAATGGGAGAAGATATTTGTAAATGATATATCCAATCATGGATTTATATCAAAAAATATAAATACCCTATACAACTCAGCACCCAAAAACAAATAACCCAATTAAAAATGGGCAGAAGACATTTCTCCAAAGAAGACATAAGATGGCTAACAGAAATTGCTTCTTGGTCTTTCGGGTAAGATAAAGTGCAGGTGGCCAATAGACACATGAAAAGATGCTCAACATCATTCATCATCAAGGGAGTCCAAATCAAAACTACAATGATATATCACCTCACAACTGTCAGAATGGCTAAAATCAACAAAACAAGAAACAAACGTGTTGGCAAGATGAGGTTGATTGCTAAATGGAGATACCATAGGTTATGTAGTGCTAAAATATATTAATATTCTGGCCTAACTCCAGAGGAGAGATCCCACTGAACAAACACCTTAGGCATTCATCTGAGAAGCCCACACCTCAGGAAAAAGGACCATATTCTACAGAAAAGAACGAAAAGTTAATGACCCACTCTAACAGAATAAAATTAAGCCAAACAGGACCTAAAGTATCCACCAGTAATTAAAGAGGTTTTCAAAACAAAACTCGACATTCTTTAAAAGAAGAAGAAATAATACAGACTCCACAACTTACCATTTATGATATCCAGCATACAAAATAAAATGATCCCAGGCATGCAAAAGGGCAGGAAAATGTGCCCTGGAGTCAAGAATAGTAGTCAATAGAAATACAAGAGAGGGTATGGCTGTTGGAATTAGCAGACAAGGATTTTAAAGTGGGTGTTATAAATATGTTTTTAAAACCTAAAGGAAAATTATGGTCATAATGAGTGAATAGATGGGAAATTTCAGCAGATAAATAGAAATTATAAATATAAACTAATTATTTTATAACTGAAAAGTACAATATCCAACATAAGAAAATCACTGGATGAGATTAACAGCAAAATGGAGGTTGCAGAAGAAAAGTCTGTTGAAGCTGGATCAACAAAATTTCTCATCTGAAAGAAAGATGGGGGGAAGACTAAAATAACTAAGTTTCAGTGATATGTGGAATAATATCAAATTGTCTAACATGGTTGAAACCGGAGACAGAAAGAGAAAGAAAATGATATTTAAAGAAAGCATGGCTAAAATTTCCCCAAATTTGTTTTAAAAACAATCACTCTTCTGATCTTAGATATCTGAATTCCAAATGGAATAAATACAAAGAAAACTATATTTATGCACATCATTGTCAAACTGCTGCCTTCTCATTAGAAGCAATGGAGGTTATAATTCAATGAAATGGTATCTTTAAAGTGATGAAAAAAAACACACAAAACAGAATTAAACATCTACAGAAAACATCCTTCAAAATGCAGAGCAAAATGAAGACATTTTCAGATAAGAAAAAGTTTGGAGAACTTGTTGCTAGTAGACCTGCCCTAAAAGGAATTCTAAAGGAAGTTCTTTAAACTGGAGAGAAAGGACATTAGACAGAAACTCAAATTTAGGAGGAGTTACCAAAAATGACAAACAGGTAAGTATAAATGTCCTTGTATTTTTCTACTCTGAATTTCTTAGAAAGACAACTGACTATTTAAAGTAAAAACAATACCCTATATTATGGGTTTTATTATATTTATATAAATGTCAAATACATGATAATATCATATAGGTGGGGAAGACAGAATTTTGCTGTTGAAATGTTCTCACATTTTATATTAAGAGTTACAATGTTATTTTGATTATATTATGATAAGTTAAAATGCATATTATATTCCTAAATCAATAGTTCACATCTGGGGATGATTTTGCCTCTCAGGGGACATTGGACAATGTATGGAGACACATTCATTTTCAAAACTGGAAGATGTTACTGGCGTATAGTAAGTACCAGCTAGAGATGCTGCTAAACATCCTACAATGCACAGGACAGCCCCCACAACAGATAATGATTTGATCACAAATGTCAATAGTGCTGAGGTTGAGAAATAATGCTGTTTTTTTTAAAAAAAGACTTATTAATTCTAGAGAGGGAGCAGGAGTGGAGGGGGCAGAGGGAGAATCTCAGACTCTGTGCTGAGTGCAGAGCCCCATGTGGGGTTTGATCCTACCACCCAGAGGTGAAGACCTGAGCCGAAACCAAGTTGGATGTTCACCACCGAAATGCCCCAAGGAACCCTGCTCTAAAATAAGCACGAAAAAATGCAAAGAGGTATTATACAGGAATTAAAATGGAATAATAAAAAATATTTGTTAATCCAAAAGAAGTCAGGAAGGGAGGAATAGAGGAACAAAACATGAATAGGACAATTAGAAAACAAGTAGCAAGATGGTAGGCTTACACTAAATTTTATCAATAACTATAGTAAATGTAAATTAATTCAATACTTCAAATAGAAGGCAGAAAACTATAGACTATAAAAAAGCAAGATCCAACTATAAGCACTCTAAAGAAACACATTTTATATAAAGAAAATAAAAGAATGGAAAATGATAAATCACACAGACAGTAAGCAACAGAAAGCTGATGTAGCTATATTAATTTATTACAGAATAAACTTCAAAACATGGTACATTAAACAAAAATAAAGAAGATTATTTCAAAATGATAAGGTCAATTCACCAGAAGGACATACATAAGAAACTTAAATAACATTTTTAAAAATGCATAAACTCAGAACTGACAAAATAAAGAGGCAAAGAGACAAATTCACAATCAAGGTGGAGAATTTAAGACTCCCTTTTCAGGAATTAATAGACCAAGTAGACAAAAAACAAAACAAAACAAAACAAAAAAACCCTAGTAGAGATATAATAGATTTGAACAAGATGATTGATGAACTTGACCTAATTAATATTTCTAGAATATTTTATTCCAAAAGTACAGAATACACATTCTTTTTTTTTATTTCTTTTTAAATTTTTTTTAATAAACATATAATGTATTTTTAGCCCCAGGGGTACAGGTCTGTGAATCGCCAGGTTTACACACTTCACAGCACTCACCACAGCACTCACCCCCCGCCAATGTTCATAACCCCACCACCCTCTCCCGACCCCCCTCAGAATACATATTCTTTTCACATGTCTGTGAAATAGTCACCAAGATAGACCATATGCCAGGTCATAACAATGGTCTTAATTTATTTCAAAAGGCCAAAATCCTACTTGGTATATTCTCTGATTATAATAGAAGAAAATTAGAAATCAATAACAATATGACATCTGGAAAGTCCTTAAATATTAGGGAATTAAACAACACATTTTATATAAAATGTGGGTCAAAAAAGAAATTCTAAGGGAGATTAGAAATTATTTAGAACCGAGTGAAAGTATACCAAATTTTGTGGCATACTATGAAAACAGTATTCAGTGGAAAGTTCACTGTTTTAAATGCTTATATTTAAAATGAGAAAAGTTTAAAACCAAATTAATTTTCCTCCCTAAAAAAGATAAAATAAGAAGAATAAATTAAAAAAAATAAATAAAAGGAAGGAAATCATAAGGATGAGGGAAAAAAAATCAATAAAACAGTAAGCGGATAAACAACAGAAAATCAACGAAGCCAAAAGTTGATTCTTTGAATAAATAAAATTGGAAAACTCTGGAGGATGATCAAGAAAAAGTAAAGCACAAATTCTTAATACCATGAATTAAAAAAAGGATGTCACTAAAAATATTATAGATGTTAAGAGGATACTATGGCAGTGTTATGTACAAATTCATCCCAATAAGCTCAATATTTTTGATAAAATGGACAAATTCATCAAAAGAAAATTACAAAAGAAAATTAACAAGAGATAGAAAATATGAATTTACTGTATCTATTAAAAATGAAATTGCTAATACAAATTCTTTACACAAAAACCTCCAAAACCATCTTGCTTTACCTATGAATTATATCAAACACTTAAGGATGAAATATTACCCATGCTTTGTAAATTATTTCAGAAAATAGGAGAAGGGTTAGCACCTCTCAACTTGGTTTTATGAGACCAGCAAAATCACAATATCAAAAATTGACAAAGACTAAAAGAAACTTATAGATTGATGTGTGTTATGAACTCAGATGCAAAATTCCTTAACAAAACAATAGTAGTAGTAGATTGAATAGTAGTAGTAGATTGAAGCCAAGAACATATAAAAGTAGTAGTAGATTATACATAATCTATAGTATATTGTGTATATATATATATATATACATATATTACTGCATATATAAAAATATATAAAAGGACAATACACCATAACCAAATAGGATTTCTCTAAAGAATATAAAGCTAGTTAAATGTTAAGATCAATCAATGTAATTAACCATTGACAGAATAAAGGAGAAAAACTATAATATTATCTTGATAGATGAAGAAAAGCATTTAACAAAACCTGTACATCTATTTATGATAGAAACTCAGAGAACTAGGAATAAAATGAGCTTCCTCAACTTGAGTAAAGGCATCTACAAAAAAGCATATAGCTAGAATCATCCCTAGTGATGAAATGTTAAACGTGTTCCCCTGAGTTTGGGAACAAATTGAAGAAGTTCTTTTACCATCTCTAGTCAACAACATACTAAAGATCCTGCCTAATGTGATAAGGCAATAAAACAAGGTATACAAATTGGAAAGAAAAAGTAAAACTATTTTATTTTTATAGTCAATGTGATTTTTACTTTGAAAATCTTAAGGAGTCTAAAGACAACCAATAGAACTAATTAGTGAATTTATCAAGGGCCCAGGATACAAGGCCAATATAAAAATCCAACTTGATTTTTTTTAAGTATTTGCAGCAAGTAATTGAATAATGAAATTTGAAAATTCCATTTGTAATAATGTCAAAAACATAAATACATCTTAGTACATTTAACAAATACTAGATAAACTTCTACACTGAAAACTATAAAATATTGCTGGAAGAAATTATAAAAGGCCTAAATAAGTGGGACAATTATGCCATGGTAAATAGATTGTAAAATTCAATATTAAGATGTTGATTATCTTCAATTTCATCTATAGATTTGGTACAACCCTAATCACAACTGTAGCAGGTTTTTAAAAATAGAATTTGACAAACTGATCTAAAACTTATACTAAAACTCAAGGGACGTAGAATAGTCAAAATGAGATCAACCATGAGAGACTATGGACTCTGAACAACAATCTGAGGGTTTTGAAGGGGCAGGGGATGGAAGGTTGCGGGAGCCTGGTGGTGGGTATTATGGAGGGTAAGTATTGCATGGAGCGCTGGGTGTGGTGCATAAACAATGAATTCTGGTACACTGAAAAGAAATTAAATTTAAAAAAAATGACCTTGGAAAAGACACAAAAGCTGGGCCACTTGCACCGCATAACTTCAAGAATTACTATAAAGCTACATTAATCAATATGATATCATATTGGCATAAAAGCAGACGAATGGAGGAGAATAACAAATGCAAAAGTAGATCCAGGTTTGTAAGGTCAACTGATTTTTAATATAGGCGCTAAAGCAATTCAATAGGGAAAGGAAATTCCTTTAAACATATGACTCCTGACCAAGTGGATATTCATATGGAAAATAATGAATATTGAGAACATATGCAAACATAAACACACGTTGTATAATAGGTGTGAATGCAATAGCTAAAACTATAAAACTTCTAGAAGAAAGCTACTAGAGACTTTGTGTTATCTAGGCATAGGTAAAGATTTCTTAAATAGGGCACAGAAATCATTAAACATAAAATAAAAACTGATAAATTGACTTCATAAAAATTTAAAACTTCTGTTTATTAAAGTAGACAATAGAGAAAATTTAAGGCAAGCCAGAGACTGGCGGAAAGTATTCACAACACAGTTGCCTGACAAAGGGCTTGTAGTAAAGATATTAAAAAAATGATTTTAATGTAATAATATAAAGGTAATAAACTCAATTTAAATGATAAAAATACTTGAAAAGACACTTAGGAAAAGAAGACATAGTAATGCCCAATAAGCACATAGAAAAGTGCTCAAATTTATTAGTAATCCAGGAAGTAGAAAAGAAAACCACAGTGAGCTATTAAAACCAGTATTCAACTATTAGAATGGCTATAATTAAAAAGACCAGCAACACCAAATTTTATCAAGGATATGGAGCAACTCATATATTGCTGGAGACATGGAAGTGATAAAATCACTTTGGAGAACTGTTTAACCAACTTTTATTAGACAGGTAACTATACATCTATACAAGTGTACAACTATATATATATATATATATATATATATATATATATATATATATATAACTATACATGTGAACCAGCAACCCCACTCCTATATATTTACCCGAGAAAAATGAAAGCATAATTTCACAAAACGTTCATATATAAGAAGGCTAATTATTGTCTTTCTCTGACTGACTTAGCATAATATTCTTATATTCTCTAGTGCTTAGCATAATATTCTCTAGTTCCACCCATGTCATTGCAAATGGCAAGATTTCATTTTTTTGATGGCTGAGTAATATGATCTTACTGATATGTGGAATTTAAGAAACAAGGAAGGGCATTATAGGGGAAGAGAGGAAAAAATGAAACAGGATGATACCAGAAAGAGAGACAAACCATAAGAGACTCTTTTTTATTATTATTATGTTCAATTAGCCATCATATAGTACATCATTAGTTTTTGATGTAGTGTTCATCGATTCATTAGTTGCATATAACACCAGTGCTCATCACAACATGTGCCCTCCTTAATAACCATCACCCAACTACACCATCCTGACACCCTTCCCCTCTGTAACCCTCGGTTTGGTTCCTGGAGTCAAGAGTCTCTCATGGATTATCTCCATCTCTGATTTCTTCCCATTCAGTTTTCCTCCCTTCCTCTGTGGTCTTCCACATGATTCCTTATGTTCCACATATGAGTGAAACCATATAATAATTATCTTTCTCTACTTGCCTTATTTCACTTAGCACAATCCCCTCCAGTTGATGAAACACAATCCATGTCGATGAAAGTGTTGGGTATTCATGCTTTCTGATGGCTGAGTAATATTCCATTGTATATATGAACCATATCTTCTTTATCCATTCAACTGTTGAAAGGCACCTTGGCTCCTTCCACAGTTTGGCTATCCTGGACATTGCTGCTATGAACACTGGGGTGCATGTGCTCCTTCTTTTCACTACATCTATATCTTTGGGGTAAATACCTAGTAGTGCAATTGCTGGGTTGTAGGGTAGCTCTATTTTTAACATCTTAAGGAATCTCCATACTGTTTTCCAGAGTGGTTGCACCAGCTTGCATTTCCACCAACAGTGTAAGAAGGTTCCCCTTTCTCCACATCCTCGCCAACACTGGTTGTTTCCTGTCATGTTAATTTTTTGCCATTTTAACTGGTGTAAAGTGGCATCTCATTGTGGTTTTGATTTGTATTTACCTGATGACTAATGATGTTGAACATTTTTTCATATGTCTATTAGCCATTTGTATGTCTTCTTTGGATTTTAGGAAACAAACTGAGGGTTACTGGAGGGGATGAGGGAGGGGGTTGGGGTAACTGGGTGATGGACATTGGGGAGGGTATTTGTTATAATAAGCACTGGGTATTACATAAGACTGATGAATCACAGATCTGTACCCCTGAAAAAAATAATGCATTATATGTTAATTAGTGGATTTTAGGGTAGGAGAAGATTTAATGAAACAAGATGGATTTTAAATTAAAAAAATAAAATAAATTTAAAAAATAAATTCCAGATGGATTAAAAGCCTAAATGTAAAAAGCTAAACAATAAAACTCATATAAGAGAATATCTTTTATACTATCAAAGTAGAAAAGGAAATAAGACTCACACACAAAAATCTAAACCTTAAAGGAAAGGACTGATAAATTAAAATAGAAGTCACTAAAAACCAAGTCAAAAGACTTACCACAACATATTGGAAGAAGGCATTTCCAACACATAAAATAAGCAAAGGATTAGAGATGCAGAAATTAGAATTTCTACAAATCAGTAAGGGCAAAAAATCAATAGAAAAATGGGCAAATGATATGAACAGATAATTCAGAGAAAAGAAAATCAAAAGAGTCATTAAACATACTGAAGGATGTTCAAGGTCATGAGTAATCAATGATACCCATCACACTGGCAAAAATTAAAAGGTCTAAAAATGTTAGGAATCAGCAAAAATGTGGAAAAACAGCAAATACCAAACACGGATGATGAGAATAGAAACAAACAGGAGGACACCTTGGCAATAATGGTAGAATAAGCTACTCTATTGTCTAAGAACTCCACCTCCAGGTAATTACTTAGAGAAACCTCACATGGGCACACAAGATTAGTGCAAAGGCCTTGTTTATAAAAGATTAGAAAGAATATAAATGTCTATCAATAGGGAAATAAACTGTGGCATATTCATTCAATTGATATTATAGGACTATTAAAATGAATGAATTAGATCTACATGTATAAAATTGATAAATTAAAAAATTTTAATGAAGAAAAAGAACATTTATAGTTGCTTTATCACTATGACCCTGAAACAGAAAGAACTTTAAATTGAATGGAATACCCCTCAGCAATAAAAAAAAGTGAACAACTGATACGTGAAACAGTATGAATGAGCCTCAAAACCATTATGTTGTGTGAAAAAATAACACATTCTTCATGTTGAGAACAGACAACATTAATCAATATGATAAAAATTGTAATAGTGATTTTCTATGGGAATGTGGAAACTGAAAAGGGCATGAGGGAATTTTCTAGAGTGATGGAAATGTTCTGTATTTTGATTGAGGTGTTGGTTACGGGTATGTGTACATTTGTCAAAAGTAATCAAGTTGTACCCTTTATATCTGTACATTTCACTGTATGTAAATTTTACACAAATTTAAAAAAATCTCTAAGGGAAAATTATTTTGGAGTCACATAATGATCAATCCTGAAAGCCAGGTTAATGAGTTTGGATTTAGTCTTGCATGTAACAAGGCTTCAACAGAGGTTTTTTTTTAAAGAAGTATTTTATTTATTTATGAGAGAGGGAGGGAGAACAAGCACATTCAAGAGAGTGAGCACCAGCAGTAGGAGAGGCAGAGGGAGAGGTAGAATACATGGGGCCTGTGGGGCTCAATTCCAGGACCCCAGGATCATGACCTGAGCTGAAGTCAGACACTTAACGAACTGAGACACCCAGGTGCCCCTCCATAGAGACTTTTAACCAGGAACTGAATATATTTATTTTTAAAGGAACACATTTCTGACAAAACTGTAAAAGACAGATTGGAAAGGGGAGTAGCTGGAGGTTATTACAAATCCAGGCAGTAAATGATGAGGCATGAAACTAGGGCAGTGGAAGTGGGGGTGAGGGAGTTAACAGATGGAGAAACATCAAAGAGTCAATATCAAGGGAAATGTTTGCTGGGGTTGGAAAGAGAGAAGGAGTTGGGGATAGTTGGTATTTATGAAGGTAGAGACCACAGGTATGTTTTTATTGGGGAGAGGGAATGAAGGGTTGGGGGGACAGGAAATAGGTTCAGTTATGAATTGAGGTCAAGCTACCTGCAGGACATCTATGTGGAGTTATCCAATCAGCACTTGGAAGTATGGATATGGATTACTTGAGAGTGACCAGGACAGGAATCAGGGCTAGGGAAGGAGATTAGGTGGGCTGAGAAAATAAGCAAAGTGACAGATAAGAGGCTCAAAGGCAGTCTTGCACCAGGGGTCTCAGACCTGATATCTTACACCAAGCTTGGGAGTCAGAGCAAATGCGTAAAACTTCTAACACCCAATTATGACCTGCTTACTTTCATAGAACCTTAAATGTCCTCATGTCTTAATCCTACAGAATTTCATCATACTGACAACACATAAGAGGGACAAAGGAGGGTAGGTTTGATGATAATTAACTGGTGCCAATTCTCAACACCCTGTCAGGAACCACCTTTACTTGAAGGAATGTAGTAGAGGTCACAATACAGGGCAATGCAAGTGGTGCAAATTTAATCCGCTTTGGGAGCTTGGAGCTGAGAGTTGCAGAATGCAAAGTGGTAGGTTGCATTCTGTGACTCTCCTATTTTAGTGAAATATTTTTAGTCATTTGAATATTAGGTGAAAATCCACATACAAATCTTCCTGCTTCTCCTTCTGTTGATGGTTGTGGCAGCAGGTGGTGGTGGTGAGTCCTTAAAATGACATTGATGATTGCAAATGGCGAATGTGTCCCTGAGCACCTCAAAGCTTCAGGTAGCCACCCTCCTCATGATTTTAGGTGGATGAAGCATCCAACAGACAGAATATACAGAATATCTAACTTTAACATAAAACCAGGGAAGAGGATCTAGTGAAGCTTAGAGAAAAGAGATAGGAGAAAAATGAGGAAGAAAAGCAGCCAAGGGCTAGGAAAGAGAATCAATAAAGTGTGCTCAACAATACAGAACACTGCCAAGAGGTCAGCAGGATGACTACTTGTAATTGGCAATTAGTTGAAAACTAGCTTGTCATCAGAGAAAATTTTTTAAATTATTATTGAAGTATAATTGACATATAATGTCATAATAATTTCAGGTATACAATATATATTGATATGACAAATCTGTACATTGTTCAGTGTTCACCATGGTAAGTGTGGTTAACATCTGTCATCTGTACATCTGTACATTATTACAACATTATTTTTTTTAAAGATTTATTTATTTGAGAGAAAGACAGAGAGTGAGCACACAAGCAGGGAAGGGGCAAAAGGAGAGGGAGAGAAGCAGACTCCCTACTGAGCAAGGAGCCTTATTATGGAGCTCCATCCCACGACCCTGAGATCATGACCTGAGCCAAAACCAAGAGTCTGATGCTCAACCCACTGAGTCACCCAGACATCCCAGGAATATTGCTGACTATATTTCCTGTGCTATAATTTTCATCTCCATGACTTATTTTATAACTGGAATGTTATACTTCTTCATCCCCTTTATTTATTTCACTGATCTCTCCACCCACCTCCCCAAATGAATTAAGGACTATCTCCCACAGGGTTATGAAAGTGAAATCTCAGGGAACTAAAGAGTAGAAAAACAAAGTGTAGGCACCAAATACATCTCTTATTTGGAAAAAGTTATGAAAAAAAAAAAGAATGTGTGTGAAGAGGTAGGGGGCAGTAGCTTGCAGAAGAATCAGAACTCAGGAACATTTATTTAGGCAATGAAAACCTAAGCATGCTTGATGGATAAGGGAAAGGGTCAAGTGGAAAAAGAGGCAGAAACCGAAGAAAGGATAAATGACAAATAAAGTGAGTGAGGTAGGGAGCAGGAGAAAGAATCTGAGAGCCAACATACAGTCTTTCCCCAACAATCCAGGCATACCATGGATGAGGACAGGATGAAGCTCTCTTGGCAAGTTTCCCAACTTCCCTGCCTTCCTTTCTCTTTAGGCTACAGTTAAAACTACCTGTTGCTCAGTTATACCTGAGTGGTCCACTTATGTTCCCAAACTCAACATACTCAGAAGTCAACAATTCATTCTTTTCAAAACTTTTTTCTGTCATGCTTTTCATATTTCATCTAGCCACACCTTCCTCTCTGCACTGGTAAATAAGACCCTGCATCTGTATGTGGCTCACCAGGAGTATTCAAGGTTAATAAGAAGATACAGGACTTCAGTTAGATCGTAAGTAAACCTTAGCTCCTAGGGACCAGACCATCTGATGTATCTGCCTGGGCTCTAATGACTCCCAAGGAGCCCATTTCCAATAGTCTGGAGCCCAAATCCTCTCCTATGGAGCTTCACAATTAGATTGATTGATTGATTGATTGATTGATTTGACAGACAGAGATCACAAGTAGGCAGAGAGGCAGGCAGAGAGAGAGGAGGAAGCAGGCTCCCTGCTGAGCAGAGAGCCCAATGTAGGGCTCGATCCCAGGACCCTGGGATCATGACCTGCGCCGAAGGCGGAGGTTTTAACCCACTGAACCACCCAGGTGCCCCTGGAGCTTCATAATTAATGAAGACCTCAGCCTGACCCTCTTAAGAGGCTGGAATCCTTTCCCAGTAACTTGAGCTGTCATTATATGTCACATAATATACATGTATGACATGTATATATATATATATATAAATATATATATTTATATATATATGTATGACATGTATATTATTTATATATATTTATATATATTTATATATATACATATATGACATGTGTGTATATATATATGTGTATATGTATATATGTATATGTATATACATATATGTATATATATATTTTTTTTTTTTTCAGAGAGAGAGAGAGAGAACACAAGCAGGGGAGCTGCAGGCAGAGGTAGAAGAAGAAAGCAGTCTCCCTGCGGAGGAAGGAGTCCAATGCAGGACTTGATCCCAGGATCCTGGGATCACAACCCGAGCCAAAGGCAGATGCTTAACTGAGCCACTCAGGCATCCTGACTTGAGCTGTATTGAAAATACAATCCATCTGGATCTTGGCTGATGCTTGAAAGGCCTGAGTGCCCATCCAGTCCACCAGTGGAATGATTAACTTGGCAGAATTATGGAAAGCTAAATCCATGTATCTCTTATCTTTGTAACACTTGGTCACCTCCCAAATATAGGAAGTCTCGGGTCTTCTGACCATCCTCTGCCACATTCACATTTTCAGAATGCCCTGTGCCTTTTCACTCCCATTCCAAACTCTCACTGGTTGCCACTCTCCAAAAAATTTCCCCTGAACCCTGAAGAACTCCCTTTTCTATGGTTACAAACTTCCCATATTCTCATCCTCCTCTTGGAGATTTCCTCTGTCTTCTTGTTGAAACAGAGCCAGGCCTCTCCCTTCAAAGACTCAGCTTCACGTAAAGCCCTTTCAAGGGGGAATACTCTTTTTCCACACTTCAGTTCCCCTTGTCACTTTTAGGACATTGTTTTTCCATCTTCTTGGAGAAAAACACCCCATTGATGTTCATGCTAC
The DNA here is from genome assembly GCF_010015895.1 of Lontra canadensis. Lineage (NCBI taxonomy): Eukaryota > Metazoa > Chordata > Mammalia > Carnivora > Mustelidae > Lontra > Lontra canadensis. The sequence goes on from NW_022631110.1 coordinate 4,566,455, forward strand.
CAGCTCATTATGGAACACTGAAATTCAGCCTTGTTTCCAGTTATTCTGTATGCTATTTACTTTACATGGAAAATAACTTTTACACAAAAATTCTTTAGACATGTTCTGAATTCTAAAGGAATCTGCATCATCTTTTATAATGGCTAAGTAATTAAAGCTCGATCAGTATGGTCATAGTAAGCAGGTTAATTATCCAAAAATGATGAGTAAATTTAACCTTCAGTGATTATCAGTGTTAAATGCAACCTCCATAGATTACAGAAATTTAGTCACCATAGTTTACAATTTGAAGTCAACAAATCCTGCTTTCTGTGCTAACAAATGTAGTTTCTGATAATAAACATTGATAATCTCAAAGTTATAAGTCAACAGTTCTTAGAACTATTTTTAAAAATATATTTCTGTTAAAAAAATCTCTGATATTGTTAGTAATTAGAGCTAAACAGAAATTTGACCTCATGATAAGAATATATTGCATACATACAGATTTAACTCAAATTTTGTGCTAGCCGGTATATAACTCTCCCCCAAACTTCATTATTCCCTATCCAAATAAAAGCTAAGGGCTAAGCTAGAGCATTGTATACACAAATTACTTGTGTCCACAGATTTCTTAATGTTTTCCATTAAGAGGTTCTAAGGACTTAAATAATGAATCAAGTTAAAGCAATAATTATTCATTTTAATTTCCAGAGGTTAAACCACTCTTTCCCCTTTCTCCTTGCTGTCATCTATAAAGCCCCTGGTCCTCCCCTTAATCCATGAAGACACTAATACAAAGTATCACTGATCTCTTGTGTATCCAAACATCTGCCATTATCCTGAACACTACATCAGCCACAAACAGAGTGTTATGGGCTGAACTATGTCCACCCAAAACTCATACGTTAAAGTCCTAACCCCAGTACTCAAGAATGCGATTTATTAGAAAGTATGGACTTTAAAGAGGTATGTAAGGTTAAATGAGGGCATTAGGGTAAGCCTTAATCCAATATTACTGGTGCTTTTATAAGAAGAAGAGATTAGGACATAGACACACATAGAAAGAAAATCATGTGAAGATACAGGGAAAAGATAATTATCTACAAGCCAAGGAGAGAAGTCTCAGAAGCAGCCAACCTTCCTGACACCTTAATCTCAAACTTTTAGCCTACAAGATCATGAGAAAATATATTTCTGTGATTTAAGCCACACAATGTTTAGCATTTTGTTATGGCAGCACTAGCAAACTAATACACACAGTATTTACTATGTGCCAGGCATCGTTCTAAGTACTTTACCTCTATTAACTCATTTAATCCTCAAAGCATATATATATGAAATTGGCAGGTAAGGAAAGTGAGATACAGGGAAATAAAATAACTCGCCAATCCTACACAGTTTGAGCCAGAAGCCGATTGTCCAATTGAAATCAGGTTGTCCAATTCCAGTAAATAACTTTTAGACAATCATTCTTGGATCCTGCAAAGCACTGGATATGCCATTAACCTTTATTTAGATGTAGAAGCAAAATGGGTAGAGACTATTTAAGTAAGTTACCCACTGTATTCTGCTCTGTTGAGTGACATCAGTATTCATGTAGATATTTAACCCCTCAATTTCATCACCTTCAGTCCACGCCTGGCTACTATCTTATTACTCTTATCCTATCCAGGGCCAAAGAGCTTTAAAATGTCAGTAGAATGTCCCCATTTACTTCAGTCTAATTCTTTAATCCAGTGCAATATCGTTCCTATGCCTACCAGGTCTCTGAAGGAACCACTACTAAGGTTATTTGCAACCTCTTTTTGCTGAGTACAATGAAAAGCTTTCATTTTATTTGTTTCTGTAATTTTCAGTAGGTACCATATACACTTGAAACAATATTTTAAAAGTTCAAAAAATAAGTCTCTGTTTCCAACTGATGTTTTTCAGCTTAGTTCCCTTTTCAAGAAGCAACAGCTATTAGCTAGAGGGTTTTTTTGTTTGTTTCCTTTTAGAGACATTTTATGCAAAACTAAATAAAATAGTCTTTAAGGTTTTTTTTTTAAATCACAAATTGGAGCATATGAAAAACACTGTTCTGCTCTTCTGATATTTTCATATAATGACAGACATTAGAGATCTTTCTATATCATTACATAGAGAGATCACTCATTCTTTTGAACAACACCGTAGTATTCTATTAATTTTATAAGTATGTATCAAAATTTATTCAATTTATCCTCTATAGCACCTATTTTGTTTCAGTAGTCACAATTGATGCTGCAATAATTTCCTCAAACATATAGGTCAAGAATATGTTGCACTGGGGCACCTGGGTAGTTCCGTTGGTTAAGCATCCAACTCTTGATTTTGGCTCAGGTCACATCTCAGGGTTGTGGGATTGAGCCCACATGGGATTCTGTGCTTAACAGGGTATCTGTTTGAGATACTCCCTCTTCCTCTCCCCCCACGACATGTGCGAGCTCTCTCTCCCTCTCTTTCTCTCTCAAAATAATAAATAAATCTCTAAAAATTTTTTTTTCCATTCATAGTAGGACATAGGGTGAGACAAACAAGGTGCCTAGGGCACAAACTAAGGAGATGCTCATTCTCAGGTTCATGCAAATGGAGAATTGATACTTGCATGATTCTGAGTGCATGGAAAGACAATCATCACAGTTTGCACATCCTGGCAATTGTTCGCAATTTCCCCCCTTCTTTTTGTTGTCGTCAATATTTCCTTAAAACTGTTTTGTTGTTGTTGTTTGCTTTAAGCAATAAGCACTTTTGAGATTAAGGAGAAAATGAGAAATTTAGATTCCTAGGAACTGAGTGTTATGTAACACTAGGTGACTTACTGTTCTGTAGTAAAGGAGGAGGAGAATCTCAAAGCTTATTACAGGCTGTCAAGGGTGGGAATAGGTGAAGACGATAACACAATTCCTCTTCCCCTTTCCATTTGTGAGAAAAGAAATATATTATGATATGATGTGGCACATAAACTTGAAATAACTTAATTATTGAGTAGGGTTTGCTAAAGAGCTCAGAATATATATTGACTAATTACCATATTATGTCATGTGGTTTCATAATGTTGTTATGTTAAGCATATATTTCAAATAGTAGTTTCTCTGCATTGTTTCTCAACACTACAGGTTCTATGATTAATAGTAAAAGTTAAAATGGAAGAATAAAATAATTGTCCTAAAATCTCTTATGGGATTTTGAGAGTAGAGCTTACATTCTGTTTGGCTGTGATCAAGACAGTATCAGATTGAAAACCGTGGGGTTGAATGCAGATCATTAGTACAGTTTCTGGGAATTTGTCTTTATTTTATACGTTTGGACTCTAAAGGTTAGCATTTATGCTGCTTTTATATTTTCTTAGACACTAGAGTGACCAAAATTTGGATACATTTTCATAAGAAGTGATGTCCATCCAGGATAGCAAAATTCAAAGAGTCAGATTTTCAATGACTTTGATGACTGAATCGTCAGATTAGACCATATATTTCATGTATTTGTGCCTTTTATAAAAATATAATTTCTAAAATCCAAATAACAGGGCGCCTGGGTGGCTCAGTTGGTTGAAGACTGCCTTCAGCTCAGGTCATGATTCTGGAGTCTCAAGATCGAGTCCCACATCAGGCTCCCTGCTCAGCAGGGGGTCTGCTTCTCCCTCTGACCTTCCCCTTCTCATTCTTGTTCTCTCTCATTCTCTCTCTCTCTCTCAAAAAAACAATCTTAAAAAAATAATAATAATATTTACTCTTCCGCTGCAACATCTTCCTAGGAACATCGCCAAAGGCAAGGGAAGCAAGGGCAAAAATGAACTATTGGGATTTTATCAAGATCAAAAGCTTTTGCATAGCAAAGGAAACAGTTCACAAAACCAAAAGACAACTGACAGAATGGGAGAAGATATTTGCAAATGACATATCAGATAAAGGGCTAGTGTCCAAAATCTATAAAGAACTTAGCAAACTCAACACCCAAAGAACAAATAATCCAATCAAGAAATGGGCAGAAGACATGAACAGACATCTCTGCAAAGAAGACATCCAGATGGCCAACAGACACATGAAAAAGTGCTCCATATCACTTGGCATCAGAGAAATACAAATCAAAACCACAATGAGATACCACCTCACACCAGTTAGAATGGCTACAATTAACAAGTCAGGAAATGACAGATGTTGGCGAGGATGCGGAGAAAGGGGAACCCTCCTACACTGTTGGTGGGAATGCAAGCTGGTGCAACTACTCTGGAAAACAGCATGGAGGTTCCTCAAAATGTTGAAAATAGAACTACCCTATGACCCAGCAATTGCACTACTGAGTATTTACCCTAAAGATACAAACGTGGTGATCCGAAGGGGCACGTGCACCCGAATGTTTATAGCAGCAATGTCTACAATAGCCAAACTATGGAAAGAACCTAGATGTCCATCAACAAATGAATGGATAAAGAAGATGTGGTATATATACACAATGGAATACTATGCAGCCATCAAAAGAAATGAAATCTTGCCATTTGCGACGACATGGATGGAACTACAGGGTATCATGCTTAGCGAAATAAGTCAATTGGAGAAAGACAACTATCATATGATCTCCCTGATATGAGGGAGAGGAGATGCAACATGGGGGGTTAAGGAGGTAGGAGAAGAGTAAATGAAACAAGATGGGATTGGGAGGGAGACAAACCATAAGTGTCTCTTAATCTCACAAAAGGAGGTATGGGAGAGGGGGGTGGGGTTATGGACATTGGGGAGGGTATGTGCTATGGTGAGTGCTGTGAAGTGTGTAAACCTGGCGATTCACAGACCTGTACCCCTGGGGATAAAAATATATGTTTATAAAAAATAAAATTAAAAAAAAAAATGAGGAAAAAACCCCACAAAACCAAAATAATAAAAAGAAAGTCAAATTTCAAAAGAATAATAATAATAATAAATAAAATCCAAATAACAAGGGATTAATATTTAATAATTAATTACTATCATAAAGCATTTGTTAAAAATTTATACCTTGAAAACTTTTTGATATTTTTATCACTAATCATTAGCTACTAAAATCCATTGCTTAATTTTATCCTGATTCTCTCTCCAAGGCTGTAAAAAAGAATATAAGGCTAATATTTTCTCTGAGTCACATGGCTTCCAGGCCATATACATGCATATGATTCTGGGTTTTTTTTTAGGATTTCCAAGATGTTTGATTTGAAAAATTTTTGCAAGTGTATTTACTTCTTTTCAAAATTTTCTCAATTCTTCAAGTTGCTATTTTATAATTTGACTTATTATAAAAAATTTGTATCATTCTTTCTTATTTCATGTGTACACTATCTTCTCTTATTTCTCTAAGGATATTTATGACACCTTGCTGGACTTCTATTAGCATAGCATATGCTTTTTGGGGGTTGCACTTTTTAATCTCTTAGTTTTGGTCTATCTTCAATATTCTAGTTCTTTATTTTTTAAAATATTCTTTTACTTTTTAGTGTAAGATTTTGGCTTTTTAATTTTAAGGTCTTAAGCAATCTTGAACTGATTGTGGACAGGAGATCCAATTTTATTATTTTTCCATATGTGTATTAAACTGTCTTAGCACAATTTTTCAACTTTATTGATGTATAATTGACAGATAAAAATTATATATATATATATATTTAAGGTGAGTAACTTGATGTTCTTTTTTCTATATTCAAATTCTTTTCAGAATTGGGTAAGCTTTTATTGTCTACTCATCTTCAAGATAGGAGACTAAAAAGCCAACTGGAAAGAGGTGTGTTTCTAAAAATGATTTACTAGCTTGTTTCAGAACCATGTTGAAGAGAAGAGAGAGCAAAACTGGATGAAACATTTTTTTTAAATCATCAGAGTCACTATACAGCAAGGACATGCAGAGTTAATATCTCAGAGAAAAAAGAAGTCAAAATAGAAGTAGAATTTGTGGCAGTTTGGGGGCAAAAAATAGAGTTTAATACATGCAATGGAGTTATAGCCCCATAAATACTCTTGGTCTTAAATTCCAACCCTAAAGGACTACCTAAGAGTTAGGGTGAACCAGAAATAGACCTGCTCTCCCTAAGTCAGAAGTTCACTTAGGGTCAGCTGAATCTTTGATAGCATTAAAGATTAGAAATCTTTTTTAGACTGACTGCCAGAAGCAAGAATAAATACTCTTTGGAGAAATATAACATCATCAACAGCCTCAAATTATCTCTAAAATTTTCATAGACAATGGCTAGCATTCAATGAAAAATAACCAGTCATGCACACAATATAAACTGATCAAAGGACAATAGAAAAATAAACACCCAGGAAAATTTGAAGAAAGTATTTAACTAGGCATGGACACTCAAACAGCTGATTAATATTTTCAAGAATTTAAATAACAACATGAATTTAAACAGGGAAATGAAAAATATAAAGTATTTTCAAATGGGAATGCAAGAAATTGAAAATAAAATTTCAGAAATTAAGAACTCAATAAATGATTTAATAGCATATTAGACACAACTGAAAAGAGAGTAATAAACTGGAATAGATGAGAAGAAAATATCCAGACTGAAGCATGGAGAACAGAAAGATGAAAAATATGACAAGAGCATTAAAGATAAATGGAGAACAATGAAACAGTCTGGTTTTTTCATTAATTTCCTTTTCAATTAATAAAGATGATTGAAGTTCCAGAAGGAGAAGAGAAAGCAGATTGAGCTGAAACAATGTTTGAAAGACAATTTTTCAAAAACAGATAAAAAACATCAGGCTATATATTCAAAAAACTATAGAAATCCGAAGCAGGAAAAATTCAAAGAAATCATACTGAGGCATATATTAGTAAAACTGCTGAAAACCAAAATCCATGAAAGTGTAATGTTTGATGTGATTTAAAATACCATTAGAATTTCAAATGGTTTCACTTACTTGTGGAGCATAAGGAATAACATGGAAGACATTGGGAGATGGGGAGGAGAAGTGAGTTGGGGGAAATTTTTGGGGGGGGGGACAAACCAGGAGAGAGTGTGGACTCTGAGAAACAAACAGGGTTTTGGAGGGGGGCGGTGGGGAGTGGGGTGAGCCTGGTGATAGGTATTGTGGAGGGCACGTATTGCATGGAGCACTGGGTGTGGTGCACAAACAATGAATTTTGGAACACTGAAATAAAATTAAATTTAAAAATACCATTAGAATTAAAATATACAACAAACAACGTGAAAAGGGGGTTAATGAAGTAAGAGTACCATGGTCTTTTCATTTTCTGGGAAGTGGTACCACTTTTCATTAGACTTTAACAAGCCAAGGATATATGTTGTAATTTTAAGATAAATACCGCACAGTATGAGAATCATGCATTGCTAAAAAGCAATAAAGGGTGCCTGGGTGTCTCAGTCATTAGACGTCTGCCTTCAGCTCAGGTCATGAGGCCAGGGTCCTGGAATCGAACCCTACATTGGGCTCCCTGCTAATCAGGAAGCCTGCTTCTCCCTCTCCCACTCCTCCTGCTTGTGTTCTTGCTCTCGCTATCCCTCTCTCTGTCAAATAAATAAATAAAATATTAAAAAAAGAGAGAATAAAAACACTCAATATAAAAGAAAGTGAGAAAGAAAAAAAAACCATCAAAGATATGGGACATATAGGAAACAATAAGAAGGATTAGACACTTAGGCTCATATTGCCATCTTCTCTGGAAGCAGAGTCTTTTTTTTTTCTTTTTTTTTTCAGGGTCTGTTTTTGATGGAAATCTCTGATACAACTTTATTCTTTTCTTAAAAATTTTTTAAAAAATCTCACACTATCTCTAGAGCATTTGTATAGTTACATAGTTATTAGGTTATAGTTACTTTATATTTATTGTTATTTTTTTCTCTGAATATTCATCATACTTAGTTTCAAAAGAAATTACTGGAAAATAATCTTTATTTGAAAATTTTAAAAATTATTCTTATTTTTAAAGATTTTATTTATTTGAGAGAGAGAGCACAAATGGTGGGGAGGGGCATAGAGAGAGGGAGAAGCAGACTTCCCACTAAGCAGGAAATCCAATGTGGGATTGATTCCAGGATCCTGGGATCAAGACCTGAGCCGGGGTAGAGGCTTAACAGACTGAGCAACCAGGCACCCCTCTTTATTTTTTAACTATATCTATATTTTTTGAAAACTGATTTACTTTAAAAGGATTTTTTAGGATCCAACTGTTATCTGAAGCTGAAGGTATGCTTTTTGAGGTTTTCATGTAGGTGAACTACTCATACAATTATCCCTCATATACTGTGAATCAGGTTTATCTTTTATTCTGCATTCTGATATTTCCCTATTGGTATTCTATAAGCTCCAACAGAGTTTACAGAAATGGCATCTCTAATTGAATTTATATTTTTACTGGTAATCCTGTAAGAGAAGTGTTTAAAATAGCTCTTTAAGATTTGGAAAAAAAATCCTCATGGTTGTAAATATTCTAAGGAAAGCAAATGTGCCCAAAAGTCACACAGCTGTTTTATCATAATTACTTTGTAAAAACTGTCGTGTATAGTATGGAGTCAACTGTTTTACAATTGCTTTTTCCAGCCTAGCTACAAAACAGTGAAAATTGTTATTTGTAATAATGACCCTGAAGTCATTTTGAAGAAAAAGCTAAAACATGCTATTTTTGGTTTTTGATACTCAGTGTATTTTGTTGTAGGATAATTTTTCTAAAATTGATAGCCCAGGTTGTAACTGTTATGCCAAATCACTTAATTCTCAGACCACATTGTATACCACAGATTGTACTGCACTATTATTTGCAGTTCTTTTTGAGGTGCTGGCAATAAGGAGGCTATTTTTTTTAACCTTGGGAATCTCCTATTCATCCAAAAATAAAAATCATCTTAGTACTTTAGGACAGGGCAGATACACTAGTAGGCTGCACTGATTATTAAAATTGTGAAATATTACCCTACTGGTTAGTAAATGACCTTGGCCCAGAAATCAGCTGTTGTTCCTATCACAACTGTCCTGGAACCATTCTTGACATTTTTTAGGATACTATTCCAGAGTTTATGTTGTTACAGTAGATAAATGTTTCAGTGACATCCCATATAAGTATATATATTACTTATATATCCCATATATATCTACTAACTTTGCCCAAGATAGATTATAAACCATCCTTAGACATTCAGACAGGCATATATAGCAGACACCTGGAGACTTCTCCTAGGGTTCTACATTCTCTCTCAGGTTATAGATACACATTGTCAGTGTAGCTTTTTAAGATTTTTTAAATTTATATATTTGTCAGACAGAGATCACAAGTAGGCAGAGAGGCAGGCAGAGAGAGAGGAGGAAGCAGGCTCCCCGCGGAGCAGAGAGCCCAATGTGGGGCTCGATCCCAGGACCCTGAGATCATGACCTGAGCCGAAGGCAGAGGCTTAACCCACTGAGCCACCCAGGTGCCCCAGTGTAGCTTTTTATACTCGTCCTCATGATTGACTTGATCATGCAGTTCATTTGTGATGTTAGAAGTGGTAATTTTGGTTTAGGAAACCATCATTATTTGTGTTCTCCCAGAAGTACAAGGATTCTGGCACAAATAGCTTATTAAGAAGGTGACCTCAGAAAATATCAATAAAGAAGTAGGAAAGTGAGACAGAGAAGGAAAGGCAGCCGATAAAGTGTTTTTTATCAAGCAAGATGGCATTGTGGGAAATTAGTGCTTCATTCTATTGGAGAACTCACCTTAGAGTCATCCCACCTAAGGTAATAGAGATCTGGGGAATAAATACTCCAAGTCCTTTTTGTCATGCACTGAAGACTTTTCCAAGGGGCATTAATTCTCTAGGACTTCTGATCTGCTGTGGAGTAGATAGAGCTGGTCCAAATTGCTAGAGAAAACTCTCTGGCAAAGAGATGCAGGTGCTGGTGATGGAGTCCATTCAGACAGGATTGCACTAAAAGAATAAGGTCTATGGGGGCAACTGGGTGGTGCAGTCAGTTGAGCAACTGACTCTTGCTTTTTGGCTGGGACTGTGATCTCAAGGTCATGGGATCAAGCCCTGTGTCAGGCTCTGCGCTCAGCAAAGAGATTCTCTCTCCCTCTCTGTCTGCCCCTCCCGCCTCCCTACTCTCACTCTCTCTTTCTGTCTCTAAAATTAAAAAATAAATCTTTAAAAAAAAGAATAAGGTCCAAAAACACCTGCTAATCTAGATGTAAGCCAAGAGATGCTCATAGAAAACTCCTACTGGCTCTATCATTACTGCTTCACCTTACTCTGAAGATGAAGAGTTTTGAGGACTGATCAACTTAAAGGGGTACAATTTCTCATCCAGACACACTTTGTAGGGTGTGAAATATTAGCAGGAGGGAACTAAATTAACTTGCATTGGAGTAATATGTTTCTTTTAGGGGAAATCTCAAACACCATTTTGTTTTTGGATCCCCACTTCAGATCTTCAAGAGCATTTTCTTCCTTAAAGCAGTAGTGGTCACGGGGACCAAGGATGCTGCCAACTGGAAAAAGACTTAGCCATCTCTTTCTATTTGAATCTCTTTACTCCCTCCTTCTCCTTGCTATGGGAAAGGGAGGAGAATAAGAAGTCTGCATTTCTTTGCTAGACAGCTAGGGAACAGCATACTCTGGAAAGGTCTGGAGTAAATTGTCTACACAAACTCTTTCTAGATATTGGGGCACTCTCTGCTTTTAGATCAATGCTCTTACTTTTGCCATTTTTTATATTAGCCATCCAACTACTAAAGTTTTGATTAGGCTATGATCTTTGTGGAAAATAAAGAGAAGTAAATCATTTGACCTGCTTGGACTTTAGGCCTCTGGTATCCTTCATCTTAGATAAAATAATATGAATAGCAAGTATTATTTTTGTAATTATTATAGTGTTAAATTATTGTGCCTTAACTCTGTGGTCCAGTGGTATGTAGTTTACATGGATTGGCTTATTTCATCCTTATAATAACTCTCTGATGTAGCTACTATTATCATATTCATATTATAGATAACTGCTCCATTGGTTCCACCAGACTTCTCTGATGAAAGAAAAACCTTCCTCTTTGCAATTACCAAGTAATACAAAGGGAGGTATTTTGACACCATCCAAATATTTTGTTCCCCCAATAAACCTTTACCCAGTGACTTTAACATTCTTGTACCAACCAATAATTATGTTATGGTTGCAAAGGGTGATTTTTGTCAGTCCTTTTTTGTTGTTGTTTTGTTTTGTTTTTTATTAGCTGACATCTTTCTGTAGAAAGGACATTTCTTTTCTTCTCCCTCTTTTCCTTGAGTATCACTTGTACCCATGGATTTTTATTTATTTAGCATTGTAATAATTTATGGCCATTATTCCTTTTGATGTTCAAATAGTCTCAAATTTGCCAAGTAGGACCTCCTTCAAGTTGGCTCTTATGTCCTTCTAGCACTCATTGAGTGTTTTTTTGGTTTTTGCTTTTTTTTTTTTTTTTTTTTTTTTGCTTTCTGGCATGGAAAAATATTTCAGGCTCATTCCCATACTCTTCCTTCCCCAGACCTATGAACAATCATTTCTCTAAGCAGCCCTGTTTCCTTTCAGAGAGAAATGGTATTTAAACACCAAATCTGGGCATTAGGTGTGTTCACTGCTATTCAGGGTCAGTGTCTCCAGACCTCTTCATGGCACAGAGCCAGAAAAAATCTTTTTTCAAAAAATAATGAATTTATTTTGATCTTTCCATTTTCATTATTCTGATGGATAACCAAAAGAACTGGATTTGCAGGTGTGCCTTCTGTGTGGTGCCCTTTTGTGAACTCTCTTCTCTCTGTTGGCTGTTGGAAGATGTTGCTATCTGCAATTTTACCTCTCTCTCTTCCAGACTTACTAACATCTTTGGTTACTGAAAAGACCTCAGTGACTGCTTTCCAGGTTGCTTTTTTTTTTTTTTCTGCTGCTGTTCTTTGCCCCCATTTCACAGCCAGGCTAGGGCTGGATACCAAATTACACTCTGTACCATCTCATTACATTACATTCCTAGTTGCCAAGAGAACATCATATTTCAAGGACATAGTTTGGCTATTTGAAAGGTGTGGAAACTACATTAGCTTCCAGCCAGAATTATTTTCTGTTCAAAGGCAAGATAATATCTTATTATTCTCAAGTGTTCTTTTATAAAACTTCACTTTCTTCAGTTTCACTTTATCTTGCTTTTGTTTTTTGTGGATATCTTATTTGCATTTGCAAATTCATTACTATAAAAGGGGTAATTTTAATTTAAAAAATTGGGAAGTATCTGTCAAGTTTGAGGTGTTGTATTTATTTAAACAAGGTTTATAATTTTTTACAATAGTGATAACGACAATTAGATCTGCATTAGCTCATTTGTAGCACTTACCTAGATCCCATTGCCCTGGTAGCTTTGCTTCCTAACTTTCCTTTCCCATGGTGGCAGGAAAAGCAGTTAGATAATTATGTGTTCTCTTTCCCTTCTCTTGTGGGGTATTTTTTTCTTCAGTTTGTTCAAAATATCTGGAATTCTCAAGTCCAATCTACTGCTCAGAGATCTTTTTCCACCTTTTTCTCACATCTGTTCCTTTGTGAACCTCTTATCCTGTTTCTCATCAACCATCCCCTCTTTCAATCTTTAGCATGGTGGTTAAGAGCATAGTTTTCAGAGATAGTTTTTAGCTATGTAGCTATTGGCAGGCTACTTAATTTTTCTGTGTCTTATGTTCCTTATCTGTAAATTGGGGATAATAATAGTACCTACCTCATAATCTTGTTGTGAGGATTAACTGAACAATATGTATAAATCATATAAATTGGTATTTAGCATTAAGAAAAGCTTCAATAAATGTGAACATATTTTATTATTTATTGCATACACATCAACATGAAAAAGACTTACATCTATCCATATCTAGGATCAAATGCCTGTCCCTTTTCCTCCCATAAATAAACTGAACAGGGTCACCACCTCTATCTTTCACACAGAAGGCAAAGTGTCTGACTCAAGTAAATGACAAGTGGAAGATGTAGGTAAGGGGGGGGAGGTAGAGGAAGTACAAGTGTACATTGTTCTCTCCTAGACATGCTAACCTTGTTGCCTCTATCTGTCATGTCTATCTAGAGGTAAGGTTGCCAGATAAAATACAAGACACCAAGATCAATTTAAATTTTAGATAAACAACAAACCATTTGCTGTTATGGACATATTTATACTATACTGTAAATATTTTTAAGGTTTCTATATATTATGATATTTTGACACCCTAAAATAAAAGCAAAACCTTTCTGGCTGGAGAATGATTGCTCCTCCCTGAGCTAGCCAATTCTTAGAGATCGCAAAGGGCCTAAGCAGAGCATATTTTTGATGTGCAAACTAACCATTTGAGGGCTACACTTTCTCTATCTGGCCTCTACACCCCACAAGACCATATTACTCTGCTTTAGTCATCGCAAGTTGCCTGGCAAACTAAGAAACACCCCTAAAGTCCAAAGCCTGATGAAATTATTCAATCTAGTCAGTCTTAAACTGTTGACCCTGCCCTTCCTTGACTTTCTTATGGAAACCCCAATAAAGACAGTTACCCAAACCTTTTCCTTGCTCCTGATTTCTGCTTCCTAACCATTCTGGTATCTTTCCCATATGACTTTGAATGGTGTGCCATGCCTCCTGTCTCTACGATCAGTGAGTAAAATAAAATTTGTTTTTCTCCTGAGACTCTCCTCATCTGACCACATCTGACCATCTCATAAAAGATATACAAATAAATGATTTGTTGCTTATCTGAAATATAATTTTAATATATATAAAATATAAATTTAACTAGGTAAAAATCTTTTATTTTTTTGCTAAATTTGTTGATCCTAACTGCAGGTCCCATGACAAAGACTAGGACAACATTCTCAACTAAAGATACATAATTAGGTACAAAGGAGAGTTGTAGCAGATGCTGTAGTCTGCTGCTCTTTCCCTTGGACTTGACTGGATGGTATGGTCTAGCCCTCTTCTAGCTCCGTCTACATTTCTTGGGGCTGAGGGCTTCTCCTAAAATGGTCAAGGTAGGTGATAAATATTGATGAAATAATTTCTGCCCTTCCTCCACCTTGGCAGTCCTTAACCAATGACTGCCAATAATTGTGGTATAATTGTCCCAGTTCCCCTGGTCTCTGGGTGGGATAATCCTGAGGCATATATTTTATAACATTTTCCATATTTTTCCTCAGGATTAAGCTTCAGTTGTCCACTGTAGTGGCTGGCTTAATAATGGATCCTGTCCTTGAAAATGATGCCTTCCCCCTAGCTGGCAATACAATCCTCATGTCAGGGTCTAATTCTTGGAAATCCAATTAAGATATAAGCTCTTAGTTTTGCCTTTGTTTATAGCATCTTCTTGATGCTGTACTATGTTAGTTCATTTGGTCAATGCTACTACTTCAGCAGATTAAGTATATAGGTTTTGTTTAAAAGAAAAACTCTACAATTGCTATATTGTTTCAGAAGAGTATTTCATTATTCATACCTGGCTTGCATTTTAGTAATCATATGGGCTGCTTTTTTGACAACTAATAATCTGTTTCTTTCTCTAGGATGCCAAGAGATTGGTTTGGAATTGGATATTAAGAACAGCTCTGGCACAACAAATGAAAGGCCTTTCACTGCTGCTTGTGAGGAACTCTAACAAAGGTAGGATAATATGTAGCAAAATCACTTGCCTCTTTGAGCTGGCAAAGAATATAATTAAAATAAAAAACTGACATCTTATGTGACAGAGTCTGAGTAGGAAGCATAGCATTTATCACCTCCTGTTCGCCAGCTTTTCTTTGGGGGAAAAAAAGTCAGTAAGATTTTATCTTGGATGACGCCTACTCACCTGGCTTGGCTTAAACTAAAAAAACATGAAAATGGTGGAGTGTGAAATAATATGCCAGATATACAATTTAGCTTTGTTGTGGCTTAAACACTAAAACTCAGATTTGCTTTCCCAGAAAAGGGATGATCAGTAAATTCACACCATATATTAAAAACTAATAAAGGTGCAACCATTATTAAAGAAAATAGAGCATGGATTGTGGTCAGTGCCTAAGTGTGGGAAGAAATAGAAATGTCTGTCCTTCAGGATTATAACAGGAGAGTCCTGAAGGCTGAAACTCAATGTGTATCCAGATTCTTAGGAAAAAAAAACCATTGCATGGAGGAGGATATATGTGAATGATGAAGCAGGTTATACAGGGATTTTACTGTGTTTATCTTGTAGTAAATATTTTTATCTCCAATAATTATCCCTAAAGGGAAACTTCCTAACCTGACCCTTCACTGGCGAGTAATAATTAAATCTGCTGAACTTTGTGGAGTCTTGCTGAAGAACTTGTCTAAGAACTCAAGGTCCCTCAAATCTAGGCCTCATCTCAGACCACGGCATCCTTTCTTTCCTAAATACAGTCTCTGAGTGGGAGGTTCTCAATGTAGTACTGACGTAGGTGTGAACATTTAGTATTTAAAGTCATGGGAAGCAACTTAAATTAAATTGCCTTGAAGTTTTTCAAGCTTTGAAATTTCTATTTTGGATATTTTTAAAATGAGGGGTGGGGAGAGAGAGAGAAACAGCTTGTTCACTGGGTAGCTTTTTGTCCACCCGCCTCGCCTTGCCCACAACTCTCTGGAAATCAACAATCATTTTATTGGCACCAGTAAAACAAGTCTGTCAGTACTGAAGAAAATATACTTTTTGGTGTATGCTTTTTGTATTGGTGAATATAGTGAAAAAACTCTTTCAGTAAGGTCTTCCCTTGTACCAAGTAGAGTCACAGCCATCAACGAGAGAAGCTATATTTACAAAACCACGTTCCCTCCCAAGCCTGCTTGTACAATCTGCTCCTGAACATTCCATCTGGCATGGATTGAAAAGACTCAAGACATGGGCTTACTTTAAGCATGCTTTTTTTTTTTCAATCAGATTCACGTTCTGAGGAGTGAAAGGAATAAATTCTACTCCTATTTCTAAAAAGTTTCAGAATTCCTTTGTTGAGGTTATTGATCTGAATGGATCAATGGATTTTGGTATCCAGAAAAGTATGAGCAAATAACCATAATCCAAAGGAAATGATTCTGGGCTGAAACAGGCCATCGACCCATTCATAATGGATGTTTTTCAAAAAGAATATCTGCCAAACTTCAAGTTTATGTGGGTTATTTTTTTATGTCTTGATTCTGTTAGTTGCTTTTGCTTATGTTGATTGGTGGATGTAGATTGGTTTAGTCTCCTTAAGTGTATATATAACATTGATTTGGAAAGTGAATAACAGCACTATAATGCCTGGCAAATAGTGGGTGCTAAATAAATATTTGTTGAATGAAAGAACACTTTAAATTTTACTAGCATTATGCAGTTTTTCAAGCACTGCAATAATCATTGTTTTATTTGATTCTCTCAAGTAGCTAGGGAAGAAACTTGAGGATCCCTGATTCTATAACCATGACTGAAGTCCCCAAGCTGGTGAATAGATGAGTTAGTATTGAAAGTCAGATTATATAAATGAAAGATCATATCTTCACTCCTCCAGGAATGGCATCATGGAATGCAAGATGTTTTGGGGAGTAGAACTAGTTCAGTTTGATGCCATTTAGGGCATGTCATTTAAGAAGATAATAGAAGACTATTATAGAATGGTAAATTTGTGCCACTTTCTAGAGGGTCTTGTATGGGAGGCTAATGTGTTTGGACTCTACACCAAAGGCAGTGGGAAACCACTGGAAGTTTTTGAGCAAGGGATTAGTGTTTTTAGGCAAATAAACTTTTGCCTTTGAAGTGGGAGAAGGAAAGTTAGGATGCTGTGTTCAAAAGTATTGGCTTTTGTAGTCTCAAGGTACGATTCCTAGTGTGGGTGGAAATAGGATAGGATTGAACCTTCATAGAGACACTTTAGAACTTATTATGAGCAAAAAGTAAAAAAGCTTCTAGACAGCAGGTAAGGCTTACCTCAGACTAGATACCATGAATTATGGTGGACACAAGTGACAAAGTGTTGAGCTTTTTAACAATACAGTCAGTGGGGTTGGAAAACCAGAAAACACAGAGATTAAAAAATAAGACATTATACATTTGGGATTTTGCACTTAGGACATATTTAGTTAACAAATTGTTAACTAAAAATTGGGGTGGTAAGATAGAAGAATTGGAAAGCAGATCAGCAGACTAGAAGACCAGGAAATACTCATGAAGAGATTAAATATCAGGCTCATTATGTGTGAGGATGTAGAACAGAGAACTGTAGAGCTAAAGGAGGAAATTTAAGGGTTTGGGTCCTTAAAGACTTGATAAGAAATGACAATTTCTCATTCAGTGAATGACTAAAATGCAGTGGAGATGGAGGTTACTAGGATTTAGAGAATAGTGTTAATAGGGAAGAGGTAATAGAAGAATGATCAAGTATGGTGACCTCAATGAGGAGAGTATAAAGCAAAGGGCCAGAAAAAAATACTGCAAAACTTAATTTATATAGGAAGACTTTATGGGGTAAAAGACAAAATTAAATTGAATTTCTTTATATATGACTATTCATCTATCTCCCCTGCCCTAATCCACCCACCTTCAACATTCATTGCCAGATTGCAGGTCTTCTATGAACAAAAATTCACTCTTAAGCTTTAAAAATCACAGGAAAGCTTTTTTACTGTTTATAAGTGAGAAGAAAAGAAAACTTCCTTGTTTTCATGAATGAATAGAACAAAGGTGAAACAGTGCATTAATGCAATTTTTGGCAGGGAAGAAATTGAGAGGTATAGCCAACAGCTGTGAAACTAGAGTAAGCACAAAGATAGGGAAGATTGCCAAATGGACCGGACAAATTCATTCAGACTTTGCAAAAAATGCCAATGGTTATTTCTCAGAGTAAATTTAAATTTGCTTAAAATTTACTGAAGATGAAATAATAGAAGGATAGGAAAAATCATAAATAATATGCCCAGGGTAGCTAGAGAAAATCTTGAAGTGTAGATAATCATTCTACTACAAATTAATGTGGGCTGTCATTCTTTGTTTTCCAGCAGGTCTTTCACTCATATCAATGTCAGTCTCCACAGAGCTCAGTCCATCCCCCTCAAGCCCTTTACTTCCCCTTCCTTACTACCTCTGTCTACCCAACACATCCACTCTTATCTGAATTTGTTGTGAAAGAACAGAAATCATATGCTGTTACCTTCTTCAGCTTTCATCTATTCTACCTGACACTTTCTCTGCATCTTTATCCACCTTTCTTCTTCCCTCCCTTCCACTTCAGAGAAAGGTTTCCTCCATGTCACTGAAGGAACTAAGGCTCACTCTTCCATGTGTATCCTTGTTACATCCCTTTCAAGGTGCCTCCATATTCACCAACAAGTTCCTCATTTCAAAACAGTCCCTTCTGCCATTTCATTCCTCTCATCCTATTGATGTGTCTTGAAGAGTATTCCATATCTAGTAACCCTACTTCCTTTTTATCATTCACTTTACAGTTCCTATATGTTATGCTGTGGTCCAAGGAATTCTGACATACCAATGGCAACCAAAACCAACAGATTCATAACTAAGATTTGAAGGTTGTATAGTTACCTACTAAAATACAGACACTAGCTTTTGTCAAGATAAGTTGATGTTTGGGGCGCCTGGGTGGCTCAGTGGGTGAAAGCCTCTGCCTTCAGCTCAGGTCACGATCTCAGGGTCCTGGGATCAAGCCCCGCATCGGGCTCTCTGCTCAGCAGGGAACCTGCTTCCTCCTCTCTCTCTGCCTGCCTCTCTATCTACTTGTGATCTCTGTCTGTCAAATAAATAAATAAAATTGAAAAAAAAAAGATAAGTTGATGTTTGGCTGCTTACAATGGCAACTATCTATGTATCTATCATCTTTCTATCTATCTATCATCTATCTATCCATCCACACACACAACTACATACATATACAACTATGTACACACACACACACACACACAACTGTAAACTACCTTATAGTTTTAAAAATAGTTAAGAATCTTCATATACATTTTCGGGTTGAACCCCTTTTAGGAGTCCAGATAAAAATCACTTCTTGCTTAGTTTGAATTTCAGTTCATCTTTGACATCTGAATCAATCTGAAGAATGTTAGCCTTAAGCTGGAGAAGTCTTAATTGCTTTTGCAAAAATTGAGGCAGTCCTGACAGAATAAGCCCTCAACTCTTTGGCAACTGGTAATTGGAAACCAGAAGTACTTTCCACACAGAGGTAAGAATTGTTTCCAAAAAATTCTATTCCCAAAGATTAGAGGTAAGACAGATTAGGGGGAGGGTGGCTAGTAGGTATATGTTTTGTTTTTCTTTGTGTATGGAGTCAGACCAACTGATACTTCACATTTAAATACCAAAAATTTTGGAGATAGTTTCTGTTGATAAGTGGTAAACTTCCTTCCCACCAAAGTTAGAGTGTCATGATGGTGGCAAACATATTTTTGCTCTGGTTACAGTGAAAACCAGAAAGAAAAGAATATATGGTACTTTTTGGAGCAGATGGCAGTGCTTTAAAAACTTTTTGAGCTTTTTCTTTGCTTTTTACAAACTAATTTAATGTAACCAATTAAATTACTAAAATCAGATGGTGTAATGACAGTGAGCACTATAGCACCTAGCAGACTGATTTGATTAGTTATGTGGAGTGATACTAAGGGTAGATAACCATTGGTTAAGCCCGGGTAAAGAAAAATTACAGAGGATTCAAGTGTTTAAGTCACATTATCCTGACTGATCTTATTTTGGCCACTCTAAAATGTGTGTGTACTTATTTATCTCATAAAGATGTCCATTAATGTTGACGTGCCACATGATTTTGACTTTTTATTTTGAGTTAATTGTAGGTTTACAGAAAAGTTGCAAAAATAGTAAAGTATTCCTGTATAACCCTTACCCATCTTTCTTTATTGTTAACATCTTACATAATCATGGCACAATTATCAAAACTAGGAAGTTAACATTGGTACAATGCCATTAATTAAACTGTAGACTTCGTTCAAATTTTACCACTTTTTCCACTTCAGTCCTTTTTATGGCCCAGTATTCAATCCAGGATCCCACATATTATTAAATTGTTAATTGTCATTGTTATTGTCTCCTTAGTCTCCTCCAAACTGTGACAGTTCTTTCTTCTCTTTCATCATGACCTTGACAGTTTTGAAGAACATTGATCAGTTATTTTATAACTGATCCTCAATTTGTTTTTGTCTGATGTTTTTTTCATGATTAGATTGAAGTTAACATTTATGGCAAGAATGCCACAGCATGACATGCTCTTCTTATATTTCATATCAAAGGGTTCAGGATGTTAGTATGTCCCTTTACTAGTAATGTTAACCTTGATCTTGGTTACAGTGATCAAGTTACAGTGTCGAGTTTCTCCACTATACAGTTGCCATCATTACCTTGATAGTTAATAAATACCTTGGGAGACCATGATTTTTAAGAACAAAGTAGGACAAGATTGTTCTGGGCAGCTCTGAAGGGTAGAGAAAATGAATAGTAGGACTTTGAACATGGACAAATTTGTTAGGGAGGAAGAAGTACTTTCCACTATCCTTTGTTGCTAATTAATTTATTAGGGAAAAAGAAAACTTTTATATTCAACCTCTATTTAAGGAAATGGTAATTTATTTTGGTTCTACTGCTATACAGTTCAGATGTGGCATCAGATAGAAGCACTTAGAAGTCCTTGGGGTTAGCAGTTTTTTTAAAAGATTTTATTTATTTATTTGACAGATAGAAATCACAAGTAGGCAGAGAGGCAGGCACAGAGAGAGGAGAGGCAGGCTCCCTGCTGAGCAGAGAGCCTGATCCGGGGATCATGACCTGAGCCCAAAGCAGAGGCTTTAACCCACTGAGCCACCCAGGCGTCCCGGGGTTAGCAGTTTTGATTGTTTCTATTTCTTATTTGTTATTTCCTGAATGATCTCTTTTCCTATGTGTGCAGGGAAAGAAAGGCTTTACAAAAAGCCATCAATATTTATTTTTAGATCATGGATAAATCTGATCTTAGTTAATTATAAGAATACTAGTCATATTGACCAAATGTTAAAATTCTGCAGTAAAAGTTGTGGAATGACATGATTCCTCCATGCTCCACTTTCCAAGTTAACTCCAAGTGTCATTGATGTTCTATTCTTTAATCTCTCCAACTAATTTGTTTATTCCTTTGTTCATTCATCAATTTTTCATTTACTCATGCATTCACTCTATTGGCTGAGGGGAAATTAAGTAAAAGGCACTGCACTGAATGATTCAGGAGATACAGAAAGAAGTAAGAGACGTGTCTGCCCATGGGAAATTTATTATTTACTATTCCACGAACATGAAGAGCTATAATATGCTTTTATGTTACAGCTATTGGGGATTCTGTTTCTCATGTATACAGAACCCCAAAAAGAAAAATTTCCATCCTTCCATCTGTTTTTCAAATTCCTTGGAGCAAAAATGATGACATATTGTTTCATGGAAAGGAGTCTTTAAGACTAAAAATAAAGGAACTGCATAAGAGGACAAAATAGATGACTAGGAGATCCCCTCCTTTGCTGTTTTCCCAATGTAGTTAGGGTCTCAGCAGACACAATTTGAGACAGCATTAGAACAATCAGAGAGATGCTGTCTCCTACATCATGAGCACCTTGAAGGAAGGGAGCATGTCATCAGCAGCACTGTATGTATCCTTAGCACTTGGCACCAGGCCTGGCCTGCAGAGTGTTCAAGAAATGTCCCATGAACCAGCTTCAAACTTTTGTAAACTTCTGGGGGACTCTTACGTATGCACACTGTGGATCCAGTTTTTACAGATACTATTTAAAATTGAATAATATTCTTTCTGAAGCCCCAAGCTGAGTGAATATGAATGGATTACTCTGTAATTTCCAGAACAATGCATTTTCATATACTGGGACTCAAGCCAAGTGAAGTGTAACTCAACCCCCAAGTCATATAACTTGATCCCAGTTGACCAAGGACAGACATTTTTGACCCATTAGACTAGGTTAGAGTCATATTCTTTTAGGCACTAGCTATATATCTTGTGTTTTCTCTTTTACAGAATTCATCATTTTTGTAATTCTTTCCTTAATGTTTATATTTCCTGACAGAATGAGAGTTTCCTGAGGACATAGATCTAGATTTGTTTTATTTATAGTAATCCTTGGCACATGCTGCTTAGTACATAGGAGACATTTAATAAATAACTTGCGTAAATGAACAAAAAATGTACAAAATACAAATAAGATATGATAACAAGAAAGATGTAGTTAAAGGATAATGGATAAATAGGGAAAGGGGAAGTTATATTCAGTCAGAAAGGCTATCAAGAAGGTGCATTTAAACTGAATCCAGAAAGATGAGGAGGATTTAAAGCTCTGAAGATGAAAGTGCAGAAAAATAAGTGGTGGCAGCAGTGCAAGGAAAGCCTTTCAAGTGAAGGAGCAACACTAGCAGAAATGGAGTTTGGTTACTTGGGCAGGAAAGTAGGGGATGTGAAAGTGAGCAGACAGAAATAGGATTGGAAAGGCAGTAAACCAATAGATATATGTGTGAAGGACTGAGAATTTAAATAATAAAAAATGTAATTATGAAATTACATATGATTGTTATAATTCAAGAACAGGATGATTCTCTTTTATTACTTTTTGTTATTATTTATTGTCATATTTTGAAAGCTTCAGTGTGTGGTTCCATTCAGAAAATGTATAATAGGTTCTTTCAGAGAGAAGTAAAACTGAGTCATAATACATTTAACTATAATATAAAACCAATTTAGGGGCACTTGGGTGGCTCAGTCAATTAATGGCCTGACTCTTGATTTCCACTCAGGTCATGATCTCAGGGTACTGGCATCAAGCTCCACATCAGGCTCTGTGCTTAGCACAGAGTTTGCTTGTCCTTCCCCCTCTGCTCCTCCTCCAGCTCTCTCTCTCTCAAATAAAATAATAAATAAAATCTTAAAAAAAACAATTTTATCATTTTACTTGCCTTAAGTATGATGGAATACCCAGAGCAAGATAGTTAGTGGTGAACACAAAATTGTTATACTTGTTTGAAATAACTATTTCTGATTTGACCTCATAAGATCACTTCCTTGATATGACTATGCACTAAAGTCTGAAAGGTTAGAAGTAGTTAGAGTTGCCTTTTAGCCTATCTCTGACTCTTGTCTCAAATATGACAGCATGGGGGTCATCGTCCCCTTCTTAGGCTCTCTAGGAAAATTCCTATTTGACAAATCTTAACAAGTTGGGTTTTTAAAAAAATACGTGAATTAAATACCTCTTTCTATGCTTTATGTTAAATTTTTAATTGAGATATAAATGACATATAACATTGTGTAAGTTTAAGGTGTATAACATGTTGGTTTGATACATTTATGTATGACAATATTACCACTGCATAGTTGGGGCTGGGAGTTGAGAGAATTACAGAGATATTAGTCAAGGATACAAACTTCCAGTTAGAAGATGAATAAATTCTAGGGATGAAATTCAAAGTATTGTGATTATATTTAAATTTCTTCTTGCACTTTAGGAAGATGGAGGGTCATCATTTCACAACCGTTAACAGTGTTATTTTCCACCGACAATGCTGACCCTGTACTCAATTACCCAACATATCATCAAATAACCTTCCAGTTTTAAATAGTCTTTTAATTCAAAAGACTCCTGGAGAAAATCAATATGACTTTCTGTTTTCATCTCTACTTGCTTCACCTAAAAAATGTGTAGAGAAGTATAAACTTTGTACAGATTCCCATCACAGCATGTAGAGTTTAATACCCACCCACTATCCACCCGAAAAGGTGAATAGCCATACAAGGAAATGGAATGTGCCACTTAGCACCACTCTATGAGCAGTTTAAAATGACAGCTTTGCAGAACATATGTGAGCTCAGAATAAAGACCCTTGGTAAATTCATGCAATATGCTTTGTACACTAATAAAATTCATCATAGTCTCTTGGAATATGACAATTATTCATGCTCCCCTCATTCTTCTTCTTCTTCTTCTTTTTTTTTTTTTGGAGGAGAACAAATGGAAATACTTCTTTATGGCAACATGTTGGGATGAAGGCAAGTGGGATGTGATTTTTCTCAGGTGTGTAGTTCAGCAAGAGAAAGCAGCCTGATTATGAAGGTCGGCGGCAGTATTGCTTTTTCCTGTCAAAGCACTGGAATTAAGTGAAATGGATTTGAAATAGAAGAACATATTGTACTGTACTTCTTATGGAAGAAAACATATCCCTATAACACTTTGTGCAAGCTAACATTAGACATGGTAATTAAATTCAGTGGTTGTTCCAAGATTAATAGATGCTTTACTTCAAGTACTTTGCTAACAGAACAGAATCAGATGGAAACAAAATGAGAGAAAAATGAATCTTCTCTTTTTCATTTCATTGAGCTACAGGAAAGCACTTTGCAGCTAACCCTTTGCAAAGACCCAATACACAGTCTCATGAGGTGGTCCCTTTTCCTTCTGATGCACGCAATTCACAAACACATTGACTGTAAAGCAATATCCTTTGACCACCAGCTAAATTCTATCTAGTCTTTTGGCAGGATATATCATCATGCATATTAATTGTCAACATAATTTAAATCTGATTTTGAAAATCTCAGTTTGTGTCAATGAAGGTGATATTCCACATATTATCTTGACAATGAATTGACTTTTTCTTTTCAAAGAGAATACTGCATGTTTAGGTCAAATCAACTTGAGTTTTTACTTACTTATGAAAAAGCACCAAAATTAAGCAGCACATTTTACTGGTTTGAGCGGGCTTGCTTTTCCTAGATCTTTTTTTCTAGTATAGATACTCTTCTAATCACTCATAATGGGAGAAGATAACATATATACATCCTGATGGAATGTACTGAGAAAAGCAACATTACTTTTGTGGTATTCCTGTCAAAACAGCATACTCTGAAATATAATCATTAGAAAAATCCAAATGGAGGGACTTTAATGATTCTTTAAAAATGTCAATGTCAGTGCTCGCTTCGGCAGCACATATACTAAAATTGGAACGATACAGAGAAGATTAGCATGGCCCCTGCGCAAGGATGACACGCAAATTCGTGAAGCGTTCCATATTTTTAAATAAATAAATAAAATCTTTAAAAAAAAAATGTCAATGTCATAAAAGACAAAGAAAGGCTATAGAACTATTTCAGATTAAAGAAGACTAAAGCAATATGACAACTAAATGTAATATGAAATCCTGGACAGTATCTTACACTTTAAAGGATTGTTATAAGGGGTTTTATTTAATTGCCAAAATTGAAATATGGATTGCAGATTAAGTAATAGTATTGTATCAATGTCAGATTTCCTGATTTTCATAATGTGATTATGTAAGAGAATATCCTTGTTCTTGGGAAATACATATTTATATATCTAGGAGTAAATAGGCCTAATTTCTGAAACTAATTCTTATACGATTCAGAAAAAAATATATCAATATCTGTCTATCTATCTAGAGACAAAGTGATAAAACAAATGGGAAAGAATATCGACAAGTAAATCTAGATAAAAGGTCCATGAAAATGTTTTATACTATTTTGCAGCTCTTATGTGAGGTTGAAATTATTTCCAAATAAAAAGTTTAAAAAATAAAAATATGTTCTCTGTACTTGCTATTAATCACGAGTTATTTCAAAAGTCTTGTCTTCCCAGGGTTTCATCTTATATGCAGTGAAATTATTAATAATGACACAAAAGTTCTTAATGGTGTCAAAGAACTATAAGAAAATGACCTGTTTTAAATTATGTAAAACTACTTAAAATCTGTTGGATTTGAAGTAGGATTCACTGGTGTCAACTTTAGATCCATTACTTGAATGTGAGTTTTACACAGAGACCAAATTTACATACTTACTCAGTGGATATTACAAATATTCTTTACCATTGTTGTGTGAGAATTTTCTACTTGGATCTGCAGCTTAATTCAATGTATCCCAATTTCATCTAAGTATAATGTTTTTAAAGGACTTTAAGCTTGATTATTTTTAGTTGACATAACTTGAGGCAATTGCTCTTCTTAGGGAGGTTCGTAGGTGTAAATATGATTCCAGTGTTTTGGGGAAGCTTTATTGACATGTAGCGGGAGGAGTTCAGAAATGAGAGACACTAAGTGGGACAAACCTAGTCCATGAAAAAAATTTTACTTCCTGTACTACCTTCAATTGTCCCACTTGACATTCATAATGGTAAAAACCTGTTAATTATAAAATATAGAGCATAATTCTATTTTTTAAATCAAAAAAGTATTTTGTAAAAAAAAAAGTATTTTTTAAAATTTTAATAATCATTATATTTTCCAGGAATGTAAATGTTACTATCATACATGCACTGAGGAAAGACTGAATTCATTTTGTTTGGAATTTTACTAGAAACTGTTAACTAATCTGGAAAATCATGCCACTAATGGCAGTGCCACTCATATTTGAGTGGCCAACACAACACACCTGAATTAGTCTGTTTTATGTACCTATCCCTCTTATGAAGATTCTGGAAATATACATGAATATAATTATTTAGCTTTTATTTCAAAATTTTAAAAAATTAAAATTTCAATAGAATTCAGTTGCATATTATCTTATTTCTTTTTTTATTTGAAAATTACCTGATTTGGGCTCTTGGCTTTTGTTATTATTCTTATTATTCACTTTACTTTTTAGAGCAGCTTTAGGTTCACAGCAAAACTGAGCAGAAAGTTCAGAGCATTCTTACATACCTCCTCCTCTGGATAGCCTTGCCCAGTGTCAACATCTTGCACCAGAATGGCACATTCATTGTAATCAATGAACCTACACCGATACCTCATTATCAAACCAAATCCTTGGTTTTTATTATGATTCCTGATGATTCACATTATTCTATGGGCTTTGACAAATGGATGACACGTATCTACCATTACAGGATCATAGAGAACAGTTTCACTGCCCTAAAAACCCTCTGTTTTCCACCTATTCCTCCCCCCCCATTCCCTAATCCCCAGCAACCACTAATCTTTTTACTGTCTCCATGGTTTTGCCTTTTCCAGAATGTCATATATGTAAATAAGAACCCTAATACATATTGTATTAGCCTTTGCAGATAGGCTTATTTCAGTGAATAATATGCATTTAAAGTTTATTATTTCTTTTTAATCCAAATTTATTTATTATAAGTCTACTAAGCATATGACTCTTTCTTCTGTGAGTGTACCAAACACTTACATTTAAAATATATTTTATATTAAAAATTACTTTCCTTTCATTTTTTCTTTATATCACAGGATATTATGTAGATTTTTAAAAACTGCCCACAACAGGCAAGGAGAGCCTATGCAGATGACTGGCCTGAAGGATGGAGCAGCTAAAACACAATAGCAGAGTGCATGCAGGACAAACCAGAGACACTCCCTGAGACACCAGGCTTTGGGCACTACATGACCTCTTCTTCATAAGGCCATTACTTTCAGGAGCAGGAGATATAACTGACTTTTCTAACAAAAAGAAGGCAGAGACTTAGACAAAATGCCAAGAGGGAGGAAATTTATCCCAAACGAAAGAACAAGATAAGATCACAGTGAGAGATCTAAGTGAAACAGATATAAATAAATATGTCTGATGGAGATTTTAAAGCGAGGGTTCTATGCTCATTGGGCTTGAGAAAAGAATAGAAAACATCAGTGAGACCCTTAAAACAGGTATGAAAAGTTAAAAAAAGAATCAATTAGAGATGAAGAGCGTAATACACAAGATTGGAAACAGGCCTGATGCAATGAATAGCAGGCTAGAGAAAACAGAGGAATGAATCAGTGACCTAGAAGGTAAAATAATGGACACTAATGAAGCTGAACAAAAGAGAGAAGAATTATGCAACATTAGGATAGATTTAGGGAATTTAGTGACTATATCAAACCTAATAGCATTTGTATTATAGAGTCCCAGAATAAGAAGAGAGGGGAAAAGGCAGCAGAAAATTTATTTCAAGAAATAATAAGAGAAAAGTTCCCTAATCTGGGGAAGGAAACAGATATCCAGATCCAGGAGGCACAGAGAAATCCCATCAAAATCAACAAAAACAGGCCAACACCAAGATGTATGGTAATTAAGTTTGCAAAATATAGTGATAAAGAAAAAATCTTTAAAAGCAGCAGTTAAGGACAAAAGAAGTCCTTAACATACAAGAGAAAACCCATAAGTCTAGCCAGAGATTTCTCAACAGAAACTTGGCAAGTCAGAAGAGAATGGCATGATATAGTCACAATGCTAAATGGGAAAAATCTGCAGCCAAGAATATTCTATCAGTTCAGGTCATGATCCCAGGGTCCTGGAATTGAGTCCCCACATCAGGTTCCTGGCTCAGAGGGGAGCCTGCTTCTCCCTCTTCCTCTGCCTCCCTCTCCCTGCTCATTCATTCTATCATTCATTCATAGCTCGTTCAGGCTATCATTCAGAATAGAAGGAGAGATAAAGAGTTTCCTAGACAAAGGATTTTGTGACCAGTAAAACTACCCTTCAGGAAATAGTAAAGTAAAATAGTAAAGAAATAGTAAAGAAGCATAAAGAAACAGTAAAGAAATAGTAAAGAACGAGTACAAAGGAGAGACCAAAAGTGACAAAGACAAGAAAGGATCAGAGAAAATCTCTGGAAACAATAACAAAAGAAGTAATAAAATGGCAATAAATACATATATATCAGTAATTACTTTTAATGTAAAAGGACTAAATGCTCCAATCAAAAGACATAGGATGTTAGAATGAATAAATAAAAGCCAAGACCCATGTATATGCTGCCCCCAAGAGACTCATTTTAGACCTAAAGATACCTGCAGATTGAAAGTGAGGAGGTGGAGAAACATTTATCACACAAATGGCTGTCAAAAGAAAACTAGTGTAGCAAAACTTTTACCGGACAAACTAGAATTTTTTGTTCTTGTATTTTTAATTTTTTTAAATTTAGTCATTTGAAGCAGACAGAGAGAGAGAGAGAGAGAGAGAAAGAGAAAATGAGCAGAGAGAGAGGCAGGCAGAGAGAGAGGAAGAAGAAGTCTCCCCTCTGAGTCAGGAACCTGATGTGGGGACTCAACTCCAGGACCCTGGGATCATGACCTGAGCTGAAGGCAGACGCCTAACTAACTGAGCCACCCAGGTGTCCCTCTTGTATTGTTTTTATCCTGCTTTGGTATCAGGGTAGTACTGGCCTCATGGAATGATTTTGAATGTGTACCCTCTATTCCATTATCTGTAAGAATGTGATAAAGATTGTCATTAGTTTGTTTTTTTTTTAATATTTGGTAGAATTCACCAATGAATCCATGTGGTCTTGGTTTTTTTCAGTGCTGGGAGATTTTTGATTCCTACTTCAATTTTCATTCTTGTTATTGGTGTAAGATTTCCTATTTCTTGGATTCAAGACTCATGATTCACCTTTGGTAACTGGGTTTTTTTTTTTTAAAGGAATTATCTGTTTTTTTTCCCTTAAGTTATGTGATTTGTTGGTAAATAATTATTTATAGTAATCTGTTATCACATTATGTATTTCTGTGGTTGTCTATTGAATTGTTTTCCATTTCTCATTTTGGTTTTTGAGTTTTCTCTCTCTTCCTTTAGTTAATATAGTTAAACATGACCAATTTTTTTTTTTTTAATAATGGGTCATTACTTTGCAGTATACTAGAAATTCTGCAGCCTGTTTCTGTGACCTATTGTCACAGGAGAGATCCATTCTTTAAACACACTTCAGACAGTGAAAACTGGGAACTTGAGTGATCAGGCATTTTCTCCTAAGAGACCTGGTCCCTTATACTTCTCATCTTTCTCCATTACATATGGAGGCAAAGCAATATGCCCAATGATATAGACATCTGTTCTCCCTTCTAGATATGTCCAAATACTGACTAGTTTTCTCAATATTGGAGGAGTAACCAAGAGGGTGAGCCCTCTTTTCCTCCCTTAAGAAGGCGAGGTGAACAGGTAGTCTTTTAGGAATGTAGGAGGAACACAGAAATACAGGAACACTGATACAGGAAGAGTTTGAAGTCATATCTCCATTTGGAAATGAACCCTAGCCATGCTCCCAAGATGCCTGCTCTCCTCCTTAGCATACTCTTAGTTCTCTTTATGGAAAATGCCAGGTGGCATAGAATCTTTGAGCCAAGAGCTAAGCTTCTTTAAACTCAGTCTGGGAAAATGTATCTGTATTTCAGCTGTAATCTCTACTTTATTCTATAATCTCTAGAAAAGGAAAAAAAAAGTCTCAAACAGTCTTTCATGACACTCTGTCACACAAGTCTTACAACCAGTGATTTTGTTGCAGACAACCCCCTGTACCCTCCTAGCTATACTACTTCATCCTTTTCACGCATACTTTTACTAGGGCTGCCTGAATTTCACTCTTTCTACCTGGTCCCCCACACAGACGCACACAGCCATATCTTGTCTTTCACAGCTTCCTACTGCAATTCTTTACTCTGAACTTGCTTTGGACTTTGGTTTCCTTCACTGATTCATTCACTAATTTAGTGAGAAAAAAACATTAAGCATCTTCTGTGTGCCAAGCCTTCCCAATGCTGAAAATTCCACTGCCTATGGCAATCTCTATGACCTCAGGAAAGAAACTCTTCATTCCAAACCTGAACCTCATAAATCTTTCCATTCAAGTTTGCATGGGTTCCTGGAACATCCTTCTCCACTCCCCACCCCAAGATCCAACATCTTTGATAGGAAAATTATCACTACCTTGCTTAGGGCTTATGAGTTTCTTCATCAGAAGGGCTACTTTTGCTCTTCAAGATCCTCTGCCACTTACTGATATTCTTCTAACAATGGGTAGGTATCTCCAAATCATGAGAAACCACTTTCTATATCAGGTAACTGCTGCATAACAAACTACCTCAAAACTCAGTGGCAAACACCAGTTGTTACTCATTATTGCATATATATCCTTGTGTTAGTCTTTGCTCTAGCTCTAGGCTAGCCAGTCTAGGGCACCTTAGCTGTAGCAACTTCGATTCACATGTCTTTAATCATGCCTCTGGGAGCAGCAGACTAAGATAGGCATGTTCTTTTCACTTGGAAGGCATAAGCACAAGAATGAGCGAGCCCAATTGTGCAAGTTCTTTTGAAGACTCTATCACATTTGCTTGTCCCATTGTCCAAAGCATGTAATTCTGACTAAACTCAGGAGCTCAGAATTAATATTCCACCTATGCTGGAGAGGACTGCAAAAGTACACGACAAAGCACATGGATACAGGCAGAAGTGAAGAACTGGAGTTACTTATACAACAATTTGCCCTTCTTAGGCCTCTATCCCCACTCATTTCTCTTATAGTCTTTCCCTTAGACTTTATCCACATATCTGCCCAAACCACACTTCAGTTTGCCATGCCTTTTGGCATTATTAAAGGTGCCTTTCTCTCGAAAACTTTTAATTTGCATTTAGGCTGCTTAAATTGTTTGTTTACTTCATTGTCATGTTCACATCTTTGTCCTACATAGTGAAATGGCAAAATCTAGTACAAGAATAATCTTAATATACATAAAATTATTTTTGAACTAGGAACCAGCTTGTGAAAATATTATTTTTAAAGACATATGATTATTAAAGAATATCCTAGATCAGAATTTGAAAAACTACTTCATGTGCAATTTGATTAGGAGATGGCCTTGGGCCCAGGTCTACAGCTTTGAGTTAGTTTTGAGAAGGTAAATATGACCAGGACATGCAAGAGGATGTACAAATTTAAATGGTGAGGTTTAAAAAGACACAAGGCTCCCCAGGCATTCTTTCATTTGGTGGCAGTGAAAGAACTGGTAATTCTGGGATGATGTTGACGTGAACTTGAAGTCTTATCTCTTGCAGGCTGGTTTAAAGAAGTCAACAGAGCAGCAAGTAGTGGCAGAATCAAGTGTGACCTTAGGGCATTATGCTATGGAAAGATGACTAAATTGGCAGTTTGGAACTCTGAATTTTAGACCCTAATAAGCCATTGTATTAGCTGTGTGTACTTGGATGAGTCTATTAACCTCCCTGAATCTTTGCTTTCTCATCTGCAAAAATATGGGCTGAAACTGAATATTCTGAAGGCTTTGCCTAGCTCTAATATTCCATGATCCTAAGAAGTAACATGACATATCTAAGAACTGGAATCCTTTCCAATTGGTTCTAAGCATATCATAGATGCTAAAAAGGAATGTAAGGATTTGCCAGAGTTAATTATGTATGATGAAAAGATAAACCTTACCATATATAATGTTCCCAGTCCTGTTGTATCTTGAAGCTAGACAAAAATATATAACTTACTTAAAAAAACCCCTCATTTTTAACTACTTGAAAAACAGCTCAAAATGTATGCCCTACTGATAATGGGTTAGCATAATCATGTTTATATGCAGAGAATCCTTCTTTCCCCATTTAACAAATGCATGCTCTAAATAATATAATGAAGGCCTTGCTAATGAATGTTGACTGGAGTGTCTTTTACCACCTCAAGAACTGATTTTAAAATCAATTAATGATGGCTTATTTTTCAAATCCCCACTGCTGCTATTTTAGTTACATGCATAAAGGAATGGCAAAGATATTGTAATTCATTTACTGGCAAGTTTACAGCCTCCATCGGTGTTTTATTTGGTTTATATAGCTTCCTATGAATTTCAGCA
Source organism: Lontra canadensis (assembly GCF_010015895.1). NCBI lineage: Eukaryota > Metazoa > Chordata > Mammalia > Carnivora > Mustelidae > Lontra > Lontra canadensis. Next base: position 4,599,072 of record NW_022631110.1, read on the forward strand.
GCTGAAGTTATCCACTTATTATTTCCTAGTGCATTAAGTCGGTGGTATGATAGGCTGTCTTTGGATGCAGGTTATATCTTCCATCTACTTCTCTCTACCATTAGTAAGTTAGACGGTTTTTAGACCATAATTACTGTCACTTGAGCTCTTAGAATCAACACATTCACTCTATAGTTCAATGGAGCTCTATCACCAAAAGCCAAATATTTTGGATACCTGGAAGTAAACAATCATTATGAAAAAAAATAAGTTCTATTCACATTATAAATAGATGAGGTAATGCCAGAGCACTTTGTACATTGTAAAATGCTATGCAAAAGCATGTTAAATTATTTGTATTTTTCATCTATTTTTTGTTCAGAAAGGTAAAATTAATGAAGTCTTGTCCATAGTGATTATTAGCTATTGTAGTTTTTACCACCAGTCTAATGTCCCTAATTGTCATCTCTAATTAAGACACTGAAGTTGTTATATTTACTCTTTTACACTTCTCTCCTTCTCTTTAGTGTCTTTGTTTGTGTGCATCTCTATTAATAAGTAAAAACTTCACAGTGAAAAATAGCTACCATTCCCTGATTTAAGCCCTTTTTTTGTCCTTTAATTAAAATCTCCCTCTAAGAAGGAAACAATCAACAAAACTAAAAAGCAACCTATGGAATGGGCGAAGATATTTGAAAATGACATATCTGATAAAAGGTTGCTACCCAAATATACAAAGAATTTATAAAATTCAAAATCCCAAAAACAAATAATCCAGTTAAAAAATAGGAAAAAGACATGAATAGTCATTTTTTTTCCAAAGGATACATACAGATGGCTAATAGGCTCATGAAAAGATACTCAACATCACTCATCGTCAGGGAAATACAAATCAAGACTACAATGAGATATCACCTCACACCCGTCAGAATGGCTAAAGTTAACAACATGGGAAACAATAGGTATTGATTAGAATGTGGAGAAAGGGTTAGTGGGAATGCAAATCGGTGCAGCCACTTTGGAAAACAGTGTGGAGTTTCCTCAAAACATTAAAAATAGAATTATCCTATGACCCAGCAATTGCACTACTAGGTATTTACCCAAAAGATACAAAAATACTGATTCAAAGGGACACAGGGCAGTGGGCAGGGGAATGGGCTAAATGGGTGATGGGTATTAAAGGAGAGCAGTTGTTGTGATGAGCACTGGGTGTTGTATGTAAGTGATGAATCACTAAGTTCTATAACTGAAACTAATATTGCACTGTATGTTAAGTAGCCACAATTTAAATTAAGACTTGGAAAAAATAAAAGCTTATGGAGATAAAAAATAAAATAAAATAAAATGAAATCTTACTTTAACCAAAGCCGCTGAATTTTATGTCCATCTTTTCTTGTCTCTTAAATTTTAAATCACCAAGAGATAAATCTGTGGAAACACTTTTAAGATTTAATCCTAAGTGCCCAATACCAATATGAATCTCCGGTCTTGCATTCAAGTCTAGAAAATTGTTTAATGTTTTGTTAGGGGGTCTTCATTCTCTATTTGGTAAAATCCTTCCATTTTAATCCCTCTAAAATGCTGTTCTAAAATCACTTCTAGCTTTTGATGTTCCTTAAATTTCTAAGGAGACCCTGTATCAGAAAAACATGCTATGGTACCCAGGTTCTTTTATCATTTCCATCAAATTAATCAATGTTAAGGAAAATCCACTTCTATATCTGACATCCTCAATCATTCTACTACAGCATAAGTGAAATTGATATACTAATTTATACCCACCAGCTTAGACTAGAATTTCTCAACCTCAGCACTAGGTATATTTTTGGCCAGATAATACTTTGCTGTAGGAGCTGACCTGCACCTTACAGGATGTTTAGCAGCATCCATGGCCTCAACCCACTAAGTGCCAGTATCACCTCCCTGAAATTGTGACAACCAAAATGTCTCCAAAATGCCCCTGCAGGACGCATTTCTCCTGAGAACTACTGGCTGAGGTATTGAATGCAAGGTGTTCTTCAGTTCAGTTTTTATATTTTTAAAGGTAGAAGCTTTGATTTGCTCAATTTAACCTGCCATGTATGATCATTCTCTGTTACTAAGACATTGTCTGTTACTAAGAAAAGGAATTGTTCTATGCCTGGAGCTAACTGTTCATCTGCAGTAGAGACCACCTACTTACACTGGCTTACAATGCTATGTGTGCTTTTAAGTGTTACTTATACAGTATCTCATTTAGTTCTACTGTTTCACCTATGATCAAAGTGAGGCAGGAAACCCAATCTCCTGGGAAATTCTTATCCAGGTTCTAGATAAAGCAAATGTTCTAGTCCTTTAAAAACCCTAAATAGTTTCTGCATTCTTCGCTATCCTCATTTTGTGACATTGAACAACTTATTAAAACTCTAAATATTTTTATTTTGTCAATAGTGTTAGCTATTATAATTATAGAAACTATAGTTTGAGAAAAAAATTATTCTTTGGCTTAGAATTCTACTTGAAACCTCCCTCAGCAGAAGCTTTGGATTTCCGTGTAGCTTGTTGCAATTTCGTAACATTAGAATTGTTCCTTTTGTTTCCCCTCTCTTTGAAGTTTCAGACATTCTCCACATATAGACACCCAATAAATCCTTGCCAACTGACTGCATAAACAACGATGAATAAATACAAACTGAATATCTAAGGAAATTCAAGGTATTTTTTCCCAAAGATGTTAACAATCCTTGATATCCCAGCAGTTGATGATTCACTATGAATATTTGTGTGTTTTGACATATTCTAGTAGGTTATGTCTCTATATCAGAGGGCTCTTATCAGCATTTTTTTCAAATTCTGGGCTGTCAACAATAGCTATTCCTCACTTGGGCCTCAACAGACATTAACTTTAAAATCTGAGACAACTTGCAGATGAAGAGGAAAGATCATCAATTTAGTTACGTGGAGTTGGCCTTATAAAATTGAACTTTGTCTTGAACCTTTCTGTCTTCACTTCCTCAAGACTGTGTATGTGGTCTGTTGCCTCAGAATAATAAGGCTGCTAATGTGTGGTCCGAGGCAAATGAGGTATTTCCATGTCACCAGACTGGTGGATGGATGGTCACAGGAAGGCAAACAATGTGCAGCAGTATTAGATACCACTTAGTAATTGATAAATGAGATTGAGTGTTTTCTTTTCTCCAAAAGACAAAGGGTGAGGTAACTACAAGGCACTGGCAGGGTAGGTAAATATCAGAGAACAAGGGACTGGGACCTTGGGACTAACTTAGGTAGGAAATGAGCTTTGTTGCAGTGATACCCACTTTTGACAGTGCCTACACAGCATGCGCCTCATATAGCACCTGGAGAAAACATTTTGGCTGTTTTTCTTTGAAGTAATGAAGGGATAAGGAGCGTTAGATTGCATTCTCAAAGGTAGATCTGTAATCTCTCTCCTCAGAGGGTCTAATATATGAATGCTTTTGGTTTGGACTGCATCTGAGTCTTAGCGGCCCAGTTCCATATTGGCCATTAAGTATTATTTCTGTCTGAAGGAAGCTGCTTTTTAAAAATGCATTGTTAAATCTGTATTTTTAGATATGGACATCATTCATTAGGAAGAGTTATGAGCCTTTGGTGCTCAAATCAATTAATGCGGCCTCTTAACACTGCCAAGAATAAACCATGCAAAGCTAATTGAAGTAGAGTTCACTCTTCTTGCACAAACAAGCAGAGGTTTTTATGGTTAAGAAAATGAAAATTATTCTCTCTCTTATATTATATCAAAGAGAAAGACCAAGTCTCAGATCCAGTAGTTCCCCTTGAGTGAATACAGTTATAAACAGGAAACATGAACCCAAACAGCTATTGGATGAACAATGTTTAAGCTTTCTGGTAAGGAGATTCTCACCAATACATATTTCATGTATTGTTTATCAAGACACCTTTTTCAAATATATTGTAAATTAATGTTTAAAATCCTTGCAAGAAACACCATATGCTAGTCAAAGCATTTCCTTAGATAGCCTAAGAAGCCAGATCTGAAAATAAAGCCAGCATTGGTTAAGCCAGGAAGCATTACTGCAAATGTTTAATAAAACATTAAACACAGGGGCGCCTGGGTGGCTCAGTGAGTTAAAGCCTCTGCTTTGGGCTCAGGTCATGATCCCAGCATCCTGGGATCGAGCCCCGTGTCAGGCTCTCTGCTCAGCGGGGAGCCTGCTTCCCTTCCTCTCTGTCTGCCTCTCTATTTGTAATCTCTGTCTGTCAAATAAATAGATAAAATCTTAAAAAAAAAAACAAAACATTAAACACAAATGCCAAGACTGATCTACAGAACATTCAGGAGCTAAAGATCATACTCATGTGAAATCTTACCTATAAAATGGGATATTTTAAAAGATCAAATATAGAGGGGTGCCTGGGTGGCTCAGTGGGTTAAGGCCTCTGCCTTCGGCTCAGGTCATGATCCCAGAGTCCTGGGATCAAGCCCCATATCGGGCTCTCTGCTCAGCAGGGAGCCTGCTTCCTCCTCTCTCTCTCTCTCTCTCTATCTGCCTGCCTCTCTGCCTAATTGTGATCTCTGTCAGGTAAATAAATAAAATGTTTAAAAATATATATAGAATGCTGAGCACATGGAATAAGAAGTGTTCAGTTACCTCAGAACCATTTATCCTTTCTTCCCAATATATCTCATATACATTTGTATAAATATAAGTACATAGGTATATATAAAAATACATACACATATATCACTTTTCAAGTTGTTTCTGGGACTATAAATTTTTATTATAGCAACTTTTTAAATTAGTGTTTGTATTTCTTTGATAGTTTTAATTAAGAAACTTTGGTTATTCTTTACTAATAGATACATAATATCTATACTGATTTAACTTTCAGTGAGGGATCTGGAAGTTAGTCTATGTTACTCTAAAACAGAAATGATTTAAGGCAAATTTCCAAAGCAATGGCTCCCAGTGCACTGGGATTCTCAACTGTAAGATAGTGATGATCATATGATGTATCAGACAAAATAAATGTGTTTGTATAGATTAAATCAATGGAAGGAATGTTGTATCAAGAAGATAAACACATGGGGTGCCTGGGTGGCTCAGTTGGTTAAGTGACCAGTTCTTGATTTTGGCTCAAGTCACGATCTCATGGTACTGAGGTCAAACCCCTGGTTGGGCTCTGTATTCAGCATGGAGTCTGCTTAGATTCTCTCTCTCTGCCCCTGCCCTCTCTTTTTTTCTCTATCAAGAATAATTAAATTTAAAAAAAAAAGGAAACAGTCAACAAAACAAAGAGGCAACCCACAGAATGGGAGAAGCTATTTGCAAATGACAGTACAGACAAAAGGTTGATATCCAGGATCTATAAAGAACTTCCCAAACTCAACACACACAAAACAGATAATCATGTCAAAAAATGGGCAGAAGACATGAACAGACACTTCTCCAATGAAGACATACAAATGGCTATCAGACACATGAAAAAATGTCCATCATCACTAGCCATCAGGGAGATTCAAATTAAAACCACATTGAGATACCACCTTACAATGCTAAGAATTAGAATGGCCAAAATTAGCAAGGCAGGAAACAACATGTGTTGGAGAGGATGTGGAGAACGGGGAGCCTGCTTACACTGTTGGTGGAAATGCAAGTTGGTGCAGCCTCTTTGGAAAACAGTGTGGAGATTCCTTAAGAAATTAAAAATAGAGCTTCCCTATGACCCTGCAATTGCCCTACTGGGTATTTACCCCAAAGATACAGATGTAGTGGAAAGAAGGGCCATCTGTACCCCAATGTTTATAGCAGCAATGGCCACGGTCGCCAAACTGTGGAAATTCGCCCTTCAACGGACGAATGGATAAGGAAGATGTGGTCCATATACACGATGGAGTATTATGCCTCCATCAGAAAGGATGAATACCCAACTTTTGTAGCAACATGGACGGGACTGGAAGAGATTATGCTGAGTGAAATAAGTCAAGCAGAAAGAGTCAATTATCATATGGTTTCACTTATTTGTGGAGCATAACAAATAACATGGAGGACATGGGGAGATGGAGAGGAGAAGGGAGTTGAGGGAAATTGGAAGGGGAGATGAACCATGAGAGACTATGGACTCTGAAAAACAATCTGAGGGTTTTGAAGCGGCGGGGGGTGGGAGGTTGGGGTGTCAGGTGGTGGGTATTATGGAGAGCACATTTTGCATGGAGCACTGGGTGTGGTGCATAACAATGAATTCTGTTATGCTGAAAAGAAATAAATTAAAAAATTGATATAAAAAAAGAATAAATAAATAAATATTTTAAAAAAGAAGATAAACACATTAAGTGTTCAGAGATCACTATTAGAAGCGAGGACAGGTAGCAGAAGGGACATTGTTCAAGCTCAGCTTCCAATGGCACTGGTAGTTTCTTGTCCATATACCACCTCTCCTCACAGAGAACTATAACATCTCAAAGGCTCTACAGGCCCCAAATACTGTTGAGTTATCATCTTAAATCCACATTCATGGCTCCATAAACAGCCTCTTTATTATTCTTGATCACAAGGTCAACATTTCACACTTGTTCCATAAGAAGAGAGGCTCAAAAGTAAAAGGTTGTCCCCATGAGAGTCAAACTTAGGCCAGATCCAGAAAATGCTCCCCAGTGGATGATGGACAAATTTAGGGACCATGATCATCTCTGATAGCTGACTCTAGTCTTGTCAGTTTTCTCTTTCCTCACTAATACCTACTCCTTAACCTCAAATTTTTTGACTTGTGAAAGTTGTCCTAATCCATTGAATGACAAATGGCAACCCTGAAGATAATCAACAGCTTTCTTATTTATTCTTTACTCATTCACAATTTTGACACCACAACATTGTTCTTGAAGCATCATTTTTAAGTTTGGGATGAAAGATATTCATATTTGAAAGATATTTTAGTATCAAATAACATATGAGAGGGCAAGTATTTGAAATATTTTTATTAGGAAAAATTTTCTGGGGATTCTAAACTTAAACTACATAAGTGGTCATCTACTGTGTAACACTGACCTTGGAAAAGCTTTATTTGGACATTAAGAAATGGAAGAACAGTTATTAAATAAACTTTGTTAAAGAAAGGATGCTGAGAATTTCATTTAACATGGAATAAGAAGCTAAAAACTTTTCTTTTTCTCCCTTTGTTTCTTACAAGTTTTAAACAAATGTTAATTTATTCTTTCCTTCTTTCCTTCCTTCATTGATTTATCATGTGTCTCTCCTTTCTGAAATATAAACTTTGTGGGAGCAGTATCATTGTTGGACTGGCATACTCACTAAAAGAACAGGGCCAGGTGCAGAGCAGGTGCTTAATTAAAATCTCTCCAATAAATGAATGAACGAACACATGTACCACTGGAGATACAGAATGGACCTTTTATACACAGCCTCAGTTTTTACATATTTAACAATATAGGAAAGATAAAAATAATAATTTCAACAAAATATGATGATTTCTACCAAAGGAAAAGTAGATGATATTATAATTTTTTGTCATGTGTGTGAGGCACTGTCCTAAGTACTGAGTATCACTTGGTGAACTAGTATAGTACCTAAGGAAGTTCCCCAGAAGAACTGAAATTTAGGCTGGAGACATGAAGGATAAGGAGGACTGGAACAGATGAAATGAAAGGTGTTCCAGACAGGAGAATGGCATGATGAAGGCTCAGAGGTAGAGAACCCTGGAGAATTCAAAGAAGTGAAAGAAGTTCTGGAGAGCTGGAAAACAGAGTGAGGGATAAATGGCAAGAAATAAATTAGTAGTTGGTCCTCATAAAAGAGTTGGGGCATTATCCTAAAGGCAGGAGGGAAGACTTGGAAGATTTTAAGGAAGAAAATGATTGGGTCTGATTTGTGTTTAGAATTATCACCTTAGCTACGATGTTTAGAATGATTTGGGAAGACTGTAAGAAAGATGTCCTTCAAGAAACAGGATCAGTTTAGATGAATATGATGTTAGTGGGCTAAAAGTAAGAATATAGGGGTTCTCAAACCTTGCTGCACATCAGAATCAATTGGAAATTTTAGAAAGTCTTGATGCCAAGGGCATATCTGAAACAAATTAAATTAGAACCTCTGGAGGTGGGACTAAGACATTATAATTCTTTTCACATTTTAAAAGATTGATTCAGTTAAAGTTGATGTACAACACACTGCTTATATTTAAGGTGTGCAATTTGATCAGTTTTAACATGGGTATGTACCCACAAAACCATCACCAAGAAATATGTGTATATGTATATGTATATGTATATATGTATACACACACACACACACACACACACACACACACACACATCCCACCCATAAAAGTTTCCTTGCTCCCCTTGGTAATCTCTCTGTTCTGCTCTTCCTCCCCTGTCCAAATCTCTAAGCAACAATTTATCTGATTTCTCTCATTACATATTAGCTATATTTTCTATAATTTTATATAAATGGAATAATACAGCATGTACTTTACTTTTTCTGGCTCCTTTAATCATGATAATTATTTTGAGATTCATCCATGTTGCTACATATATTAACAGTTAATCCCTTTTTGTTGTCGAGTAGTATTCCAGTATATGAATATAACACCATTTGTTTACCCATTCCCATGTTGATGGGCAGTTGGGTTGTTTCCAATTTGGGGCTACTTCAAATAAAGCTGCCATGGATATTTGGTACAAGTCTCTGTATGAACATATACCTTCATTTCACTTAGGTAAATATGTGGGGATGGAATGTGTGGATATTTAGTAGGCATTTAACTTTCTAAGGAACTGCCAACTTTTTTCCCAAAGTGGTTGTACAATTTGACATTCCCAGTATATGACAGTTTTATTTGCTCCACATCCTTGCTAACACTTGATAACACTTTTAATTTTTGCCATTCTAATAGGTATGTAGAGGTTTTTCATTGTGGTTTTCATTTGCATTTCTCTGCTTATGATTTTGAACATCTTTTTATGTGCTTAGTAGTCATTCATATACATTTTTTGATGAAATACTTCAAATGTTTTTTTCCCATGTTTTAGTAGGATATATATTTTCTTATAATTGACTTTTTAAAATTTTTTTAAAATTTTTTAAATAAATATATAATGTATTTTTAGCCCCGGGGTACAGGTCTGTGAATCGCCAGGTTTACACACTTCACAGCACTCACCATAGCACATACCCTCCCCAATGTCCATAACCCCACCACCCTTTCCTGACCCCCCTCCCGCCAGCAACCCTCAGTTTGTTTTGTGAGATTAAGAGTCTCTTATGGTTTGTCTCCCTCCCTATCCCATCTTGTTTCATTTATTCTTTTCCTACCCCCCAAACCCCCCATGTTGCATCTCCATTTACTGATATCAGGGAGATCATATGATAGTTGTCTTTCTCCAGTTGACTTATTTCGCTAAGCATGATACCCTCTAGTTCCATCCATGCCATCGCAAATGGCAAGATTTAATTTCTTTTGTTATAATTGACTTTTGAGAGTTCTTTATATATTCTGGATACAAGTTTATAATCAGATACGTGAATCATAAATATTTTGATCTAGTCAGTGGCTTTTCCATCCATTTAATAGTCTTTGGAAGAATGGAAGTTCTTAGTTTTGATGAAGCCCAATTTATCAATTTTTTCTTGTACAGATCATGCTTTTGGCATCATTTCCAAGAAATATTTAATAAAGTCACAAAAATTCCCTTATGCTTTCCTCTAGAACTTTCATTGTTCTAGTTTTATGTTTGAGTTTATATATGAGCCAACTTTCATTTTTAATGTACACCTGAATGTTTATAGCAGCAACGTCCACAATAGCCAAACTATGGAAAGAGCCTAGATGTCCATCAACAGATGAATGGATAAAGAAGATGTGGTGTCCATTATATTCCATATATACAATGGAATACTATGGAGCCATTAAAAAAATGAAATCTTGGCATTTGCAACAACATGGATGGAACTAGAGGTTATCATGCTAAACAAAATAAGTCAATCAGAGAAAGACAACTATCACATGATCTCATTAATATGAAGAATTTGAGAAACAAGACAGAGGATCATAGGGGAAGGGAGGGAAAAATGAAACGAGATGAAACCAGAGAGGGAGACAAACCATAAGAGATTCTTAATCTCTTATGAGGGCTGCTGGAGGGGAGGGGGATGGGAGGGATGGGGGAGCTGGGTGATGGACATTGGGGAAGGTATGTGCTATGGTGAGTTCTGTGTATTGTGTAAGACTGATGAATCACAGACCTGTACCCCTGAAACAAATAATACATTATATGTTAATTAAAAGAAAGGAAAAAAAAAAGAATATTTACATTTCTATTCATGAGGGATATTAGTTTGTAATGGCTTTGGAGGGGTAATACGCCCAATGATCTATTTCATTTGGGGTCACATGTGAATTTTAACATTTTGAACTGTTTAAAAATTGGTCCATTTTATCTAAATTGCCAAATTTATATCAGTAGTGTTTTTCATAATAGTCCTTCATTATCCTTTTGATGTTCATTTCTGATGTTATCAACTTGTATCTTCCTCTTTTTTGGTCAGCCTTGCTAAAGGTTTGTCAGGTATTTTTTTATTAATTAATTTTATTAACATATAATGTATTATTTGCCCCAGGGGTACAGGTCTGTGAATGGTCAGGCTTACACATCTCACAACAGGTATGTCAGTTTTATTGTTCTTTTCAAAGAACTAGTTTTTTGTTTCACTGACTTTATTATTTTTTTGTTTTCAATTTCATTGATTTCTGCCCTTTTCTTTTTCATCTATTTCTTTCTCCTTCCTTTGGATTTACTTTTCTCTTATTTTTCTAGTTTCTTAAATTAGAGGCTTATATTACTAATTTGAGTCATTTCCTCTTTTATAATGTAAACATTCGGTGCTATAAATTTCTCTGTCAACACTAATGCAGCTGCATCTCACAAATTTGGTATGTTGTATTTTCATTTGCATTCATTTCAACAAATTTTTAAAATTTCCCTTGAGATTTTCTTTTTGGATGCATGGATTATTTAGAAGTGTGCTGTATAGTTTTGCAATATTTGGAAAAATTTCCTGTTCTTTCTGATTTATAGTTTGATGTTATTGTGGTCAAATAATGCACTCTGTAGGTTTTAAATTATTTTAATTGTTTTGAGGTTTGTTTTACAGACCAGAATATATTATATCTTGGAATATGTTCCATGGGTTCTTGAAAAGAATATGCATTCAGCTGTTGTTAGATGGAATGTCCTATAAATGTCAGTGAAATTCTGTTGGTTAATGGTGTTAAGTTCTTCTATATCCTTGATTTTTCTTACTAGTTCTATTAATTTTTGAGAGAGAAGTACTGAAGTTTCCAATTATAATTGTGGATTTATCTACTTCTTTCATTTTTAAGTTTTTACCTCACATATTTTGAAGTTCTATGGTTTGAATACATATTTAGGATTACTATATTTTCTGGGGGATTGACCTATTATCAATATGTAATATCTCGCTCTGTCCCTGGTAGTCTTCTTTGCTCTGAAGTCTACTCTAACTGATATTAATGGTCACTTGTGATTTCTTTTTATTATTATTTGCATGGTGCATTCTTCCATCATTTTACATTCAACCTACATATTTCATTTTATTTGAAGTGAGTTTCTTGTAGATGGCATATAGCTGGGTCATTTTTTTAAAGGTTCTCTGCCAATCTGTTTTTTAATGTCATATTTAGAACATTTCCAGGTAATGTATTTGTTGTCATGTTAGGGCTCAAGTGTGCTATTTTACTTTGGGTTTTTTTTTTTAGGTTTTCTTGTTGTTGTTGTAGTTCTCTCTGTTTTCTATTTCTCTGTTTTCCTTTTGCTATTTTTCTGTGGGTTAATTGAATATTTTTATAATTCCATTTCTATCCATCTAAAGTTTTTCTAATTTAGTTTTAGTTTATCTCTTTCTACAGCTTTTTTTTTTTTTAACTAGTTGCTGTAGGTATTTATCTATCTGTCATCTATCTAACCTATCAATCATTATATATCTATCTAAAAGCACTCTAATGGTATTGTGGACTGAAAGTTTGTGTCCCTCCAAAATCACATGTTGAAATACTAAACCCAAATGTAACAGTATTTGGAGATAAGACCTTTACAGAAATAAAGTTAAATAAGATCATAAGGGTGGGATCCTGATCAAGTAAGATCACTGTCCTTGTAAGCAGAGACACAAGAGAGTGCTTTCTCTCCCTCTCTGTCTCTGTCACCCTCTCTCTCTCTCTTTCAGGTCAGGTGGGCACACAGCATTAAGGTGACCATCTACAAGCCAGGAAGAGAGGACTCACCAGAAGCTGACCATGCTGATACCTTGATCACAGACTTCTAGCCTTCAGAATTATGAGAAAATAAATGTCTGTTGTCTAAACCATCTGGTCTCTGACATTTTGTTATAGAAGCCAAAGCCTACTAGAATAACTTGTGTCAATATATTACAGTTTGAGGGAAATGTAAAGATCATTCTTCCCTTTACATTCCTTTACACCCAATCATCTTAAATATTTTCTGTTTACATTGAAAACCATATCAGATCATATTATAAATTTTGATGCAACTATCAAACAAAATTTAGAAAACTCAAGAGGAAAGTAAGAATCTATTCATTTGGCTTACACATTTACTCATTTCTTTTTCTTTCTGATGTCCAAGATTTCTTTTATCATTTTATTCTTTTGAAAGAACTACCCTTAGCCATTTTTTTAGGTTCAGTCTACTAGCAACACTTTTCTTAGTTTCCTTCATTGTGACTATACTTCGCCTCTGTCCCTTATGATATTTTCATTGGATATAGGGTTTTGGATCGACAATACTTTTCTTTTAGCACTTGGAAAATATTATACCATTTTCTCCTGGTTTCCATGGTTTCTAATGAGAAATATGCTGTGATTCAGATTGTTTGTCTCCCTATAGATAATGCATTGTTCTTCTTTGGTTTCTTTCAAGATTTTATCTTTATACTTTTCTGATATTTGATTATGATGTATCTTCTGGATTTCTTTGAGATGATCCTATGTGATGTTCATTCAGCATCTTGAATTGGTAAGTTTTTCCCCCTTTGCCAAGTTTGGAGAAACTTCAGTCAGTATTTCTCGAATACTTTATTAACTGTTCTCTTCTCTCCTTCTGGGACTCAGAGGAAAGATCTTCTGTTAAAGCCACACAAATCCCTGAGGTTATGCCCATTTTTTTTTGTCTACTTTCTCCCATTTTTTCAGACTGGGTAATTTCTATTGTTCTAGTTTAAAGTTTACCAACAATCCTTTTCTCTCTCTCCATTATTCTATTGTAAACTCCAAAATACACTGTTAGAATTTTTGCTCTAAATCATCAATCATCTTTCCAGAGAGTTTTATGTTCTTACATAGTTACTATTTCCAGGACTTTACATACACACTTCCTTCTAATATTGTTTTCCTTTTGCATGAACTACTTCCTTCTTTCATAGTCCAGTTTTGCTGCTGATAACTGATTTCAGGGTTTATATGTCTGAAAAAAATGTTTGTTTTACCTTCACTTTTGAAAGATATTTTCACAGGATATAGAATTCTAGGTTGAAAGTTTTGGCTTTTTTTTTTCTCTTCAGTACTTTATTTATTTATTTATTTTTAATTAAAATTCAGTTAACCAACATATACTGCATAATTATTTTCAGATGTAGTGTTCATTAATTTATCATTTATGTATAATACCCAGTGCTCACCACATCATGTACCCCCCTTAATACCCATCACAAAATTACCCCATCCCCCTACCCACCTCCCCTGCAGCAACTCTGTTTTTTTCCTATAGTTAAGGGTCTCTAACGGTTTATCTCCCTCTCCCATGACTTCCCATTCTGTTTCCCTCTCTTCCCCTATGATCCCCATGCTGTTTCTTATATTCCACATATGAATGAAACAATATAATTGTCTTTCTTTTATTGACTTATTTCACTCAGTATAATCCCCTCCAATTCCATCCAGGTTGATACAAATGGTAAATATTCATCCTTTTTGATGGCTGAGTCATATTCCATTGTGTGTGTGTGTGTGTGTGTGTGTGTGTGTGTGTGTGTAGCACACTTTCTTTATCCATTATCCATTCATCTGTTGATGGACATCTTGGTTCTTTCCATAATTTGGCTATTTTGAATATTGCTGCTATGAGCATTGGGGTCCAGGTGCCCCTTTGGACCACTACCTTTGTTTCTTTGGGGTAAATACCTACTAGGGCCATTCCTGGGTTGTAGGGAAGCTCTATTTTTAACTTTTCGAGGAACTCCATATTGTTTTCCAGAGTGGCTGTACCAGGTTGCATTCCCACCAACAGTATAAGAGGGTTCCCCTTTCTTTGCATCCTTGCCAAACTCTGCTATTTCCTGTCTTGTTAATTTTAATTAGTCTGATTGCTCTGAGGGGGTATCTCATTGTGATTTTGATTTGTATTTCCCTGATGCCAAATGATGTGGAACATTTTTTCATGAGTCTGTTGGCCATTTGTATATCTTCTTTGAAAAAATACCTGATTATTTTATTTATAATTGATAGATCTTCTTGTTGGATAGACCTTTTAATTATGATATAGTGTCCCTCTTCATCCCACACTACAGTTTTTGGCTGAAAATCTAATTCCTCTGACATGAGGATTGCTACCCCAGCTTTCTTCTGATGTCCATTAGCATGATAAATGGTTCTCCATCCCCTCACTTTCCATGTGGAAATGTCTTTAAGTTCTAAAATGAGTCTCTTGTAGATGGCATATGGAGTGGTCTTGCTTTATAATTCAATCTGATACCTTGTGTCTTCTGATTGTCAGGGCATTAGCCCATTCACATTCAGAGTAACTATTGCAAGATATGAATTTAGTGCTATTGTATTACCTGTCAAGTCCCTGTTTCTGTGTATTGTCTCTGTTCCTTTCTGGTCTTTGTTACTTTTGGGCTCTCTCTTCACTTATAGAATCCCCTTTAATATTTTTTGCAGGTCTGGTGTGATGATCACAAGTTCTTTTAGTTTCTGTTTGTCCTGGAAGCTCTTTATCTCTCCTTCCATTTTGAATGAAAGCCTTCCTGGATAAATTATTCTTGGCTGCATGTTGTTTTCATTTAGTACCCTGAATGTATCATGCTAGTTCTTTCTGGCCTACCAGGTCTCTGTTAATAGGTCTGCTGCTAGCCTAATATTTCTGCCCCTGTAGATTAAGAATCTCTTTTCTCCTGCTGCTTTCAGGATTTTCTCTTTATCTCTGAAATTTGCAAGATTTACTATTTTGTGTTGGGCTGTTGATTTATTTTTATTGATTTTGGACGGTTCTCTCTACCTCTTGGTCTTGAATGCCTGTTTACCTCTTCATATTAGGAAAGTTCTCAGCTATGATTTGCTCAAATATACCTTTTCCTCTTTCTTCTTCTTCTGGGACCCCAATAATTCTAATATAGTTTTGCTTTATCATATTGTTTGTTTCTGGAAGCTTCCCCTCATAGTTCCTTAGTTGTTTTTCTCTCTTTTCCTCAGCTCCTTCCTTTCCATCACCTTCTCTTTTGTGTTACTGACTCTTCTGCCTCATTTACCCTAGCTCTTGGAGCATTCAATTTAGACTGCATCTCAGTCATTATTAATTTTGGCATGATTAGATTTTATTTCGGCACTAAGGGATTCTCTAGTATCCTGTTTGCTTCTCAGGCCCTGCTACTAACTTTATAATCATTATCCTAAATTCCAGCTCTGACATTTTACTTATATTCATATCAGTTAGATCTGTGGCAGAAAGTATCACCTCTGTTTGTTGTTGTTGTTGTTGTTGTGAATACCTCCTTCTAGTCATTTTTCCCAGAGAAGAATGGATGAATAAAAAAACAAAATAAAAATATCATCTATGACCCAAGTGAAATATATACTAGACAAATCTGAAGACGTCAGAAACCAAAAAAGAAATGAAAAAGAAGAAAAAGAAGAGGGGGTTAAAGAGAGAATATACTCTCCAAGATGGACAAAACAGGGTGACCCATTTAGTCCTGGGTGTGTTTCAGTAAACTCTCAGGGATAAGCAATCTTATCCTCTCTTAAGTAAACCCTCAGGGACAAGCAATCTTCACTTTTGTGTGTGTGCCAAACTCTGCAGACTTCTGCTGTTCACACCCCTACTATTCCTCCCACGGGAAGGTGGAGGGTTGCTGCATTTCTGCCCTTTGCAGTGTCCTTGCATGGAGAGGACTCACCTAATCATGCATACATCCATGCTGTCCCTCCCAGGGGAAGAGAGACGATCCCTGCGTTTCTGCCCTTTGTAGGGGCACGCAAAGAGAGCTATTACCTGATGGTGCCATGGTTCACTGTTTATGGTTAACCTAGCTGAGAGCCCCCTCATGGACTCACTGACTGTAACCAGGTTCCCTGCTCCAATTCTTGGGAACTCTGCCAGCTCAGGCATCTCCATTCTTTCTGTGACCCTGGGGTTCCTGAGACCACACTGTCCCACCTAGCATTCTGCCACATTTCACCACCTGAGCACCTTTCAGGCAGGGACATCTCTCACTAGAGTAGACTTCTATAGATTCCAATTTTGAGCTCTGGGACTATATCACTTTTCAGTAGCTGGCTCAGGGAATCTCCCTCTCCCCATCATTTATCTTCTGAATATCATCTGAAATTCACTTTTCCATACCTCCTACCTTGCATGAAGTAGTTTTTCTATTTGTAGAACTCTAGCAATTCTTTTCTTACATTTCAGGTGAAAATTATAGGTGTTCAGGATGATTTTATAGTTATCTAGAAAAATTCAAGGGACCAGAGGAAACGAGGTCCCCTACTCTTCCACCATTGTGTCTCCTCTGAGGATATCAACTAACAAAGTGCTTCTCATTTTTAGTTGAGATATAATTCACATATCAAAAAGATAGTGCCACAGTATTCTGGTTTGCATTATTTTCAGTGAGAAGTCTATAAAAATTCTTTGTTACTCTCTTATTAATGTATATTTTTTTCCTTGAGCTGCTTTTAAGATTATTTCTATCTGTGTTTTAAAATTATTTGATTATAATGTGCCTTGGTGTTTCTTGGTGTTCTTATTTCTTGTGCACAGTTTTGTTTAGTTTCTTGGATCTGTTGTTTATCTTTCATGCAGGATGGTAAATCCAGTCCCAATTAGTCCATCTTGGTCATTAGCAAAAGTTCTATATTACTAATCTTTAGAGCCCTCCAGGCATTTCCATTGTACTTCTAAGGTTGAGAACCACATGGTGATAAAGAAAAGTGGACAAATGTAAGAAATAATAAGTAAGTAAAATGGCCAGACATGATTATTGAGTTGACATGTATGGAGGTGGGATATAGTTAAAGAGCATGAAGAGACAAAATGGGTTTCTTGCCTCAGTAACTATGCATTGAAAGAGATGTTGAAATACAGAACTCCATGATTAATATTATTTCGAGAGGTAGAAAACACTAAATTTTAGATACCTGAAGTGTATCCAAGCAGAGTTACTTTGTAATCAATTACTTGGAAAATAAGAAGAGAGATATTAACTTGAGAACTATACATGGGTTGGATTAATTTGCATGAAAACAGTATGGAAATTCATGAGTTAACAGTATTATCCAGGAAGAATGTGCATAGTAACCCATTTTTATCTTTAACCTGGTATTCCTTTTGGAGAACCAGTGATTTGATAAAACTCAATGTCCAAATGGATATTTCAAAATTAAAATTGAAGAATGTTTCTTCCTTTTACCTTATATTTCAACTTTCCATTAAAAATTTTGACAAAACTGGGGCGCCTGAGTGGCTCAGTGGGTTAAGCCGCTGCCTTCGGCTCGGGTCATGATCTCAGGGTCCTGGGATCGAGTCCCGCGTCGGGCTCTCTGCTCAGCAGGGAGCCTGCTTCCCTCTCTCTCTCTCTCTCTCTCTCTGCCTGCCTCTCTGTCTACTTGTGATCTCTCTCTGTCAAATAAATAAAATAAAATATTTAAAAAAAAAATTTTTGACAAAACTAAAACAATTTTTAAATATGTTACAGTTAGTATAGTAGTGATTTATGAGCTGTTAAATAACTCCAGATGAATTTTTCTTTTCTTTTCAATGGAGGCAGACCCACCTTCATATTACTCATGAGAAGTTATATAGAGTCTAAAACTTTAAATAGGAGGTCTTCTACTTTTCCTAAAACGATAGTGAACTCTGAGTGGTAGTTTATACGTTAATTAATTCATCTTTGATATGATTACAGCAGGATGTACAATGATGTGGAGCTTCACAGTTTTTTATGACAAGACAACTACATTGGAAGTTCTATCAGTTTTAAGTACAGAATTTAACTCACCTACTTGCAGATCTTCCATATTTTAAGAAAGAATTCCAAAGCCTTGCTTTAGTTATACTTGTATAAAGCAAATAGCTCTAGTGAAGCAATCTAAATGCCATTACTTTAGGCTGTAAATGTTAAATCCTCAGTTTAATAATGTGAAAGGCAGTGTCAGTGCTGTACAGAAGTTACTTGGATATTAAAGTATTTTTAAAATGTTCTGGATGGTGGTGACTCATTTGTCACTGAGACTCTAAAGAGAATATGGGAGCAGCTTGGAAACTGAGCTTGAAACCTGAGGTCTAAAACAAGTAGACAGTACAAGTCTCCCTGCAATGGGACTTTAGGGTCATTGGGGCTTGCTAATAAATTTCAAGTGTTCTTTTTTCTGTACTATAATTCCTTTAGAACATCCTGAAGACTTCAGTAGCTTGAAGTCAGTTTTGTGTGTGTGATACTTAGGAAACCAGAGGAAAGGGTTATATATATCTTTTTATAAATCAGCCAAAAAAACAAGTTTCTATAGTTCTTAATACTTCCTTATCTTTTAGTTGCACATTTTATCCATGTTGTTGATTTTATATATATATATATATATATATATATATATATATATATATATTTTATTCAAGGAGTCTTATTGAACTTTAGAGCTGTTCATTCTTTGGAGATATATATGCACACATTTTTGGATTATTTTCATGGTCTCCATTAGCTCCTAATCATTATTTTCTTCTTGGATTGTTGAAGGGGCAAATTTTACATCTTTCCCAGACTGCTATAGTGGAAAGAGCACTGTCACTTGAGGTAAAAGAACCTGAATCAAATCTGGCTGAGTGACCTTTGGCAAATCCATTTGACTTGACATTGACTTTATCTTCTGGCTATTCTCATCTTAAGCATCTTTCTCAAACTATTCCCTAAAACATCAATCTGCTGCTTAATGGCAGGCAAATTAGATTTGCCTTTTCAAAGTATAGTTTCACTGTTTGTGGAAAAGTAAAATTATAGAGAAAAGGCTTCAAAATAAGAAGGATGTCAAAAAATTCATTCTGTGGACCTAGAAATCACTCTTTTAAAAGTCTTTCAGTAAACAATCAACTGGTAATAAAATATAAACACTTGCCTTAAAAACTTCCTTACAAAGTCTTCATGAAAGTTGAAACAAAAAAACTTCATCTGTGTTTAAAAAATAAATATGAGCCTTAATTGAAAAATAGCTCTCCTCCCTTACTAAATGTGACACCCTCCAAATAACAGCCATATGAAAGTAAAATGTTTGTTTGTATCAATAGGTGGTTTGGTTTAGCAGCAATATGGCTAAATAATTTCTTTAAAGACTGCAGGGCCTGGTTTGTAATGCTCAAAATCTTATTTTGGGGGGCTCACTGCATGGAAATGAGCTGTAAGGATGATGACATCATTAATAATGAAGGTATTTAAAACAGGACTCAGGCAAGGCTGACTATTTACAGAGCTGCCTGACTGGTGTGAATCTGCACAGACCTATTTCTGGGCTTTTGTTTGCAATTCATGGTAATTTACAGAGTAAATGGCTCAGGATTTGCAAAATGGAACAACAGCCTATATAGATTTCAGAGGGCTAAATGGAAATTTTCCTCTTTGACACAGGCAAATTGGTATATGATGAATAGCTGATGGTTGGATTTTTATGCTCTTGCATAAAATTCAATTTAATTTCTTTGGATTTTAAGTCAACTCATTGATAATGTGTGGAAATGAAGAAAAGAAAACTTATTTAGCCTTTGGGAATGTATTTACTCTATAGTAGATGCTATTTAATAGATAAGACAACTTATTTGAAATATTGAATTACTTTCTATGACTATCACATCTACTAGTATTATGGTGCAATATAGTGGAAGAAACACTAAAGTTAGTAAATATGTGCATAGAATATCAAAAAGGTACACTTATTGAGCACATAGTATGCCTTAGGCATTGTGTTAAGCAATTTATATATATTATTTTATTTCACCTGTATTCCAGCTCTATTTCCACTTACCAGCCATTCACCCTTAGATAAATTATTGAACACCTCTGAAAAAAATTTATTTTGTCTCATCTCTATAGTAGAAACTTTACTAAGTGTCTTGTTTTCTCATTCACCTATTCATTAATGCAACAAATACTTTCAGAGTGCCTATTACATGCCAGTAGTTGTACTAGGTCCTGGGCATACAAGAGTGAATAAGACATTTTCCCTACCTCAAGATGAGATATGTAGATATGTGTGTATTTTTTTTAATTTTATTTTTTATAAACATATATTTTTCCCCCAGGGGTACAGGTCTGTGAATCGCCAGGTTTACACACTTCACGGCACTCACCATAGCACATACCCTCCCCAATGTCCATAATAACCCCACCCCCCCTCTCCCAACCCCCCTCCCCCCAGCAACCCTCAGTTTGTTTTGTGAGATTAAGAGTCACTTATGGTTTATCTCCCTCCCAATCCCATCTTGCTTCATTTACTCTTCTCCTATCCCCTTAACCCTCATGTTGCATCTCCTCTCCCTCATATCAGGGAGATCATATGATAGTTGTCTTTCTCTGATTGACTTATTTCGCTAAGCATGATACCCTGTAGTTCCATCCATGTCGTCGCAAATGGCAAGATTTCATTTCTTTTGATGGCTGCATAGTATTCCATTGTGTATATATACCACATCTTCTTTATCCATTCATTTGTTGATGGACATCTAGGTTCTTTCCATAGTTTGGCTATTGTAGAAATTGCTGCTATAAACATTCGGGTGCATGTGCCCCTTCGGATCACTACGTTTGTATCTTTAGGGTAAATACTCAGTAGTGCAATTGCTGGGTCATAGGGTAGCTCTATTTTCAACATTTTGAGGAACCTCCATGCTGTTTTCCACAGTGGTTGCACCAGCTTGCATTCCCACCAACAGTGTAGGAGGGTTCCCCTTTCTCCGCATCCTCGCCAGCATCTGTCATTTCCTGACTTGTTAATTTTAGCCATTCTGACTGGTGTGAGGTGGTATCTCATTGTGGTTTTGATTTGTATTTCCCTGATGCCCAGTGATATGGAGCACTTTTTCATGTGTCTGTTGGCCATCTGGATGTCTTCTTTGCAGAAATGTCTGTTCATGTCTTCTGCCCATTTCTTGATTGGATTCTTTGTTCTTTGGGTGTTGAGTTTGCTAAGTTCTTTATAGATTTTGGACACTAGCCCTTTATCTGATATGTTGTTTGCAAATATCTTCTCCCATTCTGTCAGTTGTCTTTTGGTTTTGTGAACTGTTTCCTTTGCTATGCAAAAGCTTTTGATCTTGATAAAATCCCAATAGTTCATTTTTGCCCTTGCTTCCCTTGCCTTTGGCGATGTTCCTAGGAAGATGTTGCTGCGGCTGAGGTCGAAGAGGTTGCTGCCTGTGTTCTCCTCAAGGATTTTTGATGGATTCCTTTCTCACATTGAGGTCCTTCATCCATTTTGAGTCTATTTTCGTGGGTGGTGTAAGGAAATGATCCAATTTCATTTTTCTGGATGTGGCTGTCCAATTTTCCCAACACCATTTATTGAAGAGGCTGTCTTTTTTCCATTGGACATTCTTTCCTGCTTTGTCGAAGATTAGTTGACCATAGAGTTGAGGGTCTATTTCTGGGCTCTATATTCTGTTCCATTGATCTATGTGTCTGTTTTTGTGCCAGTACCATGCTGTCTTGATGATGACAGCTTTGTAGTAGAGCTTGAAGTCCGGAATTGTGATGTCACCAACTTTGGCTTTCTTTTTCAATATTCCGTTGGCTATTCGTGGTCTTTTCTGGTTCCATATAAATTTTAGGATTATTTGTTCCATTTCTTTGAAAAAAAAAATGGATGGTACTTTGATAGGAATTGCATTAAATGTGTAGATTGCTTTAGGTAGCATAGACATTTTCACAATATTTATTCTTCCAATCCAGGAGCATGGAACATTTTTCCATTTCTTTGTGTCTTCCTCAATTTCTTTCATGAGTACTTTATAGTTTTCTGTGTAGAGATTCTTAGTCTCTTTGGTTAGGTTTATTCCTAGGTATCTTATAGTTTTGGGTGCAATTGTAAATGGGATTGACTCCTTAATTTCTCTTTCTTCTGTCTTGTTGTTGGTGTAGAGAAATGCAACTGATTTCTGTGCATTGATTTTATATCCTGACACTTTACTGAATTCCTGTACCAGTTCTAGCAGTTTTGGAGTGGAGTCTTTTGGCTTTTCCACATATAGTATCATATCATCTGCGAAGAGTGATAGTTTGACTTCTTCTTTGCCGATTTGGATGCCTTTAATTTCTTTTTGTTGTCTGATTGCTGAGGCTAGGACTTGTAGTAATATGTTGAATAGCAGTGGTGATAACGGACATCCCTGCCGTGTTCCTGACCTTAGCGGAAATGCTTTCAGTTTTTCTCCATTGAGAATGATATTTGCGATGGGTTTTTCATAGATGGCTTTGATAATATTGAGGTATGTGCCCTCTATCCCTACACTTTGAAGAGTGTTGATCAGGAAGGGATGCTGTACTTTGTCAAATGCTTTTTCAGCATCTATGGAGAGTATCATATGGTTCTTGTTCTTTCTTTTATTAATGTGTTGTATCACATTGATTGATTTGCGGATGTTGAACCAACCTTGCAGCCCTGGAATAAATCCCACTTGGTCGTGGTGAATAATCCTTTTAATGTACTGTTGAATCCTATTGGCTAGTATTTTGGTGAGAATTTTTGCATCTGTGTTCATCAAGGATATTGGTCTGTAGTTCTCGTTTTTGATGAGATCCTTGTCTGGTTTTGGGATCAAGGTGATGCTGGCCTCATAAAATGAGTTTGGAAGTTTTCCTTCCATTTCTATTTTTTGGAACAGTTTCAGGAGGATAGGAATTAGTTCTTCTTTAAATGTTTGGTAGAATTCCCCCGGGAAGCCGTCTGGCCCTGGGCTTTTGTTTGTTTGGAGATTTTTGATGACTGTTTCAATCTCCTTACTGGTTATGGGTCTGTTCAGGCTTTCTATTTCTTCCAGGTTCAGTTGTGGTAGTTTATATGTCTCTAGGAATGCATCCATTTCTTCCAGATTGTCAAATTTGCTGGCATAGAGTTGCTCATAGTATGTTCTTATAATTGTCTGTATTTCTTTGGTGTTAGTTGTGATCTCTCCTCTTTCATTCATGATTTTATTTATTTGGGTCCTTTCTCTTTTCTTTTTGATAAGTCTGGCCAGGGCTTTATCAATCTTATTAATTCTTTCAAAGAACCAGCTCCTAGTTTCGTTGATTTGTTCTATTGTTTTTTTTTTTTTTTTTTTTTGTTTCTATTTCATTGATTTCTGCTCTGATCTTTATGATTTCTCTTCTCCTGCTGGGTTTAGGGTTTCTTTCTTGTTCTTTCTCCAGCTCCTTTAGGTGTAGGGTTAGGTTGTGTACCTGAGACCTTTCTTGTTTCTTGAGAAAGGCTTGTACCACTATATATTTTCCTCTCAGGACTGCCTTTGTTGTGTCCCACAGATTTTGAACTGTTGTGTTTTCATTACCATTTGTTTCCATGAATTTTTTCAATTCTTCTTTAATTTCCTGGTTGACCCATTCATTCTTTAGAAGGATGCTGTTTAGTCTCCATGTATTTGGGTTCTTTCCAAATTTCCTCTTGCGATTGAGTTCTAGCTTCAGAGCATTGTGGTCTGAAAATATGCAGGGAATGATCCCAATCTTTTGATACCGGTTGAGACCTGATTTAGGACCGAGGATGTGATCTATTCTGGAGAATGTTCCATGGGCACTAGAGAAGAATGTGTATTCTGTTGCTTTGTGATGAAATGTTCTGTATATATCTGTGATATCCATCTGGTCCAGTGTGTCATTTAAGGCCTTTATTTCCTTGTTGATCTTTTGCTTGGATGATCTGTCCACTTCAGTGAGGGGAGTGTTAAAGTCCCCTACGATTATTGTATTATTGTTGATGTGTTTCTTTGATTTTGTTATTAATTGGTTTATATAGTTGGCTGCTCCCACGGTAGGGGCATAGATATTTAAAATTGTTAGATCTTCTTGTTGGGCAGATCCTTTGAATATGATATAGTGTCCTTCCTCATCTCTTATTATAGTCTTTGGCTTAAAATCTAATTGATCTGATATAAGGATTGCCACCCCAGCTTTCTTCTGATGTCCATTTGCATGGTAAATTCTTTTCCACCCCCTCACTTTAAATCTGAAGGTGTCTTCGGGTTTAAAATGAGTTTCTTGTAGGCAACATATAGATGGGTTTTGTTTTTTTATCCATTCTGATACCCTGTGTCTTTTGATTGGGGCATTTAGCCCATTAACATTCAGGGTAACTGTTGAGAGATATGAATTTAGTGCCATTGTATTGCCTGTAAGGTGACTGTTACTGTATATTGTCTCTGTTCCTTTCTGATCTACTAGTTTTAGGGTCTCTCTTTGCTTATAGGACCGCTTTCAATATTTCCTGTACAGCTGGTTTGGTGTTTGCAAATTCTTTCAGTTTTTGTTTGTCCTGGAAGCTTTTAATCTCTCCTTCTATTTTCAATGATAGCCTAGCTGGATATAGTATTCTTGGCTGCATGTTTTTCTCATTTAGTGCTCTGAATATATCATGCCAGCTCTTTCTGGCCTGCCAGGTCTCTGGGATAAGTCTGCTGCCAATCTAACATTTTTACCATTGTATGTTACAGACTTCTTTTCCCGGGCTGCTTTCAGGATTTTCTCTTTGTCACTAAGACTTGTAAATTTGACTATTAGGTGACGGGGTGTGGACTTATTGATTTTGAGGGGGGTTCTCTGAACCTCCTGGATTTTGATGCTTGTTCCCTTTGCTATATTGGGGAAATTCTCTCCAATAATTCTCTCCAATATACCTTCTGCTCCCCTCTCTCTTTCTTCTTCTTCTGGAATCCCAATTATTCTAATGTTGTTTCGTCTTATGGTGTCACTTATCTCTTGAATTCTGCCCTCATGGTCCAGTAGCTGTTTGTCCCTCTTTTGCTCAGCTTCTTTATTCTCTGTCATTTGGTCTTCTATATCGCTAATTCTTTCTTCTGCCTCATTTATCCTAGCAGTGAGAGCCTCCATTTTTGATTGCACCTCATTAATAGCTTTTTTGATTTCAACTTGATTAGATTTTAGTTCTTTTATTTCTCCAGAAAGGGCTTTTATATCTCCTGAGAGGGTTTCTCTAATATCTTCCATGCCTTTTTCGAGCCCGGCTAGAACCTTGAGAATCGTCATTCTGAACTCTAGATCTGACATATTACCAATGTCTGTATTGATTAGGTCCCTAGCCTTTGGTACTGCCTCTTGTTCTTTTTTTTGTGGTGAATTTTTCCGCCTTGTCATTTTGTCCAGATAAGAGTATATGAAGGAACAAATAAAATACTAAAAGGGTGGCAACAACCCCAGGAAAATATGCTTTAGCCAAATCAGAAGAGATCCCAAATAGTGAGGGGGGGGGAAGGGGATATAAAGAGGTTCAGAAAGAATTAAAAAAAAAAAGAAAAAAAGAAACAAATAAAAAAAGAAAACCCATAATGAAAAAATATAAAACGGAAAAAAATATATATATTAGATAAACTAGTTAAAAAACGTTAAAAAAGAAAAGGGTAAAAGTTAAAAAAAATTTAGGAGAAGAAGAGAAAAAAAATTGAAAAAGAAAAAAAAATTAAATTAACTGCAAGGCTAAAGAATCATGGGGAGAAAGCCATGAGTTCCGTGCTTTGCTTTCTCCTCCTCTGGAATTCCGCTGCTCTCCTTGGTATTGAAACTGCACTCCTTGGTAGGTGAACTTGGTCCCGGCTGGGTTTCTTGTTGATCTTCTGGGGTGGGGCCTGTTGTAGTGATTCTCAAGTGTCTTTGCCCCAGGCGGAGTTGCACCGCCCTTACCAGGGGCCGGGCTGAGTAATCCGCTCAGGTTTGCTTTCGGGAGCTTTTGTTCCCTGAGCGCTTTCCGTAGAGTCCGGAGGACGGGAATGAAGATGGCGGCCGCCCAGTCTCCGGCCTGGAGGAGCCGAGAGCCCGGGGCCCCACTCCTCAGTGCGCCCTCAGAGAACAGCGCCCAATTGCTCCTGTCACCCTGGCCTCCGGCCATGCTCCGAGCTGACCGAACCTGTGAGCGGTTCAAGGTAAACCCGAGCTGAGAGCTCACTCCTCGGCTCCGTCTCTGTAGCCGGCTTCCCCGTTCTAATACCTGCAAGCTCTGCGACACTCAGACACGCCCGATCCTTCTGTGACCCTGCGGGACCTGAGGCCACGCTGACCCCACGTGCGCTTCACCCCGGTTAAGCCTCTGGAGCGATGTCCCTCAGCGGAACAGACTTTTAAAAGTCCCGATTTTGTGCTCCGTTGCTCCGCCGCTTGCCGGGAGCCGGCCCCTCCCCCCGCCGTCTATCTTCCCGTCGCTTTGGATTCACTTCTCCGCCAGTCCTACCTTTCAGAAAGTGGTCGATTTTCTGTTTCTAGAATTGCTGTTCTTCTTCTCTTCGATCTCCCGTTGGATTTGTAGGTGTTTGCAGTCTTTAGATAAGCTATCTAGCTGATCTCCCACTACCTGAAGTAGTCTCAGCCTGCTACTTCTCTGCCATCTTGGCTCCTCCCCTATATGTGTGTATTTTTTTCCCAACACTTGTTCAAAAAATATTTTAAAGTGGTAAATCTAACAGAGTTGTTATTGGGATCAATTGAGATAATGTACATGAAAAGTGCTTGATAAATGATAAAAGGACACAAACCTATTTTGATTGGAAAGTGGTCTTAGCAGTAAGTCAAAAAATTCCTTAAAAATAAAAAACACCTTCAGGCTAATATTTTAGATTAAACTCTGAAGGAATTTATTTTTTATTTTGTTAATTTGAACTACAAGCTATTGCTGGGATAATTAAAATATGCCAATACTCATCAAAGACTACTGCTTGGTAAGATTATAATGTGAGGATGATATTAAAACAATGGTCCTCCTTTTTAAAATATTTTATTTATTTTTGAAAGAAAGAGAGAGAGAGTGCATAAGCAGGAGGGAGGGGCAGAAGGAGCAGCAGGCACCCCACCGAGCAGGGAGCCCAATGTGGATTCAATCCCAGAATCCTGGGATCATGATCTGAGCCAAAGGCAAACCCTTAACCAACTCAGCTGCCCAGGGGCCCAACAGTGGTCCTCTTTTACAAAACAGACTGGACCTGATTGTCATGATAGTTAAAGATATCATCCAAATGAAGAAGCTTATATGTAATTTGGATGATAGCATTTTTATTCAAGGAGAGCTAATAAAGCTGAATGTCAAATTCTTGTGAAAACAGTGTTTGACTTGGAAGAGGTACTACCAAAAATACAAACTCACTCACTCATTCATTCATTCATCCATTAACCTTCTCAATCCAAAAATAACTTGGAGCCCAAGGACTGACCTTCTTAAATCCTTCACTTCTTTTGGCAGGTAATGGAAGGGCATGATAGCTGGGGGGCAGTTCAAAGATACAATAAAATGAGACCATTTAAAAAAATTTTTTTAAACAGAAACTACATCTTTGGTTTTCCTTCATTTCAGACTTTATTTTGTATTGGTTTTCTTAATTAACACAGATAGGTTGTTTTTCAAAGCTTGAGTTTTCACTGTTTCTCCTGATTTTTGCCCCTGACAGACTATACTGGGGGAAATGAGTGACCAGTGAATGTTCCTTCAAACTGAAAAGTTTTTGCAAATTATTATGTATTGAATTTCCCTTAAGATAAGGCATAGAAGCTCCAACATGAAATATCTACAAGTTAAAGCAGGGAATGGCAAATTATGGCTCAAGGGCCAAATGTAACCAATTGCCTTTTTTGTAAATAAAGTTCATTGGAATATGACCACTCCCACTTATTTACAAAGTATCTGTGGGTGCTTTCACACTAAAAGGACAGAGCTGACTAGTTGCAACTAAGATTTCATGACCTACAAAACCAAAAATATTTACTATTGACTCTACAGAAAAACTTTGTTAACATCTGAGCTGAACAGTTACCTAACATTAAATATATATGATCCTTTTACAGATATATAATTGATTTATAACACTTACAGAACCATGGTGGTTAATAATATGCTTAAATTGGTATTTTAAAGATTTATTTATCTACTTCAGAGAGAGAAAGAGCACACAAGAGAGAAAGTGGGGGGAGGGGCAGAGGGAAAGGGAAATGAAAAGAGAGACAATCTCAAGCCGACTCCCCACTGAACATGGAGCCTAATGTGGGTCTTGATCTCACCACCATGAGATCATGACATGAGCTGAAGTTGCAAGTTGGACACTTAACCAACTGAGCTATCCAGGTGACCCTATATGTTTAAATTCTTAAGTAAATTATTTGTGAGAATCATTTTAAAAATACCTAAGTAGGCATGTTTCCTTCAAAGGCAGAATTCTATCAAGTCTTCCCTCTCCCAACTTTTCCTACCACCTCGAAAGCAGCAGGGAGTGCTGGTTATTTAAACATCTTAATTACAGTGCTAAAGAAAGAAGGCATGATCATTTCTCTCCCAATTGTTCAGCAAAATCATTCCTTTTCAACAAGAATACTAAAGTAATAGCTAGAGTGACAAAAATAGCTGATGCATAGTATCATCAAATTAAATTATATATTTCATAATTTTAGTATAACTCAACCTAAAGTTTCGTATAGAAACCATGCCTTAACTTTGAAAACTCCAAATCTTATAAGGGAAAGGATCATTCTCATTAATATAATGTGATTATAAAATTTCCACAATAATCACAAACTATTCTGTCTGAAAAGTATGGTTTTATTTAATGCTTTCAAAAGGAGAAATGTCAAATCTTGTTCTTCAGACTATAGCTACTCCAGAGCTATTAATTTAGTATGATAAAATCAGAAATTATTTTTAAAAGTGAGGATGTTATATTTGCCAAGTAAATCAATGAATCATAACACCACTTAGTTTAGGTAATTCACAAAGTACCCCATTTTTTTGCAGGGACATGAAGATGCCCTCTGTTCTCAAATATTTTCTGATGTATCTCTGAACCTGAGTGTGGGAACACAGGGAGTAGACATTGTTCTTGATAAAATGAAACATCCCCTTGACTTTGGTCAACTATGCTTACCTAGTTATCTTTCCAAATCAATAGGTTGCTCCTCTTTGCCTCCTGTACCTGCCTGTTTTCCTTCTCTCTCCTTTTGTATATAGACATTCACCAAAGTGCTTCCTCAGTACTTCTTCATTAAAAAAAGAAAAACAAACCTTTATTTAGCTATAACTTCAAACTTAGAGGAAAGTTGCAAGAATAGTACAAGGAATTTCCATTTCCTGTTGTCCAGATTCATCAATTGTTTACATTTTGATCTATTTGCTTCATCATTCTCTTTTCTTTCCTCTCTCTCTCAACCTCTCTTCCTTTCTCTCTCCATATGTGTATGTTTGTGTGTGTGTGTGTGTACACATATGCATGTGTATGTGCATATTATTTTCTGAACCATTTACTAGCATTGTACCCTTTACCCCTACATACTTCAGAGTGTATCTTCTAAAAACAACTACCTTCAATTACATAACCAAACTAAAGGTATCAAAATCAAAACATTTAATATTAATGTGATAATATTAATTCATATCCAAATTTTATCAATTGTCTGAATAATGTCTTTTACAGCTATATTTTTTTCAGTATAAGATCCCAATCCAGGGTCATTTCTTTCATTCAGCCATCTTGTCTCTAATTTCCTTGAATCTGGTATAGTTATTCAGTCTTACATTTTGTTTCTTGGCCTAGACATTTTAAAATAGTGTATTTTGTAGGAGGTCCTTTAGCTTGGTTTATCTAATGTTTTGTTAGCAGTTATCAATTTATTACTTCCCAAATAATCTTCTAGATCTCATCTAACTACCTAGCTTCAACATCTTCAACCAGTTCTCTTGTCTTTCCGTGTCTTAAAGATACACTATGACTTCTATTTCTGGCATGCAGCACAACACCTATTTTTGGGGAAAAAAAAAAAAGAAAGAAAGCCCTCCAATATAAAATGTCTTGTTATGCTGGAATAACATTATTTTAAATGCATAAATTGAGCACACAAAAAAAATTTAAAATGCCCCAAGGGACAAAAATGTGATGACAGCCAGAAACTAGGATGGGAAAATATCTCCGGCCATCCTAAAATCAACAGTTGCAGTCTGAACTGAGATTCCTCAATAATTCCTTATAGGGGTACATAGCCAAAGAAAGGGTGAAATGGAAGAAAGAATCTACCAGCAAAAGAAAATGACAAAGAAATCTGTTTGCATTGACAAATTGATCTGAGCTCTAGATACAAATTTAAAACTCTCTTCCTTGAGAATTTGTGACCATAGGTTTACTTCGTACCGATTTGAGGTTCAAATTTACACAACTTATATATTTTAGGAAGCCCCAAATCAGTGGAAGAAATTAAAGCGATCCTGAGTTTTCCTGGAAGAAGCAAATTCAAATCTTATTAGAAGGATCACACTCCAGCACTTACAGGATTCCCTTAGATAAAGACTAATCAAGTATGAAGTCATAATCCAAGGTTAGAAAACGCACGGAGGAGGAAACCTACCATGAACAAGAACTGGAATTCAACTCTCCAAAAATTCATATGATAGAATTATTAGCTACATACCACAAAACAAGTACACTTAAAGTGAGTAAAGAATAAGAAAATAAAAGTAATGACATGACTCAGTATAAAATATTACCAGCCAGATTTTTTTAAAACTAAATGGAACTTCCAGGAATGAAAAAATAGTCATGAAAGTAATTGAAAATAAATTGGTTAAACAGCAGAACATATTCAGCAGAAAAGAAAGATGAAAAAATATTATCATGATTTCAACACAGAGATGTAAACATAGCAAATATAAAAGAGATTAAGAGACAGAGAATAGAAAGAGATCTAACCTGTTTTTCAACAACAAAAGATTAATATCTTCTGTATGCTGAGAGAAAACAACTGTGAAATTACAATTGTTATATATAACACATTATTCAAGAATAAAAATGAAATATTTTTTTCAAACAAAACAGAGTTTACCAGCAAAGCCGCATTAAAAGAACTTCTAAAGTACATGCTTTAAGAAGGAAAATAACTCCAAAAAAAGGACTGAATGCAAGAAAGGATGGTGAACAAAGAAATTGGAAAATATGTGGCTCTAAAAATGTCATGGAATATTAGTAACTTTAACTTGAATACATCCTAACTTGCTTAAGTTGGGCACACTCATTTCCTTCTACAGCTTCCTGAAATTCCACTAAAACAAATATAAAGAAAATTTTTTAAGGCATGAATTCACAAGGGCATTGCAAACAAAGAAGAAGGATAACAATTGTGGATGATGGAAAACAGAGAAATAAGTATTCACTAATTTAGCAAACCTGAGAGAGCTATATCTTAAGCCTAGAGCAATCTGATTTGTATCATAGCACTCTGAATTGGAGGTATGAGTTACCTCTGGAAGTGGCGGTGCATTAGAGTTAAAAATAAGAGGATTTATTGAAGGTCTGCTTAACATTCAAATTCTCACAATCCCCTCCTATTACCCAGCCAGGTAACTTCCTTTCTGAATGCAGGGTCTTTTTTTTTTTTTCTTGAGAGAGAGTAAAACAAAGAGGTTCTAGGCTTGAAAACAAGGGTATTGTACAAAAAAAAAAAAAGAGGATTAAGTCAAAGATTACATGCAAAACGTTAAGACTTAAGCTTTCTTGGGGCACCTGGGTGGCTCAGTGGGTTAAGCCTCTGCCTTTGGCTCAGGTCATGATTTCAGGGTCCTGGGATTGAGCCCCACATTGGGCTGTCTGCTCAGCGGGGATCCTGCTTCGCCCTCTCTCTCTGCCTGCTTCTCTGCCTACTTGTGATCTCTCTCTCTCTCTCTCTCTTTCTCTGTCAAGTAAATAAGTAAAATCTTAAAAAAAAAAAAAAAACCTTAAGCTTTCTTTCACTTAACACCAAGAATGCTAACAAGCAGCCTTATACCTTCCAGTCAAGGTACTGGAAGCTTCTTTTCAGGGTTATCTAACCAGGCTGAGAAAAAAGGCCAAAAGATAATGATACACAGGACTCTTCAAGGAAATGGCTCAGCCACATTATCCTAGAATGGTTTAAGCATATTGAAAAGAGATTTATATAACAAGGGGGAAGTTTGCCCTTGAATTTGTAAGTATGGAGAAAACTAAGCAAAACAGAACACAACACAAAACAAAACAATCAAACAAAAATCCCATTATTATTTTTTTCCCTTCAAAACTACCATTATCTTCAGAGAGAACAAAACCTTTTCCAGGAAAGGAAGTGTGACCATAGCATGCTATCTGGCCTCACATGGATTTATATTTGTGTAGTCATAGTAACATAAATGTTGAATTTTGGTGTAACATCCTGTTTTTTATACTGGAGGAAAATAGACAATCAGTAAAACCAAAGAATCAAGAAGTAATAGTATTTTAAATATTCACTTAGAAATATGGAGATAAAACCAAAAGAATTATTTAACAGCACTGAAAGTAGTCTCTTTTGGCCTCAGAAAATGATGGGGAAGAATAGGACACGGCCCAGCTATTTTTCCCAAGAACCTTATAGGTTTTTTAGACTCTAAGCCATTCTACATGGATAATGTTGATATTAAATAAAAAAAATTAAAATGTAATAATACAAAATCAATTAATGTCTAATTTTGGGATTAACAACAAGATAAAACACTGGAGAAAATATGTAAGAAGAGAGGATTTGACTGATATGAGGAAGTGGAGATGCAACGTAGGGAGTTTGGGGGATAGGAAAAGAATAAATGAAACAAGATGGGATCGGGAGGGAGACAAACCATAAGAGACTCTTAATGTCACAAAACAAACTGAGGGTGGCCGGGGGGAGGGAGGTAGGGAGAGGGGGCTGGGGTTATGGACATTGGGGAGGGTATGTGCTATGGTGAGTGCTGTGAAGTGTGTAAACCTGATGATTCACAGACCTATACCGGGCTAATAATACATTATATGTTTATAAAAAAATAAAA
Organism: Lontra canadensis; assembly: GCF_010015895.1. NCBI lineage: Eukaryota > Metazoa > Chordata > Mammalia > Carnivora > Mustelidae > Lontra > Lontra canadensis. Next base: position 4,632,381 of record NW_022631110.1, read on the forward strand.
CTATATAAAAAAGAGAGGGCTTGAATGTAATTAAAATACTGATTATATAGGAGATATTAAGTTTAGTCTTTGTTAATGATGTATTTTTAAATTTTAAGAAATGGATACAAAATATACCTTTCATGCCAATAGAAGAGAAAAATTATATTTACAAAATGCAAACATATATTAAAATACATAGAAAGATATAGGTATAGATGAGTTAGATAGAAATGCAGTAGATATTGAAGCACTGCTATCACAAAATCAGGGGTTCTACTACAATAGCCAATATTTGAGTCATGCTATAATTTCTTATTGACCAGTTAATACTAAAATTTTTTTCAACCGGGATGAGGATAGGCTAAAGTGGATCATTACCATCATTTTTTATAATGATAATAATAGCTCTAAGTTGTGATGTTTGTTTTAAATTTGTTTCAAAGGAAGAATAAGAGACTTTTCAGCTAGGTTTGTATGATATGGATAATAGTAAAAATACCCCTGAATTAAGCCATAGGCTCAGCCTAGACCCTACTGAGATTAGACTACATTTGATTCTCAACAAGATCCTAGCTAATAGGATCCAACCGTACCTTAAAAAGATTATCCACCATGACCAGGTGGGATTTAACCCTGGGACGCAAGGGTGGTTCAACATTCTCAAATCAAACAATGTGATAGAACAAATCAGTAAGACAAGAGAGAAGAACCATATAGTCCTCTCAATTGATGCAGAAAAAGCATTTGACAAGATACAGCATCTGGATGTTCCTGAATAAAATGCTTCAAAGTATAGGGATAGAGGGAACATTCCTCAACTTCATAAAATCTATCTAGAAAAAACCCACAGTGAATATAATTCTCAATGGGGAAAAGCTGGTAGCCTTCCCTTTGAGATCAGGAACATGACAAGGATGTCCACTCTCACCACTGTTATTCAATATAGTACTAGAAGTCCTAGCAACAGCAGACAATGAAAAGAAATAAAAGGTATTCAAATTGGCAAAGAAGAAGTCAAACTCTCTCTCTTTGCAGATGACATGATACTTTATATGGAAAACCCAAAAGACTCCACTCCCAAACTACTGGAACTCATACAGCAATTCAGTAATGTGGAAGGATACATTTGAATAAAGAAATAGGTATCAGAAGAACCATGCTCCATATATGCAGCATCCTCTTGAAGGAAACCAAAGATTTTTATTGTTGTTATTTTGTCATTAGGAGTTACTGTAGAACAAAATCCTACTGAATAGTGGAGTTATTTCCAGAACAACATATCAAATTTCTTATTTCAGTTCTAAAACAAATTTCCAGAATCATGGAGAGAAGTATTGGAAGGAAATGTTCTATGTATTTTTAATACAGAATCCACCAAAATTAATATATTTCATGATAAGACCTAATAGCAAGATAGGAAGCCACTTGGGAACTTAGGTTTCATTTTCTTCTTTTATTTTAATAGATTAGATACAGAAAACAGAAGCTGACAGGGTAGGTCTAGGAGTACAAAACAAAGAGTTGACTTCATCTGTATTATATGCCAAGGGTAATATGAACACAAAACAGTCTCATTATTTTTAATTTGAAAGTACCTAAAATATTAAAGGAAATTGAACAAATTGTCAGAAGGAAAACAGGTTGCATTTTGCAATGTTGTTTTCTTTTTCATTAAGATTCTGACTTCTTGTTACTCTTTGTGCATTTTATACCTGTACAAGTCTTACCACATAGCAATCATTTGTCCAGTTTTACTTTAAGCAGTAGTTCTCAAAGCCAGTTGTGACATTGGAATTTCCTGGGATACTTTAGAACCTACTGATGCCCGGGCCCCACTCCCATAGATACTAATGTAATTGGTATAGAAAGCAAAAGGGAATATTGGGATTTTTACTCCCCAGGTGATTCTAATATATAGCAAAGAAATAATGAGAAACACTGAGTTGGAGGGTCCAACTTAGGCTTCTTACAACATCCAAACCCCTGGGTTCCTAAGGGCTTTGAAAAATTAAGGAAGTTAATTTCTCTGGTTAAAATTAATAATGTTAAACAAAAGCTCTCCTTTTTTCCTTCCTTTAAAGTTAATGAGGCCTGCAAGTCCTCTCTCTCTCTCCCTCATCTTATTTCCCACCCACTTTACTTTCCCAACCATTTAAATATTTACCCTGATCCCAGGCAGTACAAAGAGTGGACACCCAGCCCCCACTTTCCTCCTCATGACTCATCCTAAAAGCTGTTTGCCAAATGGGGTTTTGGTTTTTGTTTCAGACGTGCAGGGGCATCCACAACCCTGCATAACAATGCCTGTTCTAACTCTACTCCCCCTCTATCCCCCGCCCAACCACCCACTCTCTATTTAAAGCCAAGCCAGAAGAAAAACAAGGCATTTGTCCCCAACAGTCTGCAAACCAGTCATGCTTTTCCAACATATGCAAGGCTAGCATTCAACAATCCAGGATTCATGAAACTAGTTCCCTAAGCATCTATCAAGTAAACCTGCCGTTCTCTGAGGACATTCAGAATTTCCAGCCTCTGACTAAGGATAGACTAGGGCTCTCATAACACTTATTTTCAAATATTTATAGGATTTCTGTATCTTATACCTCTAGGCAGCATATAAGGCCCCTTTTAGAGCTATTTGCTGGGCATTTGCACCAAACTCTCCCATGAGAGCTCTATTTGGCTGTTTCAGACACAGTTGTATATCTGTTGGTTAACCACGGAGGAAAGAAACATGATAGGGACTTGGGACGGAGAGATAGAGCTAGATCTGCCCAGTAGTAAGGATTCCATGAGCAAGTACATTGATAGGTGAACTTTGGGAACCAGAAGGTGACTAAGAGACAGTGGGTGATAGTCCTTGCCTGACAGGGGAACCATGAAGGAAGAAAAGAGGCTGACAGATTTCTGAAACACAGCCAAGAGGAATCTAGCACTAACCTTCTAAGCTTCCAGCAGGCCAGGCGTCAGTATTGGGTCAATCTCTCGGTGACCCTCACTCCACTCGTTAAGAATGGGATGGAGTATGAAATGGTTTAAAGTGGCAGTAGAGTAGAACAGAGTACAATAGGGTCCTAAACCTCTAGGAAATTAGACAGGGACCCTTTAAGAATCATCATTAGCATGTCTTTCTTTTTTAACTAAAGCATAGTTAGCTTACAATGTTACATTAGTTTCAGGTGTACAAAATAGTGATTTGACAAATCTCTACATAATGCTATGCTCATCACAAGTGTAGTTACCATCTGTTGGTACATAATGTAATTACAATGCCATTTACTATATTCATTATACTGTACCTTTTATCCCCATGACTTATTTATTCCATAACTGGACATGTGTATCTCTCATACCCCTTCAGTGATTTTATCCATCTCCCCATTCCCTTCCCCTCTGGCAACCATTTGTGGTTCTGTGCATTTATGGGTTGGTTTCTGCTTTTTGTTTGTTTGTTTCTTTGTTTTGTTTTTTAGGTTCCACATATAAGTGAAATCATATGTTATTTGTCTTTTTCTGTCTGACTTATTTCACTTAGCATAACACCCTTTCAGTCTGTACATGTTGTCACAAATGGCATGATCTGATCCTTTTTATGGCTCAATAGTATTCCACTGTATATACAAATACCACTGATTTATCCATTCATCTATCAATGGACACTTGGGTTGCTTCCGTATCTTGGTTAGTAAATGATGTTGCAGTAAATGGAGGGATGCACATATCTTCTTGAATTAGTGTTTTCATTTTGGGGGGAAATATCCAATAGTAGAAATATGGTAGATATATTTCAAATTTTTTGAAGAACCTCCATGTTGTTTTCTATAATATCTGCACCAATTTACATTTTCACCAACTATGTGTGAGGGTTCATTTCTCTCTATATTCTTTTTCTCTACCCTGGTTATTTCTTGTCTTTCTGATTCTAGTCATTCTGATAGGTGTGAGGTGGTTTTGATTTGTATTTCTCTGGTGATTAGTGATGCTGAGCATCTTTTTTTGTGTCTATTGGCCACTGTTATGTCTTTGGAAAAATGTTTATTCAGATCTTCTGCTCACTTTTTAATTGGATTATTTGTTTTCTGGGTATTAACTTCTATAAATTCTTTATATATTTTAGATATTAACACCTTATCATATATTTCATTTGTGAATATCTTTTTTTTAAAGATTTTATTTATTTATTTGACAGAGAGAGAGAGAGTGCACAAGTATGCAGAGCAGCAGGCAGAGGGAGAGGGAGAAGCAGGCTCCCCACTGAGTAGGGATCCCAATGTAGGACTCAATCCCAGGACCCTGGGATCATGATCTGAGCTGAAGGCAGTTGCTTAACCAACTGAACAACCCAGGTGCCCCATTTGTGAATATCTTCTATTGACATATCTTTTAATCTCAGTTCAAGATATAGCTATGAGAGAAAAAAATTTTGTTAGGAGGCTGGTAAGATGTAGTAAGAGGACCCTAAACCCACCTCATCCCAAAGATATAGCTAGATAACACTCACATCAGTGTAATAACCCAGAAAATGACCCAAAGACTGACATAATAAACTCCACAACTAACAGTAGAGAAGTGGACATATCCAAGAGGGTAGGAAGGTGGAGATGTGGTGGCAAGCTAAACAGACCATAGTGGTCCATGGAACTGAGGGAGCCAAAGGTACAGAGATGTAAGGGAAACAGACCTTCAAACCAGGGAGCCTGAATGGATAATGAACTCCCATAATATTTAGCCTAGAAAAGAAAGAGGGGCCAAATTTCATGAGTTCTTACAACCAGTGAGGCTTAAAGGCTGGAATTTTAAAAATCAGTGGGCTCAGCTCTGGGAGAGCCTGGAGTATGAGAGGAAGATGAGCCTCTGTCCTTTAAGAGACAGCATGATAAACAGTCCATAAAGATACAGCATAAAAGCAGCAATTTGAAAAACACCTGGGACATATTGGGGGATACTTATTTACTCATCTCAAAGCATGTCCTGGAGGGTTAGTGTTCCCAGGGAGATTCCTCCAGGAACAAATGAGCTGGCAGGTGCCATTTCACTCTTCTGCCCAACCCCCCAGCACAAACGTATGGTCACCTACAAGAACCAGCAGAGAATTAAAATTCACTACCTAACATGCTTATACCAAGCCCCACCCTCATGCACTTTGGTGGGTCTGTCTGTTCCACTCACATTTGCATCAGTACCATCATTGCTGGTTCCCTCTTGGAGAAGAATAGCACAAACGTTGCCAACACAGCAACTCTCTCTCTACCTGTGCATTTCACAGTGTTTCAGTCCCCGCAGTGGTGGTTGTAGGCCCTGTAGAAGCCCTATGTGCACCTTGTTAAAATTGCCTCCCTTACAAAAAAAATTGCCTGCCCTTCCATGAGTTCTTTTCAGATATGCCCAGGCTAGCCCAAATCCCAGCAGCAGTGGCCAGTATCATTTCACAAGCACCACTAACTACATACCTTGTTAAAACTGGGCACCCCACCCCAGATGGGGACCAAACACTATCCACAAATGGCAAAGAAAGCCACCACAGATAATTGGACTGAAGGAAAAAATAGCAGGAACACAGTAGCAGGGTGCATGCAACACATAGGAGACACCCCTGAAATGCCAGGTTCTGGTGAAGAGAGGACACAGCACTGTAGTACACTATAGGACCTCTTCTTCATAAGGCCTACTATCAAGAGAAGAAGATGTAGCTAACTTTCCTGATGCACTGAAATAGACACAGAAAGTTAGACAAAATAAGGAGACAGATGAGTAAGCCCCAAATGAACAGGATTAAAGCCAGAGCAAGAGACCTAAGTGAAACAGATATAAGTAATATGGCTGATAAGGAATTTAAAGTAATGATCATAAAGATACTCACTATGCTTGAGAAAAGAGTGGAGGACATCAGTGAGACCTTTAACAAAGAGAAAAAACACAAGCAAAACAAAGCAAAAGAGATTAAAAAACAACCAATCAAAGATGAAGAACGCAATAAATGAAATTAAAAATACACCAGATGGAATAAATAGCAGGCCAGAGGAAGCAGAGGAATGACTTAGTAACCTAGAGGACAGAGTAACAGAAAATAATCAAGTTGAACAGGAGAGAGAAAAGAATTATGCAAAATGAGAATAGATTTAGGTAATTCAGTGACACCATCAAGTATAATAGCATTTGCATTATAGGGATCCCAAAAGAAGAAGAGAGAAAGGTGGCAGAAAATTTATTTGAAGAAATAATAGTTGAAAACATCTTGAATATGGGGAAAGAAACAAATATCTACATCCAGGAAGCATAGAGATTCCCTGAACAAAATCAACACAAGGAGGTCCACACCAAGACACATAGTAATTAAAATGGCAAAAAGTAGTGATAAAGAGAAAATTTTAAAAGCAGCAAGAGAAAAGAAAACAACTACATATAAGGGAAACCCAATAAAGCTATCAGCAGATTTTTCAGCAGAAACATTTCTAGCCAGAAGAGAGTGGCAGGATATATTAAAAGTGCTGAAAGGGAAAAATCTGCAGCCAAGAATACTCTATCCAGCAAGGCTATCATTCACAACAGATGGGGAGATAAAGGGTTTCCCAAACAAACAAAAGCTAAAGGAGTTCATTACCACTAAAGCAGTGCTACAAGAAATGTTAAAGGGGACTTTTTGAATGGAAAGGAAAGACTGTAAGAAAAAGTAAAAAAAGTAGGAAACACAAAAGCAGTAAAAATAAACATATCTATAAAAATCAGTCAAGTGGCTCACAAGATGAAAGGATGTAAATAGTATGATACCATATACCTAAAACTGGATAGGAGGGGATTAAATAATGGATTTAACTTAAGAAGATATCAACTTCACATAGACTGCTATATGAAGAAGACGTTATATTACAAACCAGATGGTAACCACAAATCAAAAACTCATAACATATGCAAAAAATATATTAAAAGGAATCCAAATGTATCACTAAAGAAAACCAGTGAACCATAAGAGAAAGGAGCAAGAGAAGAAAGGATAAAAGAAGAGCTACAAAAACAACAATAAAACAAGTAACAAGAGGGCAATAAATACATACCTATTAATAATTACTTTGAATGTAAATGGACTAAATGCTCCAATCAAAAGACATAAGGTTATGGAATGGATAAATAAGCAAGACCCATCTGTATGCTACTTACAGGAGACTCATTTCAGACCTAAAGATATACTCAGATTGAAAGTGAGGGAACGGAGAAACATTTATCATGCAAATAAATGTGATAAGAAAGCCAGAATAAGGAGTGCCTGGGTAGCTTAGTCAGTTAAGCATCTGCCTTCAGCTCAGGCTCTGTCCCCAGGGTCCAGGGATCAAGCCCTGCTTCAGGCTCCCTGCTCAGCAGGGAGTCTGCTTCTCCCTTTCCCTCTACCCCTTCCCCGAATTGTGTTCGTTCTCATTCTCTCACTCTCTCTCTCTCCTCTCACATGCATGTGCACTCTCAAATAAATAAATAAAATCTTTTTTTTTTTTTCAAAGAAAGGCAGGATAGGGGCTCCTGGGTGGCTCAGTTATTTAAGTGTCCCACTCTTGATTTCAGTGGTCATGATCTCAGGATTGTGAGATCAAGCCCTGCGTCAGGCTCCATGCTCAGTAGGGAGTCTGCTCAAGATTCTCTCTCTCTCTCTCTCTCCCCCTCTGCCCATCTTCCCCATGTACACACACTCTCTCTCTCTCTCAAAATAATTAAATAAATAGTTGGGAAAAAAAACAGATATCCGACAAAATAGACTTTAAAACAAAGATTGAAAGAGACAAAGGACACTATACAATAATAAAATATAATAATAAAATAATAGTGAAAGGCACAATCCAGTAGGAAAAGATAACAAAAGTAAATATTTATGCGCCCAACATGGGAGCACCCAAATACATAAAACAGTTAATAAAAACCATAAAGGAATGAATCTATAGTAATACAATGATTGTAGAGAACGTTAACATCCCACTTAAATCAATGTATAGATCATGCAAACAGAAAATTAATAAGAAAACAATGGCTTTGTTTGACACACCGAACCACATGGATTTAACAGATATATTCAGAACATTCTATCTTAAAACAGGAGAAGAAACATTCTTTCCAAATGCACATGGAACATTACCCACAATAAATCACATTGTAGGCCACAAATAAGTCTCAACAAATTAAAAAAGATCAGAGTCATACCAGACATCTTTTCTGGCCATAACATTATGAAACTAGAAGTCAACGATAAGAAAACATCTGGAAAGAGCACAAATACGTGAAGCTTAAATAATAAGCTACTAAAACAATGAATGGGTCTACAAAGAAATCAAAGAAGAAATAAAAAATTACATGTAAACAAATGAAAATGAAAACAAAGAGTCCAAAATCTTGGAGATAGAGCAAAAGCTGTTCAAAGAAGGATACTCATAACAATACAGGCCTACCTCAAGAAGCAAGAAAAAAATCTCTAATAAACAGCCTAATCTTACTCCTAAAGGAGCTAGAAAAAGAAGAACAAACAAAAGCAAAAACCAGCACAAGGAATAAAGATTAGAGCAGAAATAAATTACATAGAAACTGAAAAAAAAAAACAATAGAACAGATCAATAAAGCCAGGAGCTGATTCCTTGAAGATCAACAAAATTGATAAGCTTCAAGTCAGACTCATCAAAGGAAAGAGACAGAGAGAGGACTCAAACAAAATCACAAATGAGGGGTGCCTGGGTGGCTCTGTGGGTTAAAGCCTCTGCCTTTGGCTTGGGTCATGATCTCAGGGTCCTGGGATCGAGCCCCGCATCAGGCTCTCTGCTCCGCAGAGAACCTGCTTCCTCGTCTCTACCTACCTCTCTGCCTACTTGTGATCTCTGTCTGTCAAATAAATAAATAAAATCTTTAAAAAAAATCACAAATGAAAAAGTAGAAATAACAACCAACACCAAGGAAATACAAATGATCATAAGAGTATCATAAAAATTATAAATTGGACAACCCAGAATAAATGTATAAATTCCTAGAGACATATAACCTCCCAAAACTGAATCAGGAAGGAATAGAAAATTCAAACACTGACTACCAGCAACAAAATTGAATCAGTAATCAAAAAACTCCCAACAAACAAAAGTCCAAGACCACATGGATTTACAGGTAAATTCTATCAAACATTTAAAGAAGAGCTAATATCCCCTCTTCTCAAACTATTCCAAAAAACAGAAGAGGAAGGAAAACTTCCAAATTCATTCTATGAGGCCAGCAGTACCCTGACACCCAAACCAGATGAAGACACCACTTAAAAAGGAGAACTACAGGCCAATATCTCTGATGAAAATAGATGCAAAATCCTCAACAAAATACTAACAAACCAAATTCAATGATACATTAAAAAAATCATTCACCACAATCAATAGTATTTATCCCTGGGATGCAATGGTAGTTCAATATTTGCAAATCAATCAATAAGAGAAAGAATAAAAACCATAGGATCATTTCAATAGATGCAGAAAAAGAATTTGACATAGTACAACATCGATTCATGATAAAAAGCCTCAACAAAGTAGGTTTAGGCCTTATATGAAAAACCCAGCTAATATCTTCCTTAATTGTGAAAAACTGAGAGCTTTTCCCCTAAACTCAGGAGTAAGACAAGCATGTCCACTCTCACCACTTTTATTCAACATAGTACTAGATGTCCTAGCCAAAGCAATCAGACAACAAGAAGAAAGAAAAAGCATCCAAATTAGTAAGGAAAAAGTAAAATGTTCACTTATTTGTAGATGACATAATACTATATATAGAGGGGCGCCTGGGTGGCTCAGTGGGTTAAAGCTCCTGCCTTTAGCTCAGGTCATGGTCCCAGAGTTCTGGGATCAAGCCCTGTGTCGGGCTCTCTGCTCAGCCGGGAGCCTGCTTCCTCCTCTCTCTCTGCCTGCTTCTCTGCCTACTTGTCATCTCTGTCAAATAAATAAAATCTTTAAAAAAATACTATATATAAAACCCCAAAGAGACTCCACCAAAAAACTTTCAGAACTGACAAATTCAGTAAAGCCACAGAGTACAAAATCAATGTAATCACTGCATTTCTATACACTAATACTGAAACATCATAAAGAGAAATTAAGAAAACAGACCCATTTACAATTTCACCAAAAATAATAACTAGGAATAAACTTAATTAAGGAGGTGATAGACCTGTACTCTGATAACTACAAAACAGAGATGATGAAAGACAACAGAAAGAAATGGAAAGACATTCCATGCTTGTGGATTGGAAGAACAAATACTGTTAAAATATCTGTGCTACCCAAAGCAATCTACAGATTTTTGCAACTACTATCAAAATACCAACAGCACTTTTCATAGAACTAGAACAAACAATCCTAATATTTGTATGGAACCACGAAAGACCATTAATAGCCAAAGCAATCTTGAAAAAGAAAAACAAAACTGGGGGTATCACAGTTCCAGACTTGAAGTTATATTGCAGAGCTGTAGTAATTAATGCATTGTCATACTGGCACAAAAATAGACACATAGAACAATAGAATAGAATAGAAAAACCAGAAATAACCCACAATTTTATGGTCAATTAATCCTCGACCAAGGAAGCAAAGAATATGCAATGGGAAAAAGACGGTCTTTTCAACAAATGGTATTGGGAAATCTGAGCAGCTACTTGTGAGAGAATGAAATTGGACCACTTTCTTACACCACGCACAAAAATAAAGACCAAGTGTTTTAAGGACCTGAAACCATATACATCTTAGAGGAGAGCATAGGCAATGATCTCTCTGACATCAGCCATAAAAACATCTTTCTAGAAATGTCTCCCAAAGCAAGGGAAACAAAAGCAAAAGTAAACAATTGGGACAACATCAAAATTAGAAGCTTCTGCACAGTAAAGGAACAATTAACAGAGCTAAAAGACAACTTACTGAATGGGAGAAGATATTTGCAAATGACGTATCTGATAAAGGGTTAGTATCCCAAAAAGACAAAGTATTTATATGTAAGTGAAATAAGCCAGCCAAAGAAAGATACCATATGATTTCACTCATATGTGGAGTTTTTTTTTCTATTTATTTTTTATTGTTTTTTTAATCATTTTTTAAAATTTATTTGCAGCATAACTTTATTCATTGTTTTTTTACCACACCCAGTGCTCAATGCAATCCGGCCCTCTCTAATACCCACCACTTGGTTCCCCCAACCTCCCTCCCTCCCACCTCTTCAAACCCTTCAGATTGTTTTTCAGAGTCCATAGTCTCTCATCGTTCACCTCCCCTTCCAATTTCCCCCAACTGCTTTCTCCTAACTCCCCATGTCCTCCATGCTATTTGTTATGCTCCACAAATAAGTGAAACCATATGATAATTGACTCTCTCTGCTTGACTTATTTCACTCAGCATAATCTCTTCCAGTCCCGTCCATGTTGCTACAAAAGTTGGGTATTCATCCTTTCTGATGGAGGCATAATACTCCATAGTGTATATGGACCACATCTTCCTTATCCATTCGTCCGTTGAAGGGCATCTTGGTTCTTTCCACAGTTTGGCGACCATGGCCATTGCTGCTATAAACATTGGGGTACAGATGGCCCTTCTTTTCACTACATCTGTATCTTTGGGGTAAATACCCAGTAGTGCAATTGCAGGGTCATAGGGAAGTTCTATTTTTAATTTCTTGAGGAATCTCCACACTGTTCTCCAAAGAGGCATATGTGTGGAGTTTAACAAACAAAACGAACAAATAAAGGGGAAGAAAAGAGACAATCCAAAAAATAGACGCTTAACTACAGAGAACAACTGATTGTTACTGGGGGAGGGTGCGTTTGAGGATAAGTGAAAAAGGTGAAGGAGATTAAAAGTATCCTTATTTGATGAGCACTGAATAATATATGGAACTGTGGAATCATTATATTGTATACCTGAAACTGATATAACACTATACATTAAGTAAACTGTAATTAAAATTAAAATATATATATACCTGTTAGTACTTGAGAAGTGACTTAACATTTTGAGCCTTATCTTTGGCATCTTTAAATTGGGTTATGTAATACTTGCCTCTCAAGAGTTTGATAAAGATTAAATGGCATGGGGGTGTCTGGGTGGCTCAGTGGGTTAAGCCTCTGCCTTCCGCTCAGGTAATGATCTCAGGGTCCTGGGATCGAGCCCCGCATTGGGCTCCCTGCTCGGCGGGGAGCCTGCTTTCCCCTCTCTCTCTGCCTGCCTCTCTGCCTACTTGTGATCTCTGTCTGTCAAAAAAATAAATAAAATCTTAGAAAAGAATTTTTAAAAGGCTGTTAAAAAAAAGATTAAATGGCATGACCAATGTATAGCAATTAAACAGCATCTTTGGTAGATTCTATATAAAAATGGCCTTATTATCCCTTTTTCTATATCTATATCCATTGTAATGTGACTTTGTAGCTCCTTATATCAAGAGATGAAGTCTCTCTCTTCCGTTCTTGAGTCTGGGCTGGTCTTGTGACTTGCTTTGGACAATGGAATATAATATAAGTGTTCTGAACCTAAGCCTCAAAATGCCCTCTTGATCTCTTGGAATGTTGCTGCTGCTGCCATGTAAACAAACTCAGGCTAGTTTGCTATGGGCTGGAAAACATGTGGCCTTATTGCCTGGAACATCTGAGGATAGCCAGCCAATCCCCCAGAGCGTAACCACTTAGCCAACTGAAAGTTGACTTTAGACATGGAAAATAGTCAAGACCAGAAATGCCCAGCTGAGTCCAGCCTCTGTTGCCAACCCCAATTTTGAGATAAATTAAAAATTGTCGCTTTAAGCCATTGAAGTGGTTTTTAATGCAACAAAAGCTAACTGGTACAATAGCTGACATATATTAAGAGCCCATTGATGATGGCGGTTGTTATTAATAATGTTAAGAGTACAAGATGGGAGAACTGGAGTCAAATGAAATTCAGAGATGAATATTGTGTGGTGTAAATAGTGGTGACTATACATTATATGCTTTTAAAATTGATAGCAGTATTTTAAAACTGGGAGACTTTACATCTTTACATAAAGTCAGCTAGGTCTCCTTTCCTAGGCAACAATTGTAAGCTCTGAGTAGTTGCTGCCCCTTGAAGTGGGGTAAGTGTACCCTAGATGTTCCAGCCTTCCCCACTCCCTATGGTTTCTAATACACAATTATTCATTCAACAAATATTGGTTCAGTTCCTAATATGTGCCAGACATTGTTCTAGGGTCCGAGAATTCAGTGACAAACAAGGAAAAAAAAAAAACAAGCTTCCTACTTTACCATGGAGTTCATATGTGTGTAAAATTTATGGAATGGGCTGGAAGAATGGCGGTTGTAGAGCGGCTTAGGAATAGACCATAGCTAAGTCAAATCTTTCATTAGGCTATACAAAGCCAAAGATAAATAAATTTGTTCATTATTTCTGAAAGCAGGATAGCTTAGAAAAGAAAGAATAATAACAACTCATTTGCTGAACCATAAATCGTTTGTTGAAAACGGTATTATGGCCTCATCCAAACTTAGAGCAGAGTTCTCAACTGAGGCTACTGACATTTCAGACCAGATAATTCTTTGTTGAGCAGGGGGTGCTATTCTGTGCATTACATGATATTTAGCAATATCCCTGGCCTTTAACCACTAGATGCCAGTAACACCTCCCAGTTGTGACAACCAAAAATATCTCTACACATTACTAAATATCCCCGAGCAGGGAAAATTGCCCCTCATTGAGAACCATTGGCATAGAATGCATAAGTAATATGATGGACAAGAGCTGAGAAAGTAAAGGTCCACATTTGCCATCTGCATTGGTGGGGATAAATCTAGCTCCTATAACAAATAAACCCTCAAAATTCAATATCATGGAAATAATTTCCTGCTTGCAGAGTAGTCCAACATGGAACTCCTAGATAGCAGTCAGTATAAATGGCTTTCAAGTTTTCCATGTTAATTTGCATCAATCCAACAAATGAAGAAAGAACATGAAGGATAGTACCTTGAGGTGTTTTATGGGTGATGCAGGAGTTTGTGTATATCCATTCTGCTTATATTATATTGACTAAATTTCAGTCACATGGCTTCAAAGGAAGCTGCAATAAGCTAGTTCTAGTTATGTGTTCAGAAAGAAGAAGAAAGAAGTTTGGTAAACAGCTTTCAATTTTCTCCATCATTCTTACACTAAACTATATTGGTCACCACAGATAACATTTCTATAGAAATTATAAATAGAAATCAACAAACATTGAGCCTTTCATTGTATTCTTCATTTTAAGGAGATTTACTGACCTTCGTATTAACAACACACTGCTAATCAAGGTGGTTGTTACAAGTCAAGCAAAACCAATTTAAAGGCTCAATGAAAAAAAAAATCGAAGGCACTGAATAGGGAATATAGTCAGTGATATTATAATAGTGTTGTATAGTGACAGATGGTAGCTACACTTACAGTTAGCATAGCATAACCTATAGATATGCTGAACCAGTATTTTATATGCTTGAAGCTAACATAATATTGTGTCAATTATACTCAAATAAAAAAATAAACAAAAATAAGAAAAACAGATATGTTTATATATACAAATCTCAGAACCAAGCATAAAGACTTCCCTTCAGAGAACAATAGCAGAAAATTAAAGAAGCCCCTCATGGGACATAAGAAGGCTATTGACTTATTTATGGAGGGGGATGAAATAATGTTATTGTTGGCTCAGAGGATAACAGTGGGATTTCCATATATTACCCTTGGGTAAAACATCGATGTGATGGTTGCATGACTACATACTTATGCTATGATATTTCCACATACAAAAAAATGGCTTCTTTTACCTAAACCTTACTGGGAAAAATGATTGTAATGTGAGTAAATTAAAATTGCAACAGCTTTCACTGCACCCTTTGTCCCTTTCCCCTTGTCTCACAGGTATAGGGCATGCAGAAGAACTGAGGAGCATTCTGTGCAAAAAAAAAGAAGTATATCAAATGGATCTACAATGTGAGATTGAGTACTTGTCCTTTTGCTGTGTTTGATATGGAATCTGTACTATTTTTATAGTACCCATTCTCATTATTGTTTTTTACATTAGATATTAGAATGATTTTTCACATGATGATGTTTCTCTCTCTCCTCATTCTGGGCTGTGGGGGTTGGAAGCAATAGATGTGCTTACTCATTTTCAAATCCCTTTAATTTTGTAATTCACCAATCCCACCAAATTGGAACTACATTTTTCTTCCTCAAAGATTTTATTTGAATTCAAATGAGTTAACATATAGTGTAGTATTAGTTTCAGGAGTAGAATCTAGTGATTCATCACTCACATATAACACCCAAATTGGAACTAGATTTTTAACAGCTGCTGTGAAATCGCTTTAATATCTACAAACTAAGGCTCTCTGCTTCAAAAAAAATAACCTTCTCAAACATCCCCTTTTCCTGGTTGAGTTGAAGATCTATACTTCATGTTGTTTTAATGTGGATATGCAATCATCCCCTCTAATTTTGTCACAGAGTTTGCTCTATAGGAAGCCCCCATTGCAGGAGATGTATGTGATTCCTGGTGAGGGATTCAATCAGAAACTGGGAAATGTAAATAAGCAGTGGGATTGGTGTTCTCTACCTTTACTAGTTTATTAGAATCTTCTTGAAAGATTTCTTGCTTCAAGGTCCCATATTAAACAAGAAGAAAAGAGAATCAGGTGTTTCCTGGATTTTATCATTACAAAAAAATCTGTACTGCACTAACTCATTTTTTGAAAATAATCTTTCTCCACTCCTAAGGTAGTTTTATAAGTGCAGATACCCTGGATAACAAATTAGCAGAGGTTTTCTTTCTAGCTATGGTTTCTCTCTGCTTTACTCACCTCTAAAAAATGGCTCAGGGAGAGTCTGAAGAACTATGGGGCAACATCTTAACTATTAAAGCTGTAAAGGATAATGCTATCTATCTTTTGCTCCTACTGCAATAGGCACTTTAGTAGGAACAGTATATCTATGGTAATTCTTATAACAATCCTCTGAATTTATTGATAATATGTATTTTATAGAGCAGGAAACTGAGGCTCAGTGAAATTAAGAAACTTAGCTAGAATCACATAATTGTTATTTGGTAGCATAAATTTAGGTTGGTCTCCTGCTAAGACCTATGCATTTTTCAGTTGTCCACTAACGTCAAAGCTCCTGTCTTACTTCATTTGAGAATATGTGGAAGTAAGACCTTGAGCAAATCTTCTGACATTAATGGGTCATACCGAAAATGATGGTACTTCCAACAGCAGGCTTCTCCTTGAGCAAAGGTTATCTCTAGAAGTGGTTGAAGCTCTTTTGGGATTCTACAACTTTACCATTCAAAATAGCCACTTCCCTCTTTGAATGTCTCTCCATCTGAAAGAGTACAGATCAGTTCCCATCCTAGGCTGACATTTTGCAGAATTCCATGAGGAGCTCTTCTACTCAATGCTTTCACCTTAGTTTGCCACTCTTTCTGTTTAAAAAGGCTCTGAATACTACTCATTTTATTTGGTGATTCATATCTCATTTTCACCTATCTACTGCTTATTAACATTGTGACTAAAAGTTAATACTTGATAATACATTCAAAAATAAAACTTTATTTTCTTACTAGCATGTTTAATTCCATACTACCATGAATACCTCATGTTGATCTTGCTCCTAACATAATCCACATCTGTTTCTTTACACTGAACTTTACTATGAAGGTACACCCTTGCAATATCAACAACAGACATAATTTGTAAAGAAATTATCAAATGAGCCTGGACGTCCATTGACAGATGAATGGATTAAGAAGATGTGCTGTATCTATACAATGGAATATTACTCAACCATCAAGAAGAATAAAATCTCACATTTGCAATGACATGGATGGAACTAGAGGGTATTATGCTAAGTGAAATAAGTCAGTCAGAGAAAGACAAATAGCATATGATTTCACTCATATGTGGAATTAAAGAAACAAAATAGGTGAACATAGGGAAGGGAAGGAAAAAATAAGATTAAATATAGAGAGGGAGGCAAACCATAAGAGACTCTTAACTATAGGAAACAAGCTGAGGGTTGCTGGAGGGGAGGTTGGTGGGGGATGGGGTAACTGGGTGATAGGCATTAAGGAGGGAACTTGATGTAGTGGGCACTGGGTGTTATATGCAACTGATGAATCATTAAATTCTACCCCTGAAACTAATAATACACTATATGTTAACTAAATTGAACTTAAATAAAAAAATTTTTAATGAAAAAATTATTCAGAAAAAATAAACACTAGTTTGTCCTGTGTAAACAGTTTCTCCTTTCCCCTAGATTTTTTAAAAATTTTTATTTATTTATTTGGCGGACAGATAGCACAAGTAGGCAGAGTAGCAGGCAGAAGGAGAGGGAGAAGCAGGCTCTCCACTTAGCAACGAGCCCAGTGCGGGGCGCAATCCCAGGACCCTGGGATCATGACCTGAGTGAAGGCAGTCATCTAACTGACTGAGCCATCCAGGCGCCCTCCCCAGATCTTGAATGAGTTGGAATCAAGCAAATTCAATTACTATGCAGAAGAGTTAACATAGCAGGCCTGCGACTGCTAAACTTTAAAAGGCCTGCTTGCAAGGCTGGCCTTTGGTTGGCATCAGGGAACTTTGATTTGGGGAGTGTTCCTACCCCCCTAACTAGTAAGAGTGCCTAACTGTGCTTAAACTGTGCAAATGATATGGTTTATGCAGAATACCTGCTTTCCTTCTGGGAGTCTGATACTTTGGTATGCACTGGGCATAGGATGCCTATGTGACAGTCTTCCAATAAAAACCCTGGGTAGTGACTGATTAATGAGCTTCCTTGGTAAACAACATTTATATTAATCTATCTTCAAGTTCATGGAGTCTGTGTTCTAATATGTCCAGTCTACTGATGGTTCCATTGAGGGAATTTTTCACTGATAATGGTTGATCTTGGGTGGATTTTCCTGGGCCTTCCTTAGTAGTAGCGAACTTCTGGTTAGTACTGGTGTAGGATCTAGGGTCCAAGATAGTTTTCTGCCTTCCTCCAGGTGGAGCAGATTTTCACTTCCATATTTTCCCCAAGTTGTAGGCCTTTGAGGGCAGAGATCATACGTAGTCTTTGCATCTCACATTGTCTGACACATAGCAGGTTCTTAGTAAGTGACTGTTGGATAACAAGCAATTTTATCAGCTACCTATCATGCTTCTAGAATAATGCTAAGAAGGAAAAAGGAGAATAAAATGAAGAAAAATAGTCCCCCGATCTTAAGGAATGTATACTGTTGATAGGTAGACAAATTAACATTAAGAGTACATTAGACATTGAGACCAATTAATTCAGTTTGCCTTGCAAAGTAAGATTTTCTCGGTATGTTAATTAATTGTTAGTGTGGTATGTGACAAAATATCAGCTGATTATTTCTTCAAGGATTATAATAGTTATAGATGTTTAAAATTGGGCCTGGAAGAGTGAACAATGATATATTATATATATTACAAAGAGTGTTAGCTAGAATTTGGAGTTTTTTAAAAATAAGAATACATTATATTCTTGGCTCATTTTCTCAACTAATGTTTCACATCCTCCAAAGGTTTTTTAAGTGCACAAATTCATTTTGCCAAAAGGAATATATATCTTCTCTTAAAGGAGCATATTTTAACCAAATTAATTCCATAAATAGCAGGACAATTTATAATGCTTCTTTTAATAGATAACATTTTTTTCTACCACATAAAGAGATTTGCATTTCCAATCTCCTCAGTTATCTTTGGGTTTGTAACAAACCACCCCAAAACTTAGTGGTTTAAAACAACAACAATCCATTATTTATGATGGTTCTGTATGTTGATTGGGCAGTTCTTTTGCTCTACTGTAGTGTTATCTGGGCTTGGTCACCTGGTTGGATTCAGCTGGTACCTGATTTGATTTACAAGGCCCATGAAGGCTTCTCTCTTATATCTGGACCTTGATGCAGATTGTCGCCTGGTATACTTCAGGTTTTTTTTTTTTAAGATTTTATTTATTATTTGAGAGAGAGAGAGAGCAAGAGTGAGCATGTGCATGAGTGAGGGGAAGGGCAGATGGAGAAGCAGGTCCCCTACTGAGCCAGGAACCTGATGCAGGGCTTGATCCTGGGACTCAATCCCAGGGCTCCAGGATCATGACCCGAGCCAAGGCAGACACTTAACCGACTGGGCCACCCAGTACCCCATATATTTCAGTTTTACTCCATGTGATCTCTCTATATACATGGCAGCTCATCCTGTAGGACCTTGCCTCATGTCTTCTGTCTCTACCATGGCAACTAGGTTCTGATGAAATGAAAGTATAAACTGCACCCTGGCACACTTACACTTTTGCTATATTCTATTGGTCAAAGAAAGTCACAGAGCAGCCTAGATTCAAAAACAGGAAAGCCAGACCCTTGCTCTTTATGAGAGGAAAGTCATGCGAGTAGAGGGAGAGGAGAAACTATCATGAATGTCTTTAGAGACCATCTACCATAATTCACCCTTTACCACAACAATTCAGATCTCTTCCTCATGCAAAATACACTGAACATCATCCTCAAAAATATCATATCATCATAGTATTAGCTCAAAGTCCAGCATCTTGTCATCTAAAAAATGTTTAAATGTGAATCCTCAGGTGCAGTGTATGTGTGTGTGTGTGTACATGAAGCTGCTTAAGTACAGAGCCTCTCAAATGAGAAAACTTCAAATTAAAAATAAAATTTATCTGTTCTCCATACTCTCACCACACAGAAGTGAGACAAGAATAGAAAAAATTACAATAAACACATCCATTCAAAAAGTAGAAAATGAAAGATACAGCAGTCAGTGGCCTATAGTAATTCTGAAATCCACCCAGCTACATAATGTCAGGCTTCCTGATTCTGAGAAACCTATAGTTTTTATACTATCAAATTATAATCTATTCCATTAAATAAAAGCCTATGATTTTTTGCTTAATAGGCTTTCTCTACATCAGGCTGTGGTCAAAGTGTTATAGAACAATTCCCCTATCATTTTTAAAAGTCTCTTTGTCTAGCTGAAAAGATTTTTGAGGCACTTCATTAAATGGTTAACCCTCACATTAAATTTGATATTGACCTTGAGGCTATAGTTTACTGGTAGCATCCTGAATTTAGTGTTTTCCCTGAGTTCAATTTGAACAGTTTTCTCACTGTACAGAAGCTCATCCACCAGTTGAGGAGACTATCCTGGGCCTCTATGTTACCTTTTAGGTTCTTATTAAAAACTTCAACAGTTCCTTCTTTAGCTTATCTTTCTCTTGAAATACATCATAGAGAACTTAGAGAAGTCAACTGGCATCTTCAACATTCTTTCTGGAATTTTAGCCAAATAACACAAATTTGTTGGGTTTCATTCTATCTTACAAGTTACTAAAGGCAAAAATCTTGCTAAATATTCTGTTAATGCATAACCAAACCCCAACTTGCCTCTAGTAGCAAATTCCTCACCATTTTTCATCCTCTCCCTTTTGCCAAGCCTCAAAGCCAATGTAACATGTCTGAATTGTTCTTTTTTTTGTTTTTGTTTGGTAACATCCTGGACTAGGTATGAATGTCTGTCTCTGTTATTTATTGATAGGTAACAAACCACCCCCAAACTTAGTGGATTAAAACAACTATTTTTTATTTATTATGATTCTGTGGGTTGAATGTTGGCTCTTATGTTCCATGTAATGGAGCATAAGTACTATTAACTAGTGGGATCATTCTTGTGATTGCATTGGCTGGGCTTGTAGGTACAAGATGGACTCTGTTGCACTTCTGGGGTCTCAGTACTGTCAGCTGGGGAATACAATTCTACTCAGTGTGGCCTCTCTCTACATCAGCTCATCCTCCTCATTCTCTAGGGTGTCTCCTAATGTTCTCTCTCTCCAGCAGGACAACTTGCACTTCCTTTCAGGATGACAGCTGGATTCCAGGAAAGCAAAGGTGAAAGCTGCTTCTTAAAGGTGCTAAGCCTGGAACTGACAAAGTCACCAGTCAGCCTACATTTAAGGGAAGGAAAAATAGATTCTATGTCTTAATGGGAGGAATGTGAACATCTGCATATAGTTTGGGAAGAAATTGCTAGCAATCATTTTTGGAGGCTGTATACACATACTCCTTAGCATTTAGTCAACAAGGAAGGACTTAAGATTTTCAACTTTTAATTTCAGCCTTCCAAAAACTATGAATACATAATCTCATGTACTTCTTCTAGGTAGAAAGGGATCCATTACATGTATATAAATGCCGTGAGGTAAATCTTATAATAGCTTGAAATTATTCTTTGAGAAAGATATTTTAAATACACAAACCAGGAAGGCATGAAAGTTTGTCCTTGACCTTAGAATTCAACCAGTATCTTGTTTTCAACTTGTGCTTTGACTGTAGTCTTTAGAAAGCTAAATAGTCTTTTCCTTTCATTAACATCATTTGAAAGATAAGTTGCCATTACATATATTTAGTGTAATAGTAACAGTAATATAAGTAATAATAGTACAGTGAAAGTAAGATAGATCATCAGGATTTATTGTTGATTTCTTGATATTCACTTTTAAATATATATAAGCATTCTAGGTATAACATGGAATTAAAATATCCTTGTGTGCTTTATTTGTTGGAATTCTAATAGTCAATTATAGAATAAATTTTATTACTGTGGGGTAAAATACTATAATAATTAATGATGATGGTGAAAACCATTAATTTTTATGTAAAGACAGTTAATAACATTCAAAGAGTTAAATGAACAATGAAAAAGTGAACAGTTTTTGTAAATATTATGAAAGTGTATGAGGAAAATACTTTAGAAATAATTTTTCTTTATGACTAATACCGTATAACTTTAATAATAATAAAATACTGAATAATAGATATTCAATTACATATTAATTCTAATTTTTGTAGGATTGCTTGGTATATGAAAAATTACATCAGATAAAATAACCTTTTAAGAACTTTATTTAAAATGTAGTTATTTACTTCCATTTAGGCAGAGTATTTCAAGAAAAAAATCCTGAAACAATTCATCACATCTTTGGAGGATTATTATTTTTTTTAAAGATTTCATTTATTTATTTGACAGACAGAGATCAGAAGTAGGTGGAGAGGCAGGCAGAGAGAGTGGAGGAAGCAGGCTCCCTGCTGAGCAGAGAGCCCAACTCGGGGCTTGATCCCAGGACCCTGAGATCATGACCCAAGCCGAAGGCAGAGGCTTAACCCACTGAGCCACCCAGGCGCCCCTCTTTGGAGGATTATTTAAAACCAAATGTCAATTTTTCCACCTCAAATTATCACAAGCAGAAAAAACTAAAAGATAAACTAAAAGTTAATTTTTTTAAAGATTTTTATTTATTTATTTGACAGAGAGAAATCACAAGTAGGCAGAGAGAGAGGTTGGAGGAAGCAGGCTCCCCGCAGAGCAGAGAGCCCGATGCAGGGCTCGATCCCAGGACCCTGGGATCACGACCTGAGCCGAAAGCAGAGGCTTTAACCCACTGAGCCACCCAGGTGCCCCTAAAAGTTAATTTAATAAATACCATTTGATTCTAATATAATAAAGTGTATACAAATACAGAAAATGTTAGAAATAAGATACCCCAAACCTATTTTGTTCTCACCATCAAACTATAAAAATAACAGATTTTAAAAGAATACACTTTAAGATGGCAATCCCTTATAGTTTTAAGTATTCAAAACTTAAACTTTTAAACAAAAACTTATTTTACATCATCCCTATAGAGTGCCAATCATTTCTTTGAGTGAAAGAGAAAAGACTTTTGAGTTCTCTGAGTTTGGACATTAAAAAAAAATCCCAGGTACAAATTTCATCCAGAAAACATAGAACTGAAAGAAAGTTTTTCTGAATTATGTTCTGTAAGCCTAGTGGTATTATTAAATATGCAACCTCTGTATCTTGTACATCAGACAAATGGTAGTTCAGAAATCAGTAGAAGTCTTCTTTAAGTTTAACAGCTTGGTGGATCAAGGATGAATTCAACTGTGTTTCTGCTTTACTTGCTTGTCAAGGGATGTCTAGGTTTTATACAACTAACACAGCCCATTTGATTGAAAAACTATTTGTAGGATATAAAATTAGGGTATAAAATTATAATGTAATTGTCTTCAAGAATCCAACAAATATAACAGGAATTATATATCACTCAGGATCGACAATCATACAATGTTTTGTCTACTCTTCACTTGTGTGCTCAAAAATAAATTGTAGGGGGCGCCTGGGTGGCTCAGTGGGTTAAGCCTCTGCCTTCAGGTCAGTTTATGATCTCAGGGTCCTGGGATTGAGCCCCACATCAGGCTCTCTGCTTGGTGGGGAGCCTGCTTCTCCCTCTCTCTGCCTGCCTCTCTGCCTACTTGTGATCTCTGTCTGTAATATAAAAAAAATAAAATCTTTAAAAATAAATAAATTGTAGGACAGCAGAATAGTGAAACACTTTTATCATTCTTCAGCAAGGATAGATTGCTTATCATACAAGAGATTTTGGAGTGGTATGTTAAATAGAGTTGCAAGCTATTTTGGAAATGTTTTGTAATGTGTTTTACAAGATGTCCAAATGTGATGGAAGGACCACCACAACTATATGTCTAAAAAGATAGCTTGAATATAAAAAAAGCTTAATGCCATACTTTGGAAATAATAACAACATTGTTGTGTTTAATAAAAACTGTTGCTTGTGGAGAAGGTCATTAAGGTACTGGAACCAGCTGAAGAAAAACACTGTGCCTTGAGAATGAAAGAGTTCTTATATCATAGTTGATGGAAAGACACTTCTACCATTCTTCTCCAGTCAAAATTGGTACCCAGGCAATGAAAACTAAAATGCAGATGAAAATTCAGGGAAGATTTTTATCTTGAAAATTAACTACTTATTTCTAAAGCCATATATTTTGCCCCATTAAATCACAGAGACTTTTTTATGCTTTTGTTTCAACTAGCAAATGCATAAAAAATATTAGAAATAAATGATATAATGGGGACATCAATTGCATCTTTGCTTCTAAAAGTATTCAGACAGCTTCTTTGAATAGTGCACAACATTTCAGTTTGTGGGATCGCTTTATTGCATTAGCATCATCACCATCAGTCAACCATCATGCCTGAGAGTTAAAAAGCAGATGTCTCTATGTTATCCATTTGCTATTAAAGAGGAAGTAAAGCATAATACCTTAGTGGCATCATTACCAGTAGTATCTTACACTGGCAAAGCTAGCAAAGATGATCTTGTTCCTTTACTACTTCAGCTGAAAGGGGAGACTATTTAGTATCATGGGAACAAACCAATACTAAGCACATTATTCTTGCCCTACATTATCAAATATTTGAAATCTAACCACTAAATTTTGGGGGGAGTGTAGTTTACATATGTTTGCATAGAAGGGTGCCAAAAAGGCTGAATTGTTTTTCCTAATTACAGTAGTGAAGTTTATTATAAAAATCCAACTTCATATAGTATTTGAAAACTTCTGGTCATCTTCCTTTCCGGAGATAACCACTATTAATAGTTTAGTGCTTATTTTATTTATTTTTGTTTTTTAATTTTTTTTAATGTTGAGCAGTAAACTTCTGCTTTATTAACTTTATTTTTTTAATTTAATTTTATCTTTTCAGTGTTCCAAGATTCACTGTTTATACACCACACCCAGTGCTCCATGCAATACATGCCCTTATTTTTAAATAAGATGTCCTGCCATTGGATATAATCCAGTTGTTGCTCAATATAAGTTCTCTGCCTAGTTTCTATTATCAAATGAGGACAAGTCAAAGCTCATACTAGAGTTGGGGGTGGAAAAGGATTTGGAAGTGACCACCTACCTGGGACTTGTTATGTTTAATGAGAATATTTTAGTTTTCAAAAACTCAACAAAAGGAGCAGTGTAAAGTTGTCCAGTGGATGGAGACAGCCACCAGGTCTACATTACCCTGTCTTGGTGTCCAATCCTTATAAAGAGACTGATTCATTTCCCTTTCCTTCCACCCCTGCCTAGCTTTATGCTCATTCCTGACTTGTAGTTGGTCTAAAGCATCTTGCTGGTCAGGTTTCCCTCCCTGTTCCTGGACTAGATTAAAAAAAAAAAGCAGCATAGATGCCTGCCTAGGAACTCCACTGGGGTAGCACTACCCCCGGTCTTGGGTGCACAAGACTGATGCCAAGTTCTTGGAAGATTTTTTTTTTTTAAGTTGTTTTCATTATGTGTGGAATTTAAGAAACAAAACAAAGAAGCAAAGGAAAAAGAGAGAGAGAGAGAGAAACCAAGAAACAGACTCTTAACTATAGAGAACAAACTATAGTTACCAGAGGGGAGTTTGGTGGCTGGTGTGTGAAATAGAAGATGGAGATTAAGGAGTGCACTTGTGATGAGCACTAGGTGTTACAGAAGAGTTGAATTGCTATATTGTACACCTGAACCTAATATAACACTGTATGCTAACTAAACTGGGATTAAAATTAAAAATGTTATTTAGGGGCGCCTGGGTGGCTCGGTGGGTTAAAGCCTCTGCCTTCAGCTCAGGTCGTGCTCTCGGGGTCCTGGGATTCATCCTAGCCCTGCATCAGGCTCTCTAATCTCTGCTCAGTGGGGAGCCTGCTTCCCTTTTTCTCTCTCTGCCTGCCTCTCTGCCTACTTGTGATCTCTGTCAGATAAATAAAATCTTAAAAAAAACCTTTATTTAAAAAACTGGTTTTCATTAATATTGCAGTGATGTAACCTTGCATTTTATGGGATGGAAATACTTGGACCCTATTTATGACGTTATAGTAGGGTTTGGTGGTAGTCCAAAATTTACTAGGAAGTCATCCATTTCCTTTAGATTTTCAATTTTGTTGCCAACTTCCATATCACCTCTTATAATTTCTTTGGTCTTTTCCATTTTTGTGGCTCTAATATCCATTCCATTTCCAATAACAACACTTTTGCCTTCTCTTTTCCTGAACTGGATTTGCCAGATTTTGGCTTATTTTTCAAAAAAAAAAAAAAAAAAAAAAAAACAGGACTTATTTTCCTTTCTACTGTCTCTGTTGTTATTATTTCATTTATTTTTACCTTTCTTCTGTATGAAATCCCTCTTCCTACTTTTTCTTGGTTTACATTGTTGATTTTTTAAATTTGAATTGTGTAGTTCACTTATTTTTAATCTTTTAAAGAAAATGAAAGTATTTAAGACTATAAATTACCTGAATACAGGTCCCATATAAAGCGTTATTTTTATTTCTTTTCTAGATAATTTTCAAATTCCTCTTTTATCTGGGGGTCGTTTAGGAGGAGGTTTCTTGGTTTCTCTGTAGGTTTTTTAAAATCATTTTATGATTTTTTGAAATTTTTTTGGTTATAATCAAAGAATATGGTCTTCAAAATCTGCTTCGGGGGTTTATTAAGGATTTCTCAGTGACAATAAATAAATTGATTTTTGCAAATGTTCTATCACATAATAAATGAATGTTGACTTAAGTTCCTTATATTATTCCAGTGCTGTGTCTTTACTTTTTGTTAACTTGATTTTTCAAAATTCTGAAAGAATATTAAAGCCTTCTACCATTATTGTGGTTTTTTTTTTAAATAAAGAACTTGTATTTTTTTAAAATAAAGAACTTGTATTTCTGAGAGGTTTTGTTTCATGTATCCAGCTTCATGTAATATTTGGTTCATATCCTCTCATGCAGTAGTCCTTGTATTGTTATAAAGTATCCTTTGTTGTACAAGATTTAATTCTTTTTTTTTCCTTTAAAGCATTTAAAGTTGTTTATTTGTATCTAATTTCTTTTTTTTATTTTAAAGATTTTATTTATTTATTTGACAGAGAGAGACACAGTGAGAGAGGGAATACAAACAAGGGGAGTGGGAGAGGGAGAAGCAGGCTTCCCACAGAGCAGGGAGCTGGATGTGGGGCTCAATCCCAGGACCCTGGGATCACGACCTGAGCTGAAGATGGACGCTTAACTAAGAATGTTTTAATTTTTCCCTTTCATAAGGCCTCATCACAATTAGAAGTTTATAAATTATCTGTATATATCTTGTTACACTCACTGTAACACCAAATAGATGAGATCATCTTTCTTCTTTAGCATTTATTATAAAACATATAAAGACTTCATGCAGCTGAACTAACATTTAACAGATATCTACAGCATTTGCCTCTTTCTGTTTTCTCTTTTTTTCTTTTTGCCTTTTAACTCCCTTCACCCATTTCTCTCACTTCCCACCTCTACTTTTGGCAACCACAAACCTATTGTCTGTGTCTTTAAAGTTTCTTTTTTTTTTAGATTCCACATATATGAAAAATCAGACAGTATTTGTCTTTCTCTGACTTATTTCATTTAGCATAATGTCTTTGAAGTCTATTCACATTGTCACAAATGGAAAGATTTCATTCCTTTCTATGCATGAATAAGATTCATATATAAATAGAAATAGATTTTATGTATTATATATAAAGTAATACATAAAATCTATTTCTAATTTAAATGAGAATATATGAAATATATTTTTATATAAATATAAAATATATATTTTATATATTTCTAATATATTTTATGTATAATATATAAAATATATTTCTATTTATATATGAATATATATAAAATGGAATATCATACACATGCACACATACACACTTATGTCAAGGGACATGTAGGTTGTTTCCATATTTTGGCTATTGGAAATACTGTTGCAACAAACATGGGGGTACATATATCTTCTTGAGTTAGTGTTTTTGTTTTCTTTGGATGAATACCCAAAAGTGGAACTGCTAAATCATATGGTAGTTCTAGTTTTAATTTTTTGAGGAATCTCCACACTGTTTTCCATAGTGATGGCATCAATTTGCATTGCCACCATCAGTGCACATGGGTTCCCTTTTCTCTACATCCTCACCAACACTTATTATTTTTTGTCTTTTGATAACAGTGATTCTCACAGGTGTGAAGTGATACCTTAGTGTGGTTTTGATTTGCATTTCCCTGATGATGTTGAGCATTTTTTCATGTCTGTTGTTCATCCATACGTCTTCTTTGGAAAAATGTCTAATTATTTGTTCTTTTGCTATTGAGTTCATGAATTCCTTATATATATCAGATATTAGCCCCTTAACAGATTTATGATATGTAAATACTTTATCTCATTTAGTAGGTTGCCTTTTCATTTTGTCAATGGTTTCTTTTGCTGTGCATAAACTTCTTAGTATGATATAGTTCTGTTTATTTAGTTTTGCTTTTATATCTTTTGCTTTTGGTGTCAGATTTTTAAAAAAAATCATCACCAAGACTTATGTCAAGGAGCTTACTACTAGTAACGTCACAGGATACAAAATCAATATACAAAAATCTGTTGTGTTTCTCTACACTAATAATGAACTATCAGTAAGAGAAATAAAGAAAACAATCCCATTTATAATTGATCAATAAGAATACAATACCCAGGACTAAATTTAACCAGGGAGGTGAAAGATCTGTATGTTGAAAACTACAAGACATTAATGAAAAAATTGTTGAAGACGCAAATAAGTGGAAAGATATTCTGGGCTCACAAACCGGAAGAGTCAATATTGTTAAAGTTTCTGTACTACTCAAAGCACTCTAGAGATATACTGCAATCCCTATCAAAATTTCAAAGGCGTTTTTCAAAGATATAGAACAAATAATCCTAAAATTTGTATGGGAACACAGAAGATTCCAAATTCCCAAATCAGTCTTGAGAAAGAACAAAGTTGAAGGCATCATTCTCCTTGATTTTAATATATATGACAAAACTATAATAATTTAAACAGTATGGCATTGACATAAATAACAATACACATCGATAACTGGAACAGAATAGAGAGCCTAGAAATAAATGCATGTATATATGGTCAATCAATTTATAGTGAAAGAGTCAAGAATATACAATGGGAAAAGGACAGTCTCTTCAATAAATGGTGTTGGAAAAACTGTACAGCTACATGCAAGAGAATGAAACTTGACCACTACCTTACACCATACACAAAAATTAACTCAAAGTGGATTAAAGACTTCAATGTAGACCTGACACCATAAAACTCCTAGAAGAAAACAGGTGATAAGTTCCTTGATAGCAAATTTTTAAAAAATATTTTATTTATTTGACAGAGAGAGATCACAAGTAGGCAGAGAGGCAGGCAGAGAGAGAGGGGGAAGCAGGCTCCCCGCCGAGCAGAGAGCCTGATGTGGGGCTCGATCCCAGGACCCTGAGACCATGACCTGAGCCAAAGGCAGAGGCTTTAACCCACTGAGCCACCCAGGTGCCCCAATAGCAAATTTTTAAAAATAAAATTATAATTTTATAATTGTAATAATTAACATCTATCCCAGAAGGTAATTCTATGATGGTGATATTCAGCTTTAGATGAATCTTAATTTTAGAATTTGGCCATTTGTCATTTTGTAAGATGTATATTTAGGGCATCTCTATCAAAAACCTAATCATGAAGATTTGGTGAGTTTATGAGGAGAGAACTTAGTCACCAAAGCAGAAAATGATAAATCTAGGACCTAGTCATTGAAAATGAAAATATAAATCAAAGTGAGATACTGGCAAAGCTACTACATGTATGTACCATACAATGTTGGGTACCTGCCAAGAAGTTCCTTAATCAACTGTCTCACAAGTACAAGTAGACTCAGAGATCAAACAGAATACACAAAGTATTTGGAGAACTTTATCAGTTACCTACAGCTGTATAACAAACCACCCAGAACATAATGGGTCAAAGCAAGAGTCATCTGATTGACTTAACTCTGTGGGCCTGCAAGTTAGCCTGGGTGAGCTAGGTGACTGATTCTTAAGGGGGGGCACCTCAGAATTCATTCCTGTGGTCTCTCAACCTCTAGCAGTCTAGCTGATGCTTGTTTACTGTTAGCTAGTGGATTCTGAGAGAGAGTGGAAGTATGCAAAATCTCTTGAGGCTTAGGCTCAAAACTGGCACATTGTCATTTACAACACATTCTATTAGCCAAAGTGAGTTGCAAGGCCAGCCCCGGGCAAGGGCTGGTAAACTAGATTCTTTTTCTTTATGGAGCTACAAAGTCACATTTTAGTAAAGAGACTAGATACAAGAAGAGGTAAAGGATTTGGGCCATTTTTTAATCAGTTTACCAAAAGTCCACTGGCTACAAATGTAGGGACTGAGGGGATCTGAAGACTCTGAAGACCGGGATGACCAGGTAGTTTTCTAAGACATCAGCATTTAAATAGATTGCATCACAAAGTAGCTGAAATGTTTTAATGAAATCTATCCACTTTGAGTGGAAAATTACTTCAAAATCATCCTTTAGGTGATGGCTTCAATTGTGAAATAATCTTATTCATCTTTTAAGGCTCCTCTCTCATAATTACTGGAACATCACAAGTCCTCTGCTGAGCATATGTTTTTATATTTATTTTCCCTTTGAGGAAATAACCCCAGACAGTGGTCCACAAAATTTGCATTAGAATCACTTTGAGAGGCTGCTAAAAAAAGAATTTCCTGGGCTATACCTTAGATCTGTTTTGTTAGTTGAGATTTTGTGTTGTAAGCAATAGAAACTGACCCTGTGTGATGTAAGCACATATCAAATGTATTGGTAGGTCAATAGTAACTCACAGACAGGAAGACAGAAGGATAAGGTATAGAAAATGAGTATTGTCGAGGGAGGCTAAGGACGTATCTGATGAAGGCACTACTGTGGCCATTGCCAAACACTGTACTTATGAGCCGACACCGTGGCTGCTAGGAATTCTACACACTGGGCACCACGACTGACATGTACCTCTTACCACAGCTCCTCTGAAGACACTGAGGGCTGCCACCACTGCCAGCCAATGCCACAAGATTTAGTTTTCATTAACTCGGCTTCACTGTGTTATTTGCGCCATGTTCAGTATCTCAAGCAAGAGCATCTGATTGATGGAGTCTTACCTGCAAAAGAGGCTTGAAAAATGAGTATCTCCTTTTTTTAGCTTCCATACTAGAAGGTGAGCTCTGTTCTTTGCCAGAATTTGTGGGTTAGGCAATTCCTCAAACATAAGCAGTGGTCTAAATCCTAGAGAGTAAAAAAATAAAAAATAAAAAATTAATGTCCACTCTATCTGTTGGATACAAAATTTTAGTTGGAAGGTATAACACACAGTACAGTGCTTCACTCTTTTCCCTTCAGCTCTCACTTTCACATGTTATCAAAGGCTGCTTTACTTCAATATTCATGACCCTATCCAAGTACTACTTGTCTGGTGGAAGGACTTGGCCTGCCCAATGGCAAGCCAGAGGTGTCAACAGAATTGATGGCCCCAGCAATAGTCTTTTCACAAAGAACGGGCAAGGAGTCAATAGATTAATACCCCAACTTACTTGCACATCAGCTGAGATAATTTTGAGGCATATTCTTATATTAATTCCCAGAGTCCCTTAGAGGATTCAGATAGTTACCCACAGTGATGGCTGTCATGATGACACACTGTATGTTGGCTCTTTTCCCTTTGCTGTCTCATTTGCTGGCTTCTTTATCAATGTTTCCTGCTATCATGCCCCCAAGCACATCACTTGCACTTAAAATTTTGTTTTAGGGAAAGTTTCTGGGGGAACTCAAAATAAAATTTGGGTACCTTGGTAATTTAAAGGTTTTTTAAAAAAAATTTTATTTATCCATATGGCACAGAAAGAGAGAGAGAGACAGAGAGTGAGCACATGCAGGAGGAGTGGCAGAAGGAGAAGGAGAAACAGGCTCCCCACTGAGCAGGGAGCCTGATGTGGGGTTTGATCCCAGGACCCTGGGATCATGACCTGAGCTGAAGGCAGATGCTAAATGACTGAGCTGCCCCAATGCCCTAGTATTTGAAAGTTTTAAAAAGTGATTTACATGATCCAAAATGTGTTCTCATATGAAAAGTTTGAGAACCAATTGTCCTGACAAATGGAAAATCTTGCCCAAGTTCTCATTAATGGTCAGAGCTGTACACCATATCTGAAATCCAAATCCCTTCTTCTGGTTCTTGGGCAAGTTCTCTCATCACTAAAATATACTCATGGCAAAAAAAAGTAGACTTTTATTTCCAGATGACCTTATGTGAGGAGACATTTATAAGGCAACCAACATAATCATGCCCAGATTTCAAACAATAGATAATGTCACTAGTGACTTATTGTTTTTAAATATATAACAGCCTTTCCTCTTTGTTTCTTTTCATTAATGTTTCTGCCTTTGTAAATTCTTTGCATAGAATTCACCTCCAATATTATTATTTTTTTTTAAAGATTCCATTTACCTACTCAACAGAGAGAGAGATCAGAAGTAGGCAGAGAGGCAGGCAGAGAGAGAGAGGGAAGCAGGCTCCCCACTGAGCAGAGAGCCCGACCCAGGGCTCGATCTCAGGACCCTGAGACCATGACCTGAGCTGAAGGCAGAGGCTTAACCCACTGAGCCAACCAGGTGCCCCCAATATTATTGTTTTGATTGACAATTTTATTTCCATTTTAGAAAACTTGGAAGAGACAAATATGAAATACTCATCAAAGAATGAAACTATATTTTCAAAAACAGAGCACTATCTTTGTGATATTTAGAAAGAGAAATGCAGTTATTATTGTTGTAACCTAATGTTAACAGTTTGTCTTTATAAATGGTATTGTACAACAATATTTTTGAAGGGGGAAATAAAGGCAGAATGAAATTCACAGTGGTGGCCTACAATGATTTACAGAGTAATATTATAAGAGCAAAAAAATCACTCTTCACTAAATAAAATTGAAATGGAGCCAGAGATAAATAATTAGAAACAAAATGTGAGAAGAAGTAACTAAGATGTTTCCTGAGAGAATCAACAGAATATGTTAGGGTTGTTCTTTTCACATATCAGTTGAATGGGGAAAGTAAATTAAAATCTTCAGGAGGAATAAATGACTAAGTTGTTGGCTTAGTTGTTTCTATTAGATTACATTTTTCTTAAGATATTTTAAACAACTTCCCAGGGATTTTCACTCATTTGAATTGTCCTCAGTTGTCTACACCAAAGATTTTTCTCAAATGTTTCAGTATAGCACAGAAGCAGCATACATTTCTGATCTTTTATAGGCTTGTAACTAGTGTCAGTACCTATCAGTAATTTGATCTTGGGCTAGAATCGTGCGATTTCTCAGAACTTTGCTATTTGCCTTTTAAATGATTATATATATATATAATAGTTTCCATTTTGCAAAGATATTATGTGGATCAAATGAAATAATATCTGTGTACTTTATAAAATTCCATATACATATTAGCATGTAGTGTTTTATTATAATCAGAAGTCTTCCTTGATTGAGGTAATAAGTGCATATTTACAGCATGGACTACGGGATCTTACAGGCCTAGAAAAAAACTCGATTCTTCCAAGTATTAGCTGTGTCGTCTTAGGAAAATTAAATACTGTTTAGCCTCAGTTTTCTTACCTGGAAAATGGAGATAATAATGTTTTTCTTTGAACACAGGAAGTGCTCAAATAGAAGAGGATATGAGTGATGATGATGATGATGATGATGATAATCTGCCATAATTTAGGGGCTTTTCCTCAATTTTTCTACTCTAAGTTCCTACTGTTTCTTGGATCATTTTTCTTAAATAGTCATATTCAAGATCATATAACAATATTCAGGGCCTGAAGTATCCACTTAAAGACCTGTAGCCTATTGGCTTAATATGTTAGCACTGGACATCACTTTGTGCTTCTGCAAGGTTATAAAAAATGGTGGTATCCCCATCTCAAAGTTCTCTATTAGTTCATCATTATCAAAAGTAGCAGTAAGCTATAGACATAACAGCACACTATAACAAACTGCTACAAAATTCAGAGATCTGCATTCATGGGAGGGGGCTCTGTTCTAACCAGCTCTCATCCTCTCTGGACCCAGTGGGATAGCTAGGGGTATGTACCCTTATAGCACTGGTAGAGGTGAATGAAGTGAAGTGGAAATATGTGTGATCTCTTAAGGCATAAACTCAGATCTGGCACTTCATCATGTCTGTCTATTAAATTGGCCGGAGAAAGTCACATGGCTGACTCCTTAGTCAAGTGGGAAAGGGAAATATAAATTGTTCCTTTACTGAGAACAGCAACATCACATGGCAAAGGAATTGGATACAGGGAAAGTCGAAGAATTAGAGCAACAATGGTAATCAATCATGGTTATAAATGACTAAACTGAAGTCCTTGAGGAGAATTCAAGTCTTGTTCATCAATGAATTCGCATTTCTAAACCAAAGTCTGACGCACTGAATCACTGGTCATTCAATAAGTATTATACCAGAGCTGAGAATATGCAGCCTAGAAGAAAGGCTCCTCCCTGACAGACGTAAGTTCAATGAAGAGTTATAGAAGATTTTAATTACAGCCTATATAGGGTTTTGTAGTGACACAAAAGAAGGTGGTAGGCATATGATGAGAGGTACTAAATGCCTACTCATACTACTAGGTTTTGAGAAAATAGTTTTGTAGAAATCAGGCAGGCAGGAATACCCAGGCAATAAGGGCGAAGAGTGGAAAAAATTTCACTTTTTAATTCTTCAAAAAGGACTTGAAATTCTTTCCAATTTATGGGAAATTCCTACATATGAGGACACTACTGAATTTTCCTACCACTATAGAAACTAAAAATGCCAAACACTAACTTTCCTATCCTCTTGACTGCTAGGGTGTGGCCACATGCTTTCCAATCATTTGTACCCTCTCCAGACTCTGAAACTAATGGACAAAGAAGCAAGGCTCATAAGGAATTCATACATGTGCAGGCAAAGCTACATCTTCTTTCTAGGGGCAGCTGTGGCCATAGTTCTAAACAGTAGTGTAGTGTCTAGCATTGGTGGTTTTGGCTATATAATCCATCGTGCCTGAGTCTAGTGACAATAATAACTGTATCTTCACAAGGCCAGTTCCGAAATTTAATTTTTTGTCATTAATCTTGACTCCAAACTTGGTTCTCATGGAAAAGTGCAATATCCCTTAAGTAAATTCCTTTGTTGGCTCAATTAGTTGGAATTTTTTTTTTAGTTCTTCCAGCTAAGACTGACTTATCAGAAGGCTAGAGCAGAAATTGAAAGAAAAGTCAAAGTGAGTGAAAAGATAAAACGAGATCAGTAAATGAAAGAAAGATGGTCAAACCTATGGCAAGTGATGAGTAAGCAGGAAGAACCCTAAGAAACCAATGGCAGAGGCACTGTAAGTCTTTAGCTTCTACCACAACCAATAACTTCTATCAGTGTTTGGCAGCTTTGGCTGCACTTTGAATTACTAGATAATTTTTTTTTAATTCCAATGCCAAGGTCATATCCCAGATCACTTATATCAGAATTTCATGTAATACTCTTTTTCTAAAAGCTCTCCAGATGACCAAATGTGCAACCAATATGCAACCAGGGCTGTGATAGGATTAGAGGAAACGAGAACTGTAGATGGAGAACAAAACAGGTGCACCTCTTTGGAGTGAGGAATGAAGGGGAAGAAGCAGAACTGTTAATAACATGAAATAAACACACTGACTGGATGCACTGAATCATATATGGTGTCTATTCCAAATAGCTGGCCTCACCATGACCCATCATTTTTAATTCTATGGTGTATATCCAAACCACTCTTTTCTTCAAATCCACCTTCTCATGTGACCTATTGCTACCACCTTCCAGTTGGCGTTCCTGCTTCCATTCATTCTTAACTCCAATCCATCTAATACAATACTTCCAGAATTGGAATAATCTTTTTAAAGGGCAAACCTGTTTGTGTTACTTTACAGGTTAACCTAATCCAGTAGATTCTCCAAACACTGCCAGATAAAATCCAAACTTTTTAGTATGGTTTAAGAATCTTTATGCTTTGTTCCTACTTAAGTTCCCAGCCTCCTCTTCTGCCTCATCCTTGATCTCCATCCATCCAAGCACTCACCTGCTCCTAAACATATCATCTTTTACATCTTCCTGCCTCTTTGCTGATGCACTTATTCTTTTATTGAACTGGATGTGAATGTTTGTAAGATTATCTTTATGCATTTGTCATTTGCTACTTAGATATTTTGATCCATGTAATAATATTCACTGAAAAAGTTAGAAGTTTCTAGAATGTAGAAACTCCACTTTCTGATCTACAAAATACTTCCTGATGATGCTGATGTGTTCAATAGTGATGAATATGATGATGAAT
Source organism: Lontra canadensis (assembly GCF_010015895.1). Classification (NCBI taxonomy): domain Eukaryota; kingdom Metazoa; phylum Chordata; class Mammalia; order Carnivora; family Mustelidae; genus Lontra; species Lontra canadensis. The sequence goes on from NW_022631110.1 coordinate 4,668,519, forward strand.
GAAAATGGTGTGATAGATGTTACAGGTTTTAAAAAGATCAAAATGAAGAGAAATTAACTAATTTTTTTGTGTCCCAGGGAAAGTGTGAATGAACCTTTAAGCAATAGAGAAAATGAGATAATTTCTGAAGTTGTAATAATTACATTATTCACTTATTGCCATTAAATGCCAGAATGGATGACCTTTTGTGTCTCTCAAGATAAATTATTTTGCCAACGTGACTAACCTACCCACATTTTCTCAATAATAAAATAATGTTCTATCTCAAGTGTTTTATTTATGTTAAATCTGAAAAGATCAAATTTAAATAGCCTAACTATTAGGCAAGAAGGTTCATATATGTAGTATGTAATAAATATCTGATTTGGAGTGATATTTTCCAATTTAAAAGAAATTCAGTTTTATTTCTTATAAGTCATAAAAGGTCCTAGATTCAGCAATGTTGCCTCATTTCAAAATGTTTGTCTTTACCTATAGTCTCTTCATTTTCATTTCAGTTTTTTCTAAAGGAAATTTTAAGTGGCTATATATGGTAATATTAATTTATGTATTAGAATGATTAAAATAACTTATAATGTATGGAATAGGAAATTGTCCTTATTCATTATTAAAAGTATTTAATTTTTAATATTTAATTCTCAGATTTGTATGCAGTTTACTTGCCTAGAACTCTAAGTCCATGGCTGTAATTATCATATAGGACACAATGACGCATGGGGACAAAAAGGTGCAGTGTCTTAACTGATCTCTGGTTTGCCAGCTCTACTGTCCATGCCCTAGGTGTCTTTTAACACCAGATTTCTAACATTTTTGTTTTAAGGAGGGTTTTCTCATTTTATAATGCTATTGTTCAGGAATTAGAATATTAGCCATAGGTTTGATTAAGACTGATCAAATTAGCCTTTCCTGTGAGGAGACCTCAGCTATAAAGGACAGGAGGGCCCTTAAGAGAACCGGACCATGCTAACAGCTTGATCTTGTACTTCCCAGTATCCAGAAGTGTGAAAAATAAATTTCTGTTGTTTATAACATACCCAGTTTGTGATATTTTCCTATTGCAGCCTGAATGGACTAAGCCAAAAAGTTGGTACCAAGAAGTGGGGTACTTTTACACTAATAATGAAGCATCAGAAAGAGAAATTAAAAAAATCCTACTTTTCTTACTTAAATTGCACCAAAAATAATAAAATCTCTAGGAATAAACCTAACTAAAGTGGTGAAAGAAAAAGAAAAGCAAAGCTGGGGATATCACAATTCCAGACTCCAAGTTATATTACAAAGCTGTAGTAATCAAAACAGTATGGTACTGGCACAAAAAGAGACACATAAAGCAGTGGAACAGAATAGAAAACACAGAAATAAATCCACAATTATACGGCCAATTAATCTTTGACAAAGCAGGAAATAATATCAATGGGAAAAAGACCGTCTCTTCAACAAAAGGTGCTGGGAAAACTGGTCAGCTACATTCAAAAGAATGAAATTGAATCAACTATTTTACTCCATACATATCTATAAACTCAAAATAGATCAAAGAAAAAAATGGATCAAAGACCTAAATGTGAGACATGAAACCATAAAAATCCTATGAGAGAGCACAGACACTAACATCTTTGACATTGGCTGTAGTAACATTTTTCTAGATGTGTCTCCTGAAGCAAAGGGAAATAAAAGCAAAAATAAACTGCTGGAACTATATCAAAATAAAAAGCTTCTGCACAGTGAAGGAAACAATCAACAAAACTAAAAGTCAACCTATTTAATGGGAGAAGATAGTTGCAAATGACATATCCAATAAAGGGTGTATCCAAAATGTATAAAGAACTGATACAACTCAACATCAGGGAAATGCAAATCAAAACTACAATGAGACATCACCTCACACCTGTCAGAATGGTTAAAATCCAAAACACAAGAAACAACAAGTGTTGGCAATGATGTGGAGAAAAGGGAACCCTGGGGTACTATTGGTAGGAATGCAAAGTGGTGCAGCCACCATGGAAAACAGTATGGAGGTTCCTCAAGCAGTTAAAAAATAAAACTACTCCATGATCCAGTAATCACACTACTGGGCATTTACCCCCAAAATACAAAACACAGGGATATACACAAGCTTGGGAAGATGGTGGAGTATGGGACCCTGAGCTTACCCCGTCCCATGTTGACAACTAGATATCATTCACATCCATGTTAATAAACCAGTGAACAGTCTGAAGACTGGAAGAATAAACTCCACAACTAAATAGAAAGAAGCTGCATCTGAAAGATTAGTAAGGTCTGAAAGGCAGACAGAGATTGCCCACAGGAGGGAGGGAGCTGTATGCAGAGAAGGCAGAAAAAATGGGCCCTCCCATAAGAGATCACAGAGAGAAGGCTAATACCCATAAAGTTTGGCTTTAAAAGCCAGAGAGGTTGAATTCTGTGAATTTTTGAAGCCAGTAGGCCTTGGAGCTTAGAGCTTTACAAGTTAGCTGAGTCAGCACTGGGTCAGTCTAGGGTGATACCTGGGTCACCTTCGTTAAAGAGAGAGCAGCTGGCATGGAAAAGCAACATAAAAACAGTAGCTTACACAATGTTGGGGTCAAATGGGATGCAGATTTGTTCACACTGATTTCAGAGCATGTTGGGGGATTTCTCCAAATAGGAGGGAGCTGGCAGGCACCACTTTCCTTCCCTGCCCCCCCTCCAAGCATAAACACAGAGCCAACTGCAGGAAGCAGCACCACACAGATACTTGTTACCTAACCTGCTAACAGTGTGCCATGCCATGAGTTCTCCTGAGGACTCACCCAATCCTGGCCTGTTGGCCTCAGCCATGGGCTCAGGGCAAATTAAAAAAAAAAATTTTTTTAAGATTTTATTTATTTATTTGGCACAGAGAAAGAGAGAGAGAGAGAACACAAGCAGGGGGAGCAGGAGAAGGATCATGACCTGAGCCAAAGGCATACACTTAACTGACTAAGCCACCCGGGTACCCCTCAGGGCAAATTTTGATAAAGCCATATGCATCCCCTACTCAGTTGCCAGTGCACAATACTACTGCATGCTGCATCCAGCTGCCCCTCAGGGCCTGGCTGCCACACAGCACTCAGGCACAGCTGTATGCTGGGCTCCCCATTGGGCTCATAGTTGCTGCCACACAGTGCACCCAGCCACCAATGGATGCTTGGCCCAGCTGTACCCTGCCATCACCCCAGGCCATGCTCAGGCTCATGCCCCCAGCCACCTTGGTACACAGCCCCCAGCTGCTGTGGCTTTGGAGATCTGGCAAAAGACTAGTGGTCTACTGCAATTTTGCTAACAGTGTTGCCCCACTCCCCATTTCCCCAGCAGGCACACCACCTCAGTGCTGGCCAGCCTGGGGCCCATTAACACTAGCAAGAGCAAGAACAGCCTACAAAGGCAGAGGGTCAGTGCAGATAGATGAATGCACTGAAAGGAAATGTGACTCAGACGCAACAGCAGGACATAAGCAACAGATAAAGGAGACTCTCCTGGAGTGCCAGTTTCCGGTAAAAAGGGAACATTGAACTATAAGGCACTCCAGAATCTCCCCTCTTCATAAAGTCAGGACTTTCAAGAGCAAAAGACATAGCTGACTTTCTTAACACAGAGAAACAAAGAAAGAAGAGCAGACAAAGTGAGGAGACAAAGAAATTTATCCCAAATGGAAGAACAGGACAAGGCCACAGCCAGAGATATCAGTAACATTCCTGATAGAGAATTTAAAGCATGATATAAGGATAATCACTGGACTAGATAAAAGAGTGGAAGATATGAGTGAGACCCTTAACAGAGAGATATGGAATAATATAGCAGAGATAAAGGGCTCAAAAAACAAAATGAGAAATATGCTTGATGGAATGAATAGCAAAGATGGAAGAAGCAGAGGAATGAATTAGTCACCCAGAAGAGAGAGTAATGGGAAAGTAATCAAGCTGAACACAAGAGAGAAAAAAGAATTATGCAAAATGAGAATAGACTTAGGAAACTCAGTGACTTCATCAGAGATAATAACATTCGTATTATAGGTGTCCCAGAAGAAGAAAAAGAAAAGGGGCCTAAAATTTATTCGAAGACATAATACTTGAAAACTTGCCCAATCTGGGTAAGGAAGCAGATATCCAGATCCCAGAGGCCCATAAAACTCTCATTAAAAAAAAAAAAAGCAGACCCACACCAAGACATATTGTAATTAAATTAGGAAAATAGAGTGATAAAGAAAAAAATTAAAAGCAGCAAAAGAAGTCAATAACTACAAGGAAAACCCCATAAGACTAGCAGAAGATTTTTTTCAACAGAAACTTGGCAAGCCAAGAGAGAGTGGCATGATTAATTTGGAATGCTGAATGGGAAAAATCTGCAGCCAAGAAGACTCTATCCAGCAAGACTATCATTCAGTATAGGAGAGATAGAGTTTCTCAGACAAACAAAAACTAAGGACCATTAAACTAGCTCTGAAAGAAATATTAAAGGAAACTCTTTGAGTGTAAGGAAAGACCAAAAGTGATAGTAGTGAAGAAACACAGAAGCAATAAAAATGAATATTTCTGAAAAAAAAATTAGTCAAGGAACTCATACAAAAACAATAAAGATATAATGATGGGGGAGGAGAGGAGAAAAAAATAGGTTTAAACTTAAATAGCCATCAACTCAATATAGATATACATGTACAAGAGGTTATATACAAACCTACAGTTAACCACAAATCAAAAACCACTGATAAATATGCAAAGAATAGAGAAAGAAATCCAGACATATCACTAAAGAAAATCAGCAGAACATGAAAGAAAGACAAGAAAGAATCAGAAGAAATCTTCAGGAACAACTGCAAAATGAGTAATAAACTGGCTATAAATTCATATCTATCAATAATTACTTGCCTTTAAATGGACCAAATACTCCAATCAAAAGACATAGGATGACAGAACATATTAAAAGAACAAGACCCATATATATACTGTCTATAGGAGACTCATTTTAGACATAAAGACACCTACAGATTGCAAGTGAGGGCATGGAAAAAACATGCCAAATAGATATCAGAAAAACATCACACAAATAGCTATCAGAAGAAAGCCATAGTAGCAATACTTATATCAGACAAAATAGATTTTAAAACAAAGACTGTAACAAGAGACAAGAAAGGGCACTATATAATAATAAAGGGAACAAATCAGCAAGAAGATATAATAATTTTAAGCATATACACACATGGGAACACCCAAATACATAAAACAGTTAATAACAAACATAAAGGACTTCATTGATAATAGTATAATAATAATAGAGGATTTTGACATCCTACTTACATCAGTGGGCAAATCATTTATACAGAAAATCAACAAGGAAACAATGACTTTGAATGACACACTGGATGAGATGAACTTAATAGATATAATCAGAACATTTCATCCTAAAACAGCCAAATACACATTCTTTTCAAGTATGCATGGAACAAACATTCTCCAGAATAGAGCATACATTAGCCCATAACACAAGCCTCAAAAATTAAAGATCAAATTCATACCATGCATCTTTTCTGACCACAGTATCATGACACTAGAAGTCAACCACAAGAAAACATCTGGAAAGAGCACAAATACATGGAGGTTAAATAACATGGTATTAAACAATGAATGGGTCAACCAGGAAATGAAGTAAAAAAGTACATGGAGGAAGGGGGGCAAGATGGTGGCAGAGTAGGGGACCTTGTTTCATCTGGTCCCTTGAATTTAGCTGGATATCTAACAAACCATTCTGAACACACACGAATTCAACCTGAGATGTAAGATTTATCTGGATCTCTACAAGCAGAAAAATGACAACTTTTTGCAAGATAGGAGGTGCGGAACTTGAATCTTCGGGGAAAATATCAGAAGATAAACAGAGGTGGGAGGAAGCCTCCATAAGCTGGTCACCAGAAAGTGATATAACACTGGAGAAAAAGTTGGGACCCTTAGAAATCTGCTCCAATGAGACATCCCTTTCTGAAAAGGGTACAGGGGATGAATAGAGCACAATACTAAGTGAATTGTTGTGGTCTCAGGATTTCAGGAGACTCAGAAAGAACGGGGGAGCCTGAACTGATAGAGTGCCCAAGCAGTAGAGCAGGGAGACTGATTATGGTTAGCAAGCCCAGAAGGGACTCTTAGATCTGGTCATAAACTACAAGCTGGGCCAGTAGGAAGACCACTCTGCCTGACCACCCTGAAAAGGACTAAAAGGTACAGGCTATTTAACATCCCAGGGGAGATATAAAATGGCTTGTGCCCACAACAGGGCAACAGCTCTCAGGACAATGTGGTCCACAAAATGACAATGGAGCAGCACCCAGCCATGAACTGGAAGCCCCGGAAGAGGGTGAACACATGAGCCCATGGCCTCTCACAAACGTAAAATTACAAAGCACAGAGATACTCCCAGGTCCCTGGAATGCCCCTGGGAGAGTTACAGTGGGCATGAATAACGCAAGTCTGTGGAGTTTTGTACACGCAGAAGTGGAGATGGTTTGACCTGGAAGGTTTATTGAAGAAAGGGGACCATGACTTTGCAGCTCTGGGCCAGAGAATCCAGCATGGCCGTATTTGCTCTGACCCCCTAAAGAGAAGTGGAAAGCCGCCAGGGAATAAAAGCCACACAGACAACCAGGTCACTTTAAGCCCACCTACCTGACAAGGGGTGGGGAAACTCCACCCAGGCAAAGACACCTGAGAAGCCTAGCAGCAGCCCCTTCCCCAGGAAGACAGACAAGAAGAACAGATGAATGATAAGCTTATTTCCCATAGGACTGTAAAACTCCAGCATCAGGGGAATATAATATAGGGACCCCTCCAGGTGTTCCCTTATGACTCGTCTATACTTCAGGCTAAAATTTTACATTTCTTTTTTCTTTTCTTTTCACTCTTTTCTTCCTTCCTTCCTTCCTTCCTTCCTTCCTTCCTTCCTTTCTCCCTGCTCCCATTTCAAGTAGATTCTTATTTCCCAACTTGTGTTTTTAAGTTGCTTTTTAACTTTTATTTTTTTCACACCTATGTTTTATAGATTTATGCCCCATACTATACTATTTTTCACTCTGTTCAATTTTATCTTCATACACATCTATATAAATTCTGATTTCTTTGCAGTTTGGAGATATAGTGTCTTCTAACACACAGATCAAAAATCAGTCAGGAACAGGCAGATCACCCCGCTTTGTCCTCCCTGAGAGATTATATTTTCTTCCTCCCCCTTTTGAAAAAAATTGTTTTGGATCATCTTGGATTTGTTTGCATATCTGTGGTAGCTTCTGACCAGTTCAGATTTTTTTCTAGGGTGCATTTTGCTTGGGTAGTGGATGATATTTTGGACTCTGTTCATTTGCTCAACCATCCCTTAGCAGAATGACTAGGAGGAAGTCCCAGCAAAGGAAAGAACCTGAGACTCATGCCCTCTGGACCAGAACTAACAGATATGGTATAAACAAGATGTCAGAGATAGCCTTCAGGATAACAATCATAAGGTCAATATCTGGGCTTGGAAAAAATGTCAGTGACAATATAGAATCTCTAAGGGCAGAAATGAGATCTAATCAGGCCAAAGTGAAAAATGCTATGAGATGCAGTCTAAACTGGATACTCTAACACCCAGGATAAATGAGGCAGAAGAATCAGTGATCTAGATGGTAAGCTGATGGAAAAGAAGGAAGTTGAGGAAAACAGAGATAGGCAGCTAGTAGCCCATGAAAATAGCAAGATTAATGATGCCATGATATATTCCAAAGTCAGAATTATTGAGATCTCCAAGGGGGGTGGAGAGAGAGAGGACTAGAAGATATATTTGAGCAAATCATAGCTGAGAATTTCCGTAATCTGGGGGAGGAAACAAGCATTCATGTCCAAGAGGGAGAGAAGACCCCTCCCAAGATCAATAAAAATAGATAAATATCCCAACATACAATAGTGAAGCTTGCAAGCTTGCTATTCTTATCGTAAGAATAGCTAGGGAGAGAGGGTTCCTTACATATGGAGGAAGGAACATCAGAATAACATCAGACCTATCCACAGAGACCTGGCAAGCCAGAAAGGGTAAGCAAGACATATTCAGTGCACTAAATGAGAAGAACAAGAAGTCAAGAATACTTTATCCAGCAAAGCTGTCATTCAGAATGGATGGAGAGATAAAGAGAATTTTTATTCTCTTTAGTTTCTGTCAGAAACTAAACTAAAAGAAACTAAAAGAATATGTGACCACAAAGCCACATCTGCAAGAAATATTAAAGGGGATCCTTTAAGTAAAAAAAAGAGCCCAAGAGTAGTATAGACCAGAAATTAACAGAGACAATCTACAGAAAAAGGGACTTTACAGGCAATACAATGGCACTAAATTAATATCTTTCAATAGTTACTCTCAATGAGTGGGGCTGAATGCTCTCATGAAAAGACACAGGGTTTCAGATTGAATAAAAAAGCAGGATCCATCCGTATCCTGTCTAAGAGACTCATTTTGAACTAAAGACAGCACCAGATTGAAAGTGAGGGGATGGATGGGGCACCTGGGTGACTCAGTAGGTTAAAGCCTCTGCCTTCAGCTCAGGTCATGATCCCAGGGTCCTGGGATTGAGCCCCGCATTGGGCTCTCTGCTCAGTGGGGAGCCTGCTTCCCCCTCTATCTCTGCCTGCCTCTCTGCCTACTTGTGATCTCTCTCTGTGTCAAATAAATAAATAAAATCTTTAAAAGAAATAAAAAAAATAAAATCGGTGAAAGTGAGGGGATGGAGAACAATATACTATGCCAACAAACCTCAAAAGAAAGCTGGAATATCAATCTTAATATCAGACAAATTATATTTTAAGCCAAAGACTCTAGTAAGAGTTGTAGAGGAACACTATACCATACTTAGAGAGTCTATCCAACAGAAGATCTAACAATTGCAATCTATGTCCCCAATATGGGAGCAGCCAATTAAACCAACTAATACCAAAATAAAGAAACATATTGGTAATAATAGATTAAAAGTAGGAGACTTCAACACTCCACTCACAGCAATGGGCAGATCATCTAAGCAGAAGATCAACAATGAAACAAGAGCTTTGAATGACACATTGGACCAGATGGACCTCACAGATATATACACAGCATTCCATCCTAAAATAACAGAATGCACATTCTTCTTGAATGCACATGGAACATTCTCCAGAATAGATCACATACTTGGTCACAAATCAGATCTCTGCCAGTACCAAAAGACTGGGATTATTCCCAGCATATTAACAGACAACAGTGCTTGAAACTTGAACTCAATAACAAGAGAAAATTTGGAAGGAACTCAAACACTTGGAGGTTAAAGAGCATCCTACTAAAGAATGAATGGGTCAAGAAGGAAATTAAAGGGGAATTTTTAAATTTCAGAGAAACAAATGAAAATGAAAACACAACTGTTCAAAACCTTTGGGATGCAGCAAAAGCAGTCCTAGGAGGGAAGTAAATAGCCATAGAAGCCTCCCTCAAGAAATTAGAAGAATCCCAAATGTTCAAGCTGACCTTACACCTAAAGGAGCTAGAGAAAGAACAACAAATAAAGCCTATACCAAGCTAGAGACAAAAAATAATAAAGATTAGAGCAGAAATCAGTGAAACAGAAACCAAAAGGACAGTACAACAGATCAACAAAACTAGGAGCTGGTTCCCTAAAAGAATTATTAAAATGATCGATAAATCCCTACCCAAACTTATCAAAAAGAAAAAAGAAAGGACCCAAATTAATAAAATCATGTATGAAAGAGGAGTGATCACAACCAACACCAAGGAAACAGAAACAATTTTAAGAACATATGATAGTCACCATACACTACCTCATTAATTTTTGATGTAGTGTTCCCTGATTCATTGTTTGAATATAACACTCAGTGCTCCATGCAATCCATGTCCTTCTTAATACCCATCACCAGGCTCACCCATCCCCACAACCTCTTCCCTTCTAAAACCCTCAGTTTGTTTCCTGGAGTCTGTATAATGATGTACTGTATGGTGATAACATAACATAACAAAAAAATAATAACAACTAAAAAATAAAAAAATAAAGAATTTCAGAGGAAACAAACAAACAAACTCCCCCTGGGGAAAAAAAAAACGAAAAAAGAGAACGTATTATGAGCAACTATATGCCAACCAATTGAGGGATCTAGAAGAAATGGATGCATTCCTAGAAACTTATAAACTCCCAAACCTGAAACAGGAAGAAATAGAAAAGCTGAACAGACCCATCACTAGCAAGGCAATTGAAGCAGTAATGAGAAATCTCCCAACAAATAAGAGTCCAGGGACAAATGGATTCCCAGGGGCATTCTACCAAACATTTAAATAACAACTAATACCTATTCTTCTGCAGCTGTTTCAAAAATAGAAATAGAAGGAAAACTTCCAAATTCATTCTATAAGGCCAGCACTACCTTGATCCCGAAATGAAAGACCCCCCCCAAAAAAGGAGAATTATAGACCAATATCCCTGATGAACATGGATCCCAATATTTGCACCAAGATACTCTCCAATAGGATCCAACAGTACATTAAAAGGATGATTCACCATACCAAGTGGGATTTATAACTGGGTTGCAAGGGTGGTTCAACATTCACAAATCAATCAACATGTTACATCAAATTAATAAAAGAAAGGACAAGAATCATATCATCCTCTCAAATGATGCAGAAAAATGCATTTGACAAAATATAGCATCTTTCTTAATTAAAACTCTCCACAGTGTAGGGATAAAGGGAACATACCTCAATATCATAAAAGCCATCTATGAAAAGCCCACAGCTAATATAATTCTCAATGGGAAAAACAGAGCTTTTCCCCTAAGGTCAGGAACATGATAGGGATGTGCATTCTCACTGCTGCTGTTCAACATAGTACTAGGCATCCTACTCCTAGCAATTAGACAACAAAAAGAAATAAAAGGCGTCCAAATCAGCAAAGAAGAAGTCAAATTCTCACTCTTTGCAGATGATATGATACTTTATGTGGAAAACCTAAAAGAATCCACTCCAAAATGGCTAGAACTCATATAGGAATTCAGTAAAGTATCAGGATATAAAATCAATGCACAGAAATTAGTTGCATTTCTATACACCAACAGCAAGACAGAAGAAAGAGAAATTAAGGAGTCAATCCCATTTACAAATGCACCCAAACCATAAGATACGTACGAATAAACCCAACCAAAAGGCAAAGAATCTATACTCAGAAAACTATTAAGGTACTCATGAAAGAAATTGAGGTAAACACAAAGAAATGGAAAAACGTTCCATGCTCATGAACTAGAAGAATATATATTGTGAAAATGTCTATGCTACCTAAAACAATATACACATTTAAGGCAATCGCTATCAAAATACCATCACCCTTTTCCAGAGAAATGGAACAAATAATCCTAAAATTATACAGAACCAGAAAAGACCCTGAATAGCCAAAGGAATATTGAAAATGAAAACCAACATTGGCAGCATCAGAATCCCTGACTCCAAGCTCTATTACAAAGCTGTAATCATCAAGACAGTATGGTACTGGCACAAAAACAGACACATATATCAATGGAACAGAATAGAAATAGACCCTCAACTCTATGGTCAATTCACCTTCAACAAAGCAGGAAAGAATGTCCAATGGAAAAAAGACAGTCTCTTCAATAAGTGGTGCTGGGAAAATTGGACAGCCACAATCAGAAGAATGAAACAGGAACATTTCCTTATACCACACACAAAAATAGACTCAAAATGGATGAAAGACCTCAATGTGAGACAGGAATCCATCAAAATCCTTGAGGAGAACACAGGCAGCAGCCTCTTCTCTCTCAGCTGTAGCAATTTCTTCCTAGAAACATCACCAGAGGCAAGGGAATCAAGGGCAAAACTGAACTATTGGGACTTCATCAAGATAAAAGCTTTTGCACAGCAAAGGAAAGAGTTAACAAAACCAAAAGACAACTGACAGAATGGGAGAAGATATTTGCAAATGATATATCAGATAAAGGGCTAGTATCTAAAATCTATAAAGAACTTAGCAAACTCAATACCCAAAGAACAAATAATCCAATCAAGAAATGGGCAGAGGACATGAACAGACATTTCTGCAAAGAAGACATCCAGATGGCCAACAGACACATGAAAAAGTGCTCCACATCACTCGGCATCAGGGAAATACAAATCAAAACCACAATGAGATACTACTTCACACTATTCAGAATGGCTAAAATTAACAAGTCAGGAAACGACAGATGTTGGCGAGGATGCAGACAACGGGGCGGGGGGGGGACCCTCCTCCACTGTTGGTGGGAATGCAAGCTGGCACAGCCACTCTGGAAAACAGCATGGAGGTTCCTCAAAAAGTTGAAAATAGAGCTACCCTATGACCCAGCCATCACACTACTGGGTATTTACCCTAAAGATACAAATGTAGGGATCTGAAGGGACATGTACACCTGAATGTTTATACCAGCAATGTCCACAATTGCCAAACTATGGAAAGAGCCTAGATGTCCATTAACAGATGAATGGATAAAGAAGATGTGGTATATATATACAATAGAATACTATGCAGCCATCAAAAGAAATGAAATCTTGCCACTTGCAATGACATGGATGGAACTAGAGGGTATTATGCTGAGCGAAATAAGTCCATCAGAGAAAGACAATTATCATATGATCTCCCTGATAAAAGGAATTTGAAAGGCAGAGTGGGAGGTTTGGGAGTAGGGAAGGAAAAAATGAAAAAAGATGGGATCAGGAAGGAGACAAACCATAAGAGACTCTTAATCTCAGAAAACAAACTGAGGGTTGCTTGGGGGAGGGGGTTGTGGAGTGGGTGGTTGAGTTATGGACATTGGGAAGGGTATGTGATATGGTGAGTGCTGTGAAGGATGTAAGCCTGACGATTCACAGACCTGTACCCCTGGTGCAAACAATACATTATATGTTAGTTAAAATAATTAATAAAAAAAGTAAGACTGTGAAGTGTGTAAACCTGGCGATTCACAAACCTGTACCCCTGGGGACAAAAATACATTATATGTTTATTTAAATAAATAAATAAATATTTTTTTTAAAGTAAGAAAAAAAAAGAAAAAATGACTGCATGATATATGATATAGGATATGTATTTGTTTTCGAATATATGCATTACCCAAAATGCATAAATTCTTAAAATTTTTTGTGAAGGCTAAAAAAATAACACAATGTTTTAAACCTTTGGGATGCAGCAAAACTGGTTCTAACAGGGACGTTTATAGCAATACAAGTCTACGTCAAGAAGCAAGAAAAGTCTCAATTAAACATCCTACCCTTACACCTAAAGGATCTAGAAAAGAAGAGCAAACAAAACCTACAACCAGCAGGAGGAATGAAATAATAAAGATTAGAGTAGAAATAAATGATATAGATACTAAAAATAAAAAAAAACACAAAAAACAATGGACAGGTCAATGAATCCAGGACCAGATTCTTTGGGGAAAAAAATCAATAAAATTGATACAACTCTAGCCAGGCTTATAAAGAAAAAGAGCGAAAGGACTTAAATCAGTAAAATCACAAATAACAACTAATACCACAGAAATAAGAGAATATGATAAAAACTATATGCCACAAAATTGAACAACCTAGAAGAAATAGATACAAACATATGAACTACCAAAACTGAAGCAGAAAGAAAGAGAAAAATAGAAATAGAAAATTTGAACAGACTGATTACCAACAATTAAGTTGAATCAGTCATCAAAAAACACCCAACAATCAGAAATCCAGGTGGATGGGTGCAGATGAGGCAACCACTCTCAGAGCAAGAGCCCAGCAAGAGGTGGGGCCATGGTGAGAACCCCCCTCCCTCCCTTGGGAAGATTGGTGTGGGGGTGCACCACAGGAGCCTAGGGAGTTTGGTACACACAAAAATGACTGACTCCATTTCTTTGAGGGTACACTGAAGAGTGGGGGCCACGATCATTCAGCTGAATTTTGGTTCATCTCCCTGATTTCTTCCCATTCAGTTTTCCCTCCCTTCCCCTGTAGTCCTCCACACTATTCCTTATGTTCCACATATGAGTGAAACCCCATAATTGCCTCCTGGGGAAAGAAGCAGGGCCTCACAGCAGTTTTGCTACCTGCGGGGCCCCTGCTTGGAGAGTGGTTGCTGGATCATGCTAAGGTTCTCAGTTTATGGCAACACCTAGCTGATAGGCCACTCCAGGGCTTGCTAATTGTAGCTGGGTTTCCCACTCCAATGCTTGGGAACTCTGCCAGCTCAGGCATCTCTGTTCTTTCTGTGACCCCAGGGATTCTGAGACCACACTGTCCCACCAAGGATGCTGCCCTACTTCACTAACTGAACACCTTTCAGGCAGGGAGGTCCCTCACAGGAGCAGACTTCTAAAAGTTCCAATTTTGCACTCCACTGCATATCACTTTCCAGTAGTTGGCTTCCAGAGGCTCCCTCCCCCTGTGGTTTATCTTCTGATATATCCTCCCACATTTGCTTCTCTGCACCTCCTTCCTTGCAAAAAGTAGTCGATATTCTATTTGTAGAATTGCAGCAATTCTTTTCTTAGATCTCAGGTTCAATTCACAGATGTTCAAATGATTTGATTATATATCTAGCTGAATTCAAGGGAACAGATGAAAGGAGGATCCCCTAAACTTCAGCCATCTTCCCACCCAACCTCTGATTATTTTATTAGGATATATTCAGAAAAGTAGAATCATCAGGAAAAGGGGAATTAATATTTTTTAAGGCTCTTGTAACATATCAAATTGTTCTCCCAAAAAGGTGGCATCAGTGCCTATTCCTGGCTACTGTGAATGAGAGATTCCTTCAATGTACCTTCACCAGTATTAAGTATATGCTTATTTAAAAATCTGGTATTTTGAAAGACATATTTAAAAATCTGGGCTATTTTGAAAGACATAAAAATACTACTTTAGTTTATATTTTTATTACCAGTAGCATTAACTAGTTTTTCAAAAATTTATTGCCAATTTTCATTTTCATTTTGGATGAATTTCAAAATATGTAACTTCTTTCATTTATTGAAAGCATTTTAATTCTTACAAGCTCTTTGTAAATTAAGGATTTAATCTTTTTCTCTCACATTTCTTATATATAGTATTCCCAGTTTATTGTTTTATTTCTAATTCTGATGAGCAGATGACTTAACACTGTTATGTAGACATAGCTATTACAATTTCTATTTGATTTTTTTGGTTACTTTCTAGTTAGAAAACTTTTCTTTATCCCTAATCAGACAATTATTCAGCCATTTTCTTTTGTGCTTTATATGTTTTAACTGGGGAGGAGGGCTTCTGAATAATCAGTGGGTAAGTCACAGCTTTTAATAATTATATGTTTAGAAAGAATGAATCATCCCAGGTGATCTGTGGTAAAGGAATATTTCCTTCTCTTTTGGGAAATATACGCTTATGAAACTGTGATGAAGTTAAAAGATACTTAGTTTAACTTTGATAGTTGAATTTTTTTTGTCATATGGTTGGGCTTTTTCTCTCTAATCTACAGAGATACAGCACTATCTCCAAGAGAGATGACCTAGATTCATTCTGTTTGAAAAAGCCAGTTGAGAGAAGTAAGATCTGTTTCCACATCAGTGATCAGTCTGACCACTGTGATGAGAAATTGGGAACACACATATATTCAAGAGGATAGATAGACAATATAACATGTAGGAATTGGTCTTGATGTTTTTTGTTTTAATAAAATTACTTGGAGGTGTCCAGATTTTCCTCATCTTAATTGTTTCCTGATAGCTTCCTAATATAACAAAGGACTTTGTTTTCTCAAACTATCAGCTAAATCCATCCTTTATTGCAATATGCTTGGATATCACTGCAATAAAATTTGAGTTAGAGTAAAATAATGTATTAACAGCATTGGAGGTTTTATAGAAATTATGTGTTCTCTACCTACTTCTAAACCTAGAGCAGTTTACAAAACCAGATACTATAAATCCAACAAATCTATAATTATTAAAGGGGAAGTACCAAGTCAGGGGAACTAGGGTTGGGACAGAGATGAAAAAGACAAGAGTGGAATAACTAAAATAGAAAACAGAGTCAAGGTAGGTTATTATTTAATAAATCAAATAGCCCCAAACTTCATGGAAGCCAAGGTAAAAAGAAAAACATAAGGGTTAACCAGCTATCTAACAAAAGGAGACACACAAAAATACCAAGAGAGACCAACCATAGCTCAGAACTCTGAAAGAAACTGAACACATAAGTTGGGAACTAAATAGTATAATGAGTTGACCTTCCATAGAGATTTTACAACTACAAAGACCTTCTTTATATGCCCATTTTTGTATTGGTTCTATATAAGAAATGAAAGCATAATGATATTCTTTATTTTGTGAAGGCATTTCTTGAAAAATCAGTTGAGAAGGCAATATTGAGCAAAGGGAGGATTAGAATGAAGATCTATAGCACAAAGAATGCTGCAGGTATTAGGGCTAGTTAGTAGAATTAGGATTTGTGAAATCAACCAATTCAGTACCACGTTTTACATGTTATCTGAACATCAGGGAAAGAGAGATAAAGTCAAGTTGGGGGAAAGAAAGGAGGGTAAGCTGTAGAAAGGCTATATTTTGGCTGCAGGATCCATTATTCACTTTGTTCTTTCATGTGGTTCAAGAGTCTGCATTCTTAATAACTACCTTTATACTCCCTAGACAAGAAAGCTGTAGATTCTCTTTTACTAGCCAAGGATCAGGATACAGAATTAAATTGAACTTAGGAAGAGAAGTGATTTATAAAAATGATCATCTTTTGACAGAGCTGGAATTCTTAGTTTAGGACCCTCTCTTCTAATTTCCCTGGATTCCTATCTGAGCCCACTTAGTTCCCCCTTATTTTATGGCAAAATTAAATACTGTTACTAAATATATAGAATATGAGAAAAAATACATATTCATAGTTACAATTCTATACTCAACTTGGATAATCTTTTCATATGAATATCTTTTAATGTTTTTAATAGGGAAAATTTCAAACACGTAGTACAGAGAAGGGTATAATGAATCCATTAACTGTACCCTTGCTGCATAGTTATTGGCATTTTTGTCAACTTTATTTCACTTCTCCCATTTCTCACTTTTTCCAGCACTTTACTATAAAATTTTCAAATATGGACAAAAGTAGAAAAATGGTAAAATGAAACCTCATATGTCTACCACCTAGATTCTACATTTTTTTCTTATACTTGTTTTACATCTACTTATTCCTTCTCTTATCTGTCCACCAATCTCTCTTACAGTTTGATGTATTTCTATCTAAGCTGTATACATCAGTGTATTTCCCCCTAATGCTTCAACTAACATATTAGTAATAGAGTTTAGCATTTGTTAATAGTTCCCTATATTGAGGTAAATTTTATATACAGTGAAATTCACAAATCTCAAATGTACCATTTAAAGAGTTTTGACATATGCATACACCTGTGTAATCCAAACTCCTACTAAGACATAGAACATAACCTTCATCCTAGAAAATTCCCTCATCCCCTTTCTAGTCAATTCATGCCTCCACCCTGACTCCAAGAGACAACCACTTTTCTGATGTTTTCCCCCTTAGATTAATTTTTCCACTTTTAGAAGAACTTCATATAAATGGGGTCATGTAGTATGTGCTATTCATTCACTCAACACTATGTTTTTAAGATTTATCCATGTTGTGTGTATAAGGAACTTATTTCAAACTTCCATCTAAAAAATTTATTTAGATGAACTATTTTAATGACAACCCCAACATCATGTCCTTTTGCCCACCAATGCTTCTATTTTATCTGTATTCTCATTCGTACATAAATGTGGCATGCCTCAGTTTTTTCCATTATAATCTTTCACTTCCTCCCTTCTGGTAAGCCACAGGTCATGTAATAGTTTTGCCTGTGTGGACTCCATGCTGCTGACCAACTTATGTCACCAGAACTTTCTGGTAACAGCATGAATGAGAGAAATTTAATAACTTTACCTTTTCAATAAGCATTATTGCTATATTGTTCCTTTAAATTTTCTAGAGAATCATTTCTTTTCCTTCCCTATATCTTCCAGAAATCTTTCTGCCCACTTAGTTTTCCCACCCCCATCTCTGTGTCCATCACATCCCGATCACCATTACTGCACTCATCTGTGTTCTATAACAGTAACTATTTCAAGTGAATGATCCTGTTCTCATGGATCCTTTGTTTCTGTCATCCATAGGTAGGGAAAAACCACAGTAGATAGAATAGGGAATCATGGAGGGCTAAGAGTGCCATTTTTACTTTACCTAAAAGCCCCTCCTTTTCCTGAATATTTTGGTAAAAATACTAAAGAGGTTGCTTTATACTTTCAGTCAATTTGAAATTATTTTACTCTCAAATTTCCAGAGTTAAGCTTCTGACCTAAACTACCAGCAGTTTAATTGTGGGACTGGAAATGAACAAGGTTAGTCTATGTTCCACTTCACCACAGATGTCAAGTTAATTAGTAAAAAGCCCAGAAGGAGCAGTTTGGGGATTTGATTTTCATCACCCACTGGAGGGAAAAACATTAGCTACTGAGATAGTGTTTTCAGTGTGTCTACACCCTGTTATTCCTCCACTTAAAATTTGACCTCCTGAACAAAATGCACCCTCTTGGGGGATAACATGTGGTGGTAAACACATTTACTTCCTCTTTAGTGAGAAGCAGGAAAAATGCAAATGACTTACTTATTTATAAAAGATGTTGGTACCTAAAATTTGAACCAAAATATAATAGAAAATCAAGATTATATTGTTAATATCTCTTATATGATTATATACTATATTACACAGTACAAGTAATATGTACTTTAAGCAAAAATTAAATAGCATATTCTTTGGAAAATGCAATAGTTTGAAATGACTTACCATAAAACATGTTAAAACATCTAATCTGGAGACATTTATGAAAATGAGTGTCCCAGGACTTGGTAGATTTTCCCTTCCTCTATTTAGAAATGGCCACAACAGGATATGTAATAGCAGAAAATTGCTATGAAAATGGCATTCCACAATGGCAGAAAAAGAAATGCCTGTTGAAAATAAAATTTCTCCCCTCCTTTCACATGTTTCTGTCCTCTTTTCCCACAATGTTTCTCTTGTGTACCTTAACAAATGTTTGTTGAAACAGTAAGTATAAATAAAAGTATAAATAGGTATAAATTGTGTGGATTTAATAGAAGATGGCAATTAGCTGGATCTATCATTTAGAGGTCCACAAAGTATTTTAGTTTCATTATTATTTTTGATATTTTCAAAATTCATGATGTACATAGAGTAGATAAGGCTCAGTGACATTCAGTATTTTGTTCAAGGTCACATAGCTGTGAAAATCAGAACTCTAACATTGTTTAACTGAGGTTACAATCTAGTTTCCTTCCTCTTATATCAGACATTTCCGTTAAAGACAGAAGGCATATACACACACAAGTAATTATAATAGGAGACCACAGACAAGGAATAATGTATATGTAATATAAGATTCCATATACATCATGTCAAGGTGGGATTATCAGGAAGCATCTTGGATGACATTGCATTAGCCCTTTCTTATTGAAGAGATATGCTGAATTTTTCTCCCATTCTAATATATTTAAGGCTTCTGCATTTTGATTCAAATGAAATGTGCAAATGTTTCAGGCTTGTGTGTCCTTTGTAAACACAACTTCCTGTTGGATTTTAGGAAGATTCTAAAATGACTTAAATGACTTCCTGAGTATTAAATAGCTCATGAAGAGCAAGCTCTTGATAAATTATATGTAATCAGAAACACAAATCCAACACATGAATTTTAAAATTGCCCTAAAACACACATGCTTCAAAGAGGCAGAAGGGATGATTAGCTCACACACAAAAAAAGGTTCTGGGGTTTTCCCACTCCTTGAATGGTCACAAATTCCATAAAAGGTTAAAGGTCTAACAAACAATATTGCCTGTTGATACATTTTGCTCTTAAGCTCAATTTTGGACATATTTTTAATCCTTTTGAGGCTTTAAGGCAAATGATAGCTAGACACACACTAGAAGTTATTCCTGAAAGAGGGGCTGAAAAGTCTGCATCAAGTCCTTCCTTCCACCAGCCATGATCTGATGGTTATTGTGGGATATTGGCCTCCAGAAAGTGAGGTCATTGAGCTTCTTCAGCCAGTATCCTGGTTTTGTAGGTGTCTATATGGAATGGCAAAAGAAACAAGAACACAATACCACTAACAGAAAAGCAATGTTGAAAGCCTGGAAATGTGGTCAGAGGAGATTTGTTTCTACCACCTCTATATCTTCCTGGAGGCAATACTCATGGCTCTTTTTTATTCTCTATACCCTCAGTGGGGCCACTCAACACCATGGGTGGTTCCCTTCCTGATCACGGTCTTGACTTAAAGCTTCCTGAAAAAGTCTTCCTTCCCCAGCACCCCAATGTCCAAGGGAAAGCTCAGCCTTCACATCTCTCCACATTAATTTGATCAACTGTAGCTCTGGCCATTCTGCTACCTCTGTGGACCTCTGTGAAGCTTGTGGGTGCTGGCAGGTACTGTCCTCAAGCCCTTACTTCAAAGCTGGTACACCAAATATGGAAAGGAAGATCTGATAATTAGGAAAGATGAAAAGAGGAACAGTTAAAATGATGCAAGGGAAGTGATAAGACAAGTGCAAATGTCAGTATCTGAGTAAGAAGAAAGGAAAGTAAACAAAGAGGCTTATGTAGGGAGGAGGAGAAGACACACTGCCTCCTAGGAAAAGGCTCCTTCCTGTATGAATGGAAGAATTTCAGAATATTTATTCCACTTACACTAGGAAAAAAATCATCTTTCAGGGTACAAAACTGATTAAGCTTCGTAAGTCAACAGGCCACCTTTTTACAGTAGGCAAGCATATATTGCACATAAGATACTGAAATATACACTTTTATGATAATCAAACTCTAGTGTTAGCCATCCATCTTTTTTCTTATAGAAAAAACACGATGAGGTTAGTATATTTCAGGCTCTGTACTTTCTGTATTTTCAATCTTCTTTATTAGGTGTCAATAACCTTGTGGCCAATATCATTCTATAGTTATTCTAAAGCCAAAAAAAAAAAGAGTGAAACCGATATATTTGCTGATCTTTATAACTGATGAATTTGGTAGGTGTGAGAATGTCAGTATTTATAGGTTTTATAGTATAGTATAGTATTTATAGGTTAATTGTTTTAAGGTTAATAGCATCTCTGTACTTGAAGGAGGAGTCAAGATGGCAGAGAAGTAGCAGGCTGAGACTACATCAGGTAGATAGCTTATCTTACCATTGCAAACACCTACAAATCCAACAGGAGATTGAAGAGAAGAGCAGCAATTCTAGAAACAGAAAATTGACCACTTTCTGAAAGGTAGGACTGGCGGAGAAGTGAATCCAAAGTGACGGAAGATAGACCGCGGGGGGAGGGGCCGGCTCCCGGTAAGTGGCAGAATAACGGAGCACAAAATCAGGACTTTTAAAAGTCAGGTCCAATGAGGGACATCACTCCAGAGGCTAAACTGGGGTGAAGCCCATGCGGGGTCAGTGTGGCCCCAGGTCCTGCAGAGACACAGAAGGATCAGGGGTGTCTGAGTGTCGTAGAGCTCGCAGGTATTAGAGCAGGGAAGCCAGCTACAGAGACAGAGCCGAGGTGTGAGCTCTCAGCTCGGGGTTACCTTGAACTGGTCACAGGCTGGGTGAGCTCGGAGCGCAGCCAAAGGCCAGGGAGACGGGAGTGACTGAGCGCATTTCTCTGAGGGCGCACTGAGGAGTGGGTCCCCGAGCTCTCAGCTCCTCTGGGCCGGAGACTGGGAGGCCGCCATCTTCATTCCCGTCCTCCGGAACTCTACGGAAAGCGCTCAGGGAACAAAAGCTCCCGAAAGCAAACCCGAGCGGATTACTCAGCCCGGCCCCTGGTAAGGGCGGTGCAATTCCGCCTTAGGCAAAGACACTTGAGAATCATTACAACAGGTTCCTCCCCCAAAAGATCAACAAGAAATCCAGCCAAGACCAAGTTCACTTACCGAGGAGAAGAGCAGAATTCCAGAGGAAGAGAAAGCAAAGCATGGAACTCATGGCTTTCTCCCCATGATTCTTTAGTCTTGCAGTTAATTTAATTTTTTAATTTTTTTTTCCTTCTGCTAAATTTTTTTAAACTTTTACCCTTTCCTTTTTAACGTTTTTTAACTAATTTATCTTAACAATACCTTTCATAAAAAAATAATCTTTTATGAACCTTCATTATTATATTCACATTTTATCCTTCATTGTATCTAACTTTATTTTTGTATACACATAGGGTTTTTTCTTCTAAAAAATTTGGGGTACAACTTCTTCTAATAGATCAAAATATACCCTAAATCTAGCTCCGGGCTTGTTCTAGTCTCCAGCCCAAGCAAATTCTTTCCACTTTCTTTTTCTTTATTCTCCCAACCAACTTACTTTATCAACTCCTTTTTTAGAAATTTAAAAAATTTTTTTTTCATCTTTATAGGCATATTCCATCCCTTCATTGTGTTTACCCTTATATATGTTTTTCATTCTTTAAAATTTTGGGAGGTAGTTTATTCTAAGAGACCAAAATACTCCCAAAATTAAGTGGGGTTACCCTGTTCTAGTCACCAGTCTAATATATATATATATATATATATATATATATATATAATATTTTTTTTCTTTATTTGTTTTCTTTTTTTAATTTTTTTTCTGAACTTCTTTTTATCACCTTTCTACCCCCCCCCAAAATTTGGGGTCTCTTCTGATTTGGTTAAAGTGCATTTTCTGGGGTGCCTGGCTGGCTCAGTGGGTTAAGCCTCTGCCTTCGGCTCACGTCGTGATCTCGGGGTCCTGGGATCGAGCCCCGCATTGGACTCTCTGCTCGGCAGGGAGCCTGCTTCTCCCTCTCTCTCTCTGCCTGCCTCTCTGCCTGCTTGTGATCTCTGTCAAGTAAATAAGTAAAATCTTTATTTAAAAAGTGCATTTTCCTGGGGTCTTTGCCACCCTTTTAGTATTTTATTTGCTCCTTCATTATTCTTATCTGGACAAAATGACAAGGCAGAAAAACTCACCACAAAAAAAAAGAACAAGAGGCAGTACCGAAGGCTAGAGACCTAATCAATATGGATACTGGTAATATGTCAGATCTAGAGTTCAGAATGACGATTCTCAAGGTTCTAGCAGGGCTCGAAAAAGGCATGGAAGATATTAGAGAAACCCTCTCTGGAGACATAAAAGCCCTTCCTGAGAAATAAAAGAGCTAAAACCTAATCAAGTTGAAATAAAAAAAGCTATTAATGAGGTACAATCAAAAATGGAGGCTCTTACTGCTAGGATAAATGAGGAAGAAGAAAGAAGTAGTGATATAGAAGACCAAATGACAGAGAATAAAGAAGCTGAGCAAAAGAGAGACAAACAGCTACTGGACCACGAGGGGAGAATTCGAGAGATAAGTGACACCATAAGACGAAACATTAGAATAATTGGGATTCCAGAAGAAGAAGAAAGAGAGAGGGGAGAAGAAGGTACATTGGAGAGAATTATTGTACAGAATTTCCCTAATATGGCAAAGGGAACAAACATCAAAATCCAGGAGGTGCAGAGAACTCCCCTCAAAATGAACAAGAATAGGTCCACACCCTGTCACCCAATAGTAAAATTTATAAGTCTTAGTGACAAAGAGAAAATCCTGAAAGCAACCTGGGAAAAGAAGTCTGTAACATACAATGGTAAAAATATTAGATTGGCAGTGGACTTATCCACAGAGACCTAGCAGGCCAGAAAGAACTGGCATGATATATTCAGAGCACTAAACGAGAAAAACATGCAGCCAAGAATACTATATCCAGCTAGGCTATCATTGAAAATAGAAGGAGAGATTAAAAGCTTCCAGGACAAACAAAAACTGAAAGAATTTGCAAACACCAAACCAGCTCTACAGGATATATTGAAAGGGGTCCTCTAAGCAAAGAGAGACCTTAAAAGTAGTAGATCAGAAAGGAACAGAGACAATATACAGTAACAGTCATCTTACAGACAATACAATGGCACTAAATTCATATCTCTCAATAGTTACCCTGAATGTTAATGGGCTAAATGCCCCAATCAAAAGACACAGGGTATCAGAATGGATAAAAAAACAAAACCCATCAATATGCTGCCTACAAGAAACTCATTTTAGACCCAAAGACACCTCCAGATTTAAAGTGAGGGGGTGGAACGGAATTTACCATGCAAATGGACATCAGAAGAAAGCTGGGGTGGCAATCCTTATTTCAGATACATTAGATTTTAAGCCAAAGACTATAATAAGAGATGAGGAAGGACACTATATCATACGTAAAGGATGTGTACAACAAGAAGATCTAACCATTTTAAATATCTATGCCCCTAACATGGGAGCAGCCAACTATATAAACCAATTAATAACAAAATCAAAGAAACACATCAACAATAATACAATAATCGTAGGGGACTTTAACACTCCCCTCACCGAAATGGACAGATCATCCAAGCAAAAGATCAACAAGAAAATAAAAGCCTTAAATGACACACTGGACGAGATGGACATCACAGATATATTCAGAACATTTCATCCCAAAGCAACAGAATGCACATTCTTTGCTAGTGCACATGGAACATTCTCCAGAATAGATCACATCCTGGGTCATAAATCAGGTCTCAACCAGCATCAAAATATTGGGATCATTCCCTGTATATTTTCAGACCACAATGCTCTAAAGCTAGAACTCAATCACAAGAGGAAATTTGGAAAGAACCCAAATACATGGAGACTAAACAGCATCCTTCTAAAGAATGAATGGGTCAACCAGGAAATTAAAGAAGAATTGAAAAAACTCATGGAAACAAATGGTAATGAAAACACAACAGTTCAAAATCTGTGGGACACAGCAAAGGCAGTCCTGAGAGGAAAATATATAGCGGTACAAGCCTTTCTCAAGAAACAAGAAAGGTCTCGGGGCGCCTGGGTGGCTCAGTGGATTAAAGCCTCTGCCTTCGGCTCAGGTCATGATCCCAGGGTCCTGGGATCAAGCCCCACATCGGGCTTTCTGCTCGGCAGGAAGCCTGCTTCCTCCTCTCTCTCTGCCTGCCTCTCTGTCTACTTGTGATCTCTCTCTGTCAAATAAATAAATAAAATCTTAAAAAAAAAAAAGAAACAAGAAAGGCCTCAAATACACAACCTAACCCTACACCTAAAGGAGCTGGAGAAAGAAAAACAAAGAAAGCCTAAACCCAGCAGAAGAAGAGAAATAATAAAGATCAGAGAAGAAATCAATGAAATAGAAACCAAAAAAACCAATAGAACAAATCAACGAAACTAGGAGCTGTTTCTGTGAAAGAATTAATAAGATTGATAAACCCCTGGCCAGACTTATCAAAAAGAAAAGAGAAAGGACCCAAATAAATAAAATCATGAATGAAAGAGGAGAGATCACAACTAACACCAAAGAAATACAGACAATTATAAGAACATACTATGAGCAACTCTATGCCAGCAAATTTGACAATCTGGAAGAAATGGATGCATTCCTAGAGACATATAAACTACCACAACTGAACCAGGAAGAAATAGAAAGCCTGAACAGACCCATAACCAGTAAGGAGATTGAAACAGTCATCAAAAATCTCCAAACAAACAAAAGCCCAGGGCCAGACGGCTTCCTGGGGGAATTCTACCAAACATTTAAAGAAGAACTAATTCCTATCCTCCTGAAACTGTTCCAAAAAATAGAAATGGAAGGAAAACTTCCAAACTCATTTAATGAGGCCAGCATCACCTTGATCCCAAAACCAGACAAGGATCTCATAAAAAACGAGAACTACAGACCAATATCCTTGATGAACACAGATGCAAAAATTCTCACCAAAATACTAGCCAATAGGATTCAACAGTACATTAAAAGGATTATTCACCACGACCAAGTGGGATTTATTCCAGGGCTGCAAGGTTGGTTCAACATCCTCAAATCAATCAATGTGATACAACACATTAATAAAAGAAAGAACAAGAACCATATGATACTCTCAATAGATGTTGAAAAAGCATTTGACAAAGTACAACATCCCTTCCTGATCAACACTCTTCAAAGTATAGGGATAGAGGGCACATACCTCAATATTATCAAAGCCATCTATGAAAAACCCACCGCAAATATCATTCTCAATGGAAAAAAACTGAAAGGTTTTCCGCTAAGGTCAGGAACACGGCAGGGATGTCCGTTATCACCACTGCTATTCAACATAGTACTAGAAGTCCTAGCCTCAGCAATCAGACAACAAAAGGAAATTAAAGGCATCCAAATCGGCAAAGAAGAAGTCAAACTATCACTCTTCGCAGATGATATGATACTATATGTGGAAAACCCAAAAGACTCCACTCCAAAACTGCTAGAACTTGTACAGGAATTCAGGAAAGTGTCAGGATATAAAAATCAATGCACAGAAATCAGTTGCACTTCTTTACACCAACAACAAGACAAAAGAAACAGAAATTGAGGAGTCAATCCCATTTACAATTGCACCCAAAACCATAAGATACCTAGGAATAAACCTAACCAAAGAGGCAAAGAATCTATACTCATAAAACTATAAAGTACTCATGAAGGAAATTGAGGAAGACACAAAGAAATGGAAAAACGTCCCATGCTCATGGACTGGAAGAAAAATTATTGTGAAAATGTCTATGTTACCTAAAGCAATCTACACATTTAATGCAATGCCTATCAAAATACCATTGATTTTTTTTCAAGGAAATGGAACAAATAATCCTAAAATTTGTATGGAACCAGAAAAGACCCCAAATAGCCAGAGGAAAGTTGAAAAAGAAAACCAAAGTTGGTGGCATCACAATTCCTGACTTCAAGCTCTAATACAGAGCTGTAATCATCAAGGCAGCATGGTACTGGCACAGAAACAGACACATAGATCAATGGAACAGAATACAGAGCCCAGAAGTGGACCCTCAACTCTATGGTCAACTAATCTTTGACAAAGCAGGAAAGAATGTCCAATGGAAAAAAAGAGAGTCTCTTCAACAAATGGTGTTGGGAAAATTGGACAGCCACATGCAGAAGAATGAAACTGGAACATTTCCTTACACCACACACAAAAATAGACTCAAAATGGATGAAGGACCTCAATGTGAGACAGGAATCCATCAAAATTCTTGAGGAGAACACAGGCAGCAACTTTTTCTACCTCAGCCGCAGCAACTTCTTCCTAGAAATATTGCCAAAGGCAAGGGAAGCAAGGGTAAAAATGTACTATTGGGACTTAATCAAGATCAAAAGCTTTTGCACAGCAAAGGAAATAGCAAAACCAAAAGACAACTGACAGAATGGGAGAAGATATTTACAAACGACGTATCAGATAAAGGGCTAGTATCCAAAATCTATAAAGAGTTTAGCAAACTCAACACCCAAAGAACAAATAATCCAATAAAGAAATGGGCAGAGGACATGAACAGACATTTCTGCAAAGAAGACATCCAGATGGCCAACAGACACATGAAAAAGTACTCCACATCACTCAGCATCAGGGAAATACAAATCAAAACCACAATGAGATACCACCTCACACCAGTCAGAATGGCTAAAATTAACAAGTCCGGAAATGACAGATGCTGGCGAGGATACGGAGAAAGGGGAACGCTCCTACAGCATTGGTGGGAATGCAAGCTGGTGCAACCACTCTGGAAAACAGCATGGAGGTTCCTCAAAAAGTTGAAAATAGACCTACCCTGTGACCCAGCAATTTGTACTACTGGGTAACCTAAAGATACAAGTGTAGTGATCCAAAGGGGCACGTGCACCCAAATGTTTATAGCATCAATGTCCACAATTGCTAAACTATGGAAAGAACCTAGATGCCCTTCAACAGATGAATGGATAAAGAAGAAGTGGTATATATATACAATGGAATACTATGCAGCCATCAAAAGAAATGAAATCTTGTCATTTACAACGACGTGGATGGAACTAGAGGGTATTATGCTTAGTGAAGTAAGTCAATCGGAGAAAGACAACTATCATATGATCTCCCTGATATGAGGAAGTGGAGATGCAACATGGGGGTTTGGGGGTAGGAAAAAAATAAATGAAACAAGATGGGATAGGGAGGGAGACAAAACATAAGTGACTCAATCTCACAAAACAAACTGAGGGTTGCTGGGGGGAGGGGGCTCGGGAGAGCGGGGTGGGGTTATGGACATTGGGGAGGGTATGTGCTATGGTGAGTGCTGTGAAGTGTTTAAACCTGGCAATTCACAGACCTGTACCCCTGGGGCTAAAAATACATTATATGTTTATTAAAAATTAAAAAAAAAATAAAAGGAAAAAAAAATAGCATCTCCGTACTTAACATTTTGTATGATCTCCTGAAATACTGCAATAGAAATTAATCCATTCTTGCTTTTCCTCAATATTTGCAATGGAACTGTTATGTTCCTGGGGAAAACCACTTTGGGCTTCTCATAAACCCTACTTAAATCCAATGCAAATCATGTCTGTTAAAGTGAAAAGACCAGAGAGGATTGAGCACTTACTCTGAGCTAAGTGCTTTCATACACATTTCATTTAATTCAGATAGCAATCTCTTCCAGTTAGCTTTATCCATCTTCACTTGAGAAAATGGTACCCCAATTGCAAAATATTCATAGAACCAGTATCTGAAGACATAAGTCTCTAATTCCAAAACATGTGCCTCTTTCACTATACCCTATGACCTTGTTCTACAAAACAGAGTGTGCTGTTTGTCTTTTTTGGAACAGAAGTTATACACTGTACCAGAGTATTTTCTTTTGGATCTGTCCAGCAGAAAGGGGAGATGCAATGGATGTGTCCTCTAGTCCTTTATAAGTCAACTCCTGTATGTTCTTCTATAAAAAGTTAAATGGCCATTTAAGATTTTTTCTGTCATCATATTTAACACCCTTGGATAAAACTTTAACAATTATAACTTTATTCACAATTCACATTAAAAATATATTTATACACAATAAAGTATTGTGACTGACACTATCTTGATTTTTGTTCATGGCTTGTTTTGGTCCCATGGGGTCTCCTTTTAGGAGAGCACATTTGTATTATTACATTTATTTAGTAGCAAATGGGACACAATTTTTGAGGGGTTGCCCTGCAGTAAGGTTTCCACAGAGATTTTTATGGAAGAAATAAGCTGCTAATAAACTGGAATACTTGCAATCCTGAGCATTGCAACCTTAGATATAAATTAGGCTTCTACAAAAAATGACTATAATGGGCAACTTAATAATAATAGTGTTATATTTTGGCTAAAAGTCCAGAAATACAAAAATAAGAAACATTGGGATTTAAGGAATAAATCTAGACTATTTAGATCAACTGCCCTCTCTCTACCATTTTCCTCCTAAAATTGCCTTTATATATGTAACAATTTGTAGATTTTTCTTCTCTGGGGAAACCTACTTTTCTCTAACAACAATTCTACAAAGCTAATTACTGCCACAAAGATATATAGTGAGGAGAAAGATATTGATCTTGACCATTCTGAGAAAAATAAAGCATTGGAAAAATTTTGTAGAAAAACTATTGGTTTGGGTCAATTTTGTGTGAGAATGTTGAAATACAGTATAATTACATGATGCAAATAGGTAAGCACTTCTGGACTGTTTAGTGTGCCAAATACTTTGAAATTGTCAGTTGCCCACCCTTCTGAGTTGAAAGATGTAATATGTCCTTTGTGAGATAGAGGGTTATTCTGCAAGTAAACAGTCTCCCAACTCAAGTGTTATAGGTGGACATATGGTTGCATTGATTTAAAAATGCTTAACTGACTGAGACATCTAGAAAGTAGGAAAATAATTATTCTGGTCAAAGGTTAATTTGTTGCACTGCAATGTTTGGCACCAAGAAGTACATTCTAATCATTTTTTGGTGCCACAATTGTGTATCAAGTCCAGCAGTGGGTGTGCAGTTGATTGTACGCCAGTGGCAGGCTGCTGAAATGCTATTTTCACTGGGGCCAGCTTGCAGTTATTATAATGATTTGACACCTCTCCCCAGATTTAGTGTCAGAAAAGTTGAAATCTCATTTCTGAGGAAGAGTATCTGAGGTATGGGAGTTGTGCTTTCTGAATATCATTTGTTTAAGTTAATTTTAGGACAAAAGCCACATAGTTATTCCAGTTGTATCAACTTGATCCAAAGGCTTATAAAATGGTCATGATCACACACAAAACATTTCTGGAATTTTTGTTGTTGTTGTTGATGAGGAGCTCCCTTTGAAAAGCAATGAAGGAAAGATTATATTAGTTTGTAAAGATCTTGGTTCTATCACTGTTTGGTGATTTTGGGGGGTGCCATTTCATCTTATTACATTTTCCCTCCTATTTGTAAAATGGTGATAATCCACATTCATGAAACTCTACAAATCTAAGATACCATCTTCTCAGTGCAATTTCCATAGTGTAAACTAGAACATATCTTGCTTGACAAACTTCCTTTCCCTGAACTTTTTTTTTCATGAGTTGTTTGACTATAAAACTAAGACTACAATGTACCTGTTCTTTTTCTCCTTCTAGTCCCACAGCATGTCCTCTTACAGTCCTCCCTGCAACCACTTTCCACTTACCTCTCAGGATATTCTGATAAAAATGCAAATCTGATTATACTCATTTCCCATACTTTCCAAGTGCCAAAACCCTCCTCCCAAGACAGAGGCTGGGGAGATGGATGGCCTTTGTCTAATAGCTAATTGGAAAATTTCAAGAGGTAATTTCAAGCTTTAACCAGGTCTTTTTGTAGCTAACTGAGTGGTCATTAAGAGGTATATGGCTTAATAATGGGCCATTTCTTATTCTTGGCAGACTTAAGAAGGTACAATTTGAGAGAAGGGGATAATAGAAAGGAAATAACACTGCTTTGCCTAATTATGTACCGTACTAACTCCATTGTGAGAGATGTGACCTTATAAGTTATGGACCCTTAGGGAATTATTACCTTCTCCTTCTTACGGGGATTGTTTGTACTATCTCTGCCAAACAACATTTGTCCTCTGAAGACTGGGTGAGTGTATGTGGGTACACATAAGTATGTGTTCCAACAGTTAACCATTGAGCAATCAGAAAAATAGAGATTTGTATGCAATTCATGCTGGTGAGAAGAGCTCAAATTAGAACATAAGAGTGGTGCCAATGCACACCTAGATGTTTCTATGGGAGGCAAAATGTCAGAGATTACTACAGATTGTCCTGCTGGACCTTAGATTATGGTTAGAGATTGAATAGCTCAGATTTAGGGAAATTGGTGGGAGCAGAGAGATATAACCTAAGCAGAGAACAAAACGTGTGCACTGGAAAGCTGTCCTGAAAGGTCAATAAAGACTTGCAAGATGGATATTAGAAGAAGGTTCTCTTGAAGAGGAAGTGGATCTGAGAATATAGATTTGGAATTTGGATACCCCTCCCCACATATATACTAGGTGCTTTCCCTTTGGGTTATGTAGGTAAATATATTTGCTGTTCTCTTTTAGATTTTATTCTTTCCTACTCCTCTGTAATTTTCGGCCATTAAAGGAATTCTAATATCCATACAGATTTAAAGGGTGAAACTATTGGGATAAATGAACAGAATGAAAGAGGAAACCGTGTCCTGCCTCATTTCTCTCACTGGAGCCATAAGAAGGTGCTGTAGGCCATCAGGGAATTCTGCCTAATGTCTAAGCTTCAACTGCAATAGAGTGAACAGGAGTGAGGCAGCACAGAGAGGTAAGCTGCAATTTACAACACTGAAGAAATTTGTATGTGGAAAACTAAGAGGTCAAATCAGAAAAGTTCTCCCCTTCCCCAAACTGCAGAGGAAGTGAATGCTTACTGAAGATGTCAACTGCCATTTGCATTGCTGATTTTGTTACTATCCTGATTAGAGTCTTTCAATAGTTTCTGATTGCCCATAGAAAAAATAGACAAAAAATTTAGAGTTGTACAGAAGGTCTTACAGGATGGTGTCCCTGCTAGATGCTCTAAAAAGTCATTTTCTCTACCTTAGGACCTTCAAACTGACACGGTTTTTCTCCCCTCTCAGTAATCAAACTCCTTCTTAGCCTTTAGTTTCCACCTTAGAAGTAGTTCTGCTGCATCCAATGATTTAGAAATATTGTGTTTATATTTTAATCTTTACATGTAATTTTTAAATTTCTTCTTCTTTGATTTTTTTGGTTGACCCTTTCATTGTTTAGTAAAAGAAAGACATAAAGATACATGCAGATTGAAAGTGAGGGGATGGAGAAACATTTACCATGCAAATAGATGTGTAAAGAAAGCTAGGTAGCAATATTTATATCAGAGAAAGTTGACTTTCAAATAAAGAGACAAAGAAGGAAACTACGTAATCATAAAGGGAACAATCCAACAAGAATATTTATGCATTTAACAGAAAGCAGCTATTAACAAATACATAAAGCAGCTATTATATAAATATATATGTAATACATAAAGCAGCTATTCACAGATATAAAGGAAGTAATTGATAGTAATACAATCATAGTGGGACACTTCACTTACATCAGTGGATAGATCATCCAAATTAGAAAATCAGTAAGAAAACAGTGGCTTTGAATGACACCAGACCAAATGGCACTATCATATTCAGAATATTCCATCCTAAAACAGCAGAATACACATTCTTCTCAAGTTTATATGGAATGTTATGTGGAATAGATAACATATGAGGTCACAAAGCAGTTTCAAAAAATTCAAAAAGATTGTAGCCATACATACACTTTGCCTGACTACAATGCTATGAAACTAGAAATCAACCACAACAGAAAGTCTGGAAAGAATACAAATACATGGAGGTTAAATAACATGCTACTAAATGATGAATGCATGAAACAAAAAAATCAAAGAGGAAATAAAGAAATACATGGAGACAAGTGAAAATGAAAACACAATGGCCCAAAATTTGGGGGATACATCACAAGCTATTCTAAAAGGGAAACATAGCAATACAGTCCTACCTCAAAAAACAAGAAAAATCTCAAATAAACAACTTAATCTTATAGTTAAAGGAGCTAGAAAAACAAACAAAACCCAAAACCCGCAGAAGGAAGGAAGTAATGATAATTAGGCCAGAAATAAATGAAATAAAAACTAGAACAACAACAACAAACAGTAGAACAGATCAATGAAACCAGGAGCTGGTTCTTTGAAAAAGATAATATATTTGAGGGGCGCCTGGGTGGCTCAGTGGGTTAAGCCGCTGCCTTCAGCTCAGGTCATGATCTCGGGGTCCTGGGATCGAGTCCTGCATCGGGCTCTCTGCTCAGCAAGAAGCCTGCTTGCTTCCCTCTCTCTCTCTGCCTGACTCTCCATCTACTTGTGATCTCTGTCTGTCAAATAAATAAATAAAATCTTTAAAAAAA
Source organism: Lontra canadensis (assembly GCF_010015895.1). Classification (NCBI taxonomy): domain Eukaryota; kingdom Metazoa; phylum Chordata; class Mammalia; order Carnivora; family Mustelidae; genus Lontra; species Lontra canadensis. The sequence continues at coordinate 4,701,963 of NW_022631110.1, forward strand.
AAAAACCCTTAAAAAAAAAAAAAGATAATATGTTTGATAAACCTTCAGCCAGACTGATTTAAAAAAAAGAAGAAAAGAAAAAAGGTGGTGCTGAACTCAAATAAATAAGATCACAAATGAAAGAGAAGAAATTACAACTGACCCCACAGAAATACAAAAGGTCTTAAGAGAGTATTTTGAAAAATTATATGCCAAAAAACTGGATAAACTAAAAGAAATAGAAAAATTCCTGGAAATATATGATTTCCCAAAAGGGAATCAGGAAGAAATAGAAAATCTGAAGAGACCAATTACCAGCAATGAAATTGAATCAATCATTGGAAAACTCCCAAAAAACAAAAGTCCAGAACCAGATGGCTTCACAGGTGAAGTCTGTCAAACATTTAAAGAAGAGTTAATACCCATTCTTCTCAAATGATTCCAAAAAATAAAAGAGGAGGGAAAACTTCCAAATTCATTCTATGAGGCCAGCAGTACCCTGATACCAAAACCAGATAAAGACAACACTAAAAAAAGGGAACTACAGGCCAATATCCCTGATAAACACAGATGCAAAATCCTCAAAATACTAGCAAACTGAATTCAACAATACATCAAAAAGAATTAATCACCATGATCAAGTGGAATTTATCCCTGGGATACAAGGGTGGTTCAATATTCACAAATCAATCAACGTGCTTCATCACATTAATAGGAGAAAGAATAAAAACCATATGACCACTTCGGCAGATGCAGAAAAAACATTTGACAAGCTCCAGCATCCAAACGTGATAAAAACTGTCAACAATGTAGGTTTAGAGGGACCATACCTCAACATAATAAAGGCTTTATATGAAAAACCTACAGCTAACATCATCCTTAAAATGGAAAAATTGAGACCTTTTCCCCTGAGGTCAGGAACAAGATAAGGATGTCCATGCTCACTGCATTCATTCAATATTGGACCTGAAGTCATAGCCACAGCAATCAGACAACAAAAAGAAATAAAAGGCATCCAAACTGGTATGAAAGAAGTAAAACTGTCACTATTTGCAGATGACATGATATTATAGATCGAAAACCCTAAATGCCACCAAAACCCCCCAAAAAGCTACTAGAACTAGTAAATGGATTTAGTCACAAGATAAAAAAAAAATCTATGTACAAAAATGTTTGCATTTCTATACACCAATAATGAAGGAGCAGAAAGAAAATTTAAGAAAAAAAATCCCACTTACATTTGCACCAAAATAAAATAGCTAGGAATAAACCTAACCAAATAGGTGAAAACTATACTCTGAAAATTATAGAACACTGATGAAAGAAGTTGAAGATGACACAAACGGAAAGACATTTCATGCTCATAGATTGGAAGAATAAATATTGTTAAAGTGTCTATGCTACCCAAAGCATTCTATAGGTTTAATGCAATCTCTATCAAAATACCAAGAGCATTTTTTACAGAACCAGAACAAAGAACCCTCCAATTTGTAAGGAACTACAAAAGACCCTGAATAATCAAAGCAATCTTGAAAAAGCAGAACAAATTGGAGGTATCACAATACCAGATTTCAAGATAGACCACAAAGCTGTAGTAATCAAAACAGTGTGGTATGGGCACAAAAATAGATACACAGATCAATAAAACAGAACAGAGAACCTAGGAATAAATCCACAATTACATTGTCAATCAATATTTGACAAAAGAGTCAAGACTATGCAATTAGAAAGTCTCTTCAACAAATTGTGCTGAGAAAACTGGACAGCTACATGGGAATGAATGAAACTAGACCACTTTTTTGCACCATACACAAATATAAACTCAAAATGTATCAAAGACCTAATGTGAGACCTGAAACCATAAAAAATCCTAGAAGAGAGCACAGGCAGTGTTTTTCTGTCTACATAGGCCATAGCAACATTTTTCTAGATATGCCTTCTGAGGCAAGAAAAACAAAAGCAAAAATAAACTGTTGGGACTACCTTGAAATAAAAAGCTTTTTCACAGCAAAGGAAACCATCAGCAAAATTAAAAACAAACCTACTGAATGGGGGAAGATATTTGCAAATGACAGAGTACCCAATATGTAAAAGCAACTTGTACAACTCAGCTCCAAAACCCCCAAATAGTCCAATTAAAAAGTGGGCACAAAGCATGCACAGAATTTTCTCCGAGGAAGACATATACATGACCAACAGACATATGAAAAGAAGCTCATCACTAATCATCAGGGAACTGCAAATCAAAACCACAATCAGATATCCCCTGACACCTGTCAGAATGGCTAAACTCAAAAACACAAAAAACAAGTGTTGTTGAATATGTGGAGTAATAGGAACCCTTGTGCACTGTTGGTGGGAATGCAAATTGGTGCAGCCACTGTGGAAAATACTATGGAAGTTCCTGAAAAAATAAAAAATAGAATTGCCTTAATTCCACTACTGGGTATTTACCCATAGAATATGAAAACACTAATTTGAATAGTTGTATGCACCCCTATGTTTATTGCAGCATTACTTACAATAGCCAAATTATGGAGATAGATAGATAGATATCTATCTATCTATCTATCTATCTATCTCCATAATTGTATATCTCTAATAATATATATTATTCTATGTATATAATAATATATATAATTCAGCCATGAGAAAGAATGAAGTCTTGCTATTTGCAACAACATGGATGGATCTAGAGGGTATAATGATAAATGAAATAAATCATTCAGAGAAGAAAGGCAAACACCATATCATTTCATTCATACATGGAATTCATGAAACAAAACAAACGTACAAAGAAAAAAAGAGAGAAACCAAGACACAGGACTCTTAAATTTAGTGAACCAAGTTCTGGTTGCCAGAGGGGACACAGGTGGGGGAGATGAGTCAAATAGGTGAAGGGGATCAAGAATACCACTTATCTTTATGAGCAATGAGTAATGTATAGAATGGTTGAATTCTTATATTGTACAGCTGAAACTAATATAACACTACATTAATTATACTGGAGTAAAGAATAAATTTTTTATAAAAGAACAAACAATAAGCAAAAATTCAGTGATAAAAAAGGTTCACAAATAGGGTTTGAGATAATAGATGTTGTTCTAAGCAGCTAAGTATGCAATCATTTATTAAACACCAAGGAAAAATAATAAAGCATTCTAAACACTCATTAAAAATTAATAAATAAAATAAGGGTGCCTGGGTGGCTCAGTCATTAGGTGTTTGCCTTCAGCTCAGGTCATGATCCCAAGGTCCTGGGATCAAGCCCCATGCTGGGCTCCCTGCTCGGCAGGAAGCCTGCTTCTCCCTCTCCCACTCCCCCTGCTTGTGTTCCCTCTCTCACTTCTCTGTCAAAGAAATAAATAAAATCTTTTTAAAAATTACTAAAATAAAATAAAACTTCCAATTCTGTTTTTTTTTTTCCATTCTTTCCTTAAGTTTTGTAAGTTTATTTCCTGATATAGTAAAGTTCTATTATCAGATGGCTGCATATTTAGGATTGTTATGCCTTCTCAATATATAGACTATTTTTCTTTTAAAATGTTTCTTTATCCCTGGTAACAACTGTAGTGTACTTTGTCTTGGAGAAGTCTACTTTGTGTGATATCAGTATAGCTTCACCAGCTTTCCTATGCTTCTTGTCACTTTTTATTTATTTTTTTTCATGGCCAAAAGTCTGAGAAGAGATGTTTAATTTACCCTATAAAATTTGTTGAGCAGTAACCCCTACTAGCTCCGATTTTATTTTATTTTTTTAAAGATTTTATTTATTTATTTGAGAGAGAGAGAGAATGAGTTGGAGGGGCAGTGGGAGAAAGAGCAGACTCCCACTGAGCAGGGAGCCTGATGTGAGGCTCGATCCCAGGACCCTGAAGTCATGACCTGAGCAGACACTTAAATGACTGAGCCACCCAGGCACCCCAAAGTAGCTCCCATTTTAGATGGCACTAGTGAAGTCTTCAGAACATCACAGAATTGTCTTTCCACTGCATGCAACTGAGCTTTTCATTCAACACCTCTTTTAGGCTATGCCAAGCCTTTAGATGATGACTAGTTACCTGATGGGACCTGAATGAATTTTCATTTCAATAATGCAATATTCTTATCAAGATTTAAAGAAAATCTATATGAATAATGTATGGATGGTTTATGATGAGATTTAGCACCACAAAATGTGGCATCCCAGAATATTTCCCTTTGTTCCTAGTTATTTTGAACAAACAACTGTTACTATGATCTGGGGACATTGGTATCCAAGAAAGTGACTTCAAGAGGTCCCAGAAGAGGAAAATTTCAACATGCATGCATACTTTGAATAATGGAGAGCAATGATTTGGATGGTAGGTCACATATTTGAGAATGGTTTTCCTTCTGCTTAGTCTAAGATAGCTTGAAGTCAGATCTGCTGCAACATGACTGATGATATGGCATTGTAATACAGTTTGCCTACAATTTATATTCTTATTGATGCATAGCCACAGTGAAGGACTCTGAATAGGAATAACAGCTTTATACATTAAAAAAAATTTCTCTCAGGAAGTTAAATATGAATGCATTATCTATTCATAAGGCTTTAATTGGTACTAAACATCCTATTCACAAATAGAATCTTTAAGTCTAGTGACAGGTAAGATGCAACAGGTTGTAGAAGAAATTCTGACATGTGTCCACAGTTGTATGGGTAAAAGAGGAATGGTTAGAAGAATAAGCACTGGATTTAGACAGTGATGTTTACAGTCTAGTTGTGTGCTCTTAAGCATGCTTCTTAATCTAAGATTCAGTTTTCCTATCTGTAAGATAGAGATTTGGTGAGGATTAAAAGAGATGATCCATTTAAAGCAATCAGCATGGTCCCTGATGCATGGTAAACATGCAAAAATCTGTAGTTATTATTTTCATTATCATCATCATCATCATCCTTACTAGTACCATGTTTTAATGGTCTAATTACCAGTGGCATAATTAAAGGAACTTTTACTTCCAGGAAAAAGAAAATGAACACAGAAGGAATGTATGAGATGAAAGAAAGAATGCTGAGCATGTAAAATGGTCAACACATAGGTAAAATTAAGCATGTACCGATATTAATAGTATATAATTATCAGGGTTAAAACTCAAAATAGAATTACATGATTGTATGGTCAATGAAAGCATACAAGTTGTGAGTAAAGAGTGATTAGTTTTAAGGTACTTTAATTATTTGGGAATATAACATTATTGATTTACTTTAGACTTGATAAATAACAAGAAAAATTCTAGGGTAATCACAAAAAATAGAAATAGAGTATATTTTCCAATCTAGTAAAAGTGAAAATTGGAATCTTGAGGGAATAAAAGCAAAAATAAAATTCAATCAATACCTAAAGAGGTAAGAAAGGAGAACTTGAAGGCATTATGCCTCTGTGTACTACTACAACCAGATGGACAATATACTCAATAAAGTTTACAATTTTTTTAATAGAGTAAGAAAATTTTGAGTAAATTAGCTTGGTTCTGAAGTTCAAGAATGAAATGACTTACATAGTCCAAATATCTGGTTCATGAGAAAATTAGAACACAGGCAATGATGTCTTGCTCCATAAGTTCTCCTTCACCTACCCCTCTGAACTGGACACATTTTGCTTTGAGGGAATCAGATTAAACTGAATTAGATCCAACTGCATATGAAGTAGCCCAGAAGGTCTGGCGAGGCTGAGGCTAGAAAATCTCACACTCTTAGATCCTCTGTATATTAGGAGTTACTCTTAAGATTCTGACTACAACCAACTCCTAATTCTATCCCTAGAGAAGATCTAAATTATTTCTTGTCATATTTCCAGGTCTTTCCAAGTCGGCAAACAGGTGGTGAGCTATGATCCCTTAGTTTCGCACTAGAATGTACACCATGAGAATGGGAATTTTTGTTTCTTTCACTGTCATATTTCCAGTCTATGGAAAAGTGCCTGGCACATAGGGGGTTCTCAAAAATACTTGTCTAATCAATAATTTAATGAATGATACAGTTAGCATCCTATCTGTGAAAGGTGATGCCATGGGATCCTAGAGCTAAAAGGATCATAGAAAATATCTTGTCCAACACCAGTAGTTTACTTTGTCAAAAAGTTAGCTAACATGGTCTCCTTGGAAGAGTTCAATCTATACAATTGTTTTGTTGGCCACATGAACAATGAAGCCTCACTCATGTGTTTCTCCAGCCCAGGTCCATCTTTGGAGCACCAGACCCATGCGTAGAAATGTTATTGACATTTATAGTTAGAGTCCCACAGACACCTAAACACAACATTCCAATCAGGCCTGTTAAGTCCTGCTTTTGAGGGTAATGATTCTAAAACTGACGTATAGCATAGTTGATCAACTATACATCAAATCATTTTTTTTTCATTTTGGCTTCAAGAGTAGTACCTGCTCATGCTCAAAAAATTTGGCCTATTTTTATCTTATTTATATTCCAGCCCATATTTCCTAATCTAATTTGTATTCTCCCTGGTCCTGGTGTTTATTTTTTTATTTATTTAACTACTTTTCTCCTGTGTATTTTATGAAAGCCACTTCAAGTCCTTTGTGGTATTCAATAGACTATAACCAAAAGAAAACCTTATGATCTCTTCCTACAAATTCCTTCTTGTATTCTCTATTCTGGGTTTTCCAGCCATCTTCTTTTCTGGCTCTAACATAAGAGCTTCCCTATTGGTATTCCAGTCTTTCTTGTGTCTTTCCCATACTTGGTTTATATTCCATAAAGTTGCCAGAAAAAGCTTTTTTTTTCTTTTTAAAAAATGTTTATTTATTTTTTTAATTTCTTTTCAGTGTTCCAGAATTCATTGTTTATGCACCACACCCAGTGTTCCATGCAATATGTACCCACCACAATATCCACCACCAGGCTCAAACAACCTCCCACCACCCTCTCCTCCAAAACCCTCAGTTTGTTTCTCAGAGTCCACAGTCTCTCATGGTTAGTCTCCCCCTCCAATTTCTCCCAACTCACTTCTCCTCTCCATCTCCCCATGTCCTCCCTGTTATTTGTTATTCCTTAGATCGACAAATAAGTGAAACCATATGATAATTGACTCTCTCTGCTTGACTTATTTCACTCAGCATAATCTCTTCCAGACCCGTCCATGTTGATACAAAAGTTGGGTATTCATCCTTTCTGATGGAGGCATAATATTCCATAGTATAAATGGAACCACATCTTCTTTATCCATTCGTCCATTGAAGGGCATCTTGGTTCTTTCCACAGTTTGGTGACTGTGGCCATTGCTGCTATGAACACTGGGGTACAGATGTCCCTTCTTTTCACTACATCTGTATCTTTGGGGTAAATACCCAGTAGTGCAATTGCAGGGTCATAGGGAAGCTCTATTTTTAATTTCTTAAGGAATCTCCATACTAAATTACATCCTTGGTAATATTCCTTGCCTGTTTTAATTCCTTCATTAATGATTCTCCACTCCCTAGGAATGAAATCTAGATTCCATTGCATGAAAGTCAAGGCCAACCTCTGAAGATATGTCTCTGAGTGCTTCTCCTCCCACTCTTTAGTTTGAGAGATCAAATTTCCTGCACCTGCCAGGAATACCCCCTGCAGTTCTATATCTACATACCTCCACAAAAGTTGTCTTCTGTGTATAAGCCCTGCTTTGAATAATCAAGTTCTGTAACCTACAGGACTCAGTTCAAAAGTAACTAATATCTCTTAGGGAGAATTCCCTAAACCCACTTTATGCTATTTTTTATTGAACCCACGTACCTTCTACTTTCCTTTGATATAGCCCTTATCCCACAGTTGTGCATCTATTTAAGTCCAGCCTGTTCTATTGTTCTATAAGTTCCTCAATCACACTGTTTTTCATTCATAGTTTTCCCTCAGAGCACCTAAGGCATTGCCTGGCACATAGGAGGTGATCAATAAATTAATACTGATCACAACAGCCAATATTTATGAAAACATGCTATGGATCAAGCACTATTCTCAAAATAATCCTAGGAGATAAGTATTATTTTCAAACCCATTTTGTAGATAAACTGAAGCAAGGATATAAGTAACTTACCCAAGGTCACACAGTAAGTCCTGGGGTGAGGATTCAAACCCTATAATATGGCTCCAGAGCCACTGCTCTTAAACACAAGGAGATACCCATATAGTAAAGGATTCAAAAGAAGAAAACAGAGTCACAGAGACTTTAAGGGACAATAATAAATCAGTGGTAAATATTCTAAGATAGACACAGGTTAATTTTAAAGATCGGTGATGTTGTTGGATGATAGTTGATAGTAGGCTATAAGTTCTGACTGCCAGAGTAATTAGCAGTTCTTATTGTTGTGTTATTGGCAGACTCCTTCAGGAACTCCACTACAAATTAAATAAATCTTTTTTTTTAGATTTTTATTCATTTATGTGTCACAGAGAAAGAGAGAGACCAAAAACAAGGGGAGCAGCAGGCAGGGGGAGCAGCAGGCTCCCCGCTGAGCAAGGACCCCCCCCCCCAAAGTGGGCCTTGATCCCAGACCCCGGGATCATGACCCAAGCCCAAGGCAGATGCTTAACTGACTGAACCCCCCCGCATGGTGTCCCTAAAAATGAAATAAATCTTAATAGAATTTTAGTTTATGTTTCAATGGAACTCCCAAATGACAGCCACAAGGGAAAATGTTTTCTTCAGGCTCCAGGTCTACACCTGAATTGTGGCAAGGTTGTTTATACACATCACTTAATCTTTAACCTCCTGAACACATTATGAACTATTTGAATTATTTTGGGTCTTTTGAGAAACAGATGCCAAAAGAGGATTAAATGTTCAAGAAATGTGTTAGGCGACATACCTATGAGAAAATGGAGATGAAGCTGGGAAAGGCTGGAAGAGTCATTAGATTGCAATGCAGGTCTAAACCCAAGGGAAGGACAGTGGGAAGGAAGAAAGTTTAGGTGGAAGCATCTTAGTCTGCCGTGAAGTTCTGAGTCTGGTAATACTGTAAAGGAGTCCTTGAGCTAAAGTCACTCATCAGAGGATTTCCATATTTTCCAGAATGTGCTTGCTTTAGTACCTTTGTTGTACTCAGTCATTAGCTGGGAACAGCCCTGCCAAGCTGTCATTGACTGGGAAGTGTGGTTTTGGAGCAGAATGCAGAAAGATTCCAAAATGCTGCATCTAGGGCTTCTAGTCAATTGAGGTCCCCAGAGTAGAAGATCCAAGATACATTCTCATGGCCACCATACTATTTCATTACCCTACTGTCTGAAATCAGTTAAAGTCTTTGTTAAGTTTTGCTCTTGAATTACGAAAGTGACTTACTAGCCCTATTTTTCTTTCTTTTTTTTTTAAAGATTTTATTTATTTATTTGACAGAGAGAGATCACAAGTAGGCAGGAGGCAGGCAGAGAGAGAGGGAAGCAGGCTCCCTGCTGAGCAGAGAGCCCGATGTAGGGCTCAATCCCAGGACCCTGAGATCATGACCTGAGCCCAAGGCAGAGGCCTAACCCACTGAGCCACCCAGGAGCCCCCTAGCCCTATTTTTCCAAGCATCACAGGTTTTCAAAATTTTGGTGAAAGGGAAAAATATTATAATATTGCTTTTATTCATAACACATTAAAATCAAAGGAACTGACTTTACAAAGGAAAAAAGAACCACTATTTCAAAAATTTAATTTGTGTGCCTTTAGGTAAGTTAGTTAATATATCTTTATGCTATGTTATTGGATTTCTATTTAAGTGAAATTATTAAATGAGAATTTGCCTCCAACAGTTACTAAAGTGGAGTAGATAGGTGAGAGAATGGATAGAGAACATTAGGAACCAAGTGCTTTCATAAACACCAAGTTAAATGTCAACACTCTACTTCTAAACCAGACCATCTTTTGAGACTTGTCTTCATCTTCCTTTCTTTAATTCCATATTTTATTTCTTCACTATCTTATTATGCAAGTACTAAACATGGAGAACCTTTTTAGAAATACAGATAATCAAATCAAACAATATTAAAACAATATAAAATTCTATGACCTAAAGATAGTCACTGCTAACATTTTGGTGTAATCTTTCTAATATTTTCCAATGAAAATATGTACATTTAAAAATAAAAATCATAGAGTAATTACTATTTTTTAATATAATTTTTCATTTCCTATTATGAATATTTTTCTATTGAGTAAATATGTACATGAGTCATTGTTTTTTATGGCTGCGTGGTATTCATGCTTTGTATTGTGAACTCAAAAATACTGGGAAAAATTTCCTAGTGTCAGACATTAAGACATTGAGTTTGTACCTTGTCCTTCACTACTTATAAATAATGCACTAAAATATCTTTACATATATGTCTTTTTAACTTGATTGATTAGTTCTTTAAGATTAATTCCTCAAAATAGAATTGCTGGATCAAAGAGTATGAAATTGGTTAAGGAATGTGTAGTATATAAATTACATTAAAGTTATGCCTTGAGTGGTGGTCAGTATCAGCAAGAAAAACTTAGTTTGAATTGTAGATTTCCCATTTTTTGAGGAATCCAAAGAATTTAGGGCTGCCTCATGTCATTCCAAATAATGGTCTCTTCTTTCCTTTTGGTGGCACCAGGAGAGGATTCTCAGAACTGCAAGCAGATATGCTTCCTCTTCAGGACAGACTAGAATGCTAGGGAAGAATAGAGGTATAGAAGGTTCATAGTGACCATGTGAAAAAGAGACAAGATTGGGGGAACAGAGAAAGATAAGATGAGGTCTCCAAGATGCCATCTGAAATAGATTCTGTACATACTGAAAGATAATCCCAAGTAAATGAACATTTCACAGCTCCTGGACTCTGTGTATCTATGACCATATAATAGATAATTAGCGTTTTTTCCCCTAGTGGTTGTTACTGAATCAGTTACCAGATATAAAAAGCATAACAAAATTGTTACAGATGGTACAAGCCACTGACTATTGTTCAATCCATGTTCTCTTCCTCCTGGTCCCATGACTAAACTACATTTCCCAGAATCCCTTAAAATTGAATTCTGGCCAATGGAATGTGAGCCAAAGTGATGTATTCCACACCAGCCTCACTCCCAAATCTTCCTTTGTTTTCCATCTTCTTTTACTTTGTCTGACTCTGGAGCCACAGGACACAAGTCATTGGTCAATTATACACCGTGCAGCTGAAGATCTGAAAGATATATTCCCATGGATACCATAAGAAAAAATGGGGGGATATTCTTAGCAATTCACTAGGTCAGCAGGTGTAAATGAGAACTGCTCTGGTCAAAAAAAGACATAAGTACATTTTCTCCATGACCCACCCTTTAGAAACATAATGGTTAAGAATATGAGCTTTGTAATCATGATATGATATGGAAGCAGTTTATAAACTAGCCCCTCTAATTTAACTATCCCTGGTTCCTTGGGCAACCTAGAAAACCTCACAAAATTTCAGTTTATACATTGGCAAAATGGGAATAAATCTAATATAACTTTGCCAATTTTTTGTGAATAAAAAAGTTATATACATGAAGCAATTAATATAAAAAAGGCTCAATTAATATTTTTCTAGTTTTTTAAAACTTTTTCTTTTTTTTAAAAGATTTTATTTATTTATTTGACAGATCACAAGAAGGCAGAGAGGCAGGCAGAAAGAGAAGGAAGCAGGCTCCCTGCTGAGCAGAGAGCCCAATGCGGGGGCTCAATCCCAGGACCCTGGGATCATGACCTGAGCTGAAGGCCGAGGCTTAACCCACTGAGGCATCCAGGCACCCCATTTTTCTAGTTTATCTGAAGATATCATGTACACTAAAAATATTGTCCATGCCTTCCAGCTCCAATTTACATCATGCAACCAGCCCATGAGGTGTCAGCATAGAAGACTGAGGACTGGATAGTGGCATAAAGACTTCTTAATCAGAAATAACTGGCTAGAAGAGTTGAGATTTGAACAAATATAATGGCATTGTTTAAGGAGAATGATTAGCTCTTTAACAACACTGGCATTGACAGATTCTCTAAATTTGGTCAGAATTATTTTTTAGCCTGATGCAAATGCCACTAATTGGCATTTTTATAAGACCCTTCCTACCCCTTCCCATGTTTAAGCATAAGAGACAGCACTTTTTGAACATACAGAGTATAGAAAATTGCTTCAAACAGTAGGCATTTTTAACTCTTGCCATAATACACGGAAACAAAATTAATGGAATTAGCTAAACTCCATACATTAAGGATACAGGTTATAAAGTAGTCAGATATGTCTGGGGAATTTTTTTTTTTTTTGCTAATATGCATTAATTCAAAGAAAACACTTAAAACTCTTAATGCTTTTAATTTACAAGATTTCTTTTGGCAATAATGTTATAGTTAAGCCCACTCTGCAAACATATATCCACCATGCTACTAAAACTGACAGGTTTTTACAATCATAATTAGCTAAGAATGCCCTTTTTGAACTTGGGTTAATTCCAGCTATTAATTTACCCCCTGGAGAGTAAATCTGCCAAATGTTCTCATTACCTGTTCTTTTGAACAAGTAACTTACCCACTGGCATCCCCAGCACTCTCTCTACCAGCTTTTGGCCTCTTCTTTCCCAATGATCCAGATGTGTCTTATGAGGAATTTTTTTCTCTAAGCAAGATTTTTTTATTAATCTCTTTTTAAAAATAGACATATTGAGATAAAATTCACATATTGCACAGTGTACAATAAATGGCATTTAGTATATTCATAGTTATTCATCCATCACCACAATCAACTTTAGAACATTTTCATCAGTCCAAAAAGAAATCTTATACCCCTTAGCTCTTACCACCAATTTCCTCATCTCTCCCATCGTGGGCAATCATTAATGTACTTTATGTATTTATGGATTTGCTGATTACTGACATTTCATATACATGGAATCATACAAGATGTGGTCTTTTGTGACTGGCTTCTTTCACTTAGCATAAGTGTTTTCAGGGTTCATCCATGTTGTAACATGTATAAGTACTTCATTTCTTTTGACTACTTAGTAATAATCCTTTGTGTGGATAGGCCACATTTTATTCAGTGGGTTTTTTCCACTTTTGGTTTTTATGAATAATACTGCTTTGAACATTTGGGTCCAAATTTTTGTGTGAGGATATGTTTTCAATTCTCTTAAGTATATACCTGGGACTAGAACTGCTAAGTCATATGGTAACTAAGTTTAACCACTTAAGGAACTACCAGATTGCTTTCCAAAGTGGCTAAAACATTTTGCATTTCAACTAGCAGTATAGGAGAGTTCCAATTTTTCCACATCCTTGCCAATGCTTCTTATTGGCTGTATTTTGGATTACAAGATCCTCCCTCCATCAACCTTCAGTTTGTTCTGAATCTTCAAGTCTCTTATGGTTTGTTTCCCTCTCTCTTTTTTCCCACTTCCAGATGTTCTTCTGTTTTGAGTCTTAAATTCCACATATGAGTAATACCATGTGCTATTTGTCTTTCTCTGACTGACTTATTTCACTTAGCATAATACACTCTAGTTCCATCCACATCCTTGCAAATGGCAAGATTTCATTCTTTTTGATGGCTAAGTAATATTCCATCGTGTATATATACCACATCTTTATCCATTCATCAGTCAATGTACATTTGGATTCTTTCCATAATTTGACTATTGTGGATAGTGCTGCTATAAACATTGGGTTGCATGTGCCACTTTTTAAATATCCTTTGGGTAAATACGTAGTAGTGCAATTGCTGGATCATAGGGTAGTAGTATTTTTAACTTAACTTTTTTTAACTTAACTTAACTTTTTGAGGAACCTCCACACTGTTTTCCAGAATGGCTGCACAAGATTACATTCCCACCAACAGTGCAAGAGTGTTCCCCTTTCTCTGCATCATTGCCAACATCCGTTGTTTCCTCTGTTGTTAATTTTAGCCTATCTGACTGGTGTGAGGTGGTATCTCACTGTGGTTTTGGTTTGTATTTCCCTGATAATGAGTGATGTTGAGAATCTTTTTGTGTCTATTAGCCATCAGGATGTCTTCTTTGAGAAACTGTCTTTTCATGTCTTCTGCCATTTCTTAACTGAGTTGTTTTTTGGGTGTTGAGTTTAATAAGTTCTTTATATATTTTGGATACTATCATTTATCAGATATGCCCTTTGCAAATATCTTCTTCCATTCTGCAGACTACTTTTAAGTTTTATTGTTCCCTTTGCTATGCAAAAGCTTTTATTTTGATGAAGTCCCAATAGTTCATTTTTCTTTTTGTTTCCCTTGCCTCTGGTGATGTTTCTAGTAAGAAGTTGCTATGGCTAAGGTCATAGAGGCTGCTGCACGTGTTCCTTTCTAGGATTTTCACAGATTCTTGTCTCACATTTAGCTCTTTTATCTATTTTAAATTCATTTTTGTGTATTGGTTAAGAAAGTGGTCTAGTCTCATTCTTTTCCATATTGCTGTCCAGTTTTCCCAACACGATTTGTTGAAGAAACTGTCTTTTTTTTCCATTGGCTATACTTTCCTGCCTTGTTGAAGATTAGTTGACCATAGAGTGGTGGGTCCATTTATGGATTTTCTGTTCTGTTTCATTTATCTATGTGTCTGTTTTTGTGCCAGTACCATACTGTCTTGATTACTATAGCTTTGTAATATAGCTTGAAGTCTGGAATCATGATGCTTCCAACTTTGCTTTTCTTTTTCACAATTGCTATAGCTATTCACATTCCTTTGTGGTTCCATACAAATTTTACAATCATTTGTTCTAGCTCTGTGAAAAATGCTGGTGGTATTTTCATAGGGATTGCTTTGAATGTGTAGATTGCTTTTGGTAATATACATTTTAACAATATTTGTTTTTCCAATTCATGATCATGGAATGTTTTCTATTTCTTTGTGTCCTCCTCAATTTCTTTCATAAGTGTTCTATAGTTTTCAAAGTACAGATCTTTTACCTCTTTGGTTAGGTTCATTCCTAGGTATCTTATGCTTTTTAGTGCAATTATAAATGGGAATAATTCCTTGATTTCTCTTTTTTTTCCTCATTATTGATATACAGAAATGTGACAGATTTCTGAACATTGATTTTATACCCTGTGACTTTGCTGAATTCATGTATTAGTTCTAGCCATTTTTTGGCCAAGTCTTTCGGGTTTTCTACATAGAGTTTCATGTAGTCTGCAAGGAGTGAAAATTTGACTTCTTCCTTGCTGACTTGGATGCCTTTTATTTCTTTTTATTTTCTGATTGCTGAAGCTAACTTCCAGACCGTTAAATAGCAATGGTGAGAGTAGATATCCCTGCCTTGTTCCTGACCTTGGAGTAAAAGCTCTCAGTTTTTTACCATTAAAGATAATATTAGTTGTGGGTTTTTCATAGATGGCCTTTATTACGTTGAGGTATATTTTTTGAGGGTTTTTATCAAGAATGGATATGTACTTTGTCAAATATGGGTTTTTTTGCATCTATTGAGAGTATTTTTATGATTCTTAACCTTTCTTTTACTATTGGAGTGTATCATGTTGATTGGTTTTCAAATACTGAACCAGCCCCATGGCTTAGGAATAAATCTCACTTGATTGTGGTGAATAATTCTTTTAATGTACTGTTGGATTCGGTTTGCTAGTATCTTGTTGAGAATTTTTGTATCCATTCTCATCAGGCATATTGGCCTGTAATTACCCTTTTTTTTTTTTAAAGATTTTATTTATTTATTTGACAGAGAGAGAGATCACAAGTAGGTGGAGAGGCAGGCAGAGAGAGAGAGAGGAGGAAGCAGGGTCCCCGCTGAGCAGAGAGCCTGATGTGGGGCTCGATCCCAGGACCCTGGGATCATGACCTGAGCCGAAGGCAGAGGCTTTAACCCACTGAGCCACCCAGGCGCCCCTCTCCTTTTCAGTGGGGGCTTTGTCTAGTTTTGGAATCAAGGTAATGGTGGCTTTGTAGAAGGAGTTTCAAAATTTTCCTCTCATTTATATTTTTTGGATCAGTTTGAGAAGGATAGGAATTAACTCTTCTTTAAATGTCTGGTAGAATTCCCCTGGGAAGCCGTCTGGTCCTGGACTTTTGTTTGTTGGGAGATATTTGATCAGCAATTCAATTTCTTTTATGGTTATGGATGTTCAAATTTTCTATTTCTCCCTATTTCAGTTTTAGTACTTTGTATGTGTTTAGGAATTTGTCCATTTTTCCAGATTACCTAGTTTGTTGGTAAATTATTTTTCATAATATTCTCTTATAAATGTTTGTACTTCTGTGGTGTTTGTTGTGATCTCTCCTATTTCATTCATGATAGTATTTATTTGGGACCTTGCTCTTTTCTTTTTGATAAGTCTGGCTAGGGGTTTATCCATTATATTAATTCCTTCAAAGAATCAGCTCTTAGTTTCTTTAATCTGTTCTATTATTTATTTCTGCTTTAATCTTTATTTCCCTTCTTCTGCTTTATTTGCTGTTCCTTTTCTAGATCCTTTAGGTGTAAGGTTAGGTTGTGTATTTGAGATGTTTCTTGCTTCTTGATGTAGCCCTGTATTGCAATATAGTTCCCTTCTAGGATTGCCTTTGCTGCATCCCAAAGATTTTGGGCTGTCATGTTTTCATTTTCATTTGCTTCCATGTATTTTTTATTTCTTTTTTGATTTCCTGGATGACCCATTCATGCTTTAGTACCATGTTGTTTAACCTCCATATGTTTTTGTGATCTTTCCAAATTCTTTCTTGTGGCTGACTTTAAATTTCAAAGCATGGTGTCTGAAAATATGCATGGTATGATCACAATCTTTTTGTACTTCTTGAGGCCTTATTTGTGATTCAGTATATGATCTATTCTAGAGAATATTCTGTATGCACTTGAAAAGAATGTGTATTCTGTTGCTTAAGGATAACATGTTGTGAATATATCTGTTAAGTCCATCTGGTCCAGTATGTCATTCAAAGCCATTATTTCCTTGTTGATTTTCTGCTTAAAAGATTTATCCATTGCTGTAAGTGGGGTGTTAAAGTCCCCTACTATTTTTGTATTATTATTAAGGAGTTTCACTAAGGTTGTTTTTAATCGATTTATATATTTGGCTTCTCCCAAGATAGGGGCATAAATATTTACAGTTGTTAGGTCTTCTTGATGGATAGACCCCTTGATTATTATATAGTGCCCTTTTCATCTCTTGTTAGTGTTTGTTTTGAAATCTAGTTTGTCTGATATAAGTATGGCTGCTCTGGCTTTCTTTTGACATCCATTAGCATGATAGATGGTTCTCCATCCTTTCACTTTTAATCTGCAGGTATCTTTGGGTGTAAAATGAATCTCTTGTAGGCAGCATATAGATGGATCTTTTCTTCTTTTTTTTAATCTATTCTGATACCTTATGTCTTTTGATTGGAGCTTATAGTCCACTTACAGTCAGAGTGATTATTGAAAGATATGAATTTAGGGCCATTGTATTACTGGTAGAGCTGGCATTTCTGGTGATATTTTCTATTTCTTTCTAGTCTTTGTTGCTTTTGGTATTTTTTCCCACCCAAACAGCCCCCCCCAATATTTCTTGCAGGGCTAATTAGGTAGTCATGAACTCCTGGTTCTGTTTGTCTGGGAAACTCTTTATCTCTCCTTCTATTTTGAATGACAGCCCTGCTGAATGAAGGATTCTTGGCTGCATATTTTTCCCACTCAGCACATTGAATATATCCCACCATTCACTTCTGGCCTGCCAAGCTTCTGTAGACAGATCTGTGGCAAAACCAATCTGTCTTCCCTTCTAGGTTAAATACTTTTTTTCCCCTTGCTGCTTTCAGGATTCTTTCACTGGTATTTTGAGAATTTGACTATGATATGCTTTGACAATGGCCAGCTTTTGCTGAATTTAATGGGCGTTCTCTGTGTTTCTTGTATTTTGATGTCTGTGTCCTTCCCCAGATTAAGGAAATTTTCAGCTCTAATTTGCTCAAATAAATGTTCTGCCCCTTTATCACTCTCTTAATCTTCTGTGACTTCTATGATATGAATGTCATTATGTCTTAATAAGTTACTGAGTTCCCTAAGTCTACCTTCATGGTCCATTACCTTTGTTTCCCTCTTTTTTTCAGTTTCATCATTTACTATAATTTTATCTTTTGTATCATGGATTCTTTGTCTGCTTCATCCATCCTTCTTGTTATGGCATCCATTCATGTTTGCATCTTGATTGTAGCACTTTTAATTTCAGCCTGACTAGATTTTACTTCTTTAATCTCTGCAGTAAGGGACTCTCTAGTGTCTTCTATGTTGTGTTCAAGCCCAGCTAGTATCCTTATAATTGTTGTTTTAAATTTTAGTTCAGACTTCTTACTTCTATCTGTATTTATTAAATCTCTGGCCATTAGTTCTACTTCTTGTTCTTTCTTTTGGGATAAATTCCTCCTTCTTATCATTTTGTCCAGAAAAAAAAAAATCCCCCAAAACAAAAAACACTTAGATCCTGGGTGTGTTTTGGTCTACTTGTTAAGAGAAGTTACACCCAAAAATAAAAATTAAAAATATATGAAAAATATATGTAACTAAAAAATTTAGAAATAATTTAAAAATGAACTAGATAAATTAAAAAAAGTAAAAATAAAAAGGAAGCTGGATCCTATTTCTCCTAGAGCTGAAGCTCTGCAGCCCTCTATGATCAGTAGACTTGGTGTGTGTGAGGTTTTTATATTCTTCTTCTGGGGGAGGGGGCCTGTTGCACTGACTCTCAGGAAGGCTTGACCTAATGGAGATGTATGTGCCTGCAGGGTGCAGCTGGGCAGGACTTGGTACAAGTGGCTCTGGCCACCACTAGGTGGGCCTGTTTTGCTCCATGAAGACTTAAAAACTGATGGGCAGGATGAAAATTGTGGAATCCTGCTCTTAAACCCAGAGCTGAGAGTTCATTCCCACTACTCTTCAGGAAACTCTGATGAAAGAGCAAACAATCACCCCTCTTGTGTTCCCAGTTTCTCAGATCCCTCCCTTCACCCTGCCTACGTCCAAGCTGTTTTATCTCGGGTGCATGGTTGGGTTTTAAAACTCCACATTTTAGGGACTCCAGCAGTATGGGCCTGTGCTGATCTCCTGGGTGAGGGTCTCACTGCACTTTTGCTATTTGCTGCCTGTGCAAGGAAAATGGTCCCACAACCCCACAGTGGTTCATAATTTATGGCAAGGCAGAATGTAGAGCCGGCACCCAGGCTTGCTGCCCTCAGCTGGAGTCCCTGTCCCTATGCCTGGGAACTGTGCAGCACATTGGCAGCACCCATTCTTGTGACCCAAGGGATCTTCAGATCATGCTTTCCACTCCCATGTCTCTGCCCTCCTTCCCCAATGGAGGACCTTTAAGCCGGGCAGGACCACGGTGTTGGTGGACTTCTGTAACTTTAGATTTTGCACTTCCCCACTTATAATACCTTGTGGTGCTTTCCCTAAGCAGGGCTCCCTCCCGTCTCCCCCTCTACTAATGCAGAACTAATCTTCAACTTATCATCCTGGAGTGAGCACTGCACTCTTGAGACCCTTTCTTAAGGACTTTCAGGATCATGCTGAGCAGCAGCATATTGCAGCCCAATAAAAGGCAGCTATGCCGCACACACGTGCACACTCATCTGGATACTTCATAACTCAAGACTCTGCCTTTGGGAATCTTATTCTTCCCATCTCGCCTTGACACAGAATGAAGAATTTGTAACAAAAGTGACTGTAATGTTAGATGCCAAAGCTATCATCATTTAGTGCTATACAAACGGTGACTTTAAGAATTTTGGTGAAATTTTATACTTTTTGCTTCTTTAAAAGAAAGGTGTGTATAAGTCAAAGCAGAAAAGGAGGGTCACCCAGGGGATTTGAGTTTTAGGAGCTGTGTTATCTGAGGAACTGATTATGCCACTTGTGACTGTTTTGGAACAGTTTGTTTTTGAACCCAAATCAGACTCTGAATTGGATGATCACATAAATTTATTCTCCACCCACTAACTAGGTGGACTGAATGTATCATTGTCCACAGTAGACTTTCATGAATCATTTATAGTACTTAAAAGAAATGAGAGTGCTTTTAAAACTGTGAACCAATCGGCTTAAATAAGTTATATTCATAGTTGCTATTTGTAGAATTGTTATCAGTGTACCTTTTGTATTTATAGTCAACTTGTCATCCTGAAATATTCTTTAACTCATAACTAACTCCCTTATTCTCTGTTTTCAAAGAAAATATAAGACTAAGTTAGCAACCAGTCTTAAACATCTTGTATAAACCTATGCTACTATAAATTATGTGACTAAATGCGATTAAAAACAATAGTAAGGAATATTTTTTCATGATCATCAAAATATTGTTTAATATTTTAAAAAAATCTCAAAAGTGCCTAATCTGCTTTGACACTATATTTACTGCTTGTCACAAATGAAGAGCTTCCACCCCAGGCACCACTCACAAGCAAATTCTTTCAGTTGTTCTTGGTGGGTGTTGGCACTCCGGAGGACGTGTGGCTCACCATGGTGTCATTCATATTAGCCAGTGGGCAAGGTGGAACTATATTTGCAACGTCAAGTGGTTTCTCTGGTTGCTCAGGAAAAATAGGATGTGGGGTTTTCTCTGGTGGGTATGCATCCCAAAGATTTATTAATTGCTTGGTTCAGCTTTTTTGCAGGGGATTTCCAAGAGGAGTGCTCCTTCATCTGGTATAGGTTGCTGTGAGGGCTGCTGGCATGGCCATGCCAAAAGGAGTTTTGGCAGAGCTGGTAGTTGTGGCACTGCTGGCATTGGTACCAGAAACCCAGCATACTCTCCCAGCAGCAGTAGGAGCACTCCACGGAATGGGAGACATTCTCAACTTGGGCGAGCCTAAGCATGAGAGGTAGCCAGACAAGGCACTGGGGAACCAGAAAAGATAGTTCTTATCTCCCCAAAATCAACTCTGCACCTCCCATCTTCCAGAAGGTGGTAGCTTTTCTACTTTCAGACTTGCAGTTTTGTTCTCTCAGTCTGAGGACTGATTGATTTCTTGGGTGTTAAGAATGACTTGATAATTATCTGTGTTCAACAGATGAGGCAAGCTTAGGGTTCCCCTACTCCTTCACCATCTTTTTTTTTAAAGATTTTATTTATTTATTTGTCAGAGTGAGCACAGGCAGACAGAGTGGCAGGCAGAAGCAGACGGAGAAGCAGGCTCCCGCTGAGCAAGGAGCCCGATGTGGGACTCGACCCCAGGACGCTGGGATCATGACCTGAGCGGAAGGCAGCGACTTAACCAACTGAGCCACCCAGGCATCCCTCCTTCACCATCTTAATTGCTTCTGAAGTGATATCTCATTGCGGTTTTAATTCATATCATTCTGATGGTTAGTGATGATGAGCATTTTTCCATGTGATTATTGGCCATTTGTATATCTTCATTGGAAAAATGTCTATTTACATTATTTGCTCATTTTTAGATCGTGTTATTTGTCTCTTATTATTAAGGTACAAGAGTTTTTAAAAATATGTCTTAAGTAAGTTTTTTTATTCAGATATATGATTTGAAAAAAATTTTTAACATCCTGCTTATTGCCTTTTCATTTCTTAATAGTGTCCTTTAAAGCACAAATGATTTTTTTACTAACATATAATGTATTATTCGCTTCAGGGGTAGAGTTCTGTGACTCATCTGGCTTACACAATTCACAGCACTCACCATAGCACATACCCTCCCCAATGTCCATAACCCAGCCTCCCTATCCATCTGCCCTGACCCACCAGCAACCCTCAGTTTGTTTCCTGAGATTAAAAGTCTTTTATGGTTTGTCTCACTCCCTGGTCTCATCTTGTTTCATTTTTTCCCTCCCTTCCCCCACGACCCACCCCCACCGCCTCACAAATTCCTCATATCAGAGACAATATAATTGTCCTTCTCTGATTGACTTATTTTGCACAACATAATACCCTCTAGTTCCATCCATGTCATTACAAATAGTAAGATTTTTTTTTAAAGATTTATTTATTTATTTATTTGATAGAGATTGTAAGTAGGCAGAGAAGCAGGCAGAGAGAGAGGAGGAAGCAGGCTCCCTGCTGAGCAGAGAGCCCGATGCGGGGCTCGATCCCAGCTGGGATCATGACCTGAGCTGAAGGCAGGGGCTTCAACCCACTGAGCCACCCAAGCACCCCAGATTTTGGGTTTTTTGATGGCTGCATAGTATTCTATTGTATATATTTTCCACATCTTTATCCATTCATCTGTTGATGAACATCTAGGCTCTTTCTATGGTTTGACTATGTGGACACTGCTGCTATAAACATTCGGATGCACGTGCCCCTTCAGATCACTGCATTTGTATCTTTAGGGTAAATACCCAGTAGTGTGATTGCTGGATCATAGTTTAGCTCTATTTTCAAGTTTTTGAGGAACCCCCCTACTGTTTTCCAGCTTGCATTCCCACCAACACTGTAGGAGAGTTCCCCTTTCTCCACATCCTCGCCAAAATCTGTCATTTCCTGACTTGTTAATTTTAGCCATTCTGACTGGTGTGAGGTGGTATCTCATTGTGGTTTTGATTTGTATTTCCCTGATGCTGAGTGATGTGGAGTACTTTTTCATGTGTCTGTTGGCCATCTGGATGTCTTCTTTGCAGAAATGTCTGTTCATGTCTTCTGCCCATTTCTTGATTGGATTATTTGTTCTTTGGGTATTGAGTTTGATAAATTCTTTATAGATTTTAGATACTAGCCCTTAATCTGATATGTCATTTGTGAGTATCTTCTCTCATTCTGTCAGTTGTCTTAGTTCAGTTGACTATTTCCTTTGCTGTGCAAAAGCTTTTGATCTTGATTAAGTCCCAATAGTACATTTTTACCCTTGCTTCCCTTGCCTTTGGCAATATTTCTAGGAAGAAGTTGCTGCGGCTGAGGTAGAAAAAGTTGCTGCCTGTGTTCTCCTCAAGAATTTTGATGGATTCCTGTCTCACATTGAGGTCCTTCATCCATTTTGAGTCTATTTTTGTGTGTGGTGTAAGGAAATGTTCCAGTTTCATTCTTCTGCATGTGGCTGTCCAATTTTCCCAACACCATTTGTTGAAGAGACTCTCTTTTTTTCCATTGGACATTCTTTCCTGCTTTGTCAAAGATTAGTTGACCATAGAGTTGAGGGTCCACTTCTGGGCTCTGTATTCTGTTCCATTGATCTATGTGTCTGTTTCTGTGCCAGTACCATGCTGCCTTGATGATTACAGCTCTGTATTAGAGCTTGAAGTCAGGAATTGTGATGCCACCAACTTTGGTTTTCTTTTTCAACTTTCCTCTGGCTATTTGGGGTCTTTTCTGGTTCCATACAAATTTTAGGATTATTTGTTCCATTTCCTTGAAAAAAAATCAATGGTATTTTGATAGGCATTGCATTAAATGTGTAGATTGCTTTAGGTAACATAGACATTTTCACAATAATTTTTCTTCCAGTCCATGAGCATGGGACGTTTTTCCATTTCTTTGTGTCTTCCTCAATTTCTTTCATGAGTACTTCATAGTTTTCTGTGTACACATTCTTTGCCTCTTTGGTTAGGTTTATTCCTAGGTGTCTTATGGTTTGTGGTGCAATTGTAAATGGGATCGACTCCTTAATTTCCCTTTCTTCTGTCTTGTGGGTGTATAGAAATGCAACTGATTTCTGTACATTGATTTTATATCCCGACACTTTACTGAATTCCTATATGAGTTCTAGCCATTTTGGAGTGGAGTCTTTGGGTTTTCCACATAAAGTATCATATCATCTGCAAAGAGTGAGAGTTTGACTTCTTTGTTGATTCAAATGCCTTTTATTTCT
The DNA here is from genome assembly GCF_010015895.1 of Lontra canadensis. Classification (NCBI taxonomy): domain Eukaryota; kingdom Metazoa; phylum Chordata; class Mammalia; order Carnivora; family Mustelidae; genus Lontra; species Lontra canadensis. The sequence goes on from NW_022631110.1 coordinate 4,725,668, forward strand.
TTTTATTGTCTGATTTAAAGCACAAATGATTTAAATTTTGATAATTTCTAACTGATCTATGCTTTTTCTTTTGTTGCTGTTTTTGACATTATATCTTGCCTAATCTAAGATCTCAAATAATATGTGTTTTTCTTCTGAGAATGTTATCGTTTCAGCTCTTACAGTTAAGTCTTTGATCCATTTTGTGGGGTGTCTGGGTGGCTCAGTGGGTTAAGCATCTGCCTTCCGTTCATGTCATGATCCCAGGTCCTGGGATTGAGCCCTCAATGGGCTCCCTGCTCAGCAGAAAGCTGGCTTCTCCCTCTCCCTCTGTTGTTCCCCCTGCTTGTTCTCCCTCTTTCTGGCTCTCTCTCTGTCAAATAAATAAATAAAATCTTTTTTAAAAAAGTCTTTCATCCATTTTGAGTTAATTTTTATATAAGATGTGAAGTAGAGATCTAACTTCATTATTATGCATGTAGATATCCAGTTGTCTCAGCCCACCTTTTTTTTTTTTAAGATTTTATTTATTTATTTGACAGACAGAGATCACAAGTAGGCAGAGAAGCAGGCAGAGAGAGAGGGGGAAGCAGGCTCCTTGCTGAGCAGAGAGCCCAATGCGGGGATCGATCCCAGGACTCTGGGATCATGCCCTTAGCCAAAGGCAGAGGCTTAGCCCACTGAGCCACCCAGGCGCCCTGTCTCAGCACAATTTATTGAAAAGACTATTGCTTCCCCTACTGAATTATCTTGACACCCTTGTCAAAAATCAGTTAACTGTAAATGTAAGGGTTTATTTCTCAACTCTAAATTCTATTCCATTCATCTATCAGTCTATCCTTTTTTTTCTTAAAGATTTTATTCATTTGACAGAGATCACAAGTGAGCAGAGAGGCAAGCAGAGAGAGAGAGGAGGAAGCAGGCTCCCTGCAGAGTAGAGACCTGATGCGGGACTCGATCCCAGGACCCCGAGATCATGACCCGAGCCGAAGGCAGAGGCTCAACCCACTGAGCCACCCAGGTGCCCCACTATCAGTCTATCCTTATGTCAGTACTACACTTTGTTAGTTATTGCTGCAGTGAAGTAAATTTTGAAATTGGGTGATGTGAGTCATCCAAATTTGCTCTTCCTTTTCAAGATTGTTTTGACTACTTTGGGTCCCTCTCACCCTCTCATTTCCCCCATGAATTTTAGGATGAGCTTATTAAATTCTGCAAAGGAGTTGACTGGGATTTTGATAGGGATTGCATTGAGTCTGTAGATCAATTTGTGGTGTAATGTTATCTTAACCGTTCATGAGCAAGAAATGTCTTTTCATTTATTTAGATCTTCTTAAATTTCTTTCAGCAATATTCTTTAGTTCTCAGAGTATATGTTTTATACTTTTTTGTTAAATTTATTACTAATTTTTAATATTATTATAAATTTAATTTATTTCCTATAAGGCTTTGTTTTAAATTGAACACTACACAAAAAACTAATGATGTACTATGTTGACTAACTGAACACAATTAAAAAAATAAAATAAAAAAAGTCTCACAAAAGGCTACTTCTTTGAACATCAGGTTGAAACTTTAGAGGTCAAAAATTATTATACACAAAAGAAAAATCTCAGTTCTAGCTTACCATTACAAAGGAATGTTCTGGCAAAGCAATATGCTGTCACATTTAAGTCATGGCACATTGTCCCAGTTGTGAAGAGTGGCACTATCAATTACTCTGTTTGCAAAGGAGCTTCTCTTCATAACTTTGTTTTTTTGTTTTTGTTTGTTTTTATTTTTATTTATTTATTTATTTATTTTTTTGGAAACTCTATCCCCAACATGGGGCTTGAACTCATGATCCTGAGATCAAGAGTCACATGCTCTACCAACTGAGCAAGTCACACACCTCAAGGCATCCTCTCTTCAGACTTGGGAAGTATGTGAATTTTGTATTAAGCTCCTCAACTCCTCTTTCTTTAGAACATCAACATAGTACTAGAAGTCCTAAGATTACCAGTCAGACAACAAAAAGAAATAAAAGGCATTCAAGTTGGCAAAAAAGAAGTCAAACTCTCTCTCTTCACAGATGACATGATCCTTTATGTGGAAAACCCAAAAGATTCCACCGCCAAATTACTAGAGCTCTTATAGCAATACAGCAATGTGACAGGATATAAAATCAATGCACAGAAATTGGTTGCTTTTCTATACACTAATAATGTAACTGTAGAAAGAGAAGTTAAGGAATCGATTCTATTTATAATAGCACCAAAAACTATAAGATACCTAGAAATACACCTAACCAAAGAGGTAAAAGATCTATATTCTAGAATCTAAGAACACTTATGAAAGAAATCAAAGAAAACACAAAAAGATGGAAAAAGTTGCTCATGGATTGGAAGAATAAACATTGTTAAAATGTCTGTCCTGCCCAGAGCAGTCTACACTTTCAAAGCCATCCTTATGAAAATACCATTGGCATTTTTCAAGGAACTGGAACAAACAATCCTAAAATTTATATGGAACCGGAAAAGACCCTGAATCACCAAGAGAATGTTGAAAAAGAGAAACAATGCTGGGACATCACATTGTCTGACTTCAAACTATATTACGAAGCTGAGATCAACAAGACAGCATGGTATTAGCACAAAAACAGACACATAGACCAATGGAACAGAATAGAGACTCCAGAAACGAACTGTCAACTCTATGGTCAACTAATCTTTGACAAAGCAGGAAAAAATATCCAATGGAAAAAAGACAGTCTCTTCAATAAGTTGTGCTGGGAAAATTGGCCAGCTAACATACAGAAGAATGAAACTGGAGTATTTTCTTACACCATACACAAAGATAAACTCAAAATGGATGAAATACCTCAATGTGAGACAGGATTTCAAAATCCTACAGAAGAACATAGGCAGTAACTTCTTTGACATTGGTCACAACAACTTCTTTCAAGATACATGTCTAAAGGCAAGGGAAACAAAAGCAAAAATGAACTTTTGGGACTTCATCAAGATAAAAAGCTTCTGCACAGCAAAGGAAACAGTCAACAAAACTAAGAGAAAATCCATGGAATGGGAGAAGATATATGCAAATGACATTACAGATAAAGGTTTGGTATTCAAGTTCTACAAAGAACTTCTCAAACTGAACACTCAAAAAACAAATAATCAAGTAAAAAAAAGGGGGGGGAGAAGACATGAACAGATACTTCTCTAAAGAAGACATACAAATGGCTAACAGACATATGAAAAAATGTTCAACATTGCTAGCCACCAGAGAAACACAAATCAAAACCACAATGAGATACCACCTTATACCAGTTAGAATGGCCCAAATTAACAAAACAGGAAACAACAAATGTTGGCGAGGATGTGGCGAAAGGGGAACCCTCTTACACTGTTGGTGGGAATACAAGCTGGTGCAGCCAATCTGGAAAACAGTATGGAGGTTCCTCAAGATGTTAACAAGAGAACTACTCTATGACCCAGAAATTGCACTACTAGGTATTTACTCCAAAGACACAGATGTAGCGAAAAGAAGGGGCACATGCAACCCAATGTTCATAGCAGTAATGTCCACAATAACCAAACAATGGAAGGAGCCAAGATGCCCTTCGAAAGATGAATGGATAAAGAAGATGTGGTCCACATATACAATGGAATATTACTCAGCTATCAGAAAGGATGAATACCCACCATTTGCATCGACATGGATGGAACTGGAGGAGATTATGCTGAGTGAACAAAGTTAAGCAGAGAAAGACAACTGTCATATGGTTTCACTCATATGCAGAACATAAGGAATAGCACAGAAGGCCACAGGGGAAGGGAGAAAAAACTGAATGGGAAGAAATCAGAGAGGGAGATGAACCATAAGAGACTATGGACTCCAGGAAAGAAACTAAGGGTTTCAGAGGGGGAGGGGGTTGGGAGATGGGGGTAACTGGGTGATGGGTATTGAAGGCACATGTTGTGATGAGCACTGGGTGTTATACACAACTAATGAATCAATGAATGCTACATTAAAAACTAATGATGTACCATACAATCGCTAACTGAACATAATAAAAAAAATGAACATCAACCACAACTCTCCAGAGTCTCTTAAGGCATGCCAGCTTTCTTGCTATTCCTTGGATAACCAGTGGCTACCAGTGTGATCTCCTACTTAGGCTTGCCTTTTTTTGTTCACCACAATTCTGAATCCCTCATTTCTTACCCTCCCACCTCAAGCTTTCTGTGTGATGACATTTTTCTTAGTACAGAAGTCAACATAATAGAGGTTTAAGGTATTGCTTTCCAGAGACAGTAGCAGACTATGATGAGGAGGTAGTTGGGACAGGAGATGTGGCCACAAATGTATTATCATAGGCCCCAAAGTTGCAGGAGGACTTCAGTGATCGGTGCAGTCACACACACAGAGGGAAGATCCAGGAATAAAGTCAAGAAAAAATGGCCACAAACAGGAGTCAAAGCAACAATATTCAACAGGGCTAGCTGAGATGTCATCAAGTGCAGGGGTAAGGGCGGGGTCAAACAATATGACAGACTGTAGTTTGAACAAAGGGCAGGAAACAGCAGTGGAGCCAGACCTTGAGACAGCAGCAATAGAACTGACACTCAGGTATAACCTGCTTCCCTTAGTTACTATCAGTTAAGCTCCTTCCCCTTGAGGTGCTCCTCCAAGTTCTTATAGAGTCCAGGCTTCTAGTATCAGTCACAGTCTCATCTGGAAGGCAGAATCAGTAAGAGATATCTATCCCTTTTTTTCATTTTCATCACTCCCTATTACTATCTCTCTTTCAGTTACATAAATCTATTAATATTTATATCTATAGATAGCAATATTAAGGTATTTATTATAGGAATTTTACCATATGCAATTGTGGAAGCTGTTAAACAGCCCATGTGAAGCTGTTTCTTTTGAGTCTTGTGCTAGAGCCCAAACTGATGCTAAATCTGCACTGACCGGGCCAGTATTCAAGAAGGGATGACAAACATAAAGTAGAGGAAACAAAGGTAAGTTAGAACTTGCAAGGTTGAGCTGGAACCCCAAAGATTAACTGGAACCATGTTTGTCTCTCACCATGACCTTTAAGCCTCCATCTCTGATGATGGGAGTTTGCTACATAAGTTGCCACCCTTCATCTCAAAGCTAAACACTCAAATGTCCCAGGAACTGGAAAAGTGGTAGGAGGCAGGAACTAGAGGATCTGTGAGCTCAGCACCCAACAGGTAAGGCAGCAGATAAGAGAGAAGCTGTATGAGCTGTAACAACACTGTGTGCACTATCTTGATTATTCAGGATAAGTAGATGGCTCTGCTTCATTTGTATTTTCTTAATCTGATACAAAATACCTCTTGTGGCCCATCTTAGCCCAGAACTTTGCAAGAAAGCAAATTCTGGAGAGATGTAGTTTTGGCTCAGCTAAATTGACACTGAACAAACATACAATGATATGTCAACCCATATCATTTTCTCAGTGAAGAACTCCTTATCCTTCCAGGAGCACTTGATGTCTATCTTCAGAAAAGAACCCTCATTCTGTGGAGCTCACGTTCCCAGTGCATAAGCAGGAACTGGCTCAAGGCCTTTTGTGGTGAGAATCTTAATAGCTGGGATCTTTTTTTTAAAGACTTTATTTGTTTGAGAGAGAGAGAGAGAGCGAGTGAACGAGAAAGAGAGATAGAGAATATGAGTGGGGGTAGGGGAAGAGGGAGAAGAAGACTCCCCACTGAGCAGAGAGCCTGATGTGGGGTTTAATCACAAGACCCTGTGATCATAACTTGAGCTGAAGGCAGATGCTTAAGTGACTGTGCCATCCAAGTGCCCCAGAAAATTCTTCTTGGGACTCTAGTTAAGATCCCAGCTATATGGGGCACCTGAGTGGCTCAGTCAGTTAAGCATCTGCCTTGGGCTCAGGTCATGATCCCAGTGCCTCACTGGGCTCCCTGATCAGCAGGGAGCCTGCTTCTTCCTCTCCTCCCCGTTTGTGCTGTCATTATCTCTGTCTCTCTCTCAAATAAATAAATAAAATATTTTTTTAAAAAAAGAAGGATTTTCCACTTAATGAGCTACCCAAAAAAGACTGAAGAAATATAGCTAAAAGGACAGAATTTCTCAGTCAAATGACATCAAGTAAGTTTATAACTCATAAAGCTAAACTTTTATGTTCTCATGGATTATGGTTATAGTCTCACATACATTTTAACCACAAGCTGGCCTCCTGTGAAATTTGCTCTTAAGTAATGAAAGAAGCAGATGAAGAGGGAGAGAGGGTTGCTTGACATTTATAATTGGACTTATTTAATGGATGTGACCATAGCTCCCTAAATATGACTAAGAGTGTCTTGTTGAAGAACAAAGAGATGTAGAATGATGAGACTACCCATATACTACTTAAGGCAAATGAATTTCCTTCCTTTAGTCACTAATTTAAGATATCTTTACACTGTAAAAATAGATGCACCCAGCATTACCCATTTAATTTTGTTTCTTGATTTGTTTGTGATCATTGTTAATTACTGAAGGTAGAAAAGCATAACAAAAAGAAAAAAAAATACTGGCTTTGGATGGTTATATAAAACTAATTTAAAATTTGAAGAAATCCTAACAAAGAAAAGACTTACAGTTTAGCCTTACAAAATGTTAGCTGCCCCTGACCAAACATGGTTTATGTGTACAGTATAGATTTCAGTTTGTTTCTTGTTCATCCTCAAGGTTGCATTTTCCTTCTAGTAAATATGACATCTTCCTTCCATATACATAAATATATCTCTATCACCAGAAATTTTAAAAAATAAAAGCAGTTTTGTCTTGTTTAGATACTGGTTAATTTTATATGGTTATTGTTAACAAATGGCTTGGATGGGTTTTTCCAATAAACTACAAACCAACCCTATTTAGGTTTCTTCAACAGGGAAGAATCTTTTCCTAAACACAACTGAACAAGATCATGATTTATTGATCTAAAATAAAAAATATAGGGGCACCTGGGTGACTCATTCATTAAGCGGCTGCCTTCAGCTCAGGCCATGATCCCAAGGTCCTGAGATAGAGCCCCACCTCGGGCTCCCTGCTCAGGGAGAAGACTGCTTCTCCCTCAACCACTCCCCCTGCTTGTGTTCCCTCTCCTGCTGTGTTTCTCTCTGTCAAATACATAAATAAAATCTTTAAAAAAAAACAAAATTAAAAATATATTCTTCATCAAAATCTATAACTTTTATCTTTTTCTAAAATAAGTAATTATGATAATTGAGTACCTGTATTTTTTTTTCTTCTTTGCTACATAATTCTCCTTATTAGGGAACTTTTTGGAACCAGCATGCCCTATATTCTTAATGACTTAGAGAACCAGATTTATCCCTCTAGTTTCATCCCTGTTGAAATCCCATTAGAAAAAATGGTCTATTGTTACATTTCCACTACAAATTGCACACCTGATATTTCAGGACATTTAAAAATTAAATAAGCAGCATGACTCTCAAGTAACTGTAAAATGATTTGATGGCAATTGACAAAGACCTACACTTTAGATCCAACAGCTTCCACTCTAAGAGGAAAGGATGCCAACAGCCATCGAAGAGTTAGATGGAGGAGGATACAACTGAAATTACTGTGGACTAGAAAAAAGCAGGCAAAAAGAGTACAGGCCTTCTCTAAAACTCTCTTATAAATGGGAAACAGGAATACTTTACACAGTGATTGGGAATGGTTGTCCCATGTATGTGACATATGTAATATTTTAATATCCTAGCCCAATACCTCTTTGGGTGAAGAGGTGAAGGAGTGTTTGTTTTATTTTGTTTTGTTTTGCAAATCCAGAGTCTAATGAGAAATAGATGGTTCTTACCTTTAGAAAATACACAGGCTAAATACTGGGCTAATGAACAGTTGAGAATGGTTAGAATTAACAATCAAGTCACTAGTCTTTCTAAGCTGATGCTAAATCCACTCTGACTTTTCCCTAAGAGTCCCCCCAGGCCTGTTTATTTTCACCTCTTACTGGAAAAAATACTTCTGATTTCATTGTCTTCAGGTCTTAAATAAAAGAGTCATGGCTGGTTTGTGGGATTTTGCCTAAAAGCAAAGCTTCACTTGTCTGTATTTCAGTCACAATCTTGGATAATCCAAATTTTGTCTATGGGTATGGGTTTTCTCGTCAGGAAAATGGGATGGCCTAATAAGGAAGAAAGTATTTGCCAGGGGCAGAGCATCACATAACTAAGGTGTTAAAATGTGAGGCTGTATGTGAATGACAAGGCCATTGTCAGAAATACCTCATGATGAATGAATCTTTGGTCATGGTTTTCTCTAGGTCAATCGTTCTCAACCCTAGCTACATATTGGAGAATTCCAAAAATTACTAATACCTGGGTCCCACCACCAATGACTCTGATGTCATTGTTCTGGGGAGTGGCTAGGGCATCAGGATTTCTACAAAAAAACTCCCAGATGATTCTTATGTGTAGTCAAGTTCAAGAAACAATTGTAGAGTAAGGATTTTTTGGTGCTTGACTCTTGCCTATACCTTGTGCTGCTTGTCTGGCATAAAATAGTCCTGTAGAGAAATCCTCCTGAGGTTTCACTGGACTCAGCCATAGAAGATAGATCACTGGGATAGGATAAAAAAATTTGCACATGAGTCTTGGATGTGTCACCTTTAAGCTGGGTGATTCGGGAAATTCACAACTTTGCCAACGATAGTAACAATATAAGAGCTAGCATTTAGGGGCGCCTGGGTGGCTCAGTGGTTGAAGCCTCTGCCTTCAGCTCAGGTCATGATCTCGGGGTCGTGGGATCAAGCCCCACATCGGGCTCTCTGCTCAGCGGGGAGCCTTCTTCCCCCACCTCCTCTGTCTGCCTCTGCCTGCTTGTGATCTGTGTCTGTCAAATAAATAAATAAAATCTTAAACAAAAAGAGCTAACATTTATTATGCAATGTTTGTGGACTAGTAATTAGACATTGTAAACATGTCTAGTCCCCAATAACAACTCATGGTGGGCATTATTATTTCATTTTACATCAGAAGAAACTAGGGCTTACCCATATTTAGTGATTTGCTCTCATTTATCCTTATTTGCAAAGTGGATATCACAATAACCTGTCATACATAATGACCAGAAGAAATAATATACATAGAAGTTCTTTGTAAACTGATGCAGTAAAAAGAAGGGCCATCTGTACCCCAGTGTTCATAACAGCAATGGCCACAGTCACCAAACTGTGGAAAGAGCCAAGATGCCCTTCAACGGACAAATGGATAAAGAAGATGTGGTCCATATATACAAGGGAGTATTATGCCTGCATCAGGAAGGATGAATATCCAACTTTTTTATCAACATGGATGGGACTAGAGGAGATTATGCTGAGTGAAATAAGTCAAGCAGAGAGAGTCAATTATCATATGGTTTCACTTACTTGTGGAGCATAAGGAATAACACGGAAGACACTGGGAGATGGAGAGGAGAAGTGAGTTGGGGGAAATTGGAGGGGGAAACAAACCATGAGAAACTATAGACTCTGAGAAACAAACTGAGGTTTTGGAGGGGAGGGGAGTGGGGGAAAAAAGAAGTCCTTTGTAAACTAAATCACTGTACAGAAATTCAGCATACTATAAGGGTATAGATAAAACATGAGATTTGGCTTCAGATGGATGTGAGTTTCTATCCCAGTTCTCTCTCCTTAATAGCATTGCAACCTTAAGCAGTTTACTTAGCATCATTTTGACTGTGTTTTTAAAACTATACAATGGAGATAATAATACTTTTGTAGGACTGTTGTGGATTACAGATAATTTACTTAAAGAGCAAAATGTAGTACCTGGCACTACAGCTCAAAAAAAGCAGCTATTGCAATTTTCAACTGTTTACATCTCTGTAAGATCAGGTGGTTCCTGTTCCCATATTTAAGATTAATAGCTACTAATCTGGAACTCATTTTTTGTCTTTGTTTTTTTGTATTATTGGAATTCTATTTTTCTGTACTCCATTCTGGAATCATTTGGGTTGGTCTTCTGGTTTTATGTATACTCTACCTAGAGACCTTTTGGTCTATCTCTACGGTTAAACAGAGACTACTGTTTGCTTGATGATTTATCAGTAAAAGAGGACTGATGGTACATCTCTACCTTCATTGTGGCACCGCCTGAGAAGTCAGTTCACCTTGGCCACCATAATCCTTATCACTCTGGTCAAAGTATCTACAAGGAGCTTCGGGATTTACATAGAAATTTGCAGACCCCAAGTCTCAGCCCTATTCTGCATGGGAAGATTCAAACTGTGTCTAATAGTCATTACAAAGAAATCTGAGCCCTTTTCCCATTTCTTACTTTAAAAACATAAATTTTTATTAACATATAATGTATTATTCTTTTCAGAGGTATAGGTCTGTGATTCATCAGTCTTACACAATTCACAGTGCTTACCCTAGCACATACACTCCCCAGTGTTCATCACCCAGCCACACTATCCCTCCCACTCTCCTCCCCTTCAGAAACCCTCAGTATCTCAATCACATCTACTTTATCCATTCCTCTATTAATGGACATCTAGGTTCTTTCCATAGTTTGGCTATTGTGGATATCGTTGCCATAAACATTAGGGTGCATGCGCCCCTCTGGATGACTACATTTGTATCTTTAGGGTAAATACCCAGTAGTGCGATTGTTGGGTCATAGGGCAGCTCTATTTTCGACTTTTTGAGGAACCCCCATCCTGTTTTCCAGAATGGCTGCACCAGCTTGTGTTCCCACCAACACTGGGAGGGTTCCCCTTTCTCCACATCCTCACCAACACCTGTCATTTCCTGACTTGTTAATTGTAGCCATTCTGACTGGTGTGAGGTGGTATCTCACTGTGGTTTTGATTTGTAAAAAAATGAAATATATTTTTAAATCATTTCAACTAGCTGAAGCAAATCACTTCACCAAAAAAATGAAAAATGTTTAGAAGCCAAAGGGTCAACCCGTAAACTATACATTGGACAAGCAACTGTCCCCTTATGTTGCTATGGGGTGAAGTGTTAGCTTAGCACTCTGGGTGATTATTTAAATGTTTTCTACAATATACATGAAACAAGAAAAACAAAGAGTATAATGTGTACTTACTCCTGCTTAAAGAGCCACCATGAGATGCTCTTATTAGCAATTATATCATAACATTTACACAACTCACATGCTCCATTGGTTCAATTTCATCACGAAATATCTGTTTAATACTACTATAGATGTAACATGTAAGGATACAGCTGCCATGTACAATGTAACCCTTCTCCTCAAGGAGTGGATAATTTATTTGGAGAGACAAGATTCCACATAGATTACAATTTAAAATCAGTACATAATTGAATTACTTCTTATGTAGTACAAATAAGGTAGCGGTGCTGTTTGAGTTTTTATGAATGTGAGATCAATATGGGACAGGGTGACTTGAGAAGTCTGGGTGGAGAGGATAAAATGTGAGATGGATCTTGAAAGAATGGAAATATAACGAGGAGGACAAAAGCATTCTAGGTGACAGGAATTTTATGTATCCTACAAAGACTATATGACTATTGAGTCCTCCAAATAAGTATTTTTTCACTTACTGTCACTCTTTCTTTCTCCTTCCCTCCTGCCTTCTTTTATTCTTCTCCCTCTTATCCTCTCTCACAGGACAAGGCCAGTTGCAAAGCCAAACAGAACTCTGAGGAGAATCAAAACATTGTTAACTACTGGCTTCTGTAGGGACATGCCCTGCTCTGAAGAGATGTACTAGCCTTCTGGCAGGTACCTGCCTTCCCCACAAAGATATTTATAACCGAGGCAGAGGAAAGATAGCTCCCATGCTAGGGGTCAAACTTTCCTGGTCATGTTATTGTATGAAACTACTCATGATGCAGGGTCTATTAATGTACTTTCATATCTTGATTGTTTCCTGGTGTGTCAGATAATCTGTTAGTTACTGTGTTGTCCCAAATACTCAGATCACACTTTTAAATGTTCTTACATCAACAGCATGGAAGCCTGTATAGAGACCACTGGCCTCTGCCCCATCTGCGTTTCATTCTCACCTTGACCAATCAGTATAGTCCACTAAATGCATCCAAGCTGTTCCTTCCAGCTTGGCTTGAGCACATCGCCTATGACCCTGGCTTTATATGTACCAGAGTACATACACTTTCCTTTTTTTACTACATTGACTTCTCTAACCCCCAGCTGTGACTGCTTTCTTGGTCATCCACTTTTCACTCACAATCATACCCATGACTTTTCTGTTACTTCCAGACTAGGCATTTTAAGTTTGGGTCTCCATCCCAAACCTCTCTCTTAGTTCCAGATTGTAGAGCTGACTGTTGGCTTGATATCCCCATCTGGAAGTTCCACACTCAATTCAACATCAACCTATCCAAATTTATATTCTTCCCCTCTCCCAAATTTGTTATTTCTTCCATTCATTTTCCTAATCTGTGAGTGACAGCAACCCAAAGGAACAGTGGCTTAGATCAAATAGAAGTTTATTTTTCTTGCATGTAAATGAGAGTACTTCTGGACTGAGTTGGCAGCTCTATAATCATCAGGGACCCAAATCCTTTCAATTTTGCTGCTCTGCCCTCCCCAATATGCAATTTCTACTCAGTGTTCCAAGATGATTGCTCTACCTCCAGACATCAAGGCTGCATTCCAGTCACCAAAAAGGAAGAAAAGGGATGAGAAGGGCATACTCCTTTCCATTAAGGACTCAGCCTGCGAGTTTCACATGCCACTTTTATTTATAGCCAGTGGCCAGAACTTAGTCAAAGAAACTACAAAGAAGACTAAAAAGAAACTCCTGGGAGTGGTATATAAGTCCACCTATCCTTAAATTTACCCTCTTCTCCATACATAAAAACATGCACTTCCTGGAAGACATGACACTCTTCCATGTCCTTTAACTTTTACATGCTATTCCGTTTGCCTAGAACTTTTCCTTGCTTTGCCTTGCCAAAAAACACCTACTTCCCCTACCAGGCCCAGTGCAGACTTCACCTCCTCTGACTCTCCTAAGCTGGACTGCGTGGTCTCATAGCACCTGCACTAACCTGCATATAAGCACATTGCCTTAGAATTGTAGGCTTACAATTATAAAACGTGAGCTCCAAGGCTGTGTCTTACTTACCTTTGAACACTTAACCTCCAAGAACAGTGCCTGGGTTCAATGTATGTTTTATTAAACATGTGAATAAAAAAACCAAATACCAAACTTATTAGGCTTGTATACCATGTTAGAGTAAATAGACTTTGAATAAAGGCTTGAGGACCTTTCCTATATATGAAGTGATAAACTTAGTACATAAACTCAAAGCCATTTATTTGGAGTATTTGATCATTTTCCATTGCTTTCTGATTCTTTCTTGTGCTATAGACAGTTGATACTATTAGATAATTGACTTTCGGTATGGAGTGTTATTATAATATGCTCAAAATTCAGCATAAGGCATGCAGCATAAAAAAGAATAAAAGGTACAATTCTCACTTTGAAGTCTATTGATAAACATCCTGGACAGGAGTCAAATTCTCTCCTAGTACTGGGTCAGCAACTAGCTTGGACAGGTCAGTTAACTTTTCTGGGTTTCAGTAGCCTGCAAATGAGAGATTTGAGAAAGATGATGTGTAAGTTCTCCTCCAGCTCAAACATGTTATAATTATGTAAAGTCATGTTCTGAAAGGAAAGTTGATGTGTTTTATAATTTAGAGCATTTTTTGCCCTTGGTATTTAATTCTGACTTACAAAAATAAACTGAATCTCTTCAAAGAAAGATCATGAATGCAGGGGAGTAAGGTCCAGGTAAAGATGGTCTTAAAACAGGAGAGCAAGAGTGGAGGTGGAAAATGAGGTTTGTGACCCAGCCACTCTTTTCTCCCTCTATCCTCACGGTGTCCTATTTATTTTTTAGGGCAAGAGATAAAAGTAGGTTGGACTAGGAGGGGGATGGGCAAAGGGGCATCCTGCAGCTGCAGTTTCCTTTCATGTTCCCCTTAAACCTAGTGACAGGGTGGAGGAAAAGCTAATTGAGGTGGGATAACTTCTCGTGTGCCTGAGGGTCCTAAATCCTTTCATCTCCCCTTTCCCTCTGAACCTTTCAAGTATGCATAATGACAAACACCAAGACTGCAATCCTGACAGGACAGGGCTGAGCATTTTCTGTTAAAAATATGTTCTTTCTAGATTCTGGGGCCCGGAGGGTTTTATGAGGGGAGACATAGGACTTTGGCTGCCTCTCTCTGTTTCAGATGAAAAGGCAGCTGCCTTTGGAATTTGTATGTTGGTGATTTGACAGACATGAAGATGGAAATGTCTGTGATTGAGAAAGCAAATGGAGAAGCTGATTTCTCCTAAAAGAGATGGGAATTGCACTTTCAGAGGAATGCAGTGTGATGTGGGAGTGTCTGAACTAGTCCCCCAGAAGGTTCTAATGGGATTCTCTCCTTCAATAACTTTTTTAAGCCCTGAGGCTCTGTCATACAAGGCTGTGTTCTGCTAACTAAGTGTGCTCCTGAGGTGGTTAACAAGTAGCTCTGTTCTTAGCTCTCAGCAGGCAGTGGTTTTCAGCACTTATTATTCAGCACTTACGCGTCCCTTAGGTTCTCTCCAGGATGTTTGGATTCTTGGTTGTGTTTTGTTTTGTTTCTGATAGTTTATATGGTGAATGAATGGGGTAGTCTTTGAAAAAGACCTCCCAAGCTTCCAGTTTCCTCATTATACTGGGGAACTTGTCAAAAGAGGAGCCATCAGCTCTACCAAATAAGCAGCTATGTTCCTTTGTAATGGTCTTTACTGCACATGATTACCCTTGACCTCTTCATCCCAGATTGGATCAGTGCCATATTGTTTGCAAGATCTTTTCTTTTCAAGCCCTCATTTCCCTGCACTTGGAAATGTGGCATTTGGACAAATGCTGCAGTAAATAGCAGGGCCAGCGCATACATTCTCACTCTCCTCAGTTCCAGTTCTCTCTGTGAGGCTCCCAAGAGAGGTGAGTTATCTTCCAAGTGCCTTTTACGTTCACCTGGCCATTTTCCCTCTAAGTTTTACATTTTGCTGTATTTGTTCATTTATTGGATCACTAAATTTCACATGGTGCAAAATGAAAATGTGCAAGAGCATTTGGTGAAAAGTCCCCTCTTATTCTTGTTCCCCAGCCTACTTGTCCTCCCCTTCAGAAACAACAAATATTACTAGCTTTTCTGAATCCTTCTAAAGATACTCCATACTTACACAAGCAACTATGTATACAGGCTATTTTTATTTCTTTATAAACCCAAATGGTAGCACACTATTCGCAGCTGGATCCTTGCTTGAACAACTTACGTGTTTCAGAGCTTTTTCTATCATCAGTCCATATACACATACCTGATTCTTTTTTTATGGCTCCACGGTATTACATAGTATGGATGTGACATAATATATTTAACCTACTGTGAGGCAATTTTTAGCTCTTATGAATATGTGTGCAGAAAACACTGCTGCAATAAACAGCATTATTGCAGTTTCCTCATGCCCTGTTAGGGTAAGTTACATGGTATCTGTGTCTCCTCCCATAGTTTGGTGCTAAACTTGCCCATAGCCTGAAAAATGCAGAGCCTCTCACCTCTCTACCACCAAAACTCTGATACCCAGGAATCATTTTCTTTGTGCCAGTGAGAAAGCTGGATTTCTGACCTCTCAACCTACATTATTTTATTAGCAATATTACTTTCTTATAGCTTCTATTATTATGCTCTGGGCTTGGGAAAAAATTTGTTTTACCATTTCCAGGCCACTTAAGACTGCAACATGTTACTGGGATGTCATAGCAAGTAATTGTCATGTTACCCCATTCCCTATTGTTATATACATGTGTCATCAGGCAACTACACTGTACCTAGATACATATCACAGGTTACAGACAAATTACTAGAGCACTCAGGTTTGTTCTGGGAGTTGAATAATAATAGTCATTATATTTAACAGTGGTTATTAGTTCCTTTACAAAATTCAGTAATATATATGGTTCCCAAACTGAGCTTCCTAGTGTCAGAATCATCTGTCTTATTCATCCCATTTCCTTCAGGGGCTACCACAGTGCCTAGCAGCTAGTAAGTATTTACTATAGGTTAAAGGATTTGGGTATTTGGAAAAAATATTAGAAAAAATAAATCACGCTGAGTTTTACATAAGGTCTTTATATCTGTTGGGTTTTGATCAGAGAAGAAAACCATAAGCAATTATGTAACAACAAAGAGTTTATTATAGGAATTTGAACTTATACAATCAAAGAAGCTGATTTAATAGTTTTTGTGTGGCTGCTGCTTCTGCACCAGGCCCTTGGTCTGAAGTCAGCATGATAGGCTGTTAGGGAGAAAAGATGGATGCAAGGACAAACTACAACCTGTGTGATTCTTTAACTGCCCCCAAGCCTCCAGTTCAGTGATGCAGCGATGTGAAGGAGAACCTGGCACCCTTCATCGCAATGCTGAACATGGATTTGACACAGTAGTCAGAGAAGCTGAAGACATAGTTGGAACTCTGCAGAGCTGCCTATCTCCCCAGAAGCTGTATTGACTGGCACAGGAGTTGGAAAAGCTGTAGATGGTCTGGCAGGAGCTACAGGAGCTACAGGAGCTGTGGCCCCAGCTGCTGACCCATACGAACAAGGTGAGTTAGCAGATCAGCAAAAACATGTGGGAATTAGAACAACACCTGTAACCCTGCACCGTCCTTCCAAGTATAAAAAAGAATATGGTGCTTCACTGCCACCATTCAGATCTTACCCAAAATGTCTCCTGTGGCCCATATTAACCAAAAACTATGCAGAGTAGGTAATCCTAGGCTATGCAGTTCCAGGTTATCTAAGTTGACAGTACAAATCTACCACAGTCCCATCAGTAGTTTTTGCTATCTTATGATATTATCACAAACCAGGTTCTCTAAAAAGAAACACTCACATACTATAAATTAGCTTCCCAATTTAATCTTCACTATCTCTGGAAAGGCAACAAAAAATGCTATATCTTTGTGCTGCTCCCTAAAGACAGTATTTTTATCCTCATGGGAAACCCATGATTATACTAAGAATATGATAAACACTTCCTCTGAAAGAATCTACTTTACAAAAGCAAAAGTATTAATCTCTAGATTATATCACAGAATGCAGTTTAGGCAGGAAAAAAAAATCATGTTTTATCAGTATCTGATTCCTTGTTAGTTAAGTATTTTTCTTAGCGCACTCAAGGTTAAAAAAAATGTTTTGTTTTGTATATGAGTCCTTTTTCTCTCCTTCTTGAATTAATTTTTATTTTATTCTTAAATTTTCTAAAAGCAGTAAAACATCTCAATAGTGGATTTCAGAGAATCTAGTGATGCTTTAAAATGGAGATCTTTTCAGCCCATTCCAAAGTTGCTCAGTTCTACTCAGATGCTGTGGTCGACTGCACAATTGGTCCCGATTATTCACTGCCTGTATCACACCCTTGCTCTGTGACTTTGCACTTCCTCTGATTACAGGGACAAAATATGTTTCCTCACTGCTTGACCTAAGTGACTTGCTTTGATCAAAGGCATGTTAGCAGAAACAACAGTGACCAGTTCTGTGCATGGACAGTAAGTGACCTTGTGTCTCCTGCTTGTCCTCTTAAAATTCTTCCATGCCATGAAAGGAGTTTGTCCCAGGGACTATAATCCCTCAGACTTGTCGCGTAAACTGAGTGAACATGAAGTGGAGCTGGTCTAGGCGAGCTGAAGATCCGTGAAAACAAAGGACCTTCTGTTTGAAGCCCACGAGTTTCGGGTGGTTTGTTACAGAGCATTTTTGTGGAAATACTTGTTCTAGTTATTTTGTGCTTTGTAACCCCCACTGCTACCAAACAAAATTTAGTGGCTTGCATTAGAACAACCGTTTATTTGCCCATAGATTAGAAATTTGGGCAGAGCTCTACAGGGAAGGCTCATCTTTCCTCCACATGGGGCTGTGTGAATAGGGCTGGAAGATCCTCTCCTAAGAGTCTCACTCAAATGACTGGAAAGTTGGTGCTGGCTGCCAGCTGCAACTCACTAGGCTCTTTCCACATGCACCTCTCCTTGGGTCTGCCAGCTTCCTCAAACATGGTGGCTGCATTCCAAGAATGAATATCTCAAGAGACAGAAAACAAAAGCTGCCAGTTTCTTGAGGCCTAAACCCAGAAATTGTCCCAACATCCCTTCTGCCATATTTTAGCTGTCAAGCATTCCCAGAGCCTATATTCAATGGCAGGGGATATAGATTTTGCTTCTGGAGAAGTGTCAAAGACCTTTGATATTAGTTGGAGCTCTCATGAATGGAATTAGTACTCCTATTTAAAAAAAAAAACAAAACACCCCACAGAATTCCCTAACCCCTTCCACCAGGTGAGGACATAGCAAGAAGTCAGCAGTCTGCAGCCTGGAAAAGGGACTTCATGTTCTAAAGCTGCCACAATACATAACTGATATAGATACCTTTAGGCATAAACCCTTCTACCAGCAATGGAAAATACATCTTTAGGGATAAAAAATAAAAAGAAGTAAGGGGAACACAGAAAAGGTACGTGAGAAATATCACCTACCTTATACCTTTTTTTTCTTGAAACTTGCACAGTTTCAAGTCTAGCAACAGAGCAAAAGAAAAGACCAATGTTTAAAGAGGCCCATTTGAGGGGCACCTGGGTGTCTCAGTGGGTTAAGCCTGTGTCTTCGGCTCAGGTCATGATTTCAGGGCCCTGGGATTGAGCCCTTCATTCGGCTCTCTGCTCAGTGGGTATCCCGCTTCCTGCTCTCTCTGCCTGCCTCTCTGCCTACTTGTGATCTCCCTCTGTCATATAAATAAAATCTTAAAAAAAAGAGGCCCATTTGACAAGTAGAAACATTAAGAGAACTTTGGATTCGAGGAGTTACATTAGGAATTTGAGAAAACAAAATTTGGATCACTGTGATGTTATGAATGGAAAAAGAACTTTAATCAGGTGATCTGGCTCTGTCTTTACTCTGCACTGCTTTAGTGTGACCTCTGGAACATTACTTAAACTTGTGGATCTCAGGTCTTTCATCTGTAAAATGAAGTGAACAGGGTTGTATTTGAGATTTCTTCCTGTTCTGACATTCTATGAATCATTGTCATTTTCTTTATGACTCCAAAATCCAAATGATGACCTGAACTTTCTATATTTAAATCCTCAGGTTCTATTTTTGTTACATGCCCTCAATAATGAATGGTATTCCTTAATAAAACCAAATCTTACAAGGTCTAAGCAATAATGAGCTTCAGAATAATGATGGCTGGGCTGAGTGGGTCAGTCATACTAGGAGCTGAGCACTCACTTCTCCCTGTAACTGAAATAAAATGAAAACATCTTTTCTCCCTCTACCTCAGCATAGAAGAGGCAGAATAATAGTTTCAAAGAGAAGTTTACTAAAAACTAGGGAAACAAAATAGAAACAGTTGTCTCTAAAATAAATGTGTATAAAAATGTCTATTTCTAAATAGAGGAAAGAGAAGCAATAAAGAGTTTTTCTGGAATGAAATCTTATACTAAATAGGGACCAGCTTTCCCTGTGGTGGTATGGATTAAACCTGATAAGACTTGGGTTCAAATCCCAGCTCTGTCATTTAAATCTTAAATCTGGGCTAAATTACCTAAGCATATTAAGCTTTAATTTCCTCATCTCTAAAAAGAGGATAATCATAACTGCTATGGACTGAATATTTATATCCTCCTCAAATGTATATGTTGAAATCCTAGCCTCCAAAGTAATGGTATTTGGAGGTAGAGCCTTTAGGAGTTGCTTAGGGTCATGAGGACAGAGCTTTCATGGGTAGAATTAGTGCTCCTATAAAAGACACCCCATAGAGCTCCCTAGACTCTCTCGTCATGTGAGACATAATAAGAAGTTGACAGTCTGCAACCCCAAAGAAGACCTTCACCAGAATCTGACTATGCTGGCACTTTTGGCCTCTAGAACTGCGAGAAAAAATGTGCATTGTTTATAAGTTACCCAGTCTGTGATATTTTGTTATAGTAGCTCAAACTTATTAAGCATAACTATTGGTCACAGTTATTAATATTAAATTAGATAACATAGGCAAAGCTACAGGCTCATAGAAAAGCAGACCCAAATAAAAGTATTCTGGCACTTATGGTTTATTGGGGAAATGTGGGGAATATAGCCAGGGAAGTGTGGGCATGAGGGAAGAAAATGTGGCCAATAAAGAGCATGATTATTAACAAACCTACTGAAGTGGGTGACTAAATCTTACTGGGGAAATGTTAGAAACTGTTAAAAACACATGCTTCAGATAACCCTACATAGGAATTAAGGGAGCTAGAGTATTTATACACCCACTTCTGTCAGTCAATGTTTGAGAGCTGCTCCTGGAGTTGAGAATTCCCCAGCACTTATGGATTGCTGTGAAAAAGTAGAATGGTGCTCTGGAGAAAGCCCCAGGCAGAAATAAAAATACTGGTGGGTGCAAGTTGTTGAGAGCACATTGATATGTAAGGTCCAATGAACATGGGTAGTGCACAGATAGTATCTGCTGCAAAAGTACTCAGTAAAGGTTTATTCCTCATTTTCTCCCTAGTCCTAATTAAAATTGGTGGCACCAAACTCAATTTCCTTTCCTCTAGATTTTTAATTTTATGTTATTATCAGAGAGACATTTCTGTTTCACAACTTAAAACACAACAGTGACTAATATCAATTCACTGAATTTGGGTATGGAAGCATTTCCCTTCTTCCCTAATTCCCCAGTCTCAGGGCCATAAGCCAGAGAAAGCTGAACTTCTGCCTGAAGACTGACAGCTATAACTTCCCAAGGAGCACTGTTAAGGGATAGTACCAAGAAATGTCATTAATATAAGCCCAAGTGTTCCATTTTCAATGCCAAGGACTATGAAGTCCACCATGCTTCTCATACTAGCTATCTTATCAACCAGATACAAATCTCTCTGGCCCTTTATTCTCATTTATACTTCTTTAGCCATATTGTCCTGCTCTTCCTTTGCTGTTCCAGCTGCAACTCTTCCTTCTAAATTATTTAGCTGTATCCTTTGGAGGCACCCAGTAACCTTTAACTTGTCATTTACTAGAAACTTCATTCTTCTTGTCCTATAGTTGTGAATACTGTCATATTTCATTTCTGAATCTCTCCCCCAAATCCTCTAAGCCTGAATTGCATCATCAATGAATTTACCATGAAACCACACAAATTGGAACCACTAAAAATTCCTGGTCTTTAACATTAAAATATCCAGTGAAACAAAAGAAAAATTAAATTATTGGGACTATGACAGAATAATTTTTTTTAAAGATTTCATTCATTTATTTGTCAGAGAGAGTGTGCAAGCAATTGGGGGAACAGCAGGGAGAAGGAGAAACTGTTTCCTCACTGGGCAAGGAGCCTCATGTGGGACTCAGTCCTAGGACCCTGGGATCACAACCCGAGCCGAAGGCAGACGCTTAACCAACTGAGCCACCCAGGCATCCCATGGGACTACAAACAAATTAAAAGCTTTTGCACAGTGAAGGAAACAATCAGCAAAATAAAAAGGCAACTCATTAAATGAGAGAAGATATTTGCAAATGACATATCCAATAAAGGGTTAGTATCCAATATATATAAAAAAATTATACAATTTAACTCCAAAATACCTTAAATAATCCAATTTAAAAAATGGGCAGAAGACATGAAACCAAATTTTCTCCAAAGAACGCAAGAAACAAGTGTTGGTTAGTCTGTGGAGAAAAGGGAACCTTTGTACACTGTTGATGGGAATGCAAACTGGTGTAGCCATTGTGGGAAACAATATGGAGGCTCCTCAAAAAATTAAGAATGGACATACCATAGGACCTAGCAATTCTACTATTGGGTATTTACCCAATGAACATGAAAACACTAATTAAAAAGATAAATGCAGGGACGCCTGGGTGGCTCAGTGGGTTAAGCCGCTGCCTTCAGCTCAGGTCATGATCCCAGGGTCCTGGGATTGAGTCCCGCATCGGGCTCCTTGCTCAGCAGGGGACCTGCTTCTCTCGCTGCCTCTGCCTGCCTCTCTGCCTGCTTGTGTGTACTCACTTGCTCTCTTTCTCTCTCTGGCAAATGAATAAAATCTTTAAAAAAATAAATAAATAAAAATAAAAAGGTAAATGCACTCTCATGTTTCTTGGAGTATTATTTACAATAGCCAAGGTATGGAAACAATCAATGTCCATTGATAGATGAATGGATAAAAATATGGTATATACCACATGAAATGAAATACTACTCAGCCATAAAAAGAATTAAATCTTGGCATTTGCAACAACATGGATGTATCTAGAGAGTGTGATACTAAGTGAAATAAATCAGAAAAAGACAAATATATTATTTCACTCATATGTGGAATTTAAGAAACAAATGAACAAAAAAAAAAGAGACAAAAATATAGACTTTTGTACAGAGAACAAACTGATGGTTTCCAGAGGGGAGGTGGGTGGGAGGATAGGTAAAATAGATAAAGGGAATTAAAAAGTGTACACTTATCATGATGAGCAATGAGTAATGTATAGAATTGTTTCATCACTATATTATACACCTGAAAATAATATAAGACTATGTTAATTATACTGGAAATAAATAGATAAATAAATTATCAAATAGTCCTTTAGTTCAGGCTTCCCAGCTTGCTGGGTTTTCCAACATTGTCCACTCTTCTTACACTCTGGACTCTCACCTGGGCCATCATTCTCAGCAAATGATTTTGTTTCCTACTTTACAGAGAAATTAGAGGCCATTAGTAAAGACTTTCTTATATGTCCTACAATCATATCAGTTCTCATCTTTTCATTTTTCCTTGCTGTTATGTTGGGGGAGGCTAATGCCTCATTCCTCTGTTGTCTGGACTCTTCTCTTGTTACCTGACCTTTTCAAGAATCTTTCTCTCTTAACTCTCCTCTCTATCTCCAGTCTTGAAGCTCTTCATTGCCAGTTAGCTTTTGAACATGCCCAAGCTTAGTTAATCCAAACAAGACTAAATAAACAAAACCTTCACTCAACTTCATTGTATAGTAAACAATTGGGCCTTTCCTTATGACCTTTATCCTTGGCTCCCTCGAGGTAACCTTTTAACCCTTGGAACTTCCCAAGTGCTAAGAGTATCTTTGCTATTTGAGGTAGGTTTTTAGGACCATGTGATTTCAGCCCAATCTCCAGGGAGGGAGGAGCTGAAGACAGAATTCAGTTACATGGAAAACTACCCAATCAACTGTATCTACATAATAGAGCCCAGTAAAAACTCTGGACACCACAGCTTCTCAGGTGGGCAATACTATGTGCATATTTTTACACATCAATCTTGGGAGGGTAAACATCCAGAAGACAATGGAAGCTTCACATTTTGAATCCCCTCAAACTTTGGCTATAATTTGTGTCCTTTCCCTGTAATAAACCATAACCATGAGTATAATAGGTTTCAGTGAGTTTTATGAGCCTTTCTAGAGAATTATTGAAACTGAGTTTGATTTGGGGAAAATCCAAAACTTACAGTTGGTGTCAGAAGTGAGGGTAATCTTTGTAGACTCTTCCCTTTAATTTTGTAGTTAAACCCCAACTCACAGTAGTTGGGCTCAAATGTTTTGGACAGGCTTGGCCGTCTGAAGGACTGTGTCCTCAACATTGCAGTTTACTTAACTCTGGGTATGCACATTCCTCTTCAGCTGCTATCGATGTTTCTTTTCCCTTTTATTTTTAATTTTTTAAAAGATTTTATTCATTCATTTCACACGCAGAGAGAGATCACAAGTAGGCAGAGCAGCAGGCAGAGAAAGAGGGGGAAGCACTCTCCCAGCTGAGCAGAGAGCCCAATGCAGGGCTCGATCCCAGGATCCTGGGATCATGACCTGAGCCGAAGGCAGAGGCTTAACCCACTGAGCCACTCAGGCACCCCTTTTCGCTTTTATAATTAAAATTTTAAAAAGTTATCCACAAAGCCCATTTACATCTCCTTTCCTCATCTTTCATAAACTCACTGCAATTCATTTGTGTCCATACCAATCTAATATTACTCCCATATAACTCACCAATGTCTACTTTGTCACTAAATACAAAGGACAGTAAATTTCTTCTCTGATATGTCAGGAACATTCACCACTCTACCCTTGAATCACTCTTATCTCTTGGCTCCTGTGATACCACATCTCCTGATTTCTTTCCTACCTCTGGCCACTACTTCTCAGCTTTCTTCCTGATACATTTTCTTCAACCTACCTCCCCACATACTGATATATTCTAGAGACTCCCTGGGTGATTTCATGCTCTGGTGATTCCTAACCCTATATCTTAGCATTAAACTCTCTGCTTAGCTTCATTCAAATATCAATATAATCTACTTGAATTTAAACTACACTGTATTTATTACTCTATTTCTGGGATATAGCACAGGACCAGACATGTAGCACACACTCAGTAAATATTTCTTGAGTGAATGAATAAATGAATTAGTGTATTCAGTCTCATAGGCACCTCAAGCTCAATAAGTCCATAACTGAACTCAATAAACCCCTAAATCTACTCTTCTCTTGGAGTTCCCAGTCTCAAATAAACCGTGCTACCATTCCTCAGTTGCTTAAGATAGAAACCTTGGAAGTTATCGTTGACTTTTTTCTCCCTTGACCTCCACATCCCATCCATCAACTAACTCTTTTCATTTTTACTTCCCAATAAATCATCTCCATCCACTCCTCTCTAACTCTCAGGCAATGCATTAGTCCAGTCACTGTCATCCATCACTAGGACTACTCTAGCAACCTCCATATTGTTTTCCCTGTCTTAGGTCTTATCTCTCCTACTCATTCTTCACTTTGCAGTCAGAGTGAAGCTTCCAAATACAATCTTGATCATGCCATTCTCAAACATTTACAAACTTTTGTCTATCCTCTCAATAAAGCCTAAATCCATTAATATGGCTTACAAGGGACACCCAGCTACACCCTTGGCCTTATTTTTAACCCTTCCTTTTCCCTCCCCCATTTAATTTATGTTCCAGTCCCACTGAAGTGATTCAGACCTATCACACTCTCTCCACCTCACAAAGTCTTTGCATATACTGTTCTCTCTCTGGAACACTCTGCATCCTTTAGGAAAAGACAACTTTATCTTTTGGACCCCACTGACAGACTTCCTTATTTTCACATCCATATTTCCCTCTTCCCATCCAGTTTTAAGTGACAAAACTCTCTTTCCATGCAAAGTCAGTGTCCACACATCTACTCTTGATTTTACTTTCTTTCTATTTACTTCAATGTCTTGTTTAATCATTTATATATATTTTTTGGTCTTATACCTTTGATTTCTCCCTCTCTGGTGGCTCTTTCTCTCCTGCCTATAAAGAAGCTTGGGCTCCTACCAATTTAAAAAACTTCTGCTGACCCTAGATTCCCTCTCTCATAAGTGTATTAGTTTTCTCTGTTTCTTCTGAACCAAGCCTACTGAAAGATCACTATGCACTCACTATCTACATTTACCCACCTTCAATTCACTCCTTACCCTACTGCTTCATCACTACTCTTCTGAAATGACTTATTCAAAAGCCACCAGTGATACCCATGTTGCCAAAACCAATAGACATTCCCCTATTATGTTCCCTTGGACCTCTCTTCTACAGGTAACTTGTTGAGCACTACTTCTTGGCAACTCTAATAATTTTGTTTTCTATGCAGTTATTTTCTCCCAATTTGTCTTCAAATTCAATAAATTATCAGCTGTCAGATGGACATCCAGCATAATTTTGAATTTTCCTTCCTCCTCCATCCTTTCATACTGCTACTGCCCAGATTTAAGTTTTTACCATTTCTTAGTCAGATACTATAAGAACTTCCCAACAGATTTCCTTTCTTTTAGTCTTGCCTCATTAAAAATTTGTCCATTTATCTACCACAGTCAGAAATTTTATCACATCTGATTGCCATCCTTTTTCTCTAATATCTCAACTATTTCCCCATTTCTTATAATGTTTAAGCTTCTTGTGGCATATAGAAACTGCCATGACTAGCCTCTGACTATTCTGCAAGCTTACACCATCTCCTACTTCACATTTTATCCTTTAATAAAACTTAATGGCTTGTAGACAGAAGCACACAATACATGCAATCCATGCTTTGTACTTGATATCTTTGATAATGTTATTTCCTTTGTCTACAATGTTTTCCCACCTTTCTTTGCGTAAGGGCCACTCCTCTGAGATCCTATAATATCCTGGAAATGTCCCAGATATTATCATTTATCATTATATTGAAATTACCTAATTTAATATTTGTCTATCAGCTGGACTAATAGCTCTTTAAGGACAGGGACCCTATCCTCACCAGCTAACATGCGCCTAGAGTGAGCTGAGATCTCCACTTGTTGGGGAGTTGATTTTTGGAAAGCCAGTTCTCTGACAGAAGCTCAGTAAAGTTTTAATCAGTGACTCTTATAGATGGCAGGGACCTTTTGAGTCATTCAGTCCAGCTACCCACTCACAGGAGACCCCTCTACAATAGGGGCCAAAATAATTCACTTACATATGATAGATCATTCCAAACTTAGCTCTTATTTCCATACATATGGTCCCTTCTGGTAAGAGTGGAAATTGATACCACTTTTTTAGGAAGCAACTTAGTAATACATATGAATGTTTATATATTTGTTTACAATTTTATTCCTTAAATACTTATATCTTTATTCCTAGCAATGCTTCTTTCAGAAATCCCTTTTCAGAAAATTATCCAAATATATGGGGTAAATTTATTAGATAATAATTTAAAATTTATTACATAAAATTTATTACATAATAATTTAAAATTTATTACATAATAATATTCATCATGGAAATATAATACAGATAAATTATAGATAGGCAAAAGTAGGGGAATCATTAAGTAAATTATGATGCATTCATGAAATAGGATTTATTTTATGCCTTTTTTAAGTGAAAATTCAAGATATAAAATATCATCTTAACTACAGAAACAAATTCACCCCATTTTATTTACCAAATTTTCTATAGTAAGCATAGATTCTTTTTATAATAAGAAAAATTGCAGGTTTTTAATTTTTTTTATTTTTTAGGTTTTGTTGTTACTGTGTTTTAAGGAACTCTTCTCTTAAGAAACAAGTCTCTAATCTCTGAATTCTCTGACTTCTGCTGAGTTGCTTTCCTCTTGATACTTTGTTTCCACAATTTATCTCATACCCCAACAGACCCAATACAGTTCATCTCTTAAGCCCAGTATACATGTGCATTCCTTTCCTTATCCCTGTTTTGCTCATGTCTTTGTTGCTCTTGTCAAACAGCAACTGTGAGTCTACCAGCCTCATCCCTCCTTCCACAAACATACTTATGGTTTTATGCTGCTCTTCTACCTTCCCATCAGAGTTGACTAAGTTATAGTTTCTGGCTTGAAGTTTCTCATATCCCTGGTAAGAGAGTTATTCATGGTAAGTAAAGCAATACAGGTGTGCCCAAGGTGGGAAAAAGAAAGCGACTGGTGCTCTGTGAAAGTATCAGAAAGGCGGGGATACAGGGTGACTCTGGGACAAGATTTTCTTCCTTAGAATCACAGCTTTACAGTTAATACAGAGCTATAGAGAATTTAAGAGAACATTCTCCAGACCAACATCTTATTTCACAGATGAGAACACTAATGTACTCTGAATTAAAGTAATATTGGTCAAGATTTCATAATGAATTAGTAACAGATCCTCCACTAGAACTCAGGCCTTCTGGCTACCATGACCGCACTTTGCAGCGTTCTGCAATTCAATCTACTAAAGACAGGACAGCGGCTTTCCTAAGCTTTTCACAGTAAGAGCGCTTAGCCCAAAGTAGAACAATAAAACAAAAGAAACAGCAACAAAAACAAAGTAAGATCTGCAGAAATGAGAATAAAAATACACTAGTTTCTGTTTGGGGGAAGTATTTAGGGACTCTGAGAACTATTTTGACCCAGGGGTTATTCCCAGAGGGCATATAAGAGAAACAAACAAGAGTCAATTACTATTTGACTCCAGTTATCTGGGGAAAAATTTTGAAACCATTGCCTCCTTTCATCTCTTAAATGCTGTTGACTAAAGGAGTTGCTGATTAGAGCTGTTAGTTGGGAATGTTGAGCAGCTCTGGGCAAGGGCCCTGCATTCCAGGCTGACCCAGCTCCACCAGAAACAACAGGGTGAAAAGAGGTATTGAGCACATATTTCCAACTCTGTGCTACCCTCTGGCAAACAGTGTGTTTACTAAGATTGCTATAAAAGGTATTTACCTAATTAGAGAGCATTTTCCCCCTTTTATTAGTAAGCAATTAGACCACACTTTAGTACATTAAGGAGGTTTTGTAAATCCAACTGCAAGCATAAAATTCTGTAATTGTATAATTGTACATTGGGCACAAAACCACAGATTTTCTTCTATTTTGGCCTGACCATTTTTTAAGCAATTTAGGGTTTTCTAATGCTTGTGTGGTGAGTATTTTTTAAAGACTGGGCTAAATACATATAATTTAGCCATTCTTTGGTCTTAAACCCAAACCAGAAATGACACAAAATCCACATAAACATGTATCAACTATTTGTCTGTTCTTCCTCTTAAAGCCTGGGAATAATTCTTTTGTTTCACAATGTTTTAAGGTACAACAGTAGCACAGTATCATGTTTTAGCATAGAAACCATAAAATTCTTGTAGCCAAATAATTCCAGAAATTCTCATTTAAACATCTGTAGCTCATATGTACGTGATTAAATTATCCTAATTAAGTAATGTTTGCAAGACAGGAGTGGGAAAGAGAAGATCATATTAATTTGAATTTTTGCTTAGGTTAATCATATTAGTGGAACTATATTAACATTGCCAGCATTTGACCATTTTTTCTTTATGAAAGTAGTAATTTTCTATTGTTCACTTTCTATTATGTATGTTGTCTCCATTTTTCCCAAGGACATAGTAAATACCAAAAATGTTAACTCTCATTGATTCACAAACCTAAACAATTCATTCACTTATAAAAGGTGTCAAAAGAGTTTTTAAGATACATATATTCAAAAAACATATATTACTACCATTTTACTACTAGATGCCTGTGGGACCTTGGGCAAAACACTAGGTTTTGATGATCCTGTTTCCTTCTCTGGCAAATGAGTGGATTATATTAGAACTAGAAAAAAAAAATTACAGTTCCATAAAATGTGTTTCACTAATCAAAGTACTGTAAATAACAGTTAATAATAAATAACAGTTACTGTTAATAACAAGGCTGTTATGTTAAGCAAGTTGAGATCTATGTCATGGAAACATAACATGGTATTACATTTTTATATGCTGTAAGAAATCTTTTAGTACACTGAATTAGATAATAAAGAACCAATTCACCTATTGATCGAATGGAAATAACTAACAATTCTAATGAGAATAACTACCATTTACTGAGTACATATTGTAAGCCACACACTTAAGCAGTTTACATACTATTTCATATTAATTCTTATATCATATACATGAGCAGTGATGTGCAGATAAATACTTAACAACTATCCCAAAATCCCTGATTTGTAGTGTTTGCTTATTTCCACAATATAATACTTCAATCTCGGTTGATTTCCAGCTATCAACCTGACTTCACTAAACTTGGCAAAGGTGGGGAAGTGGTAAGGGGGCCCTAGAAAAGATGTGCAGTAGCACATTATTATATAGTATTTCCACCATGCTGATACAGTAGACAAAAATAATCTCAAGAACACAGACAATAATGAAATGTAACAAGATATTTAGGAAGTGATGAGTTTGGGGTATTTATTATTTTTTGTTTTAATATGAGTTTACATAATTTAATTTTTAATAATGGCTGTGTTTGATAATCAACTCACAGGATTCCTGAATATTTAGCAGTTTTTGTGAACGGAGGGGCACCACTGCATGTGAGGCTGATTTTACTATCTACTTTCACTGAAAATAGGGAACAGTAACATAAAAAGGATTAAATAATTCATCAAGGTTATCTATTAGTAAATTCAAATCCCTATTTGCCACATAATAAGACTTAATTTCTTAATTCTAAGGAAGCTTATACAATAGATTTTGCAACATAACTTTTATATAATCCAAGAAATGTGTTTTTGATTATAGATAAAGAGAGGCACTAAGCAAGGCAAAAGTGATAGGAGAAAACAAGATGAGAATTTAAAGAAATGTCTTCTAGAAGAGGGCCTGCTGAGAGAGAAGATGCAGGTCATTGGTGACAGGTTTTCTTTTTGTGACATTCTTTAATAAGGTTAGAAAGAACAAGTAATTGAAAAAAGAGAAGTCAGAACAGCAAGCAAGTCAATCTATTCTAAGATATCATGGGGTATTGAGGTGTGAAATTCCTATGGGAGGGGCTCACCATTTTGAAATGCATCAAGGAATGCTGTCTCTTTTACTTGCACTAGGATCCCTATGAACAATGACAGATACCATCATACTTTCCCCCAATTATCTGAGCCTATTTTCTCCAGATAAGAGAAGGAAAACTCAACATTCATGTTGATAGCTTTTTGATTCCTTGGTAATTTCCATTATAGTTTATAAAATAATTTAAACAGATTTTGTTGCTGTCGCATTCCATCTATTCAGAAGTTTTAAGTATTTTGATTAGACAGTTCACTCATACTGTTGGCTAATTACTCTGTGTTGAGTGTGAATGGGCCAAATTTTCATGCCTTTCACGAAGACTCAGGCTTACTCCAACACTTACTTCCAAACACTAAGATCAGTGTCTGGTCATAGTGTTACAGGGTTTCTCCTCCTTTAGTGCCCAAGATTCTTGGTCCTGCTGCTTCAAAGAACAAAGAGGTAAACAAGATGGAAGAGTGGTAGGCAGCAAATCAAAGTTTATCGAGACAACAAAGTGATAGTACAAAGCTCCAACAGGGTAGGGACCCAAGAGGGCTGCCAGTGGAGTTTCTAAGTCTAGGGGTTTTTATGGGCTTGTCGGTGGTGGGTTTTTTAATCTGATTAACCCTGGTGTGCCTGGGCAGCTCAGTCAGTTAAACATCTGCCTTTGGCTCAGGTCATGATCCCAGAAAAGTCCTGGGATCAAGCCCCTCTTTGGCAGCCGGCTCTCGGTTCACTGGGGAGCCTGCTTCTCCCTACCCCTCTTCCTGCCTCTTTCCCTGCTTGTGCTCTCTTTCTCTGTCAAATAAATAAATAAGATCTTTTTAAAAATTATGATTAACCCTCCCTGTGCCTGTTGATCCAATCAGGTTTTTGTTATCTATCATGTGGGAAAAGGGTGGGAGGGCTCCCCCCAGGGTGGTGTAAAATCCTTTTAAGGATGGTTTCCTCTAAGGGCGGGGTGTGGGAGGGAGTGTGGGGTGTGTCACTTGTCCCTGCCTGCCATTCTTCCACCTATCTTTCATCAATAGTAAGTGCTATATAATCATTAATTGTTATATATTATTAATATTATTTAGAACAGCTGGATTTCTGGTGAGTTCCAGGTTCAGGATGTGGGCAGGATTTTCTCAGAATGTTTCCACCCAGATTGTAGGATTCTCTTCATAAGCAATGTATTAAGCACAGGTTGCCAGAATTTGTTCTTTCCTATGGCTGGTGTGGCCAATGTTTGCAGCTGGTCTTTGGTGCACCTGAATTTTTCATGATAGAAATGTTTCATTTATCACTTTGGGGGGCCCTTTGTAAAAGCAATATTTTCCCCCAGAGAGTTTCAGCTCCAGTTGTCTAATGATTTGGGCTCATAATGTATCTGGATTGATATTGGGTGATGTTCATTGATGTGAAAATTGTGCCCTTGAAAGGCAGCCGATGTGTCTTTTCACCAGGGCTGAGGTCAAAGCAACTTCCTTATGTTTGTGGGGGAATGATTTCTTTGATGGTCAACTCTTGCTTTGCAGTGGTTTCTAAAAGTTATTGAAGGGCTATGTGAACAAATTCAAAGTAGTACATCTTTTAGCTTTTACAGTGGACTGTAAAGTTAAACATATGAGCTTCATTACAATTGATAAATGGAAATAATCTTTTTGTATATGGATAGTGAGAATAGTGAGCAGTCTGAGGAAATCCTCCTTCTCAGACTTTCTGCCTCAAAGATTTATCTCATACTTTACTATAATGTCTTACTATTGCTTCCTGTAATTATATTGGATTCATGCTTATTACTAAAAATTTGTAACAGCCTTATCAAAAATATCAACCACCTCCATAACTGTCTTTGAACATATATAATTTTTTCACCATCATGGCAGTCATTTCAAATCACATCTTTTAAAAGCTAGTAAAGTACCTCAGATTCATTTGGCATAATTTTCTTATTTTACAGTTGAGGAATCAAAAGTCCAGTGAAGTTAAACACCTTGCCCTAAAACTCAGCACTTCAGCATCTTACTAGTTTTGAACTCGCTGTTTTGAAGGAATCTTTTTTTATTAAATATTTTAAAAATGTATTTATTTGACAAAGATCACAAGTAGGCAGAGAGGCAGGCAGAGAGAGAGAGAGGAAGGGAAGCAGGTTCCCCGCTGAGCAGAAAGCCCGACGTGGGGCTCGATCCCAGGACCCTGGGATCATGACCTGAGCCGAAGGCAGAGGCTTTAACCCACTGAGCCACCCAGGCGTCCCAGTTTTGAAGGAATCTTAAGTGGTGTATGGAATACCATCCATTTGTAAAATGAATAAACCTCCTTAAACAATTTTAACTTCCTTTAAAGAATGATTCAAAAGGGCATAATACAACACCATCGGAATCAATCATGTTGTCTTGATAGCTAATAAAACCTTTGGTGTGACCACTGAAAGCACAAAATGAGTAAGGGTGGGGTGTCTAACCTGTGCTGTCCAACACAGTGGCCTCTAGCAACATGTGGATATTTTAAATTTTAAGCTCATTAAGGGTAAATAAAATAAAAAATTTATTTACTCAGTCCTACTACTCACAGTTCAAGTGTTCAATATAGTAGCTACAGTATTAGGAAGCACAGAACAGACATTTCTATTATCCCAGAAAGTCTTATTGGATAGCACTAGAAGGCAGCTTTGAACCTCCCCTGAGCTTCAAATTTTGTTGGGGGCTTCCAAAGTGGGAAAGTCTTTCCTTCTTAAAGTAGGTGTCAATCTTGTCACCAGGTCAATTTCTCAGGAAACAGACAAAAGCTTCTGCAGTGACAATCTACTCTGCTCCTAAACTGCACCACCACTCCCTGATGAAAGAGTGAGACTCTATATCCCATGTTCCTGACCCATCTCACCTCTGCCCTGTTTTGTGAAGGGGTGCAGGAAAATGCATGAAGAAAGGAAAAGTGAAGATGCATTTTGGAGCCATATCCAAAACTTCCTGAATCTTGTTTAACTTTTAACTTCTTTACCTTCTTTTTACAAGTATTTCCCAATCCCTCCATCCTCAGGAGATGACAGAGGTGTGGCTTTGATGAGGTCCAGCTACCGTCTGCCCCTTAAAAGCTAGAGGAAGTATTTAGACAGATTCAGGGGAAAGAGATGAATGAAAACAGGAGCTTTGAGGTGCCCAGGTGGCTCAGATGTTAAGTGTCTGCCTTTGGCTCAGGTCATGGTCCTAGGGTCTTGGGATCAAGTCCCGACTGGGGCTCCCTCCTCCGTAGGAAGCCTGCTTCTCCCTCTCCCACTCCCCCTGCTTGAGTTCCCTCTCTCACAGTCTCTCTCTCTCTCTGTCAAATAAATAAATAAAATCTTAGAAGAAGAAGAAGAGGAGGAGGGTGGGGAGGAGGAGGAGGAAGAAGAAGACAGGAGCTTCAAGCAATTCTTTACCAAGTTTGTGAGGTCCTCAGCATATTTAACCCAGTAAGCTCCACTTGTTGGCTAGCATGCGATGGGAAGTTAGTCAAATAAGAGAGCTGAAAGCTATCAGTAAAAGGGAGGAGGGAAAGGGACAAAAGCAGGGAAGGAATGTGTTTTGTTTTGAAGAACCAACAGTTCCCAACCAAGTTGATGTTCAACTAGGTTTTTCACCTGATAGCCCTTATGTGAGCCAGCTTGAGCTGGATTAGTGCTGAGGACCTGTGTAAAATTCCTCCTGAGTTGTCCTAAAGTCACCTTTAGTTCATTATAATACTAAGATCTCCCATGGTGGAGTTTTCCCCCATTTTTTGGACATATGAGGTATGCACTAGGATGTTGATAGTCTAGGCAGGAGCAACTAAACTACAGTGCTTATACAAGCTCCCTGCCTTCCCACCTAATAAACTAAATAAAAGTTCCCTGTACCAGCCTCATGGGGAGACAGTGCTTTGAGAGCTATCTCCCTGTCTCCTTACTTATAACAAGTAATAAGTTCTTTGCTTTCAATACTTCCTTGGATTGTGTTCAGTTTGATGCACCCCAATCAGTGAACCCTTTGAGTTTGGTTACATACTGAGTGTACAAAGATGGCAAAAATCACTTTATAGGAACTCCTTTCCCAGAGGACCTTTTCATTATCAGCTCCCCTAGCCTGAAGGCCTGAGACTGGGCTTCTATGTCAAGACCCCTCACTGCCACACCCTGGCAATTCCTTGTCCAAACCAGACAATGGATCCTTCTTCACCCTAAATTGGAAACACCACAGTAGTTCACCAATAGGGGATTAATGACTCAATAAATATGCCTTGTCAGAAGAATTTACATTTCAGAAGCCACCTTCATATCTTCCTCCTCCCCTCCTCCCAATCCCTGTTTACTGCCCAGTAAAATGAGGAGTTCGAACTAATTGATTTCTAAGTCCCTTCCAAGCTCAGAAGTTGTGACACCTACTGTTTCTGGGAGATGCTCTTGCTTTAGCACAGAGGAACTCTTGCCCCTGAGATAACTCCTGGCAATAAAAGTGTCCTCTTAGCTCCATCCACATTTTGCCTCAAATTGTATTCTTATTTATTTCTTCATCTTTAGGTAAATTCCCAAGTCAGCAGAGGAAAAAGCCCCCAAAATACTCTCATAGTTTGGGTTGTTAAAATTGGGATCCTGAAAGTATATGATAGAAGTAATAAAAGATGGAGAAGTTGGCTTTTTGGTCATTATCGTACTCAAATAAACCATGGGTTTGAGCAATGTGATTCTTCAGAAACCTCCAGTACAGAGCTTCTTCATCAGAGCAAAACTAAATAAAGACTTCAGTGTTTCCCTTAGATAATTATAGTAGCTGCTATTCACTGAGCAACTATTATATCCCAGGCATGACTCTCTATATGCACTATCTCATTTACTCCAGCTGTGGCACCATCTCCATTCTGCAGATGTGAAAAATTTCAGAGTCCTGGTAATGTGCAGATTCAAACAGCTAATAATCTGGAGCAGAGTTAGAATAAGGCTTCATCAATTGCTAGAGTCCATTTGTTTTTCAGCCTGCCATTATTTTTAAAATTATGTCCCAAGGAATCCTAAATGTCCTCTCAAGATGCTCTACATTGTTGAGGGGCTTGGGGATGAGTGGGGGGTAGGAAAAGAGAGGCCACAAAGTCATCTCTATCCCTATTCAAGTATTGCCTGTCTCACTAACTCTTCCCCCTCTCAGTTTAACCCCAGAAAACACTCTTTTAACTGTTTAAAGTACTGGGATTCCACATACAATTTCTCAGATTAAAAAAAAATTCAAAAACCATTGTATGAGGGAGGGTCTGCTTTCTCCAATGTCCTTCTGAAACCATCCTAGCAATAACCTTGGCCTATCTATAATGAATTGACATTTACATTTTAATTTATCCCATGACTGAAGAATGATTAATAAAAAAATCATTGTACATCTTTAACTACATTGTCTTTGTTACAGATCTGGAAATGCCCTGGTAGAAATTGATTATTCATAGGCATGTAAGGCCGATTCATCAGAAAGGGGGAAAAAAAGTCTGGGCCACTGCTGCTTGCTTTCTCTCAAAAAATGAACTAGAATTTGACAAGATGTGGGAGGGCTTTTGGCCAAAAAAAAAAAAAATTCACTTTCACTTTCTTACAGAAGGATCATTTTCTCAATCAGAGGTAACAGGATTGACTTTCAAAGAGAGGTTTGTTCACATTTTTTCTCATTTTTTAATGACCTAGAGGATTTATAGCCTCATATTTTTTCTTTTAGGTATAACTGCCTGTAAGACTGAACAGAGATAAGTTTCAATTCATTTTTTACTTCTTATAGTGTTCTTTTAAAAAAAA
Organism: Lontra canadensis; assembly: GCF_010015895.1. NCBI lineage: Eukaryota > Metazoa > Chordata > Mammalia > Carnivora > Mustelidae > Lontra > Lontra canadensis. The sequence goes on from NW_022631110.1 coordinate 4,761,800, forward strand.
TGTGAAGACATTCCTCAAAAGATTTGTTTTTGCTCATGGTAGTCCAGGAGGTTCCCCTTTGTGTGACTGTATGTGCACCAAGAGGTGCCTGTGTGTAAGGGGATCAACAGGGAGATAGTATTCTCTAAGTATCAACAAAGAACATTTCAAGTCACTTGGTGACTTCAAGAAGAAGCCACTCTTGGGCAACCTCTTTGTTCATCCACTTACCAAACAGCAATCAGCAATATTAACCAAACGTCTCTTATGAGTAAACAGAGAAGGGAATCAGTAATGTTCAGATAGGGGTTGAACAATTGTTTAGTAAAAAGATTATAAAATAGATTCTATCAAGGACTACAAAACCAGAGTTTTAGAAATTTAGAGTCCCTTTCATCTTGTAATTCCATACTTGTGACCTATAGGTTTGGGTCCAGAGGGAAAATGAGCTATTTAGCTTATGGTGTTGGTTAGATGTCTCTATTTGCTAAGAATGACTCTGGTTCTTGAATGGAGGAATAGATTTTTGTCTAGAGTAGAAAGTTGCCAAAGGGGTTGAGTTCGGAACACTGTAAGGTGCTTGGTTATAAAATGAACCTGAGAAAATAAACTCAGTGAAAAAAGGATATGATTTTATATTACTGGCAGAACTGGCATTCTTATTTATAATGAAGTGGATTATTTTGCCTTGGTTATTTGATCTTTGGTGGAAAGAGGAAAGAAAAAAATGGTAATGCCCTGGTGAAGAAAGAAAGGTTCATTAAGGAAGGGAATCCCAAATGTCTGGGAGAATTATAACAAGGATCCCCTTAACAGGCAGCCTAGTAGTACTTGTCAGTGAGCAAAAGCTCTCCAGGCCCATGGAAGCTGCAAGCAAAGAACAGAGAAAATTGAAAATGGAAAAAGATATTCTTTTGTGCAAGTTGCATTTTTGTATATGATAAGTTAAATCTGGTTTCAAATATGGAGTAACTGGCTCACTGAAGGCTATGCTTTCTAAGTGCAAGGGGTAGGAGGCATTCAACAACAAGCAAAGATTGATCCACCCCCAAAATAAGCAGAGAAAGCCCTGTCACTTGCCTCTTTGATAGAAGGCTTACTACATAATTGAAATAACATTAGTTACCAATGAGTACACACTAATGAAGCACCCAGTGGGCACAGCACACACATTCTCTCTTTTCACTGAAGGCTATCATACTATGTCATTTGACCCTCAATACAACCTCATGAGGAAGAGGAAATTAAGGTTCCTAGGGGTTTAGTAACTTTCTCAAGGTCACACAGCCAGGCGGCAGTGCTATAATTGAACCAATATATGTCTGGATCCAAAGCCAGTACTCTTCAAACTTTTTCTAAACATCCTTCAAATAGGAAGTTAGGAAGATACAACAAAGTTTATGGCAACAGCTAAATTCATGGTGGAAACAAAACTATGTTATAGGATTTCCTTCCCTTTGCTATTACAAGGGTTTGCTTCTAATGTTCTAAGAAAACTTTCATTTAGTTAGCTAGGGGTAAGGAAAATAGGTCCTATCTTTGGTGTTAACTTACTTAAAATGTTATTTAAAAAACAAGATCAATAAGCATAACTTATAATGAATTTTTGTTTCTCAAATATTTTTTCTTTGCTTAACCCTGGATAGAGAATCAATTTTTCTACCAGGAGAAAAAGCAGGGAAAAAACCCCAAGTTAATCAAGAACCAACAGCAACTTAATTTAATGCAGTTTCCATAGAGTAGAGAAAACTCAAATTCCCCACTCTTAAATTTAAGTGGAGAGAACAGAACATTTTTTCATAAGAACAAATAATATTAAATACTTCAGTTCTTGTGAAAAGCTGAACCTTATGAACTATAAGATGGTAAGAAAAATATTTGAAGAAGGACAGAGCTATCTAAGAGACACTATTTTTGACGAGCTGTGAGTGGGCTGTGGATTCTAGATTATTTAGCTGTGTTAGCCTGGGAAAACTATAGATAGTTAGAAAACAGGTTTTCTACTCTGAAAGCATCAAACTATCGATGAGAAAATGGAGTCTCACTAATAGTAAATGACTTGCTGACCATCAAACAAGTAGTGGAGAACTAGGACTGTCCTGTGCTTTATTCAATTAATTTCTAGGTGCTGCAGTTTCCTAATCTATAAAATGAAAGAATATGAATAAGAAGTGACCTGATATCATGGAATGAATACTTGACTTGGAGACTGATATCCTGGATTTGAGCTCCCTTCTCTAATACCAACTCATTGACTTTGGGCAAGTCCGTATCTCTTGTTCAGTTTTCACAAATTCTAAATCTGAAATTAAAATTCTGCTCAAACTGTATCACAGAGGTGTTGAGAGAAACTAGTAAGACAATGTATAGGCAAGTACTTTGAAAACAATGTAACACTAAAGAGGAGTGAAGGAATTACAGTAATGGTGATGATGATAATGATGATGATTAAGTCCTCTGGATCTTAAATTCTAGTTGAAAGAAAGAGCTTGCATTTGGAAGAAGTGGTAAAGGTTATATTGGTAGAATTAGGGCCAAGTTGTGGAGTCTCATAAATGAAAATATATGAGTTTATATGACTTTTAAAAGATAGAGTGCAATTTGTAGGATTGCCAAATAAAATACAGGATGTTGAGTTAAATTTGAATTTCAGATAACCATATCCCATTTTGGGGACATATTTATACTAATACATTATCTGTTGGTTATCTCAAATTTAAATTTGATTTGGTATCTTCTATTTCTTTTTGTTTTTTAAATCAGGCAATCTTAATTGATGGATTTTTGTGAAGGGGAGCAAGTGATGTATGAAAGCAATGGTTCAGAGCTGTTGTAGAAATATGGGGATCAGGTAGGAGTAGAATCAAACCAATGTCTTGATTTGGGTTTCCCGAAGAACGGAGGCTATAAAAGGATTTAAGGGCAGTAATTTACATGGAAGTTGAGATCAGGAAACTTGGTAAGGAAGAGAGGAAAGTGAGAACCATTCTAAGGGTGTTTTATATAAGTCATTGCTGAAGGCAGTGGGAGCTAGATTCCATTGGTTTCAATGAACAGTCTTACACAATGTCTCCTAAGAGGGAGGCTAGGGCATTTGTCTGCTACCTTATAGCTTCCTATTGATTAAGAGTTGCTGCTGTGGGGTGAAAGGGACCAGAATAAATGCCCCAAAATATTCCACTTTGGCATAAGGATTATTTTGAGCTGAAGGCAACTGAAAAACAATAGACTCAGAAAAAAGCTATCTTCCCCATTTGGCTAAAAGCATGGCATAAATTTCCCCTTGTGAAGGTGTTCTCCCTCCCTTCTCTCAACAGGAGGGGTAGAACTACCCTTAATCACTGGAGATGACGCTAGACTCTTACCATCACAGGGACAGCAGCAATAGGAATCTCCATAATAAGCCTTATTCAAGAACCCTTAACTTGCATTAATTTTCCCCATATTTTTATCATCCCACAATTTACTGCCCCTAGAAGCTCAAAACCCTTTTCTTTTGTTACTTCTCCACAAGTTAATGGCCCTTTGTTAACATGGTATATAAGCCTCCAGGTCTGACTGCCTCTTTAGGGTTTTCATTTCCTTTCTTGTAAGACCCCCATACCATGTAAAAATATTAACATCAAATAGAAATTGTATGTCTTTTCTCCTGTCAATTTGTCTTTGTCAATTTAATTTGTAGGGCCCCAGGTACTAAACTAAAAGGGTTGAGAAAAAAATTGTTCTCACCCCTACACATGTGGGCTACATAACCCCTTGGAATGAGCAATTTCCAAAAGCTTCAGAAAAACGTGGAGGCAATTAGGCATTGAGCAGTTTAGGGCACCTGAGGTAGGATGTGTTGGTGGTAGTCTGACCCTACACTAACTATCCAGCATAGCTGCATCTGAAATAAGAAAAGAATAGAGGCGGGGCACCTGGGTGGCTCAGTCAGTTGAGCATCTGGCTCTTGATTTCAGCTCAGATCTTGATCTCAGGGCTGAGAGATCAAGCCCCGCATCAGGCTCTGTGCTGAGTGCAGAGTCTGCTTGAGATTCTTTCCCTCTCCTCTATCCCTTCCCCCTCACGCTCTCTATCTCTCTAAAGTAAGTAAGTAAATAGAAAAGAAAAGAACAGAGGGAATATGATGCTGTATACCCAAAATATCTACAGAGACTACAAAGAGGCCACTGATGCAGTACAGAAGTGATAAAGTCCTGGACTAGGATAAGCTATTCATTTGTTCCAAAAACACTTATTGAGTGCCTAGTTTATGGTAAGTATATTCGAAACAGTGGGAATCCAAAGAAAAATACAGTTCCCGCTTTCAAGGAATTTTCAGTCTAGTAGGGGAAAAATAAATACAGTAATTTGATGTAGTTACTAAGTATTATCACAGAGATATATTTAAAATATAATCAGAATAGGGTGCCTGGATGGTTGAATGGTTGACTCTTGATTTCAGCTCAGGTGATGATCTCAGTGTCCTGGGATTAAGCCCCATGTTGGGCTCTGCACTCAGTGGGGAGTCTGCTTGAAATTCTCTCTCTCCCTCTTCCTCTGCCCCTCCCCTTGCATGTACTCTCTCTCTCTCTCAGAATAAATAAATCTTTAAAAAATAAATAAAATATTATCAAAATAAGAGCAAGGGCTCAGAAAAAGGCAGTGAAGAATGAATTAGATTTTAACTCTCCCCTGTCTCTCACATCCAGCCTCCAGAAATGAATCTAAGATTTTGAATGAGAGTAACCGAGAAATGATAGAATTAATGGTCTAGGAAGTTAGAAAGATTGTTCTATTATGAATGACAATGAATTATTTCTAGACTGTATTAAGTTGGAAGTGATTAGGACCTGCAAAGAGGTCTAGGAGGCCCCTTATGATAAAGTGCTGATGGTTGGCTTAAAGGCCAAAACTGGAAATCATCTGAGAATGTGGTAGGCTTAGCGGATAGTGAGAGCCATGGGCAGGGCACGCTCAATAAGTGAAATATTAACAAGGGAATAAAGTCAGGACCAAGGATGGTGCCTCAGAGAACATCTATGACTAGAGACCAAGAGAAAGAGTTGACAAGGGGCTGAGGCAGAGGAGTTGGGCTTGCAGCAGCCAAGAAGGGGACTGGCCAGCAAGGAGGTAAAGCGAGGTTAGCTGGTCATTCATTCAGTAAACACCAAATTGATTTGATTGCATTGACACCAAATTGACAATAGGTTAATTGTAACATATAAATATTTATGGACAATTCAGTCTAGCATTCCTCATGGTCACAAGATAGCATCACATGCAGGTGTGACAATGTCCTGCAAAACAAAAAGGACTGATATTTCCCAGATGAATCTTTTTTAAAAGCAAGATATCCTTTCTCAGAAGCCCTCTGGCTGACCTCCCTTCAGTTACTGGCCAGAACTGGGGTTTGCACCTCCCTCCAAACCAAGCACTGGCAAGGAAATGGGATGACCATGATTCTCAGAAACAAATCAAAACTTGGTCCTGAATCTTTTGAGGGATGGACATTCTGGAAAGAAAACCAGGGTTACTACATTGCCATATCCTAGAATATGTTTATTCAGCATTTTCTTCCCAAGTAACTAATTTTACATAACTTAAAATCTAGGTTAGGTAGCCAGAGGGAAATGTTATTTTTATATAAAGCACCTGGATGGGCCTTCTGTGAACCTTCTTGCAAGGACAATGAAATGACTTTTTTTTTTTTTTTTGCCAGGCAGGAGTGAGATATGTGGTAGTGTTTTCTAACCATCAGTGAGCCTTCAATGCATTAGATATACATGCACTTTCACCAGAGCTTGAGTTCAGTGGAAAGCAGCAGCACCTGATATCCTGTATAAATTTTAGAGAATTTAGAAGGAAGAGTAAAGAAGCACATTTTCAAATAACCCTGTCATAAAAGGGCAAATAGTATATGACTATGATTATATGAGATACCTAGAATAGTCAAACACATAAAGAAGAAATGATTGTCAGGGCCTGGGGGTTGAAGAAATAGTAATTTATTGTTTAATGGGTATAGCTTAATTTTGGGAGAAGAAAAAAGTTCTGGAGATGGATGGTGTTGATGGCTGCAAAACAATGTAAATGTACTTAATTTCAGTGAACTGTATACTTAAAAATGATTAAATGGAAAATTTTATCTTATGTGTCTTTTACCATAATTTAAAAAAAAAAGCATATTTTCAGAGAATACCTGTGTGAAGAAAACCCAACAGCTGGGGACTAAAAAATAAATAAATAAATGAATAAATAAAAATTCGTACTAGAAAAGCCTTAATCACTCACTGGAACACTTTTAGCTTATAAACACCTAAAGCATATTTTGTTGTGTTGTATTGTAAAATGGCTTTGAGTATTTTAAATGATTGTGGCTGTTAGTTCATCATGTAGTAAAATTTATTTTAAAGAGAGGTTTGATTTAAAATGGTTAACCAATCCTAAATAAAGTTCCATTATTTTAATAATAGACTCCAACCATCCAATTTAGAAGACAAGATAAGTGGCTACTTATCTTATTTAAATCTTAATTTTGTCCCATTCATGTAATTTTCTGAATTAGGTGAAAATAATAAACTGTGTTGAGGCAAAAAATGATCAAATTTGGATGAACATATTAATATATTTTAATAACTTGACTTGGAGTTTCATAAATATCATCTCTAACTAAAGTATGTCACTATAAATAAATTCCAATTTATCTCCTGCTCAGAAAAAAATACTCCACAGAAATAATTTTAGGTACTTAAAGCCAAAAAGGGATGTCAGTCTATTGATGTAGAATAATTTTTTGCACTAGGGAGATGTTGCATTAGATAATTTTAAAGGTTTTTCAACTCTATGATTCTGTGATATGCTGAATCTTTGAAAATAACTCTCAGAGAGAGAAGGAGTGGCATCAACAAAATGGCAGTACAGGAATTTCTAGTTCCCATTCTCTCCTAGAAACATCAATTTAAGCAATTATCCACACACAAAATATCTTCACAAAAGCTAAGGATTCCAGGTGAGAAATTAACGTACCTAAGTGAACCAGAGAAATAAAAAAAAAAAAAAAGATACATCGAAGAGGGCTGAAGTGATAGATTCCCATTATCCCATCACCCTTCTCTGAGCCCAGACAGCCCAGCATGGAGAGAGACAACCTCCCATGGGAGAAGAAGGGTGAAATAAATGCCCAATTTCAATACAGACACCAGTATCAAACGCACCCCCTCTAGACCTATAGACCAGCTCCTGCAAACCCAGGTTTCTAGCTGGCTCCCACGGGCCCAGTCTCCAGGCCAGCTACTATGAAACCAGTTCTCCTGGATTATTCCAATACCAGACTGGCCCCCAGGACCAAGTTACTGGGCCTACTCTAATGGTGTCAAATGCCTGGATGGCTCCTTTGGACCCAGGATCCAGGTCCACCCACAGAGACCCAGATCCCAGGTCCATCACTGCAGAATCCATTGTCAGGGCCCTCCTAATGAACCTAGTTACAGACCCCTCACTTGCTGACCCAGGCACCAGACCTACCCACCTAAGTGTCGCAACAGCAAGCCCACCCACAGATACCACCAGACATTTCATATGGAATCTCTGAACGGGTTGACTGAGGAATGGCTTTGCCTGCAAAAGCCAGTGTATAAAGACTGGAAGGGGTGCCTAACTCTTCAAAAGTTCAGATACCAATACAAGGTCATAATGATCACAAATAATCAAGGAGACATGACACTACCAAAGGAAACAAACTCCAATGTCTGACCCTAAGGAAATAGAGATGTATGAACTCAAAGAATTCAGAATAATCCTCTTAAAGAAATTCAAGGAACTACAAGAACACACAGATAGACAACTAACTGAAACTGGGAAAACAACGCATGTACAATACGAGAAGCTCAAAAAAGAAATAGAAATCATTAAAACAAACAGAAATCTTAGACTTGAAGAATACAATGACCCCTATCTTACACCACTCACAAAAATTAACTTGAAATGGATTAAAACATTAAATGTAGGACCTTAAACTATAAAAGTACTAGAAAAAAAAAATAAGGAAAAAAACTTCTTGACATTGGTCTTGGCAATGATTGTTTGCTATATAACACCAAGAGCACAAAAGCAAAAATCAATAAGTGGGACTACGTCAAAGTAATAAGCTTCTTCAGAGCAAAAGAAGCAATCAACAAAATGATAAGGGAATCCTATGGAATGGGAGAAAATACTTGCAAACCATTTAACTAATAAGGAGTTCATATCCAAAATATAAGAGAAACTCATACAACTCAATAGCAAAAAATACACAATCCAATAAATAATTGGGCACTGTCACAGACAAAGTGAAACACATTCAGACTACTTGAAACATGATCAGTATAGGTTCTATTGGTGCCCGTCTATATCATTTTGGTACTCAGTGTTTCTGTTAATGTTGTCTTAATTCAAGCACATGGGATTATCTATCTCAGAATTTCCTCTGGCCACAGGAGCATGCCCAGCCCACACAAGGGGTAAGGCAGAAGTGCTAAGGAATTAACAGTCTTGGGAGCAGCCATCCACCAATGATGACTGGGACTGATAAATAAATATTTCAGCTTCCTTTCCCCTTGGGTGGATGACTGGGTTATTTTTTACACTGTCTTCCAGGGGTCCCCAGCATGACTGAGGTCCTGTTTCCTATAGCAGTAATATGCTCAAGAACATACCTATATTGGCTTCCTTCTGTTCTCTGTCTCAATTTCCCACTCCGCTACCAGTGCTTCCTGGGATCATGTACAAATAAACTACCTGCACTGAAATTCTTTTACTGAGATCTACCTCTAGGGAAACTTCAACTAGGATAATCAGTAAGGGAGAAATGATCTCAATAGGAGTCCAAGAACGGGCACTGGAATGAGACTCAGTCTCATTGCAAATGAGTTTGGCTCTGGGATCTCATGTGTATTCATATGAGTTTCCATTATTACATAAAAAATGTTGGTTTTCTTTATGACTTGCTTCTCCTCTCCCCTCCAAACTAATTTCTCACCCTCTATTTTGCAGATTTTTTTCCTGAACTTTGGAGCTCCTACTTATTCATAAAATTGAGTTACTCATAATGTTGACTCACTCATGGCCTATCATGACCCTCCTATTTATCTCTACTTCATGAATTTTCAGTTTTAGGCTTCACTGTTAATCATAGAAGTCTAATTTCATTTTTCAATTCGAACAGTAGAGAGTGAAAATCTAATATATTCAATCATTGAGCAGAGCTAATTACAATAGATTAGTGACGAGCAGTTAAGCATCATCCAACCCAGGACACTGGATTGCTTCTTTCACAAAGAGGCACTGTTAATAATTAAGCCAGGACAATAGGTACAAACCAGGACTGTTCTGGGCAAATTAGGTTGTATAGCCGCCTGGGCATATGACACTAATCAATTTATATTTGCTTTACTAAGATTAGTTTCTTGGTGCTTGTCAAATTAGTTATGACCTTTATGTGTATGCAGGGGCTTGGGGGTGGTGACTGGCACATGATCATCCATTTTTTTAAAGATTTTATTTATTTATTTCACAGAGCAAGAGAGATCACAAATAGGCAGAGAGGCAAGCAGAGGGGAAGGGGGAAGTAGGCTCCCTGCTGAGCAGAGAGCCCAATGTGGGGCTCCATCCCAGGACCCTGAGATCATGACCTGAGCCAAAGGCAGAGGCTTAACCCACTAAGCCACCCAGGAGCTCCCACACGGTCATCCATTAAAGAGCCCAGTGATTTTCTAAATAAATAAAAATATGGCCATTGTTAAGTTATAGAACGTACATACTATAGGGCAATGAGAACTATTATGGATTTCTAGTGATTCTCATGCCAAACTCTGGGGACCACCAAAACAATTCACTCTTTGATGCATTGTCAGAACACATTCTAAGGCTGAAAATAACCTGGTCATGAATTCAGTTATGGCTTATTTCATGAAGATCTAAAGCCATTTGGTAAAACATGTCTTCAACTGAACATTTCAAGTAAGTATTGATGAAGTTGGAAAAGAGAATTTTATTATATCTGGTGAGTATTAGGATTGCCTAAAATTTAATAAACTTGGGAGCCACTGATGTCTCAGGTTGACATTATTCATTGGGATATAACTGAAATTAAAACATTCAAAAGTATATTTGCAGGGTGTCTCAGATGCAATGAACAGGAAGGGAAGATCTTGATATTATAAAGGAAGCAAATAGCTTCTTTTAGTGTTTCACCTCTTTGAAAATTAAAGAACTATTGTTCTACATCAATGTATTACAAAAGATTTATCTTTCCATGTTGAACTTATAAATATAGTTTCTAAAATTACTTCAGAAAGATTGCAGAGAATGTCTATTTCTTTCTATGGAGTTTCAGATACACTAGTTACCTAAGCTTTTTTGCTACGGAGTTTCAGATACACAATGCTACGGAGTTTCAGATACACAATGTACCTAAGGATAATAAAAGATATAAGCTTTCAGTATTCTCTGGGTATGTTGAGCAGTGACTGGATGAGATAGCAGTCAAGAGTTCTAGGCTCAAGTTTCATTTCAGCTACTTTTGTCTCTAAATCTGTTTGTTCATTTGAGAAATGAGCAGATTGAACGAAATCATACTTTCTAACTGGGCTCTGCTGTCCTATAGGGTTCCATGTATCACATTCTGTCTTACATGCTTCAGCTATGTAAGTCTTCCTTTCGGGGCCTTGTACAAGTCCGGGTCACTTCTGCCATAGGACCTTTGCTGAGTTATCTTCATTTGAAATGCTCTTTGTTCTACATCTCATCTCCAAACACCTTGCTTAGTTAATTCCTATTCATCATCTAGATGAAGTTCAAGGATTGGTTCCTCAGAGAAGCTTTGCACAATCCTCATTTTGGGTCATATTTCTATTATTTGTACTTTTGGAACCAGATTTTTTTCCTTCTTCACACTCAGTTCACACATTTGTATGATTATTTTAGTAATAAGTATGTTATCCTGTAGTTTTAACTCTGTGAGAACAAGTCTATCATAGATTGTATTTTCCAAAGATGGTTGTAATAATATCATTTATCTCACATGGTTTTCTACAATGTGACTTTGTGTTTTCCCAAGAAGTGGAATTGAATTCCTCTCTCTTTGAAATGAAACAAGCCTATGACTGCTTTGTTAATATAGTTAATCAGAAGTGATACTTCTCAGGCTAAGTCATAAAGGGCAATGCAACTCCCTTCTTTTTCATTAGAACACTTGCACATTGAACCCTAAAGCACCATGTAAGAAGCCCAACTACCCTGAGGCTCCTGTGCTGTGAAGAAGCCAAGTATTCCAGTTGGTGGTTCTAGTCTTCATAGTATTCCAGCCAGATGCCAGACATAGGAGTAAGACTTTGGTAATTCCAATCTCCAGCAATCAGTTTGCTTCTATCCACTGGGAATTCCCAGCTGAGGTCCCCGACATCAAGAAGAAAAGACACGCTCCCCCTCCTGTGCTCCTGTCATGATTACTGATCCACAGAATCGATGAGCATAATAAAAGATTTACTTTAAGCTGCTAAATTTTGAGTGATTTATTACTCAGCAAGAGGAAATGGAACAGAGTTGTGTCTTTCTTACAAAGGTGTCCCAATTGCCCAATGCAATGACAGGCATGCTTAGTAGGTGCTCAATATATATTTATATACATAAATTATTCTTATATACTTAAATTATTCTCTCAACACCTTACAGAAAGTTTTCCCTCCTCTCTTATGAACTCATATATAGCCTTCAATGGCCAGTCATGGAACTTAATGTCAATATTTTTAGTGAGTTCTGTATAAAACTATACATAAAATAAAAACTCATGAAAACCAATGAGCCATGAAACTGTGCTGTTCTTACAAATTCTTCATTTAACTGAGCTCTCTTCAAGTTTATAATTATTGTTGCATCTTTATTTTCTAACCAGTTTTTTTTTTAATCAGCTTATCCATCCTTTTATCCCCTTCAGGGACTTAGTGGTTTTAAAGTGATGGTGGCAAGATCACTATCTTCAGGTACTGAGAGCAATGGGTATTTGCCTTTAAGAGTTGACTATATCAGAAGGAAATTAAGCTGAAGAAACTGGGAAATCCTTACTGCTAATTTATTAAAGGCAAGGTTTATTTAGGATTCAGAAGGGAGCATTTGAGAAAAAGAAGGAAGAGATTTTACCACATGGACAGACAATTTTTTAAGCTTCTAGAAAGCAACACATTTAAGAAATTACTGGTAGTCCTTCCTGTATATTATTACATTAAAAAAATAAAATCTGTCAGTTCTGTCTTTTCTGATTACATAGTGATATTGTATGGAAAAAGAGTAAAGCCAAAGGAAACTCTTGGGCCAGGAAGAGGCAACTTAACAGTGGTGTATGAAAAACAACAAAAACAAAAACAAAGCCCAGTTCGCAGAAAGAAGAGAGGAAAAAAATGGAACTATAACAGCTATCCAAGAAGCTCTTTGGAAGAGACCAGCCTAACCCCAAACAAAGATCTCAGCAAAAATTATCAGCTGAGTGGCTAAGTGAACAGCTTTCACCAGCAAGAAAGAGACAAAATGTGTCTGTATTTAATTGTGGAGCTACCACACACAGGGAAACTACTCAAGAAAGGTTAATTTATTACTCATAAAACTAAGGGCAGTTCTAGAAATTAAAGTCCAGGTTCTGCTTTTTACTCTTTGTCTTTTCTTTCTAGACTGTACCTCCTTGTTTTAGATAGATGAGACCCAAGAGTGCAGGACTAGTCTGGAAATTCAGCAACCACACTCAGCATTGATGACCTAATTGTGTTTGTATGTGAGTTTCATAATGTCAGTGATATCCAGTAGGTGCTCAATATGTCATTTATGGAAAAAAAATATATAAAATGACATTATTATGACAGTGAAACCTAATAGGTGCTCAATATTTATTTATGGAATGAATGAATAAATGCCCATGCCTTTGTTTAAGTTACTCTCCCCAATACTTTGCAAAAATGTATATGTATTTCTCTCTTTATATAATCATATACATATACATGCCACACATTTACTCCTCCTTCATTTTGGCAAAATATTTTCAAATATATAAATTCACTAATACACAGATACCCCTAGGAAAACTGACAGAGGATATGTAAAATACAGAAGTTAAATATCAAAATACCAAATTCATTTCTAATCGTGTGTGTGTGTGTGTGTGTGTGTGTGTGTGTGTGTATAGGTTGTCATGCCAGTTATTTGCCTATTTACTCTCAGATCCATTTCTTGCCCTTCTCTGCCTGTCCCTGTAGGTCAAGGACCACATATTCCAGACTCCATAGCCAACTGGCTTCCAAGCATGATAATCCAATTGGAGGCTCTGGCGGAGGACTAGAGAGTGGAAAGAAGGGAGAAGAAAAAGGATATTTCCCCCCTGTCTGTTTTGGTCTGGCAGTGTGTCTGGCAGCAGCCATATCTCCTCCACAGTTCTAGGTTCTGACAGACAACCTTTCCCTCCCTGATCCCAGCTTTCCCTAGTCAGACATGCCCTGGTTAAATCCCACTGAGTTTCTCTGATTCTTGGGCTCTGACTCTTGGGCTCTCCTCTGTTCTCCCTTCACATGTTAGATGGGTAACAGTACTGTGTTTTACTAATCTCTGGGTTAGCTCCTTGTTTCCTATTTTGTTCCTTAGACCTTTGATCATCTTTGTGATAAGCTTCCTGGAATAAGTTCCTCCTGTGTGAAATATTTAGCATAGTTTCTATCTTTTGACAGCTATCTCCTACAATTCTTGGTATAGGAGTAGTCCCAGCCCAGACCCTCAACATAAGAGACTGTCTGGAGTTAAACACAATTATGATTTCCCTGTGGATGAAAAATAGGATATTAATAAGCCATGATCCTAGTAGACCATGACATCATTCATAACTTGCATGAAGAAAAGAAAATAGTTCGGGCATGTTTATGGTGATACAAATAAATATAGCTATTGTATGTTAGATGTTTCAAATGAGCCTTTAGTTTGTGCTGCATTAAAACAATTCATAGCTGCTTGCTTTTTTCTTTTTTAACTCTGTAGCCAAATGCTTTAGGTAACAGATTATGGTATAGTAAGGGACAAACGGTTATTCTCTTAAGAATTTTTGAGGCTTGGGGGGCACCTGGGTTGCTCAAATGGTTAAGTGTCTGCCTTCAGCTCAGGTCATGATCCCAGGGTGCTGGGATTGAGCCCCAAGTCAGGCTCCCTGCTGAGCAGGGACCCGCTTCTCCTTCTCCCTCTCCCTCTGCCTGCTGCTTTGCCCGTTTGTGTGCTCTCTCTCTCTGTCAAATAAATAAATAAAATCTTTTAAAACAAATGAATTTTTGATCCCTTGTTTCTAAGGGCTTATCTCTATTTCCACTCTAACAGAAGATCAAGCCCTTACATCACAAGCATGAGCTGCAGAAGTGCAAGGTAGTAGAAAAAAACATGTACTAAGGAATCATGAAAGTCTTTGTTCAAAACCCCTAATTTTGAAATCATATAGTATTGGAGAAATCTTTTTTTTCAGCCTATACATATTTTTAGAACAGGAATATAGAGTGAATAGAAGATTTTCAGTCTAAACGCTGTGGAACATCTACTTTTAAGAACTATATCCTATGTGCAGTCCTGGAAAGGTAAGATAGTAACAAAACATTCCCTATATACAAGACACATTGATCCAAGGGATATAATTGTTTGAAATGCAAGAGTTAAATATTTGGAAATCCCTAAAGTTGACTTTCTTGATCATCTGAGAAATGACATCCTTTGTATCAAGAGTGGGGTGTTCCTATTCATCACTGGGCCTTAGAAACCATCCATTCTGAGTCATAATAAATGACTTCACTCTTACTGCAAAATGAGTCAAAAACAACTTAAAGCCCAAGAGATTATTTTGAAAGCAATATTAAATTCATTTAGCTATCTTCCTTATTTAAAAATCAGTATCCATATTGGCCTTTAAATAAATTCTCTCCCAGAACAGGTAATAATATCAGCAGGTAGTCCATGAAATTGGAATGTCTGTAAGGTACTTTGGTATTACACAGAAGATTTTGTTGCTTTCATGACCTCAATTTTTGTGAACCTGTAACTCCTCTAGTTTTCTTATTCCCCTCTTTGACAATCAGAAATTGACAGGTGCTCTGGATTGGAAGAATCATATAAAACATTCCATGAGTCCATTTTTACATTATGTCCTAATTTAATTTAAAGGAGGATGAGGATGTCATACAAAATTTTGTTTTATATGTGGTAATATCATGTATTTATGTGTATAGGACTTTTCCATGTCTGAGATAAGAAAAGGAGTAGGAATTCCCTATTAATCGACTTTCTTCAGGGTTAATGAGAAAGGAAAAAATAAAAGGAAAGTGTCTTAGGTTTGCCAAAAGGTGAAAAAAATAAACAAATTTTAAAGCTTAAACTCACATGATCATAATTACAAATATGAAAAAGACTAATAAGACCCAGTGTTGTCAGAGATGAGGGCAAATGGATAACTGAACTTCCAAAGGGTAGTCTGATACAGCGAATCAAATTTTAGGGTTTTATCTTAAGGAAATGATCATATAGGTATAATAGGCCCAAGAATATCCATCAGAGTACTAAATAATGCAAGGAAAATGGAAACAAAGTTGCCATTTATCAATACGGCACCAGTCAAATAAAATATGGTAGTTTATGTCTTAGTTTGGTTTCTCTAGACTTGTGCTGTCAAAACTGGTATCTACCAGCCACATGCAACTAGCAAAACCTGGAGATGTGGCTAGATACAAACCCAATTTCAAAGATGTAAAATGAGAAAAGAATGAAAAATAATCTCCTTAATAACTTCTATTTTGATTCTCTGTTGAAATGATATTTTTTCTTATTAGGTTAAATAAAACACTATTAAAATTAATTCCATTTGTTTCTTCCTACTTTTTTTTAAAGATTTCATCCATTTATTTGAGCATGAGCAGGGAATGGGGGAGAGAAGGGGAGGCAGAGGGCCAGAGGGGGAGGGAGAAACAGATTTCCCCACTCAGCCCCATGTGGCGCTCGATTCCAGGACCTTGAGATCATGGTCTGAGCTGAAGTCAGATAAACCAACTGAGCCACCCAGGCAACCCTCTTTTTACTCTTTTAATGTGGCTACTAGAAAATTTTAAATAATATATATGACTCATATTTATGGCTCACATTATATTTCTAGGAATTGTACTGCTTTAGAAGCAAAGCTTAAGACAAGGACTTATATATAAATAATTTATTGACGAAGTGCTTCTGGGAGAAACTAGGAAAGAATAGTAAAAGCAAGATAAGGGATCAGAGGAAACCAAGCCAAGATGTGATCAGATGGTCTCAGTCTGAGCCTAATAGTGCAGGGAGTTATGGAGCTTAGATTGTGTCTCAGAGTTTGTCCCACTTTGAGGCAAAGCTGCTGGGCTTTCATACCATCACATCAGTCACATTAGTCCTTAGCTATGGGGCTACCATGAAGGCATGCAAATACCCAGGCATTTCTGGCTCTGTGTGTCACTGAAACAGTTCCAGTAGCCCAAAGGACACCCTTCTGAAGATCAAAGGTGCAAGCCATTGGAAACAAAGCTGTGTGCTTTGGAACTAGGTCATGGGGAGAAAGAATAAGTTATAGGGATCTGAGGGGATAAAAGCAGTCCACTGACAATATCAGCTACACTTTATACAATGGAATTCTATGCAACAATTTTATAGACTTAGATTTTTAGACATAGAAAATGCTAGTAACATAGGATGGTATATTAAAAGCATATCAGCAAACATCATATACAGTATGATCCTACATATATAAAATTGTATGCATATTCATATTTGCATAGAAAGATGTTTGGATCTTCTACCAAAACATTAATATATTTTATGTCTGAGTTGTGATGATTCACTGATGGTTATTTTATTCCTTCTATTTGATTATTTTTAAATAATGTATATGTTTTATGTATTAGAAAAAAATAAAGGTATTGAATGCATTAATAAAGTGCAAGCGATAAGTAAAACCTAAGATTTTAGATATAAGACCATTGAAAATTTTATTGGATTTATACCTCTGTTATCCATAAAAATTTTATACCTGGAATGTATTTGATGATGTGATCATGGTGACACTCATCTGGTATGTACTTGTATGGTCAAATGGCCAGCATCAGTTCTGGTTGTTCAATGTGTGCTACGTTGATCAGTAACTTGATGAAGAGAACCTATAAGACATAAGTCCATTCAGCCCTGGGTTAACTAGAGGATAAGAGGATGCTAGATCAGAGGACCAAAGATTCAGTACAATATAAATAATAGAAATAAACATCCCGAGTGATTATAGAACAAAATAATATTTTAAATAAAGATAGGATAAGTAACAGTGACTTGCAGAGCCATCTTGAAGCCTGAGGCAAAAGAAAAAATCAGTAATACCGGTTTATCTTTGTTAAAAATATTTATATTTTGTTAATGATGAATTTTTGCAGTAATTTTGATTTTATAAAGTATTACAATAAAGTATTATTTATTTTGACTACTAAGATTTTTGGTTCCCCTATAAATTCTGCAACCTGGGTAAGTGGGTCACTTAGCTCATTCACTCACTACACTCCCTCTAGGCCAGCCCTGACTTGGTGGTGTCTCATGAACCAACTTCAACTAATCATTTAGTACATAAAACAATTTTCTGCATGTTACTTTTGAGGTTTAACTGCCAGAATGACCTCTTAAAAACCTTTCCTTTCACTAATGACAATCTAACACTGTCTTTATCTAAATTACAAAAAGACAAAAATATTTTAAATTCAGAAGTCTTTACAGGCATTTGAACAATGCCATGTATTTTTTTAAAGATTTTATTTATTTACTTGAGAGCCAGAGAGTGAGTGAGAGGGAGAGAGAGAGAGAGAGAGAAATAATGCGCATGACCCAGGGGAGGGGCAGAGAAACAGATTCCCCACTGAGCATGGAGCCCAATATGGGACTCAATCTCTGGACTCTGGGATCATGACCTGAGCCAAAGGCAGATGCTTAACCGCCTGAGCCACCCAGGTGCCCTGCTATATATGTTCTACTATGATGTTGAAATACAAGGATTTCCAGGTCTGTTTGGGAACTATTGACAAAAGTGTAAATAGCAGGATCATGTTAAAGATGTGCTAACATTTGGTGAGCCAAGATGGAGGAGAAGTAGCAGACTGAGATGATATCAGGTCACAGGAGTTCAGCTAGATAGTTAAAAAACCATTCTGAACACCTACAAACCCAAAAGGAGATCAAAGAGAAGAGCAGCAATTCTAGAAACAGAAAACCGATCACTTTCTGAAAGGTAGGACATGCGGAGAAGTGACTCCAAAGCCACGAGAAGATAGACCGCAGGAGGAGGGGCCGGCTCCTGGCAAGTGGTGGAGCAATGGAGCACAAAATTCGAACTTTTAAAATTCTGTTCCACTGAGGGACATCACTCCAGAGGCTATGCAGGGGTGGAGCCCTAACAGGGACAATGTGGTCTCAGGTCCTGCAGGGTCACAGAAGGATCAGGGGTGTCTGAGTGTAGCAGAGCTCACAGGTATCAGAGCGTGGAAGCTGGCTACAGAGATCGAGTCAAGGAGTGAGCTCTCAGCTCGGGGTTATCTTAACTGTGATCTGAGACACAGGAATCTGCTCTTTGAGCAGGGATCCCACAAGTGGCAGATCTGGAGTGACCCACCTTCATCCACCAGAAAAGCAGAGTGGCAGGAATCTGCTGGGTTTGGAGACTCCAAAAAGGGCTATGTGGCAGAAATAAAAATACTCTGTCACAGGCCGGGTGAGCTTGGAGCACGGTCAGAGACCAGGGAGATGGGAATGATTGAGCGATTTTCTCCAAGGGCACACTGAGGAGTGGGCCCCTGAGCTCTCGGCTCCTCCAAGCCGGTGATTAGGAGGCCGCCATTTTCATTCGCATGCTCCAGAGCTCTACGGAAAATGTTCAGGGAACAAAAGCTCCAGAGAGCGAACTGCAGATTACTTATCCCAGCCCCTGGCAAGGGCAACGCAATTCCACCTCAGACAAAGACACTTGAGAATCACTATAATAGGCCCCTCCCCCCAGAAGATCAGCAAGAACATCCAGCCAAGACCAAGCTCACTGATCAAGAACAGTGGAATTCCAGAGGAGGGGAAAGCAAAGCACGGAATTCATGGCTTTCTCCCCATGATTCTTTGGTCTTGCAAAGTTAATTAAATTTTTTTAATTTAATTTTTTTCTTATTCTAATTTTTTTAACTTTTCCTCTTTCCTCCTTTAACATTTTTTTAACTAGTTTATCTTAACAGTAGCTTTCTTAAAAAAACTTCTTAAACCTTCATTATTATACTCATATTTTATCTTTCATTGTACCTAACTTTATTTTTTTGTATACATATAGGGTTTTTGCTTCTAAAAAGTTTGGGATACAATTTCTTCTAATAGATCAAAGTATACCTTAAATCTAGCACAGGGCTTTGTTCTAGTCTCCAGCCTGAGCAAATTCTTTCTACTTTCTTTTTCTTTCTTTTTCCAACCAATTTATCTTATCAATTCCTTTTTTTTTAGAATTTATTTTTTAATTTAAATCTTTACAGTCACATTCCATCCCTTCATCATGTTTACCCTTATTTTTGTGTATATATATAGGTTTTACTTTCTTTAAAATTTTGGGATGTAGTTTCTTCTAAGAGACTAAAATATACCGAAAATCAAGCGGGTGGCTCTGTTTTATTCACGAGTCTAATATATATATATATATATATATATATATATATATATTAATTTTTTTAAACTTCTTTTTACCCGCTTTCTTCTCCTCCCAATTTGGGGTCTCTTTTGATTGGTTAGCATACATTTCTCTGGGGTCTTTGCCGCCCTTTTAGTATTTTATTCTCTCGTTCATATATTCTTATGTGGATAAAATGACAAGGTGGAAAAACCACCAAAAAAAAAAAAATAGAAGAACAAGAGGCAGTACCAAAGGCTAGGGACCTAATCAATACAGACATTGGTAATATGTCAGATCTAGAGATCAGAATGACGATTCTCAAGGTGCTAGCTAGGCTCGAAAAAGGCATGGAAGATATTAGAGAAACACTGCTTAGGGAAATAAAAGCCCTTTCTGGAGAAATAAAAGAACCAAAATCTAACCAAGCTGAAATTAAAAAAAAAAAACATTAATGAGGTACAATACAAAATGAAAGCTCTTACTGCTAGGATAAATGAGGCAGAAGAGAGAACTGATGATATAGAAGACCAAATGATGGAGAATAAAGAAGCTGAGCAAAAGAGAGACAAACAACTACTGGACCACGAGGGGACAATTCAAGATATAAGTGATACCATAAGATGAAACAATATTAGAATAATTGGGATCCCAGAAGAAGAAAAAAGATAGAGGGGGGCAGAAGGTATATTGGAGCAAATTATTGTAGAGAATTTCCCTAATATGGCAAAAGGACCAAGCATCAAAAATCCAAGAGGCAAAGAAAACCCCCCTCAAAATCAATAAAAGTATATCTAATCATCATCTAATAGTAATCTAATCATCTAATAGTAAAACTTACAAGTCTTAGTGACAAAGAGAAAAACCTGAATGCATCTAGGGACATGAGATCTATAACATAAAATGGTAGAAATATTAGATTGGCAGCAGACCTATCCACAGAGATCTGGCAAGTCAGGAAGGACTGCCATGATATATTCAGAGCACTAAATGAGAAAACTGTGGAGCCAAGAATACTACATCCAGCTAGGCTGTCATTGAAAAATAGAAGGAGAAATAAAAAGCTTCCAGAACAAACAGAAACTAAAAGAATTTGCAAACACCAAAGCAGCCCTACAGGAAATACTGAAAGGAGTCCTCTAAGCAAAGAGAGAGCCTAAAAGTAACATAGACCAGAAAGGAACAGAGACAATATACAGTAACAACAACCTCACAGGCAATACAATGGCACTAAATTCATATCTTTCAATAGTTACCCTGAATGTAAATGGGCTAAATGCCCCAATTAAAACAAACAGGGTATCAGAATGGATAAAAAAACAAAACCCATTGATATGCTGTCTCTAAGAAATTCATTTTAGATCCAAAGACACCTCTATATTTAAAGTGAGGGGATGGAAAACAATTTGCCATGCTAATGGACATCAAAAGGAAGCTGGGGTGGCAATCCTTCTATCAGATGAATTAGATTTTAAGCCAAAGACTATAATAAGAGATGAAGAAGGACACTATATCCTACAAGAAGATCCAACCCCTAACATGGGAGCAGCCAACTATATAAACCAATTAATAACAAAATCAAAGAAACACATCAACAATAATACAATAATAGTAGGGGAGTTTAACCCCCCTCATCGAAATGGAAAGATCATCTAAGCAAAAGATCAATAAGAAAATAAAAGTTTTAAAATGACACACTGGACCACATGGACATCACAGATATATTCAGAACATTCCATTCCAAAGCAACAGAATACACATTCTTCTCTAGCACACATGGAACATTCTGGAAAATAGATCATATCCTGGGTCACTAATCAGGTCTCAACTGGTACCAAAAGCTTGGGATCATTCTCTGCATATTTTCAGACCACAATGTTTGGAAACTAGAACTCAATGACAAGAGGAAAGTTGGAAAGAACTCAAATACATGGAGGCTAAAGAGCATCCTACTAAAGAATGAATGGGTCAGGGCGCCTGGGTGGATCAGTGGGTTAAAGCCTCTGCCTTCGGCTCAGGTCATGATCCCAGGGTCCTGGGATCGAGCCCTGCATCGGGCTCTCTGCTCAGCGGGGAACCTGCTTCCCTTCCTCTCTCTGCCTGCCTCTCTGCCTACTTGTGATCTATCTGTCAAATAAATAAATAAAATCTTTAAAAACAAAGAATGAATAGGTCAACCAGGAAATTAAAGAACAATTGAAAAATTCATGGAAACAAATGAACATGAAAACACAACTGTTCAAAATCTGTGGGACACAGCAAAGGCGGTCCTGAGATGAAAGTATAAAGCGATATAAGCCTTTCTCAAGAAACAAGAAAGGTCTCAAGTACACAACCTAACCCTGAACCTAAAGGAGCTGGAGAAAGAAGAGCAAAGAAAGCCTAAACCCAGCAGGAGAAGAGAAATAAAAAAGATCAGAGCAGAAATCAATGAAATAGTAACCAAAAGAACAACAGAAAACATCAATGAAACTAGGAGCTGGTTCTTTGAAAGAATTAATAAGATTGAAAAATCCCTGGCTAGACTTATCAAAAAGAAAAGAGAAAGGCCCAAATTAATAAAATCATGACTGAAAGAGGAGCAATCATAACCAACACCAAAGGAACACAAACAATTATAAGAACATATTATGAGCAATTATGCCAGCAAACTGGACAATCTGGGGGGTGCTTGGGTGGCTCAGTGGGTTAAGCCTCTGCCTTCAGCTCAGGTCATGGTCTCAGGGTCCTGGGATCAAGCCCCACATGGGGATCTCTGCTCAGCAGGAAGTCTGCTTCCCCCTCTCTCTCTCTCTGCCAGCCTCTCTGCCTACTTGTGATCTCTCTCTGTCAAATAAATGAATAAAATCTTTTTAAAAAATTGGACAATCTGGAAGAAATTGATACATTCCTAGAGACATATAAACTACCAAAACTGAACCAGGAAGAAATAGAAAACCTGAACAGACCCATAACCAGTAAGGAGATTGAAGCAGTCATCAAAAATCTCCCAACAAACAAGAGCCCAGGGCCAGATGGCTTCCCAGGGGAATTCTATCAAACATTTAAAGAAGAATTAATACCTATTCTCCTGAAACTGTTCCAAAAAATAGAAATGAAAGGAAAACTTCCAAACTCACTTTATAAGACCAGCATTACCTTGATCCCAAAACCAGACAAAGGCCCCATCAAAAAGGAGAATTACAGACCAATATCCTTGATGAGCATGGATGCAAAGATTCTCACCAAAATACTAGCCAATAGGATCCAACAGTACATTAAGAGGATTATTCACCACAACCAAGTGGGATTTATTCCTAGGCTGCAAGGTTGGTTCAACAACCACAAATCAATGTGACATAATACATTAATAAAAGAAAGAACAAGAACCATAGGATACTTTCAATAATGCTGAAGAAGTATTTGACAAAGTACAGCTTCCTTTCTAGATCAATACTCTTCAAAGTGTAGGGGTAGAGGGTACATACCTCAATATTATAAGAGCCATCTATGAAAAACCCACAGCGAATATCATTCTCAATGGGGAAAAACTGAGAGCTTTTCTCCTAAGGTGAGGAACACGGCAGGGATGTCCACTATCTTCACTGCTATTCGACATAGTACTAGAGGTCCTATCCTCAGCAATCAGACTACAAAAGGAAACAAAAGCCATCTGAATGGACAAAGAAGAAGTCTCTCTTTGCAGATGATATGATACTTTATGTGGAAAACCCAAAGACTCCACTCTAAAACTGCTAGAACTCATATAGGAATTCAGTGAAGTGTCAGGATATAAAATCAATGCACAGAAATCAGTTGCATTTCTATACACCAAAGAAAGACAGAAGAAAGAGAAATTAAGGAGTCGATCCCATTTACAATTGCACCACGAACCATAAAATACCTAGGAATAAACCCATCCAAAGAGGCAAAGAATCTGTACTCAGAAAACTATAAAGTACTCATGAAAGAAATTGAGGAAGACACAAAGAAATGGAAATGTTCCATGCTCATGTATTGGAAGAGCAAATGTTGTGAAAATATCAATGCTACCTAAAGCAATCTAAACATTTAAGGCAGTCCCTATTAAGATACCATCAACTTTTCTCAAAGAAATGGAACACATAATTCTAAAATGTGTATGGAACTAGAAAAGACCCTGAATAGCCAGATGAATATTAAAAAAGAAAACCAATAATGGTGGCATCCCAATTCCAGACTTCAAGCTCTATTATAAAGCTATAATCATCAAGACAGTATGGTACCGGCACAAAAACAGACGCATACATCAATGGAACAGAATACAGAGCCCAGAAATAGACCCTCAACTCTATGGTCATCTCATCTTTAACAAAGCAGGAAAGAATGTCCAATGGAAAAAAGACAGTCTTTAACAAATGGTGTTGGGAAAATTGGACAGCCACATGCAGAAGAATGAAACTGGACCATTTCCCTACACCACACACAAAAATAGACTCAAAATGGATGAAGGACCTCAATGTGAGACAGGAATCCATCAAAATCCTTGAGGAGAACACAGGCAGCAAACTCTTCTACCTCAGCTGCAGCAACTTCTTCCTAGAAACATCGCCAATGGCAAGGGAAGCAAGGGCAAAAATGAACTCCAGGGATTTTGTCAAGATCAAAAGCTTTTGCACAGCAAAGGAAACAGTCCATAAAACCAAAAGACAACTGACAGAATGAGAAAAGATATTTGCAAATGATGTATCAGATAAAGGGCTAGTATCTAAAGTCTATAAAGAACTTACCAAATTCAACACCCAAAGAACAAATAATCCAATCAACAAATGAGCAGAAGACATGAACAGACATTTCTGCAAAGACACCCAGATGGCCAGCAGACACATGAAAAAGTGCTCAACATCACTCAGCATCAGGGAAATACAAATCAAAACCACAATGAGTTACCACCTCACAGCAGTCAGAATAGCTCAAATGAACAAGTCCAAAAATGACAGATCTTGGCGAGGATGAAGAGAAAGGGGAACCCTCCTACACTGTTGGTGGGAATACAAGCTGGTGCAGCCACTCTGGAAAACAGCATGGAGGTTCATTAAAAAGTCGGAAATAGAGTTACCCTATGACCCAACAATTGCACTACTGGTATTTACCCTAAAGATACAAGTGTAGTGATCCAAAGGGGCATGTGCACCCAAATGTTTATAGTGGCAATGTCCTCAATAGCCAAACTATGGAAGGAACCTAGATGTCCATCAACAGATGAATGGATAATGAAGATGTATAATGGATACATCTTTGGATGTACATAATGCATAATGGATAATGAAGATGTATAATGGATACATCTTTGGATATACATAATGGATAATGGATAACGATGAGATATACATACACAACGGAATACTATGCAGCCATCAAAAGTAACAAAATCTTGTCATTTGCAAGGACATGGATGAAACTACAGGGTATTATGCGGAGCGAAATAAGTCAATCAGAGAACTACAATTATCATATGCTCTCTCTGATATGAGGAATTTGAGAGGCAGGGTGGGGGGTTGTGGGGGGTAGGGAAGGAAAAAATGAAACAAGATGGGTTTGGCAGGGATACAAACCATAAGAGACTCTTAATCTCAGGAAACAAACTGAGTTGCTGGGGGGTGGAAGGGTAGGGATACGGTGGCTGGGTTATGGACATTGGGGAGGGTATGTATTAGGTGAGTGTTGTGAAATACGTAAGCCTGATGATTCACAGACCTGTACCCCTGGGGCAAATAATACATTAGATGTTAATAAAAAAAAAAGAAATAAAATCTCAAATAGAGCAGATTAGTCATCTATGAAGCAGTTTAGTATTCATGCTTGAATAATTTTCTTAAACAATACTACATAGTTTCTCCACAGGGGAAAATATAACACATGAAATGCTTAGTTACTTTTGGGATATTTGTCTTATATTGTTAAAATCAGATCTTAAAGAAAATCTTTTAAATTAAGTAGCACTCAAAACCAAAAAATATGATATGCCTATTGAGCAAGATCAATACAACATGGGTGGTGGTTGGTGCTTAAGAACAAATATGTGTGGTAAAATATACGAGGTAACTGACTTACATGATTATTTTGAAATGAGCTGAAATGAAAAGGAACTTGTACAGCAGAAAAGGTAGCAGATGTTTTTGGTGCTCTGATTATATCTCCTTGGCACACACTCTTCCAAAGTATGTGGAGGGCACTGGATGGAAAATAAATTTCCAAGTATCCTTGAACTTCGGAGGGTAGAATAGGGAGTAGACAGCTCTTAGTTTGTTCTACATTCTCTTCTAGAGTTCCTCAGTGGAGCTAAACCCCATTTGCTCACAGTGAAAACATGTTTGATAAAGCGCTCTGCATTGGCTTCCTTCCCTTCCCTGTTTCAATTCCCCTTTTCCCACCAGAGCTTCCTGGGATCACCTTCCAAACAAATTACCTGCATTTGAACCTTTTATTCAGGGTCTGCTTTTGGGACCCCAAACTAAGATAATCTCCCAGGAAGAAATCAATGAAGAAATGAATCTAGTAATTAATTCAGATTTATCATTCCATCAACCCCCAAATCCTTCAGGTTCAAGCAGCTTTTCTGGAGTCTTTTACAAAACAAAACAAAACAAAACAAAACAAAACAAAACAAAACAAAACAAAACAGAAATGGGAAATAGCTCATTTTATAGGCTTCCTTCCTCTCTCCCCAAAGTGTACAATGCTTGAAAGCAACTTTTCATGGCCAGGCATGTACAATCTTGATGTAAAAAATTTAGGTACATAATAAAAAAATGAATAATTTTTAACTACCATTCTCAAAGCCTCTACACAATGACGGCTTTTAATGGCTCAGTGTTGACAAATGAAAAAGGATATCCTGCAGGCCAACTGAGTACATCCATGGAATAAACTACTGAACAGCTTGGTGGGCGTGGGTGGAGAACGGTTTTTACAAATGAAACAGGCCCACTTGAACAGAGTTTGTCAAAAGTCATTAGCAACCTTTGGCATTTCATTTGGGCTTCTGTATGTTTGCCACTGGGGCTACATTAATATTTGAACATCACACTAACAAAACAAAGATGCATTAAGGCAGTGGAAAGACAAGGTATAAGAACTGCCTTTCACTTTACCCAAAGAAATCAGCAGTATAATACTGAGGAGCCTATATGTATCTGTGTCCTTTTAAAACATACAGCAGAGAGACAAATGAGATATATTGCCATAAAGAGCAGTGGTCTTTGCATGTCCCAAACTCAATCCTTCATTACCATGTTTGAATCTAAATGTTCTGCCCTTTTATCATTTATTTGTATCATTTGCACCTAAAAAATACAGTATATTATTCAGATGTCAGTACAGGTGTATTTTAATTCATGCCTGAAAATCCCAGACATTCTTTATGTGAAAAGAATGGCCAAAAAAGTATACAAAACCCAAATGTCCATCAACAAGTGAATGCATAAACAAATCATGTTATATACATGCAATTAAAATTATACCACACAATAGAAAAGAAAAAAACACAGACAAATCTCAAAAACATGCATTAAGCGAAAGAACCCAGACACAAAAGTCTATATACTACATGTATATTGACATGAAATTCTAGAAAAGGGGAACCTGATCTATAATGGAAGCAGATTAGTGCTTGCCTGGAGTCAGGAGAGGATGAACTACAAAGGGGCATGAGGGAAATTTTGAGATGATGAAAATATTCTGTATCTTGATTGTGTGGTGGTTACATGAGTGTAAAAATATGTCAAAAATGTACATTTAAATTGCTACATTTTTGTATGTAAATCAATCCTCAATAAAGTTAATTTGAAACAAAGCATCTGCATCTTCCTCTACCAAAACTTTAACTAACAAGCCAACTACTATCATTTGGTTAAGTACAGAACTAAGAAAAAGAGACAGAGGACAGTTGTATTTTGTCAGGGGTTCAGACAGAATTGAGTATCACCTTGCATTGTAGGAACCTAGAGGAGCCTGTAACAAGGGAAAAAACAAAAACAAAATTAAAAAAAAAAACAAAACCCTGAAGCCTAATGGAATTCATCTAAGAGGGTTAGAAGGGGTATGGGTAGAGGAAAACAAAAGCACGTTTGACATACTTCAGAATTTTAGCTGCAGACAAACATTACTACTTTTTTTTTAATCATCACCCTCGCTGACCATACCCAAGAGTACCATTTGATGGAGGGGCAGTGAGAAGGGGCAAAGGTACTAAAGCATGGACACAAAGCTGTTGGTGATATCTTGAAGTCTAAAATTTAGAGATACATTTTGTGTGAATGTGACCTAGATCAATGTTTCTCAATTTTTAGTGAACATCAGAATCATGTGTAGAGCTAGTAAACATGAAGATGCCCGGTCCCCACCATAGGGATCCTGATGTGATAAGTCTGGACCGGGGCTGAGATTTTATATTTCTAGTCAGTTTCTGGGGGATGCTGATGCTGCTGGTCAAAGGACCACACTTTGACTAGATCTGATCTAAAACCCTAGATGGTTTCCAAAGCAAGGATAAAATTTCATACTAAATTACTCCTGAAAATTGTTCTGTTTTCATGGCTGAGACATGAAGTTTCAGAAGTTTTACAGTACAGAAGATTTACTCAAGAGAACTCTGAATTTATTCCTTGCTTCAAATCTGGTTGGTTTTCAGCGAGGACTCCTTTAGATTTGTTGGGGAGAGGAGACAAATGAGCTTTTAAAAAAAGACCGTGTTTGCCTATCATTTCTTTGAAAATTCTGAGGTCATTTGTAGGTATGCACAGGGCCCTCTTGTCCTGCAGTCAAAATGTGAGAGCCAATTGTCTGGACCCTTCCAGATGGAAGTTAATGGTTTTGTAGTCCCCAGAATATATAATTAATAAGTTTCACTCTACTGGCATTTTTAATGTCAACATC
Organism: Lontra canadensis; assembly: GCF_010015895.1. Lineage (NCBI taxonomy): Eukaryota > Metazoa > Chordata > Mammalia > Carnivora > Mustelidae > Lontra > Lontra canadensis. Next base: position 4,790,382 of record NW_022631110.1, read on the forward strand.
ACCAACAGGAGATGAGAAATGTCTGCATTGGATGTCTGCTTCCAATTAAAATCTTTAATTTATGATAAATGAATACATTTCAATCATGTCTGCCTTGATTTCAATGTGTGTTTAGTAGATCAGCTATAAAAGCTGCCAGGATGTTTTGGCACACAATGAGAGACTGAGTCAGATCACAGAAGAAGTCTCACTATTTTAATGGTGTCTTAAATATCTACATTAAACAAGAAAATTTCAAAAAAGGAAAAAAGGTAATAAATGAAATTTGCAGTTCCTTGTTCCATATATGTATGTGAACATTTGGAAAATAAGGGGGAAGGCATTTGTAGATAACAGTACCCTAACACAAACCCTAATAGCATTTACAAATTTTCTTCCAGTCTTTAGACTATGCATAGAATCATTTAGCTAGGTATAATTATATATTGACTCCTGAATTTTTTTCCACCTCATATATCCTAAGTTTTGTTTTCTATGTTTTTATGAAGTCTGTTCCAATTATCTATTGTTGCAGAGCAAGTTACTCCAAAACCTGTGGCTTAAAAAGAAGAGTAATTTGGATCAAGCATCTTCAATTTGGGCAAGGACAGGACAGTTAAACATTGGTTGTCCCAGCACTAACTCCAGTATTTCAAATGCTGTGGGCTGAATTATCTAATGACTTTCATACTTGCATGTCCTTCAACTGATGATGACTGTTGGCTTAATTTGGGCGGTCAACAGAAACACATGTGACTTCTCCATGTTGCTTAGACATCCTTAAAACACAGCTGGATTCCAAGAGTGATCTTCCCATGAGAGTGAGCCAGGCAAAAGCTTTATCACCTTTCATTAGCTAGCTTCAGAAGTCATACAACATGACTTCCATCACTTTCTATTCATTAGAAATGAGTCACTAAGTCCAGGCCATATTCAAGGAGAAGGAAATTACACTCTTTTTATGGGGCATCAAAGAATTTGCTGATATATTTTATAAAATGATGGCATAATATTTGATCAAGTTAATATACCAAGCTTAACCATTTCTCCTACAGTTATACATTTAGTTTGTTTCCATTCTTAGACTGACTAACATGTTTTTTGGCAGGTCTTCTAGAATTATATATTGTAATACACCACCTAGTTTCCAAAATAGAATTTGTATATATGTATAAAAACTTAGTAAAGTATTTTGATTTTGAAAGGTCTAACTAGACCTTAATTAAAACAATATTGTTTAAAAAAACACAATATCATTTTAAGAGCTAGGGTTATTTCAATAGGTGATAATCTGCATGACTGGAGACAGGCAGACACTTCTACCTATAACTGCTAAGAAACTGAAGGTATCAGGGGTACCTGAGTGGCTCAGTGGGTTAAAGCCTCTGCCTTTGGCTCAGGTCATGATTCCAGGGTCCTGGGATCGAGCCCCACATCGGGCTCTCTGCTCAGTGGGGAGCCTGCTTCCTCCTCTCTCTCTGCCTACTTGTGATCTCTGTCAAATGAATAAATGGAATCTTTGGGGGAAAAAAAAAGAAACTGAAGGTATCCAAAACTATATATTCAGACGTGGAACTATAACATTTCCAATTTAAGATGGACTGTCAAGGTGAATGTTCAAAGCTTACTTGGCATTTGCAGGTGTAGAGACTAAAAAGCTGGTATGTCCCAAGAGCTGGGGGTCCAAATGCTGATGACAAACAAAATGTCTCTCCTAGGGTAGATGGAACCACAAGTAAATTTTTTTGCAGGGTCTTTGTCTATACAAACAATTGATTTAAAAATGTATGACCATATTCATGGGCCTATTTGATTTAATGATAAATATATATTTATATTTATAGAATAAATGTGTAACAACTCATATTTCAACCATATCTTGTCTTGAACCCTTCATTTCACAATAATTGCATTTTTATTTTTTTAAAGATTTTATTTATTTATTTATTTGACAGATAGAGATCACAAGTAGGCAGAGAGGCAGGCAGAGAGAGAGAGAGAAGGAAGCAGGCTCCCTGCTGAGCAGAAAGCCCGATGCGGGGCTCGATCCCAGTACCCTGAGATCATGACCTGAGCTGAAGGCAGAGGTTTTAACCCACTGAGCCACCCAGGTGCCCCAATCATTGCATTTTTTTTATTAATTTCTTTTCAGCGTAACAGAATTCATTGTTTATGCACCACACCCAGTGCTCCATGCCATATGTGCCCTCCATAATACCCATCACCTGGCTCCCCCAACCTCCCACCCCCTGCCCCTTCAAAACCCTCAGATTGTTTTTCAGAGTCTATAGTCTCTCATGGTTCATCTCCCCTTCCAATCTCCCTCAACTCCCTTCTCCTCTCCATCTCCCCATGTCCTCCATGTTATTTGTTATGCTCCACAAATAAGTGAAACCATATGATAATTGACTCTCTCTGCTTGACTTACTTCACTCAGCATACTCTCTTCCAGTCCCATCCATGTTGATACAAAAGTTGGGTATTCATCCTTTCTGATGGAGGCATAATACTCCATAGTGTATATGGACCACATCTTCCTTATCCATTCGTCCTTTGAAAGGCATCTTGGTTCTTTCCACAGTTTGGCGACCGTGGCCATTGCTGCTATAAACATTGGGGTACAGATGGCCCTTCCTTTCACTACATCTGTAACTTTGGGGTAAATACCCAGTAGTGCAATTGCAGGGTCATAGGGAAGCTCTATTTTTAATTTCTTAAGGAATCTCCACACTGTTCTCCAAAGTGACTGCACCAACTTGCAATCATTGCATTTTTAAAATATGATCTCTTTCAGTCTTGACTGCACCCTTTATACCACACACCAACAGCAATGGGAAAGATAGAGATCCTTGAGCAGAGTGAGAAGAGCAGAAAGAATATTCATTCCTGGTCTGTTCCAGGAGTGGCCCTTCTAGAAAGCAAGTGATGTCCCCAGCCAGTAGCAGCCACCAGAAGGCACACTGGAAATTTTCAAGGAAGGTGTTATAAAGCACTGGGCCCCTTATATGTCCTAGACCTAGGACCTAGGGCAGGGTTTCAGTTTGCCTGGGTTTAAGGGTAGTTTTGGACACAGCTATAGATGATATAAAGAAGTTAATTTTATAGATAAATACCTTAGGGGTGAATATGGTAGCAAGTGATACTCTGTGGGATAGAAGCATGGCCAGAATCAAGGAAGTCAGCAGAGGTCATCCGCAATGGCCTATTCACGAAAAAAATCCCCATGATAAATCATATGGAAGTGGACTCCACGAAGAGATTCAGACTAGAAAAGACTTACTGGATTTTAGTTCCATAATATTAAAACAGCATTATAAGTTCCAGGTACTATGGAATTTTCTTGATGGTCAGTTCTCAGTCTCCATCTTTCTTGACCTAGCCGTGGCATTTGCCACAGTTTATTATTGTTTCTACCTGAAACATTTTCTTTAATTTGCTTCCAGGACATCAATCTCACTTAGTTTTTCTCCCAATTCTCTGGCTGTTCTTTCTTTCTCTCCTGCTAATTACACTTTATCTTATGGACCTCTCTAATCATCAGCTTTCCCAGAGCTCAGTCCTTGGACTTAATCTCTTCTATATTTATACTCACTCTCTTGCTGATCTTATCCAGTTTCATAGGTTTAAATACCACTTATATGCTCTTGACTCTCATATTCATACTATTGATATACCCATTCCTAATTGTTTTCTCTGAACTTCAGTATCATATCTCCTACTACCTACTTCATGTCTCCAATTGGATGTCTAAGAGACATCCCTAAACAGTATGTCCAAAGCTGAACTCTGGGTATCTGATACCCCCAACTTGATTCACTCATAGTATTACACATCTTATTTAATGACCACACTGTCACTCCAGTCACTCAAGAAAAAAATTTGAGATCATTCTTCACTCCTCTTTTTCTCTTACATCTAGTGCTGTCCTGGAGCCAGCATGAACTGTCACGTAAGAGCCAACTGTGCACATCCTTGCCAACTCTGTACTAAGTAGCTCTAGAGATCTAGAGATCCTGACACATAGTACATTCTCAATAAAAATTGTTTAAATAGATGTATAAATAGTACATGTGTAAAGGGAAAAGGGCAGGCCAAGTGGACAGTATTCTGTACTTTTTCATCCCCAATGAACCATTTAGCTCCACGTTTTACCTATTCTATCTGTTTTACATATTGGGTTGTGCATATAATTCTACTTGTGAAAATTTTTTTTGCATAAACAATAATAATAATACAGTTGACCCTTGAATAACAGTTTGAAGTGTGTGGGTCCATTTACATGCAGATTTTTCCCATAAATACAGTATGATACTGTAAATGTATTTATCTCTTCCTTATGATTTTTAATTTTTTAATTTTTTGGTTTTTGTTTTTTTTGTTTTTATTTTATTTTTTCAGTGTTCCAAAATTCATTGTTTATGCACCACATCCAATGCTCCATGCAATACGTGCCCTCCTTAATACCTACCACCAGGCTCACCCAACCCCCCACCCCCTCCCCTCCAAATCCCTCAGTTTGTTTCTCAGCGTCCACAGTCTCTCATGGTTTGTCCTTATCATTTTTTAAGTAACATTTTCTTATCATTAGCTTATTTTATTGTAAGAATACAGTATGTAATACATATAACATACAAAGTATGTCTTAATTGACTGTTTATGCTATTGATAAGTTTTCTGCTCAACAGTTGGCTATTAATAGTTAAGTTTCCAAGGAACCAAAAGCTATATCAGATTTTTTGTTGTAAGGGTGTTGGGACCCCTAAACCCTGCATTGTTAAAGGGTCAAGTATAATGATAAGACTTGAAATACACTTTTTAGTCTAGTACTCTCATTTTTTCTGTGGCAGAAACTGTGGACAACAGAAGTGAAATGGTTGCCTAAGAATCCTACCTTTACCTCCTAAGCCTACTCTTCTATGAAGCCTAAATGGAGTGGAGAGAGGGGATTGCATAAATTTGTGTTTTTCACTCTATCTGAATGGGGTGAAGGGGCATGTATGGGATGAATATCTTCAAGAATAATATAGATACAATTTAGGACTATATTAATTACATGATTAGGAACACAGAGGTACACCTATGGCTTATAGGTAATTAGATAAAGATAAGTGACTTTCCTAATTAAGAAAACAATAGCAATAGGACATGTGGAAAAAATAGAAAACTTTTAAGTCAAGAATTTTTTTAAGTCAAGATTTAAATGAAGCACACTAAAATGTAGTATGATTTAAAACAAATGGAGATAACAAGTAATATGCAACAAAGTTACACATTTACTGATCAGATAATTCAGGAAGGGAGGGCCAGCTGTTTCTCCGAATTCTTATATAATCTCTTTGTGGTTACATTAAATTATAGCTCTACCCATTTATGCATGATGTGCTTCTTTATCCTTAGAAGTTATTTTCTATGTTATGATGCATTTTGCTTATAAAGCAGTTCTTCCCCCAAATCATCTCTCAAAAAATTATCTTAAAAGTAGGTTTTAGTAAACACACTTCTTAAAAAATTAACTTATTGGGGTACCTGGGTGGCTCAGTGGGTTTAAGCCTCTGCCTTTGGCTCGGGTCATGACCCCAGGGTCCTGGGATCGAGCCCCGCATCGGGCTCTCTGCTCAGCAGAGCCTCCTTCCCTTCCTCTCTCTCTGCCTGCCTCTCTGCCTGCTTGTGATCTCTGTCAAATAAATAAATAAAGTCTTTAAAAAAATTAATTTTTGATTGGTTTGATTTGGTATCATCTTGATGTTTTTTGTTAGTGGTGTTTTTAAAATTTTTATAAGACAGTTGGCTTGTTAGTTTTTATAAATTTAAATTCATGCCTATGAAGCTTGTATTTTTTTCAAAATCTAGTAATAATCCACTTTTTTCTATCACAATTTTTATTATTAAAGAAATCACTTAAGAAAAGATATTTCTTGTTTAATTCCTTCAGTTTCATTTTAGTTGATTGTCTTCTGGTTATAGTCAGTTAAAGTACAACATTTCTATATAAAATATGAGTGTTTTGATTTATTTTGTTTTTTGTTTTTTGTTTTTAGTGTAGTTGACACACAGTGTTACATTAGTTTCCGGTGTACAACATAGTGATTCAACATCTCCAAACATTAGGCTGTGCTTACCAAAAGTATAGCTACTACCTATCATCATACAGCACTATTACAACATCATTGACTATATTCCCATTCCTGTACCTTTTAGTCCCGTGACTTATTGATTCTACAACTGTATCTCCTATTCCCCTTCAGAATTGGCTTTTATTTTTTTTATTATGTTCAGTTAGCCAGCATATAGTACCTTATAAGTTTTTAATGTAGTGTTCAATGATTCATTAGTATTGTATAACACCCAGTGCTCATCACATCATGTGCCCTCCTTAATATCCATCACCTGGTTACCCCCCCTTCTGTAACTATCAGTTTGTTTTCTGGAGTCCAGAGTCTCTCATGGTTTTCCTCCCTCTCTGGTTTCCTCCCATTCAGTTTTCCCTCCCTTCCCTTGTCCTCCGTGCTATTCTTTATGTTCCAGATATGGGTGAAACCATATGATAATTGTCTTTCTCTGCTTGACTTATTTCATTTAGCATAATCCCCTCCATTTCCATCCATGTCAGTGCAAATGTTGGGTATTCATCCTTTCTGATGGCTGAGTAATATTCCATTGTATATATGGACCACATCTTCTTTATCCATTCATCTGTTGAAGGGCATCTCAGCTCCTTCCACAGCCTATTGTAGACATGGCTGTTATGAACATTGGGGTGCATGTGCCCCTTCTTTTCACTACATCTGTATCTTTGGGGTAAATACCTAGTAGGGCAATTTCTGGGTCATAGGGTAGCTCTGTTTTAAATGTCTCGAAGAACCTTCATACTGTTTTCCAGAGTGGCTGTACCAGCTTGCATTCCCACCAACAGTGTAAGAGGATTATCTGGGAAACTCTTTATCTCTCCTTCTATTATGAATGACAGCCTTGCCGGATAAAGGATTCTTGGCTGCATATTTTTCCCATTCAGCACATTGACTATATTCTGCTATTTCTTTTCTGACCTGGTAAGTTTCTGTGGACATATATGCTATGAACCTGATCTGTCTTCCCTTGTAGTTTAAGGATTTTTTTTTCCCTTGCTACTTTTGAGATTCTTTCCTTGTCTGTTTTTGTGAATTTGACTACAATATGTCTTGGTGTTGGCCAGGTTTTGTTGAACTTGATGGGACTTCTCTGTGCCTCTTGGATTTCAATCTCTGTCTCCTTCCCCAGATTAGGGAATTTTTCAGCTATAATTTGCTCAAATAAACCTTCTGCTCCTTTTTCCTCTCTTTTCTTCTTTTAGGACTCTGATGATATCAATGTCCCCTAAGTTTACATTTGTCATCCAGTACTTTTCTTTTTCTCTTCTTTTCAGCCCCATTATTTTCCATAATTTTATCTTCTTTATCACTGATTTGTTACTCTGCTTCATCCATTCTCACATCATTGCATACAGTTGGCTTTGCATCTTGGTTATACCATTTTTTATTTTGGTGTGACTAGTTTTTAGTTCTTTTATCTCTGAAGTAGGGGATTCACTAGTGTATTTTATGCTTTTCTCAAGCCCAGGTAGTATCCTTATGATTGTTGTTTTAAATTCGGGTGTAGGCATCTTATTTGTATCTGTTTTGATTAAATCCCTGGCCATGACTTCTTCCTGTTCTTTCTTTTGGGATGAATTCCTCTGTCTTGTCATTTTGTCTAAGTCAGTGTGTGTGTGTGTGTGTGTGTGTGTGTGTGTGTGTGTGTAAATGCTGTTATATTCCTGCTTCTGAGAGTAATGGCTATATTAAAAAGAGGTCCTATATTGCCTTGGACCTGGCAGTTCAAGACGTGTTTCAGAGTGTGTACTCTTCTGTTGTGTTTTGGTTGCTCCTTCCCTTAAGTCAGTCCTCTGCAGAGTTTCTCCTTGCCTGCAGCGGGGAGTGTTTGGACCTTATCCACTGTATGACAAGTTTTAACTAGGTGTGTTTTGGTCTGCTTGTTAAAACAGGCTAGAACCTATTTCCCCTAGAGATGAGGTTTTGTAGCATTCTATGATCAATAGTCTTGATGAGGTGTTTGTGCTGATCTATTGAGGGAAGAGCCTGCTATGGTGAATCCCAGGTGGACTTGTCTAGGAAAGATGCACCTGCAGGGTGCAATGGAGTGGGACTTGCTTTAAATGGCTCCAAGCTCCACTGGGGGTGCTGTATTATTCACTGAATTTGGTCAGTGCTGATGGACAGAGGAAAATGGCATCACCCCACTCTTTGTCCCTGGAGCAGGGAGTTCCCACCTGCCACTCTTCAGGAAGCCCTCACAGAAGAGCAAACAATCTCCCCTCTTGTGTCCCTGGCTTCTGTCAGATACTTCCCTTCACCCTCTCTGTGCCTGGGCTTTCTGCTTTCCAGGTGGCACCGTACTCCTCTGTTTTATCTCAGGTGCCTGGGTGGGTTTCAAAGCTCCAAATTTTAGGCTGGGCATACTCTTACACTGATCCTCTGGGAAAGGGACTCACTGGACTCTGGTTTATCCTAGAAAAGCAGTTGCACAACTATGCAGTAGTTCAGAGTTTATGGTAAAGTGCAGCAAAAAGCCAGCATCAACGTTTGCTCTCCTCAGCAGGTGTTCCTGTTTCTATGCTAATTAATAGGCACCATGTTGGTGCCTCCAGCACTTTTGTCCCCAGAGTGGAGGTGCCACCTCTCCCAAATGCACTCCAAGAAGGAGAACTGCTTCTCCCCTGCAACTCAGCGGATCTTCAGACCATAGTGTCTACTCCAGAGCCTACACCCTCCTTCTCCAGAGGAGCACCACTAAGCCTGCCAGGCACAATCCTGGCAATGGCATGGATTTCTAAAACTTCAGACTTTGAGCTCTGCTGTTTATAAAAACTTGTAGTAGTCAGGTCCTCTCCTGTTCCTAGTCAATGGTTTTGGGGAGAAGTTTTTCTTGTGCAATCCCCTGTATGCTGTGCTTACTCTTGCTCTCTCTCTGTCCTCCATTCTCTGTGAATCAGGGATCCCTCTCCTCTGGAGCACCCACAATTCTTTTCTCCCTCTAATCAACTCTCCACAGTTCCTACCTTCTATCATGTGGCCATTTTTCACCCTTTAGATGTGTAGTTTGTTCTCTCAGTGCTCAGACAGATTTCCTGGGTGTTCAAATGATTTAATATTTATCTGGCTGTGTTCAAGGCAAGCATAGGGACCTCCTACTACTCCACCATCTTAACTCTCTCCTATAGTATTCTTGATAATTCAGATTTTATCCTTTGTCTTACTGATGTGCTGTATCACATAGATTGATTTGTGAATACTGAACCATCCTGGCATCTCAGGTATAAATCCCGCTTGGTATGATAAATGATTTTTTAATGTACTGTTGCATTTGGTTTGCTAATATTTTGTTAGGGGCTTTTACATATATGTTCATCAGAGATACTGGTCTGTAGTTATCCTTTTTGGTAGTGTCTTTATAGGGGTTTTGGTATCTGGGTAATGCTGGCCTCATAGAATGAATTTGGAAGTTTGCCTTCCATTTGTATTTTTTGGAATTGTTTGAGAAAAATAAGTATTAACTCTTCTTTAAATGTTTGGTAGAATTCACCTGTGAAGGTGCCTGGTCCTGGCCTTTGTTTGTTGGGAGTCTTTGATGACTGATTCAATTTCATTACTGGTAATTGTTCTGTTCAAATTGTCTATTATTTCCTGATTCGTTTTTGGGAGGTTATATGTTTGTAAGAATTTATCCATTTCTTCTAGGTTGTCCAATTTGTTGGCACATAATTTTTCATAATACTCTCTCCCTCTCTCTCTTTTTAAGGTTTTATTTATTTATTTGAGAAAGAGAAAGAGAGAGGAAATGGGAGAAGGTGAAAAGCTGACTTTGCACTGAGCATGGAGCCCAACATGGGGCTCCATCTCAGGACCCTGAGATCACATCCTGAGCTAAATTCAACAGTCAGACACTTAACATACTGAGTCACCCAGGCACCCCTCATAATATTCTCTTATGATTGCCTGTATTTGTGTGGTGTTGGTTATAATCTTTTCTCTTTCATTTCACATTTTATTTGAAGGTTCTCTGTTATTTATTTTTTTTTTTTAGTGAGTCTGGCTAAAGTTTTAACAATTTTGTTGATCCTTTAAAAGAACCACCTCAATTTTATTGATCTTTCCTTTGTTTTTTATTTCTATTTCATTAATTTCTGTTCTTATCTTTATGATTTCCTTCCTTTTATTGGTTTGGGGGTTTGTTTGTTCTTCTTTAGCTCCTTTAGGTGTAAGGTTAGGCTGTTTTTTTTGAGATTTTTCTTGCTCCTTGAGGTAGGCCTGTGTTCCTATAAATTTCCCTCTTAGAACAATGTTTGCCGTATCTCAAGATATTGGATTATTTTGTTTTCATTTTCATTTGTTTTTATTTTTTGATTTTTTTGGTTGACCCATTCATTGTTTAGTAACATGTTAGTTAACCTCCATGTATTTGTGTTCTTTCCAGATTTTTCTTCTAGGTGATTTCTAGCTTCATAGCATTGTGGTCAGACAAGGTGCATGTCATAACTTCAATCTTATTGAATTTTTTGAGACTTGTTTTGTGGTCTCATATGTAATCTCTTCCAGAGAATGTTCCATGTACACTTGAGAAAAATTGGTATTCTGTTGTTTTAAGATGGGATATTCTGAATATATCTATTAGTCCCATCTGGTCCAAGGTGTCATCCAAAACCACTATTTTCTTGTTGATTTTTGATTGGGTGATCTATCCACTGATGTAAGTGTGGTATTAAAGTCCCCTATTATTGTACTATTATCAATTACTTCCTTTATGTTTGTTACTAGCTGCTTTATCTATTTATGTGCTCCCACATTGGGTGCATAAATATTTACAACTGTTACATCTTCTCGTTGGATTGCTCCCTTTGTGATTACATAGTGTTCTTTGTTTTTGTTATAGTCTTTGTTTTAAAGTCTATTTTGTCCCATATTAAGTATTTCTACCCTTTCTTTTCACATCCATTTGCATGATAAATACTTTTCTATCACACTCTTAATCTGCATGTGTCCTTAGGTCTGAAAAGAGTCTCTTATAAGTAGTATATAGATGGGTTTTGCATTTTTAACCATTCTATCACCCTGTGTCTATTTATTGGCACATTTAGTCTATTTACATTGAAAGTCATTATGGATAGGTGTGTACTTATTGCTGTTTTGTTATTTGTTTTCTGGTTGTTTCTGTAGCTCTGTGTTCCTTTTTTCTATTGTTCTCTTCTCTCACAGTTTTCTTTAGTGATATACTTGCATTCCTTTATTTTCACATATCTGTTACTGGTTTTTCATTTGTGGTTACCATTTGGTTTATATATAAATCATCTGCATATAGCAGTCACTTCAGTTTGATCTCATTCTTTAAGCCTCTTCCTCTACATTTTAGGTATATGGTATCTTATTTACAGCCCTATATTCTGTGACTCCCTTCTCTGATTTTTATAGATATGCCTAATTTTACTCCTTTTTTGCTTTCTACTTTCCTTATTTCTATTCATGGTCTTTCCTTTCCTGCTCAGAGAGTCCCCTTTAACATTTCTTGTAGGGTTGTTTCAGTGGTAATGAATTCCTTTACCTTTTCTTTGTCTGGGAAACTCTTTATTCCCCCTTCTATTCTGAATGATAGCTGACCTGGGTAGAGTATTTTTGACTGCAAGTGTTTTTCTTTCAGTACTTTGAATATATCATGCCACTCCCTTCTGGTTTACAAAGTTTTTGTTGAAAAATTAGCTGATAGCCTTATGGGATTTCCCTTGTAATTAATAGTTTATTTTTCTCTTGGTACTTTTAAAATTCTCTCTTTATCACTACTTTTTCCCATTTCAGTGACTATGTGTCTTCTTGTGGATTTCGTTGGGTTGATTTTATTAAGACACCCTTAGTCAAGTCACACAAAATCCGTTATTTTCAATTAAGATTGAAAGCAAAAAGTGTCTACCTACCCTAGGTCTTCAAAGGCTTAGGAAAAGCTGATGTACAATGTTTACTGATGTTTTGCTACCACAGTGTTGTGAGAAAGGAAAATATTACTTGAATATTCTGGCTGTCTTCTTTGAGACCCATATTTTTCATAAAATTCGCAGCTAGAATGAAGAGTAAGGCTTTTTAAGGTGCCTTAACCACCTCAAGATGTGTGTTAATAAAAATAAAGCTTTTATGTTGATTTTAAGTTTCCATGTACATCATTACATTTGCATAGTAAATATGCTAATCTCTTGACACAATCTCTCCCCAATATCTCCTGAAAGTACTATTTTCAGGAATTTAATGGCCCTTTGAGAAAGTTAATTTTTTAAGGGACAGTTTAGAAAGTTAATATTTCTGACAAAATGTACATTTCTGTTTTTTAAAGGAAATATCTAAATGAAGCTTAGAATCTAAGATAAATAGGGTAAAGCTAATCAAAGAATACATTTCATATGGTGATTCATACTAATAACAAAAATGAAAAATGTCTGCTTAAGAAAAGTCAAGGCAACTGAAGACTAGTACAAATATATAGATTCACTTAAGGGCACCTGGGAGTATTTCTATGTGATTTCCTTTTAAAGGAAAAATAAATAGCCTGCTATTATGATTTTGCACATTCTACATAAATTCCAGTCCATCAGTGCCATTCAACTGGTTTTACTTTCTAGATTAGAAAACTATCACTAAAACTCACAAATATGGAGCAAATTACAAGTGCTACAGAAATACAATATATAGTTTTCAATTTATAAGTAATAAAACTAGAAGAAAGTACCCTGTAAAAAGGTGTCTATATGGCTTGGGGAAAAAAATTCCTCCTAGAAAGGAAACCAGCAAAATTGCATTTCATGCCTTTATATAAATTTTTGAAAGAAAAATTTCCTTTTACATAAGTATATTGTTACCACTAGTGTAAGAAACTACTTTTACCATACAAAAGTGAGAATTGTGTTGTACTATAGTAAGTCTTTTAATTATTAAAAACAATTGACCTACAGAATAAAATGCTAAGTGAAGTAAGTCAGACAAATACAAATACCATTCAATTTCACTCATAAACGGAATCTAAGAAACAAAACAAACAAAGAAAAAAAAAGAGATAAACAAAAATAAACTCTAAAATACAGAGAACAAACCAGTGGTTGCTAGAGGGGAGGTGGGTGGGGAGATGGGTGATATAGATAAAAGGGATTGAGAATATAGTTATTGTGATGAGCACTGAATAATGGATAGAATTGTTAAATTATATTTTACACCTGAAACTAATATAGTAGTGTATGTTATTGTACTTCAATTTTTTTAAAAAAATTGAAAAATCAAGTAAGTGTTTATTATCTTAAAATGCATATGTTTAAAAGCTTTCTAACATGCTAAGCATAACATAACTAAAAATAGCTATCTTGAAAAGAATGCCCTAACCAATTTCCCTGGTATAAATATTCTCATTTGCCTAATTTCTTCAATTACAATATTGTTTAAAACTAAATTAAATGTAATAATTGAATTTATTATCAGTAAGATTATCAATATATTTGTTGAAAGCTATAAACTTCATTTTGTTAAAAAGTTTATAAAATGTTTTACAACCCTGAAAAAGATGGGCCCTCAAAGCCACAATTTGAGTCTCAATTGTATATAGCTTATCCTTCTAATTAGAAAACTGAAAGTTGATGGAGAGAAAGAAATTATCAGGGAAGAATGAAAATGGCCATGTTTATATCTTATTTAATCTTAGTCAAAGGTATTTAGTATTTCATTACCTTCTCTCTGTTTCTGTTTCTGTCTCTGTCTCCCCCTCTCTCTCTCTCTAAGGTAGCATGACTTTCTAGAAAAAGACTCAGCCTTAAGAACCACTCAAACCTAATTTCACATCCCATCAATTCCATTTCCTCTCAGGATGACAATTTGCTCATGTGTAAGGTTGTAATAGTAATATCCATTTTATAAAGTTATCATAAAGATTTACTTAACTGAAATAAGGCATGTAAATGTTATAGCATAGTGTCCATCATGTTTTACAAAGGAATGTTTAAGAACAAACCTCCTACAGTGGATGCCAGTGAGAGCAGGTATAAAAATAGCTAAAACCCAAGGATTGCCTGCATCATTAGACATGATTATTGTGCTGAGCATCTTCCATTTGCTTCACTAAATCCCCTCTACCCCCTTCTCCACCCAACTCTGTTTCCAAGGGAACAGAAACTAGAGCAATGCCCTGGAGAACAGGTAAAGATCTTCTGGGTTATGGGATCTTTCTGACTTCTGCTAATGTCTTCTCTCCTCTCATGCAATGGAACTCACAACTCTATGGATGACATCAGGACTGAGAAAACAAATTCTAGACTGAAATTCAAGGGACACTTCCATAAACCCCACAGAACTGGGCTACCAAGGGAGATGCTACAGAGTCAGGAAGCTACAGCTGTCAGTTCAAACTCCTATAGCACACATCACAATCTGCAGCAACAGGGATGCCTTACATGCTGTCTCTCTTCCCACTTAACTCATTTCCCAATTCAAGTTTCACACAAGAGAATATTATGGGTGGAACACAAATCACATTTAGAATTTTAGCTAAAAGGCACTTTTTCAGTCTTTGAAGTACAGAAAGGCACACTAGAAATATGTTGGAACAGGAAAGTAAGCCACTCCTTAGCATCTGCTATAGTATGCTATCAAGCTCAAGCAGCTGGTGATGGCCTTTCTTTGGTATTTGAAAAGACTGGGAGAAGAACAACTGCAGATGAAAGCTGATTATTAATGGAAGATACTATAAATGAAACAAAGGTGTTGACTGTGAACCTCAAAAGAAGTCATATGAAAAACATCTTCTTACAGGTATCAAGTATAAGGATTTTCACGAGTGCAATTTCTCTAAACAGTGCAGTCTCTTACTCCATTTCTTACTGTTACTTTTAGGATAAGGTCCAGGTTCATTACTCTGGTTTCATAGGTCCATCATGACATGGTACTTTATAATATGGGTCCTGAAAATCTCCACTAGAAGTCCAAATTCTAAATATGATCATTGCAAATGCTTGCCTATTTTTCTAAACGAAGAATTGGAAACCATGGAAAGCTGTTTAGGCTGCTGTCATCATTTTGTATATTTACAGAACTCAACAAAACAGCTGCCAGTGTGCACAACAGCTGCCAATGTGCAGAGTCTGGAAAAGGGAGCCTATCACACACAGGCTGTTTTCTGGAGAAACAGAGAGCTGTCCTGGGGTATGTAGGGCATTTTGCAGTTATATGCCACAAGCTATTTGTCAACAGATGCCTTTGCTAGAATCCATGCCTGCAAACACACACACACACACACACACACACACACACACACGAAGAGAGAGAAGAGAGACAGAACTTTTTTATGTTTCTACAGAGGATTGCTTTCTATTAAGCTGATTTTTGTTTGAAGATTGTCTTAGAAAATGTCCCTAAACTTTTTTTATTTCTTTTCAGCGTAACAGTATTCATTGTTTTTGCACCACACCCAGTGATCCATGCAATACGTGCTCTCCCCAATACCCAGCACCTGGTTCCCCCAACCTCCCACCCCTTGCTCCTTCAAAACCCTCAGGTTGTTTTTCAGGGTCCATAGTCTCTCATGGTTCACCTCCCCTTCCAATTTCCCTCAACTGCCTTCTCCTCTCCATCTCCCCTTGTCCTCCATGCTATTTGTTATGCTCCACAAATAAGTGAAACCATATGATAATTGACTCTCTCTGCTTGACTTATTTCACTCAGCATAATCTCTTCCACTCCCGTCCATGTTGCTACAAAAGTTGGGTATTCATCCTTTCTGATGGAGGCATAATACTCCATAGTGTATATGGACCACATCTTCCTTATCCATTCGTCCATTGAAGGGCATCTTGGTTCTTTCCACAGTTTGGCGACCGTGGCCATTGCTGCTATAAACATTGGGGTACAGATGGCCCTTCTTTTCACTCCATCTGTATCTTTGGGGTAAATACCCAGTAGTGCAATTGCAGGGTCATAGGGAAGCTCTATTTTTAATTTCTTAAGGAATCTCCACACTGTTCTCCAAAGTGGCTACACCAACTTGCATTCCCACCAACAGTGTAAGAGGGTTCCCCTTTCTCCACATCCTCTTGCTAATTTTGGCCATTCTAACTGGTATAAGGTGGTATCTCAATGTGGTTTTAATTTGAATCTCCCTGATGGCTAGTGATGATGAACATTTTTTCATGTGTCTGATAGCCATTTGTATGTCTTCATTGGAGAAGTGTCTGTTCATATCTTCTGCCCATTTTTTGATATGATTATCTGTTTTGTGTGTGTTGAGTTTGAGGAGTTCTTTATAGATCCTGAATATCAGCCTTTTGTCTGTACTGTCATTTGCAAATATCTTCTCCCAGTCCGCAGCCTTCCCCTTGAGATCAGGAACACGACAAGGATGCCCACTCTCACCACTCTTGTTCAACATAGTATTAGAAGTCCTAGCAACAGCAATCAGACAACAAAGAGAAATAAAAGGTATCCAAATTGGCAAGGAAGAAGTCAAACTCTCTCTCTTCGCAGATGACATGATTCTTTATATGGAAAACCCAAACGACTCCACCCCCAAACTACTAGAACTCATACAGCAATTTAGCAATGTGGCAAGATACAAAGTCAATGTACAGAAATCAGCGGCTTTCTTATACACTAACAATGAAAAAATACAGAAGGGGAAATTAGAGAATCGATTCCATTTACTATAGCACCAAGAACCATAAGATACCTGGGAATAAACCTAACCAGAGGTAAAGGATCTATACTCGAGGAACTACAGAACACTCATGAAAGAAACTGAAGAAGACAGAAAAAGATGGAAGACCATTCCATGATCTTGGATCGGAAGAATAAACATTGTTAAAATGTCTATACTGCCTAGAACAATCTATACTTTTAATGCCATTCCGATCAAAATTCCACCGGTATTTTTCAAAGAGCTGGAGCAAATAATCCTAAAATTTGTATGGAATCAGAAGAGACTCCAAATTGCTAAGGAAATGTTGAAAAACAAAAATAAAACTGGCAGCGTCACGTTACCTGATTTCAAGCTTTACTACAAAGCTGTGATCACCAAGACAGCATGGTACTGGCATAAAAACAGACACATAGACCAGTGGAACAGAGTAGAGAGCCCAGATATGGACCCTCAACTCTATGGTCAAATAATCTTCGACAAAACAGGAAAAAATATACAGTGGAAAAAAGACAGTCTCTTCAATAAATGGTGCTGGGAAAACTGGACAGCTATATGTAGAAGAACGAAACTCGACCATTCTCTTACACCGTACACAAAGATAAACTCGAAATGGATAAAAGACCTCAACGTGAGACAGGAATCCATCAGAATCCTAGAGGAGAACATAGGCAGTAACCTCTTCTATATCAGCCACAGCAACTTCTTTCAAGATATGTCTCCAAAGGCAAAGGAAACAAAAGCGAAAATGAACTTTTGGGACTTCATCGAGATCAAAAGCTTCTGCACAGCAAAGGAAACAGTCAAGAAAACAAAGAGGCAACCTAAACTAACTTCTTAAAAAAGATCACAAGGTAAAAATTCCACAAATTTGCCATTCTTCACACTCATAAAACTGTTAGCTTCCAACTGGGCAATTATATTTGCTTGCTGGGATTTCCTTTTCTTACTATATAAAAGTATGTCCCATCTGAAAAAGAAGAAAAGTGCCCCCAGAGAATACCAAAGACCTCATGAATTGTTGGGTGATACTGCTTTCTTTTACCATTGGTTTCCTTCTTCTCACACAGTTAAACCCAAATCCAGTTGCATGCTTTCTTTATGCCACTTCTTGCCAGACTGAGGCTATGGGTGGAGATAGTTTATTGAATGATGGTGGGATATAAATACCAGTAATCAAGATCATAAAACTTGGGGATTATCAAAAGACTGATTCAGATGAAAAAGTCTGAAAGAAATGTTTTGTCTTCTTTGGAGATAATTTTTTTTTCATCTCCCCAGCTTTATCTCTAGTTTTCCTAACTCACTGACCTTCTTTCTAGTCCACCTACTACAAGGTATTTTATTGTTTTTTGTGTGGTCCCAAGAAAAATATCATGCATTGGACAAGGGCAGCTTGTAGCCATTGACAGAATTTTAATACTGGTTTAAATCCATCTTGCCACCTTTTGTATGCACCCACTTCACTTTCTGAAGATAAAAGGAAATACGTATGAATGTGGGCTCATTTTAGGCTTACAAGTATAAGCCACACATGGACCTTCAGTGATGCCTGATAGTGTTATTGTACTTCCCTAGGGTCAAATCATTCTCCCATTATCTAAGATGACTATGTCACACGGTTCCCTCCAGACTCAAAACTCCAACACCTTTTCCCCACTCCTCACTTTTAGCTGATGAGTACGCTTCTTGTTTTACTGACAAATCAATTTAAAAGAGTTGTAACTTCCAGGGAACCCCTGTGGCTCAGTTGGTTAAGCGTCTGACTCTTGATTTCAGGTCAGGTCATGATCTCAGGTTCATGAGATTAAGCCCTGTGTCAGGCTCCCTGCTCAGCGGGGAGTCGGCTTGAGATCCACTCTCTCTCTCTGCCTCCCCAAATAAATAAATAAATCTTTAAAAAATATAAATAAAAGAACCGTAACTGCCGTATCCTTCACCATCACATCTTCCAATCTCATTGCATCACCTTCTCTCCAATTACAACAAATAAACTGTCTGGCTCCTATCTTTATGTATTATCACCCATATCCTTCTCATTACTTACAGAAAAATACTCTGTAACTGTCCCCCTTTTCTCCCGCAGCATTTATTTTGCTATCATTTTCATCAGCACACAAGCATGCTGTAATAGCTCCAATCATAAAAAAACTCCCGTTTCAACGTTCTTTCAACATTTCATTACTCCATTTAATAGCCAAAGTCTTTGAAAATGTTAACTACGCAACCTTCACTTCTTTCTAACTTCCTTGAATCTACTACAACATGATTTTTGTCATCAACACTCCACTTAAATCTACCTCTGAGTCCCCTTCACGTTGCCAAATCCAATCTTCATTTCTCATATTACTTGAGCTCTTAGCATCATTTGTCAAATTTGGTCATTCTCTCCTTCACAAAACTCTTAACTTGGCTTTTAGGCCTGGCTTTGCTTTCCTTGATGGCTGGCTCTTCTGAGTCTCCTTTACAATTTTTTTTTTCATAATTCTATCAGTCAAAATGCCCAGGAGTCAGTCCTCATACATCTTCTCCTCTCTACACTTTTTCTCTAAATGATTTCAATTTGCTTTAAATATAATTTAACATATCCAGTTCCAACCTCTTCCTCAATTCCAGGCTCCTATCTCTTGCTCACTCTTGGATTTCTATTAAAGACCTCAAAATTAACATGCAAAGATGAACCCTAGATACTCCCTTCTTGCTCCTCTTCAGTGTTTCCTTTCTCACTAAGTGTTTCCCATCTCAATAAATGGCACTGGTATAGATTAAATGTTTGTATCCCCCCATATTCATATGTTGAAATATTAACCCCCAATGTAATGGTATCAAGAGGTGGGGCCTTTTGGAAGTGATTGAGTGATGAGGGTGGAACCTCCATATATGAAATTAGTACCCTTATAAAGGAGATCCTAGAAATGTCCTTCACTCATTTTGTCATTTGAGGACACAGCAGGAAGACAGCTATCTATGAAATAGGAAATGGGCCTTCACCAGGCACCAAATCTGCCAACATCTTGATCTTAGTCTTCCCACTCTCTAGAACAATGAAAAATAATTTTTTTATATTTATAAGCCATTAGTCTAGGATATTCTGTTTAAATTTAAGACACACACCATTATCATACATTTGCTCAAATCATGAAAGTTGTAGTCATCTTTTACACTCTCTCTCTTACAAACTACATTTAATCTATTAGCAAATCCTGCAGATTCTACCCTCACTCATTCCACCACTTCGACAAGTACTCCAGGTCACAGACACCATGATCTTTCATGTTCTTGGATTACTACAGTAACTTCCGACCCTGTCTTCTACCTTTTACTCTTAATCTCTCTATAGTTCATTCTCCTAGAGTTTTTAGAATGACCGTTAAAAAGTCTAAGTCAGTGTATGTCATTCCCATGTTCACAACTTTGCAGTGGTTTCCCATGACACAATAAAATCTAGTCTTTATTGTGGTTTACAAAGCACTTCACTTTGTGGCTTCTGGCTATATCTCTGGCCTCATATCCTACCACTAGGTGTCTTTTTCACCAAGCTCAAACCACACACTGACCTCTTGCTCTTCCTCTAGCACAACAAATACATTCCCACCTCAGGACCTTTGCACTTGACATTCTATTCTCTCTCAGGGACTGTCTTCCCC
Source organism: Lontra canadensis (assembly GCF_010015895.1). Lineage (NCBI taxonomy): Eukaryota > Metazoa > Chordata > Mammalia > Carnivora > Mustelidae > Lontra > Lontra canadensis. Next base: position 4,810,748 of record NW_022631110.1, read on the forward strand.
AATATCTTCACATAACTCACTCTCATTTCATTTAGGTCTCTACTCACATATCTCCATGTTGAGATCTTCCTTGTTCACTGTGCCTTAAATGGCATCACCCATAATTTTATTCTAATGTGTTGGTTAATTTCCTTTTTTATAATATCACTAACATTAAAATACATATCCAGTAGCCAACTTTATTTATTTTGTGTATTTCTTTACCTCCAGTGTCCAGAACAGTGGTTTAACCTAGTAAGTCCTCAGCAAATACTGTTGAATTAATTAATCAATAACTTCTTGAACAGCCTTGAGAAAGAAGACTATTGTTGTCTTAATAGGGTATACTTTTGGAAGTATGGAACAAAGTACATGGGAAGGTCTGTTTTCTTTAAGAAGTAGATTCAAGTCATAATGGGAAAGTCTATGCACCAGCAAGGCTTCATTTACAAGGATCTCTGTACATTAATTAAAATACATACACCACAAAATCTAGAATGCCTAGGCATTTCCACTTTAAGAAGCAGTTTTTCTGATTTCTACTTTATATAACTCACTATCCAAATGTGCTTTGTTGATGTGCCATTTTAAATTTAGTCCAGAAGATGTTAGGTATTCCAAACACTTTCTGATTTGGATTTTAAAACAGCATTTCCATCTTTAAAATGAAGGAATGTTTGACCTAGTATTTAATAATAAAGAAATTTTCACCAATAAGCCAGAAAACTTTTCAAGAAAGATTTGTCATGTTGATTAAGTATAGAGGAGTGTTTAAAGATGTTCTCATTCTTCTGGGTGGAGCCACTCTGATTTCCTCTTTAATATTCTGTTTGCTTTGCAACCCAGGAATTTTTGCTGAGGGTTTCTCAAGTAGACTCCAGTATTGGTGCTCTTTCCTCAACTCACAGGGGAAAAGTTAGACAAATAGATGCAAATTTTTCAATTTTATAATTCCATCAATAAAGTTTTCTCACACTGACTGGTGGGACTGCAAATGACAAAATTATTAAAGTGGCAGCAAATGGGGGCACCTGGGTGGCTCAGTGGGTTAAAGCCTCTGCCTTCAGCTCAGGTCGTGATCCCAGGGTCCTGGAATCAAGCCCCACATCTGGCTCTTTGCTCGGCAGGGAGCCTGCTTCCCCACCCCACCCCCCACTCTTACTCTGCCTGCCTCTCTGCCTACTTGTGATCTCTGTCTGTCAAATAAATAAATAAAATCTTTAAAAAAGTGGCAGCAAATGCAGATTAGTGGAGTAATTTAGAAATTCTTTCTATTCATGCATGTGGTTGTTATGTATTGCAATCATGGGCCATATTTACTTTGAGAAAAACTACTCCTAATTCACAAGATTGAGTTATATATGTCAGAATTTCAAGGTGTTTTCTCAAAGGTCACTGTGATTCTCAGATGCTTCACCATCTGAACTACATTGACAATCTCCCCTTACAAAGGAATAAAATACAATTACTGAGATCATGCTTTATCCTCTTATTTAAATTTTATTTATTTTTTAAAATGTTTTATTTATTTATTTTTGAGAGAGAGAGTGCAAGCACAAGTTGGGGGAGAAGCAGGAGAGGGATAAGGAGAAGCAGACTCCATGCTGAGCAGGGAGACTGACACATGGCTCATCCCAGGACCCCGGGATCATGATCTGAGTCAAAGGAGACCCTTAACCAACTGACAACCAGGTGCCCCTAATTTTTTTAATTTTTTAATTGCTTATGACAACCACATTTTATAGATGTGGAAACTGAGGGCTTAGAAACATTGATTAACTGTTTCAGGTCACACAGGTATAAGGGATAGAGAATCCAGTGTGCAAACACATATGGATAAAAATCTAGGGGTGCCTGGGTGGCTCGGTGGGTTAAGCCTCTGCCTTCAGCTCAGGTCATGATCTCAGGGTCCTGGAATCAAACTCCACATTGGGCTCTCTGCTCCGCAGAGAGCCTGCTTCCCCACCCCCGCCTACTCGTGATATTTCTCCCTGTCAAGTAAATAAATAAAATTAAAAAAAAAATCTATACCAAATTGTAGCTACTTTGTGAGATACCATACAGGGTGCCTGGGTGGCTCAGTCAGTTGAGTGTCTGCCTTCAGCTCAGGTCATGATCCCAGGGTCCTGGGATCAAGTTCCACATCAGGCTTTCTGCTCAGCAGGGAGCCTGCGTCTCCTTCTCCCTTTGCCTGCTGTTCCCCAACTTGTGCTCATTCTGTCTCTCTCTGGCAAATAAATAAATAAAATATTTTTTTAAAAAAAGATACAAGTACAATGCCAAAATTGTGTATTCTGCACTCTCTTCCTAAATTTAATATTTCAAAAATATGAAAAAGAAAAAAATTTAATAAACACCTATGTATCAACTACCTAGTTTAAGAAATAAAATATTATAAAGAATGTGAAGTTCTTATATATCCCTTTTCACATTTCCCTACCCCAAAATTTAGGTTTATTACTCCCATTAATGTGTTTTGATTGGGACTGAATTGAATTCTTAGATTCATTTTAGGACAATTAACACATTTATGATCATTGAATTTTCTTCATCAGAAACATGGTATTTCTCATCATTTCCTTAAGTTTTCCTTGGTCTTGTAATAACAGCTTATACTTTTTTTCCCATTAAGGTGGTGTACATCTTTTGTTACATCTATTTATGGGCACCTTTTTAAATTGCTATTGAAAATAACATCTTTTAAAAATTACATGTTCTAACTTTGTTACTGATGAAATGCAATAGATTTTCACATATTAATTTTTTCCTCCAAGTTTTTATTGTAATTCAAGTTAGTTAACATAGAGTGCAATATTAATTTCAGGTATACAATACAGTGATTCAACACTTCCATGCAACATCTGGGGCCCTCCTTAATCCCTACCACCTACTTTACCCATTCCCCCCACCCACAACCCGTCTGATAACCATCAGTTTGTTCTCTATAGCCAAGAGTCTGTTTCTTGGTCTATCTCTATTTTCCCCCCATGATCATTTGTTTTGTTTCTTAAATTAGACACCTGAGTTTCATGTATTAACTTTATGTTTTGTTAATTTGCTGACTATTCTTATCAATCTTAATAATTTTTCTATAGGTTTTCTTGGGTCTTCATTATAGATAATTGCATACTCTATAAATGGTTTTAGTTTGCTTTCCTAGTCTAATAAATTTTATTCTTTTTTAAAATTCTTGTCTTACCATGTTAGACAGAATTTCCATCAAATGTCGAAATGATGTAAAACCAATGGTATCCTTGCCTTGATCCTTATTTTAAAAATGAGGTTGCTAGCCTTAAGTATTATGTCATTAAGTATGGTGCTTACTTTGGAATTTTTTATAGATACTTTTAATCAGGTTAAGGAATTCTTTTGTATTGTTCATTTGTAAGAGATTTCTAAGTCATAAATATATACTGAATTCTGTCAAATGATTTTCCTGCTTCTATTAAGATAAAAATTCATTTTTCTCCTTTACTTGTTTATTGTGTTGAACTACATGAATGAATTTTCCTAATGGTAAGCCAACCTTGTGAAACAGGATTTTAAAATGGACTATTTTAATCTCTGTTGGCTGAGGTCCAAAGACAATATAATTCCATGAGAGGTGTAAGATCACCCTGCTGGTTTTGTAAAGGAGGTAGTTGCAAACTAGTTTTGTGACCTTAGCTGATCACCAATCCCCACATCTAAAAGAAGCTGGATAAGACAAGTAAAGGCTTGAAAATTAGGAGAACTAGAAAAAAGCTGTAGGCATTTTATGTCACCCAGATCCTAGGAGGCACAGTATATAGGCTGTTGATGCTGCTTGAGAAATATGAAGGACAGAAAGGTTTCAGAAAAGGCCATAACAGTACTCCATAAGAAAACAAATTAGTTTTAAACATGAGCTAGGTTCAGACAGTGCTGATGCTAGTTCATGGAAGTTTAATCAAGAAAGAACTCATTCTTCCTCTTCTCACCTGCACCTCTGCTGCAATTCTAGAGGGATCACAAACCCTCATAAGCAATATGGAAGAGAAGGGTTAGATGTACTTTGTGGAGAAAGTGAAAAGATACTGGCCATATCCCCTTTCTTACTTCAGCTGCCCAGCCCAGAATGTGCCTAATACGACATGGAAGAAGATATAACTTTAAAGAAATATTAAAGCTTTAATTATTACTGGTTTTAAATTAAACTGAGACTCTTCTGCCACAGAACATAATCAAAATGCTCAAGAGTCATGGAACTGCCTTAGCTGTGATCAAGACAAAATAAGATCTAGTCCCACAGAGTGGACTTAAAGTGGCAATATGGGAATCAAAGTTGTTTCTGATCATACTCCATGAGTTCTACTTATTCAATTTATTAGTTACACATATTTTAAAAATTCTGCTATAACTAACAAACAGTGTTATATTAATTTTAGGTGCATGATATAGTAATTTAACATTTCCATACATCACCCTGTGCTCATCACAGCAAGTTTACTCCTTAATCCCCATCACCTACTTCAGCCATTCCCCCACCCCTCTCCACTCTGGTAACCATCTTTTTGTCCTCTAGAGTTAAGAGTCTGTTTTCAGATTTCTCTATTTATTTTCCTTGTTCATTTTTTTTTGTTTCTTAAATTCCATCTATGAGTGAAATCATGTGGTATTTGTCTTTCCCTGAACTAGTTATACTTCTGTGCTAGAGTTAAACCTAACCTGGTTGTATTGTATATTTTAAGGGATGCCTGGGTGGCTCAGCTGTATAAGTATCTGCCTTCAGCTCAGGTCCTGATCCCAGGGTCTTGGGATCAAGTCTCACATTGGGGTCCCTGCTGAGCCGGGAGCCTGCTTCTTCCTCTCCCTCTGCCTGCAGCTCTTTTTCTCTCCGACAAATAAATAAAATAATTTAAATTCCACATATGAGTGAAATCATATGGTATTTTTCTTTCCCTGAACTAGTTACACTTTTCTGCTTGAGTTAAACCTAAGCTGGTTGTATTGCATATTTTAAGACATTAAAACGCAAACATACTAAATAAAATATCGCTGGTAATATTTTTATAATTATGGAAATACTTCTGCAATATTTTATTTAAGATCTTTTGTTTATATTATCTAGTGAGATTAGCCAGCAATTTTCCTGTCTTAAAATGCCCATGTTGGGGCACCTGGGTGGCTCAGTGCGTTAAGCCTCTGCCTTCGGCTCAGGTCATGATCTCAGGGTGGTCCTGGGATCGAGCCCCACATAGGGCTTCCTGCTCAGCAGGGAGCCTGCTTCCTCCTCTCTCTCTCTGCCTGCCTCTCTGCCTACTTGTGATCTCTGTCTGTCAAATAAATAAATAAATAAAATCTTTTTTAAAATTAAAAAAAAAATAAAATGCCCATGTCCATTTTTTGTATGAAGATTATATTAGCTTCAATAAAACAATTGAGTGTTTCTTCACTTTCTATTGACTGGAGAATCTATAGATAGAAATTCTATGTTCCTTAAACATTTGGTAGAATTCATCCATAAAATCATTTAAGCCTACCATTCTGTATCTGTGTAGAAGTGAATCTTTAGCAACTGACTCAGATTCCGTAGTGATTATTTAAGTATTCTGTTTTTTACTTGTCAGTTTTAATACTCTATTTTTCTAGGGAATTATTTGTTTTATATAAGTTTTCAAGTTTAGGAGCTTAAAGTTGATTACAGAATTCTCTTATCTTTTTTAAAGATTTATTTACTTGAGAGAGAAAGAGGGAGCACATGGGAGGAGGGGCAGAAGGAGAGAGAACCCTAAGCAGGTCCCCGCTCAGTGCAGAGTCTGATGCAGGGCTCAGTCCCATGACCCCAAGAACAAGAATTTTGCCAAAATCAAGAGCCAAATGCCTAAATGACTGAGCCACCCATGTGCCCTATATAGAAAGATTTATTTGGTCTATTCAGCTCACTGTAATTTTATCACATGTGTAGATTAATGAATCCACCACTGTAGCCAAGACACAGAATAGTTTGATCACTACAAGGATACGTCATGCAACCTTTTTATATCTGTACCTACTTCCTTCCCATCATCTGCCACAGTCTCTAACAGCTGACAACCATTAATCTGTTCTCTTTGTCACCTTACACAAATGAAATGATATATATGTAAATTTTTAAATTGACTTTTTTCACTCTGAATTTTCTGGAAATCTATCCAAGATATTTTATGTATCAACAATTCATTCCTTTTTATTGCTGAGTAGTAGTCCATGGTATGGAATCACCACAGGTAGTTTAACCATTCACCTGTTGAATGTCATCAGGGCTATTTAGTGTTATTTCCAGTTTTTGCCCATTCTGAATAAAGCTATTATTAACATTTGTGTACAGGTTTTTGTATTAAAATAAATTTCATTTCTCTGGAATAAATGCCAAAAACAACAGCTGCTGGGTTGTATACTATATGTATGTTTAGTTTTTTATGAAACTGTTTTCCACATTGGCTGTACCAGTTTACAGTTCCACCAACAACGTATGACTAATCCAGCTTCTTATAATACCTGTCACCATTTGGTATTGCCATTAATTTTTTATTTTAGTCAATTTGATCTGATATAGTGAAACCTCATTGTGGTTTTAATTTTAATCTTCTCTCTCTTTTCTTAAAGATTTTATTTACTTATTTGACAGACAAGTAGGCAGAGAGGCAGGCAGAGAAGAGAGGAGGAAGCAGGCTCCCCGCTGAGCAGACAGCTCGATGTGGGGCTTGATCCCAGGACCGTGGGATCATGACCTGAGCCGAAGGCAGAGACTTTAACCCACTGAGCCACCCAGGCGCGCCTAATTTTAATTTTCTAATGGCTAATGAAGATGAACATCTTTCACATGTTTATTTGCTATCTATATATCTTTGGCGAAATGTCTGTTCATGTCTTTTGCTCATTTTCTAATTGGATTATCTTCTACTATTGTGTTTTAACAATTCTTTATATATTCTGCATACTAGTTCCTTTTCAGATGTGTGATTAGCAATTATTATCTCCCACTCCTATTTTTTCTGTGTAGGATGCAACTTTTTTTTATTAAGTTCAGTTAGCCAACATATAGTACATCACAGTTTTCTGATGCAGTGTTCAATCATTCACTAGTTGCTTATAACACCCCACATATAAGAGTGAAGCTTGAAAATCGTAGAGCCAAAGAAACTATTCTGAGAGCATCTAGGAAGAGGAGATTCTTTTATTCTTTTATTCTTTGAGGAGGGAGGAACATCAGAATAACATCAGACCTATCTAAAGTAATCTGGCAGGCCAGAAAGGCCTGGCAAGATATATTCAGGGTACTAAATGAGAAGAACATGCAGCCAAGAATACTTTATCCAGCAAGGCTATCATTCAGAAATGGAAGGAGAGATAAGGAATTTACAGGATAGACAGAAACTGAAAGAATATGTGACTACCAAGGCAGCCCTGCAAGAAATATTAAGAGGGATACTGTAAGAAAAGAGAGACCCCAAGAGTAATATGGACCAGAAAGTAACAGACAATCTACAGAAACAGGGACTTTGCAGGCAATATAATGGCACTAAATTTGTATCTCCCACTCTTTGAGTTACTTTTTCCTTCTCTTCACCTGGTTTTTTAGAGAGAAGTTTTTTATTTTGATGAAGTTCATTTATTATTTTTTCTTTTTATGTATTATATTTTAAGTGTCCAGTGTAAGAAGACTTTGCCTCGGGGAGCCTGGGTGTCTCAGTGGGTTAAGCCTCTGCCTTTAGCTCAGGTCATGATCCCAGGGTCCTGGGATCGAGCCCCGCATCGGGCTCTCTGCTCGGTGGGGAGCCTGCCTCCCCATCTCTCTCTGCCTGCCTCTCTGCCTACTTGTGATCTCTGTCAAATAAATAAATAAAACATTAAAAAAAAAGAAGACTTTGCCTCGTCTTAGATCCCAAAGATTTTCTGCTATGTTAATTTCTAAAGGATACTTAGTTTTATAATTTACATTTAACTGTGATCCATTTGAAGTTAATTTTTGTGTAAGGTGTGAAATTTGGGTCAAGGTTCTTTTCTTTCTCTCTCTTCTCAACAGATATCTAAATGCTCTAGCACTATTTGTCAAAAAGGCTATCCTCCCTCCTTTGAATTGTTTTTGAACCTTTGTCAAAAATCAGTAGGATATACATAGGGGTTTATTTCTGGGGTCTCTATTCTGTCCCACTAACCTAGGTGTCTATCACTCAATCAATACCACACTGTCTTGATTACTATAGCTATACAATGAAACTTAAATTGGGTAGAGAGATTCCTCTCATTTTTTCTTCCTTTTCAAGATGGTTTTAGCTATTCTAGGACTTATGCCTTTCCATATAAATTTTAAAATAAACATATATTTCTACAAAAATCCTTCCTGGGATTTTGGTAGGAATTACATTTAACTGACATATCAATTTAAGCAGAATTGACATCATTACTATGTGTCTTCATTTATTTAGGTTTTCTTTGATTTCTTTCATAAGCATATTATAATTTTTCATAAGACAGGTTCTTTTCATCTTTTGTTCAGTTTATACCTAAGTATTTCATTTTCATCAAGCAATTATAAATGGTATTTTGTTTTTAATATTGGTTTTTACAAGTTTGTTCTTAATCTATATACATGTCATTGATTCTTATAACTTGCAACAGTGTTGAGCTCACTTATTAGTTCTGGAAGCATTTTTGTATACTTTTGGGGGGGATGTCCCACATAGACAGTCATGTAATCTGCAAATAGAGACAGTTATACTTCTTTCTTCCTAAACTGGATGTTTTTTTATTTTGTTTGCCTAACTGCAGTGGTCAGAATACCCAGAATTATATTGAATAAGGTGGTGAGAGGGGACATCTATTCCACATTCCTGATCTTTTTTTTTTTTTAATTTATTTATTTGACAGAGAGAGAGAGAGAGAGAGATCACAAGCAGGCAGAGAGGCAGGCAGAGAGGCAGGCAGAGAGAGGGCGGGGGAAGCAGGCTCCCTGCCGAGCAGAGAGCCCGATGTAGGGCTCGATCCCACGACTCTGGGATCATGACCTGAGCTGAAGGCAGAGGCTTAACCCACTGAGCCACCCAGGCACCCCCACATTCCTGATCTTAGGTGTAAAGCATTCATTTGTGCATCATAAAGTATGAGATTATGTATAGATTTTTTTTGTAAATTATCTTTATAATTTGAGGTTGTCCCCTGTTTTTCTAACTTGATGAAAGAGTTTGGTTGGAGTTTTTTTTCATGTATGGTTGTTGGATTTCTTCAAATGCTCTTTCTGCATCACAAAAATGATATTAGCCTATTGATTATGTTGGATTACATTGATTGATTTTCAGATATCGAATCTGCCTTTTGTACCTGGGCTATTTTCAATACCTCAAATAAGGGAAATTGTGCAGTATTTGTCCATCTGTGATTGGCTTACACTTAGCACAGTGTCCTCAAGGTTCATCTATGTTGTTGCACATGAAAATATTTATTTTTTAAAGCCTGTATAATAATTCCATTATATGTATAAATCATATTTTCTTTATCCAGTCATCCATTGATGGACATTTAGGTTGCTTCCACATTATGGTTCTTGTGAATAATACTATAATAACCACAGGACTACAGATATCTCTTCAAGATTCTTTTTCAATTCATTTGAATAAATAACCCCAAAATGGGACAGCTGGATTACATGGTATTTGCATTTTAATTTTTTTTGGAGGAATCTCCATACTGTTTTCCATAGCACCTGTATCATTTTTACATTCCCACTAATAGTGTAAAAGCATTATAATTTTTCCATATTCTCACTAACACTTCTTATTTCTTGTTTTTGCTTTGTTTTGTTTTTTGATAATGTCCATCCTATAAGGTATGAGGTGATTTCTCATTGTGATTTTTCATTTGCATTTCCCTGAAGATTACTAATGCTGAGCAATTATTACCCATTTGTACATTTTATTACGTATTTGTACATCTTCCAAAGAAAATGAAATTAGACATTAGATATGTCTAATCAAGTTCTTTGGTCATTTTTAATCAAGTCATCTGGAGTTCTTTCTCCTTTTTTTCTCTTTTCTTCTTTTTTCCTATTGAGTTGTAGGAGTTCCTTTTAGTTTTTGGATATTAGCCTCTTATCACACATAAGGTTTGTATTATTTTCTCACAGACTGTAGGTTTCCTTTTTATTTTGTTAGCTATTTCCTGTGCTGCAAAGAAGTTATTTGGTTTGATGTTTGAGAGAAAGACTAAGAGAGAAAAAGAGAGAGAAATTAGCAATAAACTTAACCAAGCAGGTGAAAGACTTTCAAATGAAGACTATAAAACATCCTTTCTGATGGCTCAGTAATATTCCATCGTATATGTATATCACACATAAGGGCATATATTGCATGGAGCACTGGGTATTATAAACAAACAATCATGGAACCCTACATCAAAAACTAATGTACTATATGGTGATTGACACAACATAATGAAAAAAATTATAAAAAAATAAAAAATGAAAGTTACTTCCTCTGTCTTCTAATTCCTGAAACTAATTATTTTCTTATACATGTATTTCTCATTCTTTTCTTCTAGAGGCTTTCCCTTTCATCTAATTGTAAATTCCTACGTGCAACCTCACTTTATCCTTTCTGAAAGATTCACAATTTACATGGCATAGTACCAAATTCGACATCATAAAAGTACAAATCTCACAAAAATTACATTGAAAATAGTGGTAAATACCTTTTAAAAAGTAAGAAAATGCAAGGATATGAAACATTCTGGGAGATTATGTTGAAATTAATACTTTTCTATTACAGTTGACCACAAAGGAAGAAAAAGAAAAAATAATTTGTTTGTTAGGAGAATAGGAAAAAGTAAAGAGCTTAGGGCTTGTAAAATCCTAAAGAAGAGGAAATATAAAGAAATAGCACATTGCTTCTTAAAAGGGTCTAGAATAGTGAATGATCAAAGGCAACTAGGCAAGGTTAAATCTCTCCAGTTTTAAGCAGCAACAAATAAAAGTTACTGCTTCTTCTCTTTTCCTCTTCATCCCCAGAGAGTTACAGAACTGGCAAAAGTAACTAGTTCCTTCCCTTTCTAAGAAGTGAAAGGAACATGTGTTTCTAGAAGTTTTACAATGAGTATTATTTTCATCACTACTTGTGGAAAACTAAATCAAAAACACAAGGAACAAGTATTAGTGAGGATGTGGAGAAAAAGGAAGCCTGGTGCACTGTAGGTGGGAATGCAAACTGGTACAGCCACTGTGGAAAAGAGTACAGAGAATACACAAAAAGTTTAAAATAAAACTACCCTATTATCCAGGAATCCCACAACTGGGTATTTATCCCCAAAATATAAAAACACTAATTCAAAATGACACACACACACTTATGTTTATCACACCATTATTTACAATAGCCAAATTATGGAGGCAGCCCAAGTGGCCATCGTCAGAAGAATGGACAAAGAAGCATACACACACACAGACACACAGTCACACACATATGCATATATAATGAAATATTATTCAGCCATAAAAAAGAATGACATCTTGCCATTTGCAATGACATGGATGAGCTAGGGAGTATAATGTTAGACAAATAAGTCAGAGAAAGACAAATACCATATGATTTCACTCATATGTGGAATTTAAGGAAAAAAAAAGAGTAAAGGAAAAAAAAGAGAGAGAGAGAGAGAGGCAAACCAATTAATAAACTCTTAACTATAAATACCAAACTGATGGTTACTAGAGAAGTGGGAATGGGATGGGTGAAGTAGGTGGTGGGGACTAAGGAGTGCACTTGTGATGAGCACTGGGTGATGTATGTAAGTGTTGAATTATTATATTGTACACCTAAAACAAACATAACACCATATGTTAACTATTATGGAATTAAAATAAATTTAATTTAAAAATTTTAATTTAATTTAAAAAATAAAAAAGAAAGTGAATCAAACGGATTATGATTTTGTACCAAGGAAGTTAGCTCTTGAAATGGATCTATTATTCTTTGAATGTTCTAACCACACAAAACATTTTGTAAGAATGCCCTGAATAAAAGAACTATAGCATAGCTCTCTCATGGTTACAGACTAAGACACCGCACAAACCTTCAAAGCTTGTTTGCTTTAGAGTTCAGAGGGTTAAGTTTACTTGTCAATTTCTCTACCCTTTAGGAAATACCAAAATGCTAAATTAACCTGTTAAGCTATCACTTCTCAGGGTCTTTCGGATAGGGGGACAGGGGATGGATAATAGGACAGTCTCCAAGGCTCTAGACTTCAAAGCTGCCTTTGATACCCTTCTCTCTTCAGGCTATCCTCAACAAGTCCTTTTACTACCTCTTCCTTTACATCATCTCTTATAATCCTGCCCTTCTTTTCCATGTTCACTGTCAGCACCCTGGTTCTGTAACACATTCTCTCAAGATAGAAACATTGTAATAAAACCTTAGCAGTAGTATTGCTGCATTTACTCTTTAGTATCCCTTCCAATTTTTTATTACTACAGAACAGAGATTCACATTTGTAGAACATATCATGGTAGTCCTATATCATAAATAATTAATGACTACACTTTTGAAAAAAGGTAAAGTTCAAACATATTGCAAAATGGCTTCTTGGTTACCTTCAATAATTTGCAGACAGCCCAATAATTCAATTCTCCTTAGCCATGCCAGTTATCTTTCAAAAGCAAAATAACTAATAATATTCTAGAAAAATTCTAATTCACACACAAATAATGGAATTATCTGATTTTACAATTTTAGAAAACTTAGAGAACTTTGAAGAAATATCTGTTCCAAATCTCTGTTTATCAATCTATCCCTAACACACTTTTGATTTTTTTCATCTGGCAGGCCCTCAGTATAGTTTAAATGAGCTAACATACACACAGAGGTTAGAAGTGTGCTTGGCAAACAGAAGCCCCAAGATTAGTATAGAGTTGGTAATGGGAAGTGTGCAATCTCCAGATGAAGACAGAGCTGGGTTTTGGATTTTATGTCTGGACTCACTAGCTTGGTTATCATGGGTTAATCAGTTAACCCATTATTCTTTTGCAAAAGAGATAATACTAACTACCATGAAGTATTATGAAATAAAAGATAATGGTGGCAAAATGCCTAGTATAGGACCTGTTACAAAGCAGGCACTCCACAAGGGGAAGTTTTTACTATTATTATTCATTTCTGTACTTTGTTCTCTCTGTTCCCCAGACCAAAATACCCCTCATCCTTACTTCTCTTCCCTCATTTGAACCCTATCTACCTTTTCCTGAGAAACCAGACACAGAAGATTCATCATTCTTTTCCCTCCCTGGCCATTTACCTGCACAGCTCATTTAACTCATGCATGGCAAACATATTGGATAGTAAGAACTTGATTCCAAATTTGCCAGATACCAAAATCTTTTCTTAAAACAGCTTTACTGATATATATAGTTCACATCCTACATTATTTATCCATGTTAAGTGTGCAATTCAATGGATGTTAACATATTCATAGAATTGTCCATTCATCACCACAATCTTCAGACCATTTGCATTATCCCGAAAACAAATCCCACTTTCCACAGTCATCAAAATCCCAGATACCCCACCCCCTGAAAAGCATAGGCAACAACTAGCCTACTTCCTGTCTCTACAGATTTCCTTATTCTGGAAATTTCATAAAAATGAAATCATACAATATAAGATCATCTGTGATTTCCTTCTTTCACTTAGTATAATGTCTTCAAGATTTGTCCAAGTTTTCTCATATATTTGTATTTCATTACTATTCATCGCTGAATAATATTCTAGTGTGTGATTGTAACATCAAAGCCTTTTAAAGTGTGCTTCTTGGAAAGAGAGACCAAAGGCAACAAAGACTAGAAAGGAATATACAATCTACAGGAACAGTAGGTAATACAGGTAATGGCACTAAATTCATAGCTATCAATAATTACTCTGAATGTAAATGGACAAAGTGCTCTAATCAAAAAGATTTAGGGTATCAGAATAGATAAACAAGACCCATTGCTATACTGATTCAAGAAACTCAGTTTTGATCCAAAGACACCTACAGATTGAAACTGAGGGAGTAGAGAACCATCTATCATGCTAATGGTCATCAAAAGAAAGCCAGAGTAGCCATACTTATATAAGACAAACTAGATTTTAAAACAAACACTGTAATAAGAGATGAAGAAGGACACTACATCATAATTAAGAAGTCTATCAAGAAGACCTAATAATTATAAATATTTATGTTCCTAACCTGGGAGCAGCCAAATATATAAATCAATTAGTAAGAAACTTAAAGAAATCCACTGATAATAAATACAATAATGGTAGGGGACTTCAACACCCCACTCACAGCAATAGACAGATCATCTAAGCAGATCACGAGGCACCAGTGTGGCATCTGCCTTCAGCTCAGGTCATGATCCCAATGTCCTGGGATCAAGCCCCATGTCAGGATCCTTGCTCAACAAGAAGTCTGCTTCTCCTTCTTCCTCTTCCCCTCTCCCCACTCATACTCACTCTCTCTTTCTCTCTCAAATAAATAAATAAAATCTTTAAAAAAAACCCAATCAGATCAACAAGGAAACAACAGGTTTGAATGAAACACTGGACTAGATGGATTTAACAGATACATTCAGAGCATTTCACCCTAAAACAGCAGAATACATTTTCTTTTCAAGGGCACATGGAACTTTCTCCAGAATAGATAACCAATGGGGTCACAAATCAGGCCTCAACAAATACAAAAAACTGAGATCATACCATGTGTACTTTCAGATCACAACACTATGAAACATGAAGTCAACCACAGGAAAAAATTTGAAAGATCACAAATGCATGGAGGTTAAAGAATGTCCTTCTAAAGAATGAATAGGTTAACCAGGAAATTAAGGAAGTAATTTTAAAAATACATGGACGCAAATGAGAATGAAAACACGACAGTCTAAAACCTTTGGGATGCAGCAAAGGCAGTGAAAAGAGGAAAGTACATAGAAATACAGACCTTCCTATAGAAGCAAGAAAAGTCACGAATATACAACTTAACTTTACACCAGAAAGAGCTGGAAAAAGAACAGCAAAGAAAGCCTGAGGAGAGGGGAAATAATGAAGATTAGAGCAGAAATCAATGATAGAGAAATAAATACAAAATGAAACAGTATAACAGATTAATGAAACTAGGAACTTGTTCTTTGAAAGAATTAACAAAAGTGACAAACCCCTACCCAGACTTATCAAAAAGAAAAGAGAAAGGACTCAAATAAATAAAATCATGCATGAAAGGGAGAGAATACAACCAACACACAGAAATACAAACAATTATAAGAGAATATTAGGAGCAATTAATATGCTAGCAAATTGGGCAATCAATCTAGAAAGAATGGATAAATTCCTAGAAACATAGAAACTACCAAAACTGAAACAGGAAGAAATAGAAAAATCAAACAGATTCATAACCAGCAAAGAAACTGAATCAGTAATAAAAATCTCCCAACAAACAAGAGTCCAGGGCCAGATGGCTTCCCAGGGGAATTCTACCAGACATTTAAAGAAGAATTAATACTTATTCTTCTGAAGCTGTTCCAAAAAATAGAAATGGAAAGAAAACTCCCCAAAAAACTTCCATGAGGCCAGCACTATCTTGATTCCAAAATCAGACAAAGACCCCACTAAAAAGGAGAATGACAGACCAATATCCCTAATGAATATGGATACAAAAATTCTCAAAAAGATACTAGCTAATAGAATCTAACAGTACATTAAAAGAATTATTCTTCACGATCAAGTGGGATTTATTCCTGGGATTACATGGGTGATTCAGTATTCACAAATCAAACAACATGATACACCACATTAATGAAAGAAATGTTAAGAAGCATATGATGCTCTGAATGATACAGGAAAAGTATTTGACAAAATACAGCATCCTTTCTTGTTAAAAACCCTCAAAAGAGCAAGGATAGAAGGAACGTACCTCAACATTATACAGGTCATATACAAAAGATCCACAGCTAGTATCATCCTTAATGGGGAAAAACTGAGAGCTTTTCCCCTAAGATCAGATACATGACAGGGATGTCCACTCTCATCACTGTGGTTCAACATAGTACTGGACGTCCTAGCCTCAGGAATCAGACAACAAAAAGAATTAAGAGTCATCTGAATCAGCAAGGAAGAAGTGAAACTTGCACTCTTTGCAGATGAGGTGATATACTATGTTGAAAACCTGAAAGGGGACACCTGGGTGGCTCAGTCAGTTAAGGATCAAACTCTTGATTTTGGCTCAGGTCATAAACACACGGTCATGAGACTGAGCCCTGTGCCAGGCTCTGTACTGTGTGTGGAGCCGGCTTAAGATTCTATCTCTGTCTGAGGTCCCTGGGTGGCTCAGTCAGCTGGGCATCTACCTTTGGCTCGGGTCATAATCCTAGGGTCCTGGGACCAAGCTCCATGTCAGGATCCCTGCTCAGTGGACAGTCTGCTTCTCCCTCTCCCTCTGCCATTCCCTGTGCTTGTGTTTTCTCATTCTATCTCTCTCTTAACAAATAAAATCTTTAAAAAAAAGATTCTTTCCCTCTCCCTCTCCCCCTCCCTCCTGATGCTGCTCATTCTCTTTCTCTCTAAAAACAAACAAACAAACAAACAAACAAACAAAAAACCCACCAGACTCCACCAGAAAATTGTTAGAACAGATACAGGAATTCAGCAAAGTTGCAAGATATAAAAACCATGTATAGAAATCTGTTGCAGGACACATGGGTGGCTCAGTTGGTTAAGCCACTGCCTTCGGCTCAGGTCATAATCCCAGGGTCCAGAAATCAAGTCCCACATTGGGCTCCTTGCTCAGCAGGGAGCCTGCTTCTCTCTCTGCCTCTGCCTGCCACTCTGCCTACTTGTGTTCTCTCTCTCTCTC
This sequence comes from Lontra canadensis, assembly GCF_010015895.1. Taxonomy (NCBI): domain Eukaryota; kingdom Metazoa; phylum Chordata; class Mammalia; order Carnivora; family Mustelidae; genus Lontra; species Lontra canadensis. The sequence goes on from NW_022631110.1 coordinate 4,827,593, forward strand.
TCTCTCTCTCTGACAAATAAATAAATAAAATCTTTTAAAAAAAGAAATCTGTTGCATTTCTAGATACCAATAATGAAGCAGAAGGAAAAGAAATCAAGGAATCGATCCCATTTATAATTACACCAAAAACCATAAGATACATAGGGATAAACCTAACCTAAGATGTAAAAGACCTGAACTCTTGAAAACTATAGAATATTTACAAAAGCAGTTGAAGAAGACACAAAGAAATGGGAAAACAGCCCATGCTCATGGATCAGAAAAACAAATAATGTCAGAATGTCTATGCTGCCCAAAGGAATCTACACATTCAATGAAATCCCTAACAAAATAACACAAGCAATTTTCACAGAGCTAGAATTCTAAAATTTATATGCAACCAAAAAAAGACCCTGAATAGCTAAAGTAATGTTGGAAAAGAAAAACAAAGCTGGAAGCATCATGATTCTGAACTTTAAGTTATATTACAAAGCTTTAGTCATGAAGACAGTACAGTCCTGGCACATGACAGTACGGTACTGACACACAGATTAGTGGAACAGAATAGACAACCCAGAAATGGACCCACAACTCTGTGTTCAACTAATCTTCATCAAAGCAGGAAAGACTATCCAATGGAAAAAAGACAATCTCTTCAACAAATGGTGTTGGAAAAACTGGACAGTGACATGCAAAAGAATGAAACTGGACCACTTTCTTACACCATACACAAAAATAAATTCAAAATGGATGAAAGACCTGAATGTGAGACATGAATCCATCAAAATCCTAGAAGAGAACACAAACAGCAACCTCTTTGACCTGGGCTAGAGCAACTTCTTCCTAGAAACATTGCCAGAGACAAGAGAAACAAAAGTGAAAATGAACTATTAGGACTTCCTCAAGATAAAAAACAAACATCAACAACAACTTCTGCACAGCAAAGGAAACAATCATTAAATCTAAAAGGCACCCTATGGAATGGGAGAAGATATTCACAACTGAAATATCGGATAAAGGGCTAGTATTCAAAATCTATAAAGAACTTATCAAACTCAATACCTAAAAATTTAAAAAAAATCTGTTTAAGAAATGGGCAGAAGTCTTGAACAGATATTTCTCCAAAGAGGACATGGCTAACAGACATATGGAAAAAAGGCTCAATATCACTCATAATCAGGGAAATACAAATCAAAACCATGATGAGATACCACCTCACACTGGCCAGAATGGCTAAAATTAACAACTCAGGAAACAAAAGATGTTGGTGAGGATGTGGAAAAAGGGGAAACCTCTGGCACTGTTGGTAGGAATGCAAACTGGTGCAGCTACTCTGGAAAACACTATGGAGAGTCCTCAAAAATTTAAAAATAGAACTACCCTATGACCAAGCAATTATACTACTAGGTATTTATTCAAAGGATACAAAAACACTGATTCGAAGGGGCACATGCACCCCAATGTTTATAGCAGCACTATCAACAATAACAAAATTATGGAAGCCCAAATGTTCATTGACTGATGAATGGGTAAATATAAAAGAAGATGTGGTGTATATATACCATGGGATATTACTCAGCCATAAAAAGAAGTGAAATCTTGCCATTTGCAATGACATGGATGGAACTAGAGTATATTATGCTGAGCAAAATAAGTCAGTCAGATAAAGAAATATACCGTATGATTTCACTTATATGTGGAATTTAAGAAACAAAACAAATGAACATAGGGAAAGGGAAAGAAAAATAAAATGACATGAAAGCAGAGAGGGAGGAAACCATAAGAGACTCTTAACTTCAGAGAATAAACTGAGGGCTGCTAGAGGGAAGAAGGTGGAGCTGGGGTTAAATGGGTAATGGGCATAAGGAGGACATGTGTTGCAATAAGCACTGGGTGTTGTACATAAATGATGAATCACTAAATTCTACTCATGAAACCAATACTACACTATATATTAACTGACCTGAATTTAAATAAAATCTTAGAATGAACAAACAAATGAATGAATGAATGAATGAATTGTGCTTCTCAATTCCATTACTGCCTCTCAGAACACACTCTCCAGACCCAAAAGCCTCTGTGTGAATGCCTACATCAGGTGGATGTCGAGTTTATTCCATATATATAAAGGTATTCAAGTATTGCCGCCCTACAAACACATCATCAGGCAAAATTCATTCACACCCAATTAGTTTGCTGCCTGTTCCAATAAGCATAAAAGATAGTATAAAAATATAATCATTAATTAACTTGAGCATTTATTGAACAATTTCTATCTGAGCTTGAATTCCCCAAGGAATAGCCCTTGAGACAAGAACTTGAGTTTGGGAAGTGATCCCAGGAAATACTAATGGGAGCATGGGATATGGAAAGTGAGTCAGGGAAGGGAAAATAGCTAATACAAGAAATGTTTTTCAAGCAAGTGACACTGTGGGCAACTAAAGCTTAACTGCATTGAGGAACTCTGGGAGACAGTGCAGAACATGAACCTCCCTCAGAGTTATATCTACTGAAGGAGGAGCAAGCTGTGGTTTTAATCCATCAACTCCATCAATCAGCCATTAGTTGTGGGCTCCTCACTGTGAGTGCTAATTCTCTGCTCTTCTGGCCTGTCAGGTGCTGCAGAGCAGGAAGTCTCTGATGGCCAAAGAAACGCCATAAGCAAAGAGATGCAAAGTGCTGGCAGTTGGAAATCAAGCTAGTGTGCTTGGAACCGGTATGGGCTGAGAAAATGGGGAGGGCAGGCATATTGACAGTGTCTGCTGTACTTCCTATCTGGACTTCCATACAAAATGAAACAGATATAACAAATATTAATTGAATTTATTCTATGTGCCAGACAGTGTTCTGGGCACTGAGGATACAGTTGCAAACACAACAGGAAAATCTTTTCCTTCTGGTAATTTATATTCAGGTGAGACAGAAACAGTAAACAACATAGATAAATTATAGAATCTACTGGAAAAGGATGAGTATTTAGGTGGGTAGTGAGACAAGGAATCTGGGGAGTAGCCCGCTAAATAAGGGAGTTACTGGAAAAGTGACATGTAGTATAGCTCAAGGGTCTTGGTCTACCCTCTATTTCCCCTCTTAAAGATGCCTTAGGGTAGGGCACCTGGGTGGCTCAGTTGGTTAAGCAACTGCCTTCAGCTCAGGTCATGATCCCAGAGTCCAGAGATTGAGTCCCACATCAGGCTCCTGGCTCCGCAGGGAGTCTGCTTCTCCCTCTGACCGTCTCCCTTCTCATGCTGCCTAACTCACTCTCTCTCTCGAATGAATGAATGAATGAATAAATGAATAAATAAATAAATGAATGAATGAATAAATGAATGAATGAATGAATAAATGAATGAATGAATAAATAAATAAATAAAATCAATCAATCAAATCTTTAAAAAGAAAAGGTGATTTAGAATAATTGGAGAGGGAGACAACCCATGAGAGACTCCTGACTCTGGGGAAACAAACTGAGGGTCACAGAAGGGGAGGTGGGTGGGAGGATGGAGTAACCAGGTGATGGGCATTAAGGAGGGCACAGGATGTGATGAGCACTAAGTGTTATATACAACTGATGAATCATTGAACATTACATTAAAAATTAATGATGTACCTTATGTTGGCTAATTGAATTTAAATTAAAAAAAGAAGAAAAAAGGATAATCACCAAGTTTGAAGGTTTTTAAAATCAATTCCAGATCAAACAGTCCAGAGAAAGTGGCTTTTCTAGTGCTCATGGACTCTCAGCAATCTTGCCCACTAATTAAGCTGAGATGGAGACAGCTGGGAAAACACTAGAAAGGGAAAAGGGAAGCCTATTATGGTGAGTTCTGAAGTTGGAAAAGCAAATTCCCTACCCCCAATCCCTGCCACCATCCTATGTAGCTAGAAGTGCATCTTTACTGCAGACTCCCCATGGATTCTGCATTCATTTCAGGGCACCAGCAGCAGGCATCCCTTAAGAGAAAAACAAGCAGGTACTGTAAGGACCTATTTTATATTTTTATATTTTAGCAAGAGGCTTTCATTAAACTGTCCCTGCTTCCCTTCCCCCAGGGCATTCACTTAAAAACAAGCCCCAGAAACCAGCTCCAGGTAACAAAGCCCAGATACAAGGGTGGGTCAGGCCAGGTAGAGACATCTGATCATGGGGGGATGCATACTGTCTCCCTGGTTACCAAGGAGTATGGGCCCCGCCCTTTGGGAGCCTTTTGGGCGCCAATCCCAACCAAGGTGATAGGCGGGGTCCAATGTCTACTAGGGTAAATTGTAACTCAATTGGTCACCTAGCATCACTGTGGAGTTTACTGTGTGTGTTACAATCTCATTGGTCACCTGTGCATGGCCAGGCCCGACTGCAAGGCCTTTGACCTTAAAAGCTAGACTGTGAAACAGAGAAGGGTCACCCTCTCTTGTAAGAGGTGCGTCCCCGAACGTTCAGTTAGATTCTTGATGCTTGGCGCGAAATAAAGCTTTGCTTGACCTTCGCTTTATATCAGTTTCTCTCCTTTAATCACGGACCCGTTATTGGGGCATAACAGGTACCTCCAAGAAAAGCCTTAGTGGAGAAATCCTTACCACATGTAGAAACCAAATAGCAAGGCAGCCTTTCTTCCTCTTTAAAGAACTCTTGCCGGCTAAAGTTTCCTCAGGTTTCAAAGGGTGTATTTGCTCCTGGCCCTGGGGGACACAGTCTCATGGATGAGACATCTAATGTGCTGTAATATATGAATCTATACAATGAAGCAAATTTCTTGCCTCCAGTACCTAATGCAAATTCTTCAGCATTACCTTGTGCCTTCTTTTTCAGCCTCATTTCTTCCTGCCTCCCAAGGGGCTGGTGCAATGTATATGGTGGATGCTGCTGACACACAGGACCATCCACTTTTGGAATATACCACCTCTGAAAAATTTTCCAAGATTATCCTACCATACTTCCCCTGTATTTTCTCACATGCTTCTTGAGCAAAATTAGCCTCTCCCATTCCTTGAAAGAATCTTTATAATAATGTTTAGCATTTAGCTCATTGTGTTGAAATTAACTTTATACCTTTCTTATAGCAGCTAGGATGTGAACATTCCATCCATATTATGGCAACCAGAACAGCCTACCTCCTTCCTTCTTAGCCCAACACATCACTCACGTCTTTCTGCCTAAGTCCTCTGGCTAATCAGTATTTTTTCTTTTGTCCCCTTCACTTCCACCAACCTTGAAAATACTATGATCATTACTGCCTTACATTGTGGTCCACAAGTGATAATTACTCATACTCCATCTTTCTGAATTTTGAACCAATTGATAAACAAATACAAGACTGTAATAGGGGTCCAAATATCAGCTTCATTTCTACCGAAGCTGCTGTAAGGGGCAAGGGTAGTCTGCCCCCAAAACTTGCCACTTTGGCAGATTGATTATTTTAAATAAAAGTTACTTAAGAGACAGCCTATGCAAGGAAACTTGGACTCCTCCCCCTGAAAGCCCCAAATAAATCTCCCATGTGAAAGGTACCACCCGTGTACTGGAGGTAAAGAGAAATCCTTATCCAGTTCTTTGGGGGAATTAAAAACAACTGTCTTTGTCTTACAAGTATCTATAAAACCAGACATGCAACTCTAAAAACAAGTCAAAGCCCACCCATCTTTATAAATCTCACTTACGCCTCTCAAAATGTTTGTAGATATAAAAGATTAATATACTGGAACAAAATTGTCCTATATTTAGAAAATAAACCTTTCATTCTTTCTCTGTACCTTTAAAGTTACAATATTACCATGTCTTTGAAGTGTAAACACAGCACACAGTCACCTGAGACTGAAGGAAAAAAGCGGGGAGGGGAAAGAGGTTTTTTTTTGGGAGGGGGTGGGAGGCTGGGGGAACCAGGTGGTGGGTATTAGGGAGGGCACCTATTACATGGAGCACTGGGTGTGGTGCAAAAACAATGAATACTGTTACGCTGAAAAAAAATTAAAAAAAAAAAGAAAAAAAAATACAATCTGCAGAAAGGGCTCTTATGCCCAGACTCTAGCAGCTCTGATAACAGGCAGATATATTCCAAAAACCCACCTTAGAAAAAACTTGGATATTTTCTCTGTAAACCTTCTACTTATATTTTCTCTAAGACCTAAGAGCAATTCTTTGAAAGCAAACTTTAGGGAAAAATTTTCACTTAAAAAAAAAGTAGGTATTTGAATATTGGGGCTATAATGTTCTCTCTACAAATATTAATAAAACAAAAGCTTTAAGAGTTTGCCTCTTGTTTATGTATTTGTATGTGTATCCACGTATGTCGATAAGTGCAAGATATTTTCTCTGCCTCCAGATGGTATTTCTAAAATTAATCTGTTTTAAAAAACCCTCTATTTAGTTGGTTTGAAGACAAGCACTTGTAAGGATTGGGCAACTAAAACTCTGAGAAAGATAGAAACTAATTCAAATGTTTTTCAACTTCATGTGATCTGGAAAAATATTTGGTATTGAAGCTAATTTAAAGGGTACCTTGGTGGTTCAGTCAGTTAAGCACCTGACTCCTGATTTTGACTCAGGTCATGATTTAAGAGTCCTGAGATCAAGACTCATGTTGGGCTCCACACTCAGTGTGGAGTCTGCTTGAGATTCCCTCTCCCTCTCCCATGTCCCTTGTGCTCTCTCTCAAATAAATAAATAAATCTTTTTAAAAAACTAATTTAAGATTGTTGGTATTAATTAAAACTGACATGATTTTAAAGTTATTAGTGTTAAAATTAAAACTTTCATTCTGCCTCTGTTTACCTAAAGTCAAATAAGCTGATGTTATCTCTGTTACAAACTGCTTAAAATAATAATAGCTTGAAAGGATGACTGATGTCTTTTGCAGCTTTTACGGGAAATCTAAACATAATTGCTAAGAACAAAATTTAAAAAAATTAAAGAATAAAATAGACATAAATCAGATTAAAAGTTTACTTTTAAAATAGTTTCTCCAAATATTTCTTGCAACCTGAAACCTTAAAGTTTTACAAAATTAGACGATAAATTGAGTTGAATTCATTAAAAATCTAAGTCATTTTCCAAAATGATAAAGTTATAAAAATTGAGTGCTGAGTATGTGTTTACCAACTTTTGTCTTTTTACAAGGAAACTAAAGATGAAGTTATATTTGAATTATTTAATTTAGGTTATATATTCATAAAATTGCCGTGTAATTCTGGTGTAACAGACAGTTCACAATTCTGGTGTGTTCACAATTGTTTACTAATTAGTTTTTACACAAGAAAATTAAGAATTAATTAAAAATTCTAGTAAATGTAATTAAGACTACTAGAAATAGTAAGAGAAACAACTCCGTATACAAGGAAAATAAGATATGTACTTTTGGTAAGAAAACATATTAGAAATAGAAATACTTTTTTTTTAATGGAAAAAAAAATCATCCAAAGGTGAGGTTGGTTATTTAAAGAGGGAGAACTTAGGATAAAATCTGAATATAAAAAAAAATGTAAAAGTTTCATTTAAAAAAAAAGAACTTTAAGAAAGGAATTTTATGTGTGTTCAGTAGTGACTAAGATTGAACAAATTTATTTAAAATGAGTTTTAATATAAAAAGTACACTGCTGCAAAAAGTACACTCTCTGGCAAAAATCAAAGTACTTTAGATTCTTCCACTGCTCTTAATAAGAAACTGTAGGCAAAGTTTTTCTTTACCTTTAATGTAATCTGCCTAAAAAACAGATTCTATGTTTAGTCTTTATCAAATCTTTGATTATTCAAGAAAACTGAGTCTTCTTAATATTAAAAAAGCTAAGTTTTATTCAGAACTATACAACCTTCTATATCTGCTTTTAAAATCTTCTATTGTCACTTTGGTTAAATAGTTATTGTTTCATAATGATCTGGGATCTGATTTAATCAAATGTTCAAACCTTTTAACATTTTTTGACATATTTCCTCAAATCAGACTCTAAAATGAAATATTTTGACCATGACCTAAATGAGCTATTCTAGAGAGCTTCTGGAACACATCAAAAATATTATGAGAAATTAAACTAATTAAGTTTATTTGTTATATTAAATTACATGGAAAGCATTGTCAAATAAGTCATACTAAATCCTCTTAAGCTATATTTGGGTAGATACATGTCATTAATATAAGTGATCTACCTAGGGACAGACAGCATGGGAAAACCTTTCTGAAAAATGCCTGAGGCACACAGCAGGTAGATTATTTGTTATTCTAGGAGCACTTCCCTGAGAGGCAGCGTTCAGGGAGATACCTCTCTGGGAATAAGGGAGCTGGCTGGAACCACTTCCCTCGCCTGCCCCTCAGCATAAACACAGAGCTACCTAAAGGAAGCAGTTCAGCACAGACACTAGCTGCCTAGCTCTCTTACACCAGGTCTCACCCACCACACTCTGGCAGGACTGTCCTTTTCAGTTAAGCTTGTCCCAGTCCCTGCATGGCAGGTCCCTTCCCAAGGAAACCAGCACAAACCCCTGTCTGTATCACATCTCCTGAATCAGAGAGCTCTTCAGGGCCTTAGTTCTGGTGAAGTTGGTGACAGGTCTCATTTCACAAGCAGACCAGAGTGCATCTAGTTAAAATATGCCACGTTCAGGCCAGAGACGAAACACTGCCCACAGCAGGTAAAGAGAGCTTCTGTAGACAACTTGCCTGAAGGATAGAGCAGCCAAAACACAACAGCAGAGAGCCCACAGACCACACCAGAAACACTCCCTGAAGTGCCAGGCTCTGAGCACTACTTAACCTCTTCATAAGGCCATTACTTTCAGGAGCAGGAGACATAATTGACTTTTCTAACACAGAGACGGCAGAAACTAAGACAAAATGCTGAGATGGAGGAATTTACCTGAAACGAAAGAACAAGATAATACCATGTGCAGAGGACTAAGCAAAATAGATATAAGTAACACACCTGATGGGGAATTTAAAGCAACAATCCTAAGGATATTCATTGGGCTTGAGAAAAGAATAGAAGGCGTCAGTGAGACCCTTAATACAGAGATAAAAAAGTTAAAAAATAATCAAGAGATGAAGAGTGCAACAAAGGAGACTGGAAACAGGCTTAATGTAATGAATAGCAGGCTGGAAGAAGCAAGGGGAATAAATTAATGACCGAGAAGACAAAATAATGGAAAATAATGAAACTGAACAAAAAAGAGAAAGAATTATGTGACAAAGGAATAGACTTAGGGAACTCAGTGACTATATCAAATATAGTAACATTTGTGTTATAAGAGTCCCAGAAATAGAAGAGAAAAAGAAATGTGCACAAACTTTATTTCAAGAAATAATAGCAGAAAACTTCCTCAATCTGGGAAAGAAAAGAGATATTCAGATCCAGGTGGTACAGGGAACTCCCACCAAAAACAACAAAAGCAGGCCAATACCAAGAAATATTGTAATTAAATTTGCAAAATATAGTGATAACAGAAAAATCATAAAAGCAGCGGGACAAAAGAAGTCCTTAACTTGCAAGGGAAAACCCATAAGGCCAGCCAGAGATTTCTCAACAGAAAGTTAACAAACCAGAAGAGAGTGGCATGATATATTTACTCAGAGTGCTGAATGGGAAACATCTGCAGCCAAGAATACTCTATCCAGCAAGGCTATCATTCAGAAAAGGAGAGATAAAGAGTTTCTCAGATAAACAAAAATAAAAGGAGTCTGTGAAAATTAAACCAGCTCTGCAAGAAATAGTGGGGCACCCGGGTGGCTCAGTGGGTTAAGTGTCTGCTTTCAGCTCAGGTCATGATCCCAGGGTCCTGGAATCAAGCTCTGTATGGGGCTCCCTGCTCAGCAAGAGGTCTGCTTCTCCCTCTCCCCTACGCTTATGCTCTTTCTCACTATCTCTGTCTTTCCCTCTCAAATAAATAAAATTAAATTTAAAATTTAAAAAAAAGAAATCTTAAAGGGGACTCTGGTTGAGTGCAAAGGAGAGACCAAAAGTGACAAAGACAAGAAAGGATCACAGAAAAGCTCCAGAAACAATGTCAAGACACATAATGAAATGGCAATAAACATGTATTTATCAGTAATTACTTTGAATATAAATGGACTAAATGCTCCAATCAAAAGACATAGGGTGTCAGAATTGATTAAAAACAAAATAAGACCCATCTATATGCTGCCTACAAGAGACTCATTTTTTTTCATTTTTAATTTTTAAAAAAGTTTTTAGCAGGGGAGGGGCAGAGAGAATCTTAATCAGATTCCACACCACCCAGGGCAGAGGCTGACACAGGGCTTGATCTCACAACCCTGAGATCATGCATGACCTGAACCAAAATCTAGAGTCAGATGCCTAACCAACTGAGCCACCCAGGTGTCCCAAGACTAATTTTAGACCTAAAGACACCAGCAGACTGAAAGAAAGTCAGAGTAGCAACATTTCTATTAGACAAACTAGACATTTTTGTTCTTAGATTGTTTTTATACTGCTTTGATAGCAGGGTAGTACTGGCTTCATGGAATGATTTTGAATGTGTTCCCTCTATTCCATTATTTGTAAGATTTTGATTTAAATTGTCATTTTTTTTAAATGTTTGGTAGAATTCACCAATGAAACCATGTGGTCCTGGACTTTTCTGTGATGGGAGATTTCTGATTCCTAATTCAACTTTCATTCTTATTATTGGTCTAATATGATGTCCTATTTCTTGGATTCAAGATTCATGATTCAGGGTGCCTGGGTGGCTCAGTGGGTTGGGCCTCTGCCTTCGGCTCAGGTCATGATCTCAGTGTCCTGGGATTGCGCCCCACATCGGGCTTTCTGCTCAGTGGGGATCCTGCTTCCCTCTCTCTCTCTGCCTGCCTCTCTGCCTACTTGTGATCTCGCTCTCTCTGTCAAATAAATATATTTTTCAGAAAAAGCTTCATGATTCAATCATGGTAACTTGTGCATTTTTAGGAATTACCTGTTTTTTGTTTCCATGTTATCTGATTTGTTAGTATATAACTGTTCACAGTAATCCATTATTATACTACTTCTTTGGCTATCTGTTGTATTGTTTTTCCTTCCATTTCTCATTTTGGTTTTTGAGTCTTCTTTTTTTTCTTCATGTAGTTAAAGCATTGCCAATATTGTTTTTTTTCTTTTTTAAAAAATGGTCATTTCTTGGGGCGCCTGGGTGGCTCAGTGGGTTAAGCCGCTGTCTTCGGCTCAGGTCATGATCTCAGGGTCCAGGGATCGAGCCCCGCATCGGGCTCTCTGCTCAGCAGGAAGCCTGCTTCCTCCTCTCTTTCTGCCTGCCTCTCTGCCTACTTCTGATCTCTCTCTGTGTCAAATAAATAAATAAAATCTTTAAAAAAAATAAAAATAAAAAAAATTAAAAAATGGTCATTTCAATGTTAAGTTATTATTTATTCCAGTCTCTATTTTACTTATTTGATTTTTTTGTTACTTCTTTCCTCTACTAAATTTCAGCTAAGTTTCTTCTATTTCTAGTTCCTTGTGGTGTAATGTTCTTCGAAATTTTTTTCTTGATACGAGTATTTATAACATAAATTTTACTCTGACATCTTCTTTTGCTGCATCCCATAGGTTGTGGAATATTGTGTTTTATTTTTCTTTGGTTTTGAGACACATTTTGATTTGTTTTTGATTTCTTATTTGGCCCATTTCTTGTGCAGTAGTGTGTTGTTGAACATTTACATATTAAATATTTAATACTTGTGTTGTAGATTTTCCAGATTTGTTTTATTGTTGATCTTTAGTTTTGTATCATTGTGGTTAGAAAATATACCTAGTATCATTTCATTCTTCTTAAATTGTAATATTTGTTATGTCTCTTTTTATGTGATTTAAGCAGGGGATTCCTAGTGCATACTTGAAGAAAGTGTGTATTCTATTTTTCTTGGAGGGGATGTTTCATATATATCTTCTAGAACCATGTATTCTGAAGTATGCTTCAAACAAAAAATGTTCTCATTGTAAAAAAAATTTATAATTTTAATTGAAGGTACTTGTTTAAAGCAAAGCATATCGGAGGGGAGGTTGATGGTGGAGGAATAGGTGAAATAGGTGGAGGGGATTAAGAGTACACTTATCATGATGAACCCTGAGAAATGACACATCGAACTACTGAATCACTATATTGTACACCTCAAACTAATGTAACACTGTATGTTAACTATACTGATTTTAAAACAAAGACTAAAAAAAAAGTATTCTAAAATTATATAGAAATCTTATAAATCTGATGTCCTGGTAGGTTATTATCTTACAGTGTTAAATATCATGAAAAAAAAATTCCTTGTTAATTGCATTGTAATAAACTCTAATCAGATCTTTAACCATGGCCATTTTAAAGTCTTTTACCATATACAGTTACTCAGGTGCTTTTACCAAAGGTTCCTAGAAATATCTTTCATCTTTAGAGAGATTCATGGAGAAGACTTTTGATAAATAGAGATTTCTGATAACCTTGATATCAGAAAACTGAACTGGTAAGAATCTCCAGGACAAATGGAAAAACTGAATTCAAGCAGAACAAGAAGTAATGACATGGGACTAAATGAACTGAGAAGGATGGTATAATTTTTATAAAATTTTTGTTTGAAACATTGTTAATTAATTAATTTTTTTACTTTTTTATTGTGTTATGTTAGTCACCATAAAATACATCATTAGATTTTGATTCAGTGTTCCAAGATTCATTGTTTATGTACAACTCCATGGAGATTCCTCAAAAAGTGAAAAACAGAGCTACACTCTGACCCGGCAATTGCACTACTGGGTATTTAACTCCAAAGGTTCAGATGTAGTGAAAAGAAGGGTCATATGTACCCCAATGTTCATAGTAGCAATGTCCACAATAGCCAAACTGTGGAAAGAGCCAAGATGCCCTTCAACAGACGAATGGATAAAGAAGATGTGGTCCATATATAAAATGGAATACTACTCAGCCATCAGAAAGGATGAATACCCAACTTTTGCATCAATGTGCATGGGACTGGAGGAAATTATGTTGAGTGAAATATTGTTATTTTTTTAAATGATTTGTTTTTCCAGATTTAAGGAAACTTTTTCTCTTAAGCTAACTGACTTAGAACAATTTGATAAAATATACTTTTGTAAACAAATTGAACATTTCTTTCTCTCCTTACTTGATCCTTCCAGAATTCAGAAACCCTCAATAAGTGTTCTTACTTATTTTTTTATAATTTTTAAAATTATGTTAGTCACCATACAGTACATCATCAGTTTTTAATGTGGTGTTCCATGATTCACTGTTTGCATTTGCACATAATACCCAGTGCTCCATGCAGTATGTGCTCTCCTTAATACCCATCACTGGGCTCACACATACCCCACCCAAACCCTCAGTTTGATTCCCAGAATCCATAGTCTCTCATAGTTCATTTACCTCTCTGATTTCCCCCCCTTCATTTTCCTCTTCCTTCTCCTAATGTCCTCCATGCTATTCCTTATGTTCCACAAATAAGTGAAACCATATGATAATTGTCTTTCTCTGTTTGACTTATTTCATTTAGAATAATACCCTCCCATTCCACCCATGTCAATGTAAATGGTAGGTATTCATCCATTCTGATGGCTGAGTAATATTCAATTATATATGGACCACATCTTCTTCTTCATCCATTCATCTGATAAAGGACATCTTGCCTCCTTTCACAGTTTGGCTACTGTGGACATGGCTGCTATGAACATTGGGGTGCATATGGCCCTTCATTTCACCACATCTGTGTGTTCTTACATTTTCATGGTAATGTATTTATTTGCAGAAGTTCACTAAGAATCTATTCTCCTTTTAACAGGACACACTTGGAAACATTGGTTATATTATCAAGGCTTTGAATGGAATGTCATATTTAAGAGACATGTATAGACTCAGATAGATCCAAAGAGCTTAAAAAACTAAGGATGACCATACAGAGACAATAAAGCCCCTTGGAAAAATAGCCTGATATCTTGCTTATAGGTTTCTGAGCAATCTTACCAGGTGAGTATAGAAAGTCACTTCCTGGAAGATGCAGGAATCTCAGGATATTCTGGGAACCTTGAGAAGAGAGGAATGAACCCAGTTCTATAGGTACTTCATGCTAAGTCTCATGGCAAGTGTTTGGTTTGCCTTGTGGCCTTGAATTTAAAATTCAATCTAGAGTTAAAAATAGAACTTTTCTATGGCCCAGCAATTGCAATACTAGGTATTTACCCCAAAGATACAAATCTACTGATCCAAATGGGTACCTGCACCCCAATGTTTATAGAAGCAATGCTCACAATAGCCAAACAATGGAAAGAGGTGAGATGTCCATCAACAGATGAATGGCTAAGAAGATGTGGTATATAGATATAGGAATATTATTCAGCCATCAGAAAGGATGAAATCTTACCACTTACATTGACATGGATGAAACTGGAGGGTATGATGCTGAGCAAAATAAGTCAACCAGAGAAAGACAATTATCATATGGTTTTCACTCATATGAGGAATATAAGAAACAGCAAACAGGATCATATGGGAAGGGAGGGAAAACAGAATGGGAAGAAATCAGAGAGGGAGACAAACCATGAGAGACCCTTAACTATGGGAAAGAAACAGGGTTGCTGGAGGGGTGGTGGGTGGAGAGGTATAGTAACTGGGTGATGGGCATTAAGAAGGGCATGTGATATGATGGGCATTAAGGAGGGCATGTGATATGATGAGCACTGGGGATTGCATGCAACTGATAAATAACTGAACTCTACATGTGAAAATAATGATGTACTATATGTTGGCTAATTGAATTTAAATTAATTAATTAAAGTAAAATAAATGAAAAAAGTCAATTTAGAGATTCTTTGTTTAAAAATTCCAGGAAAGCAGATTTAAAGGAACTGATGATCAATCATTATTCTTGTTGCATTTACATATTAATAATCATGCCAAGATTTTTTTAAAGATTTTATTTATTTATTTGACAGAGATCACAAGTAGGCCGAAAGGCAGGCAGAGAGAGAGAGAGAGAGAGAGAGAGAGAGAGAAAGAGAGAGGAGGAAGCAGGCTCCCTGCTAAGCAGAGAAACCTATGCAGGGCTTGATCCCAGGACCCTGGGATCATGACCTGAGCTGAAGGCAGAGGCATTAACCCATTGAGCCACCCAGGCGCCCCATGCCAAATTTTTTTTAACACTAGGGTTATTTTGCAAACAAATTAGTTTTAATTTGGCTATCATTGCTATAAATGAGGGTGATTATAGAGAATTATGTTCTAATAACACACCTATGTAGGTACTTATCTGATACCATTCATTATAAACTGGACTAATCCTGGCATGCTTTGGTGGCTCAGTCAGTTAAATGTCTGATCCTTAGTTTCCACTTGGGTCATGGTCTCAGGGTCATGGGATTGAACCCTGCATTAGGCTCCATACTCAGTACAGAGTCAGCTTGTCCCTCTCCCTCCCAGTCTGCCCCCTGCTTACATACATGCATGCATGCACACACTCTCTCTCTCTTTCAAACAAACAAATAAAATCTAAAAAGTAAATGAAATTAAATCAATCAACCAATCTTTGCAAACTGGACTAAATCCTGATTTCTTCTAGTTTCCACCAATGCATGGCTACAAGGTTTCAAAGTTATGTTTTTTATTTTTTTCTATCCTTCTGACTTGGAATCATTTGGTGAGCAAAACTGCCCTTCTTCCTGAAGCCCCACAAACTAAATATATACAACCGGATGTAAACTTCAGAGAAATCACTGCAATAGCACACATATAAACAATCTTCATGCTTGTTGATCAGTGAACCACTCAAAAGATGATGAGAGACATTTAAACTACAGACCAGGCAAATGTGTCAGACTGCCACTGCCTACTCTCATTCTGTCTAAAGATGCTTCCAGTATGACGTCTAGAAATCTTGACTGGCTAGCCTAACACTCAAAAACTGGTTTATAATTTCATCCAATCATTAACCATTATTTTTCTTTTGTTTTCATAGAAATGCCTCTTATTTAATACCCAATTATTTGAACTACACGCCTAACTATGAGACCATACCTATATCACCATCTTTTGAAATGAGCTTAACTTAATTGACCTGCTGTCAAAAATGAGACTGATTCAACAAGATGGAAGAATCTATTAGCTCAACTCTTAATATGTGAAACTTCCAGGAATGTTTCATAGGTGGGAACTGTGGGCAAAGGCAGGCTGCTCCAAAATGTGTCACTTTGGCAGACTGATTATTTTAAATAAAAGTTAGAAAAGAGACAGCCTTTGCAAGGATACTCAGACTCTCTTCCATCCCCCTGAACGCAGGAAATAAATCTCCCATGTGAAATGAGTCACCACTGTATCAGGAGGTAAAGAGACAACCTTATCACCAGAGGTGGGAAATTAGAGCTGAGAAGGCTGTATAAACAACCCTTGTTACTTTTCACTAATTTACTACCCCAGTCCAGATTCTGTCTGGAATTTCTTACTAATTGAAGCTCTCAAAATTAAGTCTCCTTTGTCTTGTAAATTCCTCACAGATTTACTGTCTAAAATTATAAAAACTGCCTGCCTTGTAATTTTTTTTTAGATCTCAATTTCATTATTGGGCCTTTGTGCCCATGTAATAAAACTTTTTTTTTATACAGTAAATCTGTCTCATGTAAAATTAATTGAGTCCAGCTGGAAGACCCTGAGGGTAGAGAAGAATTTTCCCTTCTCCTCACTGCCTTGGAGACTATAGCTCAGGTCTGAAGCCAGAATGGACTTTCTACTTCTTTACCCCAAATCCAGATGTTGTGACCCATACAAGGTGAACTGGATCTGCACAGGAGGCTCTTAGGTAGACATCTGGGGAAACCTGGCCTTTCTCACATCTTGGTAAGCACAGATGGGCCAAGAGGAAAAGCATCAGTGATTTCTTATCTACCAGGGCAATCCCATAAAAAGAAAAGGCCCAATGATGTCATAGTCTAAGCATTCCACCACTTAAGTAAATGATTTTTGTTTCCACAGAAAACATTTAAGAGGTGTAAAAAGAATTGAAACATTCTCTTCAATTCTCCCAACTGAAAAGAAGTTATGATTTTATAGGCTGAGGCGAGCATGTGGAGAGAGAAACAAAATGGTTTCTCCCTCACTATACATTTCCTTAATCATTATTTCCCTTATCCAGAAAACCCACCTTTCTTCCCTTCTGTTTTGTAAAAAAACCTCTTCATCCATTGATCTGAGTTCAAGTTCAATCTTTTCTCTGAAGCCATCTCAGATCAGCTAAGCCTACATTTCCCCCTAAGTGAATGTGTGTTTACAGTCACTTAGTGGCATGTGGTTTTGTGTTATTCACCATTTGTTTCACACGTATGAGCTGGTTTCTCCAATAGGATTCTATGCTCCTTGAAGGTTGTTACAATGCCTCATTCATCTTCCATCTCAGACCACCTAACAATGCTTCATACAGAGCAGCTATTCAACAGTTAGTTGTGAGAAGTCATGGAATAAAATGGAATCGAATGGAATGGAAACAAATGAGATATGATAGGATGAGATGGGATGGGAGGAAATTGCATGGAGACTGGGGAAGGGAAGGTGGATTTAAACATGAAAATCCTGGAAGTCAATCAGGTGTATATTGAATGGTTTATAGTCATTGAAAACTGTGATTTCATGGATTCCTTTAGGAATCTAAACATCATGTCTTCATTATAATTAATCCAGAGGTTGCACAGGCAGAATGGCCGTTTGAAGCTTACCAAGCCTACTTCCTTACGTTTGGGGAAAGCTTCCCCCTATTCTCCCAGGACAAAAAAACTCTCCATCTTGATGTCAAAGGTGTTCAGGTATTGAGAATCTTTCTCCTGACTTAATGTGTTTTTTTCCCACAGAACTCAAGCCATCTCACAAACAATACCTTATTCTCCAAGGAGTAAGTTTCAAGGCAAGCTTTTTTTTTTTATGTTGCATACTCTATTTTATTTATTTTTATTTTTTATTATGTTCATTTAGCCAGCATATAGTACATCATAAGTTTTTTAAGTGTTCAACAATTCATTAGTTGGTTATAACACCCAGTGCTCATCATAACATGGGCCCACCTTAATACCCATCACCCGGCTAACCCCATCCCCTCACCCTCCTCCCCTCTGTAACCCATGGTTTTTTTTTTCCCAGAGTCCAGAGTCTCTCATGGTTTGTCTCCCTTTCTGATTTCTTCCCATTCTGTTTTCCCTCCCTTCCCCTCTGGTCCTCCATGCTATTCCTTATGTTCTACATATGAGTGAAACCATATAATAATTGTCTTTCTCTGCTTGACTTTGTTCATTTAGCATAATCCCTTCCAATTCCATCTATGTCAAAGCAAATGGTGGGTATTCATCCTTTCTGATGGCTGAGTAATATTTCATTGTATATATGGACCACATCTTCTTTATCCATTCATCTGTTGAAGGGCATGTCATCTCCTTCCACAGCTTAGCTATTGTAGACATTGCTGCTATGAACATTGGTGTGCATGTGTCCCTTCTTTTCACTATATCTGTATCTTTGGGGTAAATACGTAGTAGTGCAATTGCTGGGTGGTAGGGTAACTCTATTTTTAACTTTTTGAGGAACCTCCATACTGTCTTCCAGAGTGGCTGTACCAGCTTGTATTCCCACCAACAATGTAAGAGGGTTCCCTTTTCTCCACATCCTCGTCAACATTTGTTGTTTCCTGTTTTGTTAATTTTGGCCATTCTAACTGGTGTAAGGTGGTATCTCACCACAGTTTTGATTTTTATTTTCCTGATGGCTAGTGATGTGGAATATTTTTTCATGTGTTTGTTAGCCATTTGTATGACTTCTTTGGAGAAGTGTATGTTCATGTCTTCTGCTTATCTCTTGACTGGAATATTTTTTGGGTGTTGAGTTTGATAAATTCTTTACAGATCTTAGATACCAGCCCTTTATCTGAAATGTCATTTGCAAATATCTTCTCCCATTCCATGGATTGCCTCTTAGTTTTGTTGACTGTTTCCTTCAAGTTTTTATGCCTACTCCTCATTCCCTCTGAAATTGAACCCAGTCAAAATTGAGAAACTGAATAAGTTTTATCTTTAAGATATCTTTGTTCCCCCCCAAAAGGCTTCATTTCTCCCAAATACTATGTCCACTTCAAGAACCTACTGATTTGATATTTTGGGTGAATGGAGCCTTTTTTGGTATCACTTACATCAGTTCACAAAGGGTTGAGTTAGATCTAACAAGAAAATAAGTGTGAGCTGACTTAACTGAGCTAACAAGAGCTGCAGAGGCAAACCCAGAACAAGATTCAAAATTTTTCATTAATGCCATCAGCCTCAACTTGACAAAACACACACTTTTACTCTAAGATTATTATCTTTACAGTCTTTATTTTTTAAAATATATATTGTTTTCAGATCAGTAACTATTTTTTCAGTTTCCCTCTGTTCTTCAAAAATAAGCATAGTGCAACTCTAAATACTAAGTGTATAGCTCCAGATTTTTAAAAAGTTCAGAACAAATTTAAGGCTCAAATGCTTTATTGTCAACATCAATGTATCAGCAAAGGCTAGAATGAGGTATAAAATAACAGTAAGGAGAGACCTTCTAGGCAGAGAGAGGCAGAAAACTGTATTTCTGATTCAGAAAAACTGATCTCTGGCATTTCTGTAAAGGACACTGATTTCTTGGACACAACATATATGTACACACACACACACACACACACACACACACACACACAGAATCAGTATTAAATCTCTTTCCCAATTAGAAATTTGATTTCAGGCTCTTTTCATATGACATGTAAACAAAATAATACATTATAAAATATAATAAAGATAAATTAGATTTTTAAAATAAGCTGCCTAGTATTGCAACTCTCAATTGTGTCCCTTTACATAATAGTATTTTGGTAGGAGAAAGTACTAAAGGTGGCTTAGAGTCCAAATTTTTGTCTGCAAAACAACATTGGTCTAAATTGTATAAGTACTGTGAATTAATGACCCATGTCTTTCCAGAATCTTTCTCCATCAACAAATGGTAGTAAATATAGAAATTTTTTGCCACTTAATATGGATATCTGGATATAGGCAGTGGCTACTTTTCATTCACAGCTGTTGTGTGGCTCTCTTAAGATGCTGCTTACTAGGGGCACATGGGTGGCTCAGTTGGTAAGCAACTCCCTTCGGCTCAGGTCTTGATCTCAGGGCCCTGGGATTGAGCCCTGCATCAAGCTCCCTGCTTGGTGGAGAGCCTGCTTCTCCCTCTCCCTCTGTTGCTCCCCCTACTTATGCTCTCTCACTCTCTCAAACAAATAAAAATAAAATCTCTTAAAAATATATGATGCTGCTTATTAAATGTGTCTGCTTCTCCTCCCACTGCCTTCACCTGCTCATTCAACAATGTCTATCAAAGCTGACCAAAAGAAAAAAAAAATAGCAGGCACTACACATACAAGCACATAATTAAATCTGCTACAAAGCACTTTTCTTTATTATGTTTTCCCAGGAGTCCACTGTCCAGTGAGAGCCAGTACTACCAACGTAGATCAAGGAATACCAAACGTATAAATAGTCCAGCAGGAGGAAAAGAGCTAAGAAGGGCTTAGGAATCATTCTTAAATGTGGCGAAACAGACAGGCTGAGAATTGCTACTGGACCTGCAGAAATTATTTCCAACTTATAAAGGTTTTGTCAGTCTTTTCCCCAGTTATCCACATAAACGGTGCTACCTCCTCAAGGCAAGGAGTTGTTTATGTCAGTGGGCTACAGAAATGAAATCTTGAAGGTATTCACCCCCTACAATCTCCTGTTCCTCTACACACACAGTCTCCCCAAAAGTGCATATAAAGTCCAGCTGGGGACACCCATCCAAGCAGGGTTGTAGTGGGTATAAAAATGTCTTTTCCTTCACCATGGCTATGGTGAGAATTTCTCTTTTCCTTACCTTTTCCTCTAGACCAGGAGTCAGCAAACTGTTTCTATAAAGGGCCAGGTAGTAAAAATTTTAGGCTTTCCAGGACCTATGAGGCTGTTGTTGAATGTTCTTACTCTTTTCTATTTTTAAACAACATTTTAAAAATATAAAAGTCATTCCTAGCTCATGAACCTAAAAACAAAACAAAACAAAACAAAAAAAAAAAAACAAGAAAGAAAGAAAAGAAAAGAAATAGGTCATAGGCCAGAATTGCCACACTGGCCATAGTTTGCCAACCCCTGCTCTAGATGATTAGCTACCTAGTGTATTAGTCAGCTACTGACACATAATGATATAGTACAAACCACTCTAAAATTCAGCGTTATATAACAAAAAGTTTTACTTTGCCTACTCACAGATCTATAGATGAACTAGAGCTGCTCTGTTCATTTCTCAGCCTGAACTAATACACATGTCCTAATTTTATTTAACCCATAGCTTCTTTTTAAAGGAATTTTGACGCAGGAGAACATTGCTTTTGGGGAAAAATGCATCCTTATTTATAAAGGACAGTTACTAAAGTTGGAAGTTTTATGTATTGGAAAGGAGACATCACACTGGCTGAATTTCTTCTATATTTGCCATCTGATTTCTTTTAAAGGATAAAGTAGTTAACATTTATTAGCATAGACTATGTGTCAGGGACTATTTCAGCCCTATAAACATATTAACTTACTTAATCCTCCTACCTATTATTCCCAAACTAAAGCCAATGCCCAAGGTCATACTTCTAGGAACTGCAGGAGTCTGTGAATCAGATTTTACTGCCTCCCAAGATTTCCTTAAGGCCTATGATAATCTTGGCACTTCTACTATATAAAATAAGAAGATACATAAAAAACAGGAGCCTATATTCAGATTTTAAATCTTAAAATTATTTTTTCATAAAACTAACCCTTCTGGGATGCAAGGTAAGTGTTCTTATGAATTAGACTCACTGAGTTCATAACACTCACATCATGGAATCAGTTTATAAAGCCTTTGAGCTGCTTGAACAAAAGAATAACTGTATAATCACCAGCCATTTTTGTTATGCCAACCAATCAGATCAGCCAAAGACTGATTATTTTAGACAAGCACATGTGTTGAACATTGAAACACGTCTGGCTTTAGCCATTTGAATGTAAGCGGCTTAAGGAAAATGGCTTTTATGTTTTTAAAACAGTCTATGCTGGAGTTAATTTTCCTTGAGATATAATAGATAAACTGTAAACTGTGTTAATCTTAAGCAAGTAATTTTTATTGTATAAGTACACATCCCCCCCAACCTTCCTTCTTCTCTTCCTATAACTATCACCCAGATCAAGATACAGAATATTTCCAGTACCCTCCAAAATTCCCTCCTTTTTTCAATCTACATTCCCATACACATCCACTCACAGGTAACCACTATTTGGTCTCCTATCTTCCCCAAATAGTTTGTCTTTTCTTGAATTTAATATAAACAAAACCATGCATACATATACTCTTTTTCGTCTGGCTTTTTTCACTCAACATTATATATGTGGGGTTCATCCATGTTGTTATGGGTACTAGTAACTTGGTTCTTTTTATTGCTATGTTGTTTTCTACTGTATAAACATACTGCCATTTATCCACTCTCCTATTGATAAGTATTTGGCTTGTTTCTAGCTTTGGCTATTATGAATAAAGTTCTTATGACTGTCCTTATATATGCCTTTTCATGGACATATGCACTCATTCTTCTTGGGTATGCTGAAAAGTGGAATTGGGTATATGTATATTTAGTTTTAGTAGAGTTTTCAAACATTTTGTGGAGTTACATGTTAAAATACCTAAGCAAGATCTATAACTTTGCTTAATGGTAGTGCTCTGTTTAATGGTTCAGTTGTAAATAAAGTTTCTACATTACACATACATATATGGTCATATTAAAATGTAATTTTGTGATGCAATAAAATTTTGAGTTTCAGTGTGATTACTAAGTTTGGCAAGTATGCTTGGGTATTCTATCTAACATCCCTTCATCTTCTAAGTGCTTTGTTTGAAGTCAACCTCTTAAAAAGTGTGTTTATTTATTGAATCTGGCTATAATTGCACAACCATCACTTTTCTGAGCCCAAGAGCTAAATTCTACTAGAAATTTCCTATAGGGTCTATCAGTCAGATAGGGCACATTTCTGTGTTCTGGAGGCACTACAGAAATGTAAGAGGAGAAACACCAGGAATTTCGAGGAAGAGGGTGTTCATTTAACTGGAAAGCAAAACTCCCTACTCTTGCTGCATTAGACGCGGACATCCCAAACCGAGAAAAAAAAATGTGAAATTCACATATCTTCCCATGTTGTTCTTTAGAAAAGGCGATTTCAATTATGGCATGCTAGATTAGGAGAAGTAAGAAGTGGGCAAATTCAGGACCTGGAAGGAAATTTATGCTAGAGAGGAAGTGAAGGCTGTAGGTAGCAGAGCAACCAGGAATATGTGATATCAAATAAAAGTGCTAAATAGTGGTAATGACTATTAAAAATTTAGATTATCAGTTCTTACTGGAGACCATCTTTACACATAATTAATTTGGTTTAGTCTTGATTCTACTTTTTTTTTTTTATAAACTTTCTGTGACTGAAGTTCCAGCCTGTTTTAGAGTTAAGCCCACGTAGGTCACTGAGCCACACATGGATTCGTCCTGAAAGAATCACATTCTAATATGTGCACATTTGAGGACCAGGATCTTTGGGAAACAATGTGTAAGACTAGTTCTATTTTCTCTTTCAGATTTGGTTTACCAGATAGCTTTAATCCAAACTCTGTCACTGCTATGAATCCTTCCCCTTCTCCACTTTATGCTGTTTGACACAACTTGTATAACTAGAATGGTGCTTGAAAACCACTGGATGGGGGTGATTATGAAGTTGAGAGACATTGGTTAATTCACTCTGAGAAACCTGGGAAGGATGAAGATGAAGAACAGAACAGACGATAACACTTAGGTTTATAGACCAAAGTGATACATTTACGGACTTTCAACTAGGAAAATACACAGATCAAGTGAGGACACATTTCAGGAAAGGACCTAACAAGGAAAGACACCTTTGCTCAGGACAGGCTGAAACTCAGCAAAGGAGTGGCCTCCCTCAATTAAATTAGTAATATTGAGAAAGAGCCTGGGAATTTTCATATACAATAAGGCCCCCAAATCATATAATGGCAAAGGTTACTAAAATGTCAATGACAAAAGAAAACAATGAACTGCAGTAAATGTCAAAGCCAAAGATGATAAATATTCATAGCAGGGGAAAAAATGACCATCTTTTTTCAATGTGTTTGTATATACTTCTCCACTAATCACCTAAAAGCAAATGAAGAAACCAAGTTCCCTAGTGAGAAAGACTAGTGCAAGAAAATAATACTTCCTAACTACAAACACAAGTTTTTACCCACCAAGGAGAAATGTTCCTTAAAGTAGATAAATAACTAACTCTAGGAAAGAATATAAAAGTATACAGGGTTTGTGTATTTGCTAATTGTTCTTTTCTTTAATTCAAACGTGAGATATATTTATCTGTGGTATCTATGTATCCTAGATCAGTGATCCTAGATCTCAACCCTGGCTTCATATTAGAATTCCAGGTGAGTGGGGGGTAGGGTGGGCTTTTATTTTTTGTTTTTTTTTTAAATGATGTCTATGCCCCACTGCAGACCAAGTAAATCAAACTAGGGATGAAGCCTTAACAGAATCCAGTCCAAGTATTTGTATATAAATGGTCTGCTTTGTTCCTTAAAGGGTTTGAAGTGCTTCACAATCCTTAAGATGGAATTTAGTCTAACATGAATTTACCTTACTTGGCTTAGTTATGACCACAATTTAGACTTTATATGGCAGGCATTGAAGTTAAAGCTTCAAAGCATTGATTGAACACAATAAGGAATACACAAAGATTTAGATATTCTTACACTCATGGACCTCGCAATCTAGAACAAGAAAAGTGCTTAATAATCATAATGTAATCATGAATACAACATGTAGCCATGGAAAAGGTTCTAATGGAAACTATTCAAAAGATAAAAATATCACATATACTTTCAGGGATCAGAGAAAGCTCCATTAAACAGGTGACTTTTTTTTTTTTCCAATCAGCGGAAAATTTGTTGAGTTTTTACCAAAAGCCAGACATTCTTATGTTAATACCAGCTAACAAAGACAACTAAACAGTCAATATTTATATGATAGTTAAAGGTATCAAATCATAAACAGAGCTAATTCAGCTATTTAGAGAAGCTGCGACCAATATATTTGACATCTGTAATTATAGTTTGCTGCTAACACCAGGGTTCTCTGATATGTGCTAAAATTCCCACCTAATTAAAAATATTTTCCAACAGTTTCCTAGATGGCCTAAAATGTCCACGTTTACACTCATTCTTTGTTTTAAAGGAAAGTTTTTTTAAAAAATAACAATCTATGAGAAACTGTGTCCCACAAAACATAGAGAACCCATCCCTAGATCTGCTCCACAAGAAATATTAAAGGTAAAAACAAACAAACAAGAAAACAATAAAAAAAATCAGGTGACCTATAATATAAACCTAAAGGGGTAGCTAGTTCTTGACAGGCAGAGAGAGAGGGAAGGATATTCTAGAATGAGGAATAGCATTATGAAAAAACAAAGACAATAAAGTGTGGGGTGTTTTCCAGAAACAACAAGTAGTACATTTTAGCCAAGTAGAAAGGAGCAAAAATATACACATGATAGTAATAGAAGAAACAGAATTATAAGATATGATCAGATTACGCAGTACTTCTAATATTAAGAATCTGAATTTCATTCTATAATAGGGAAGGAGATATTTTTTAGCAAGGGGAAGCCAAGATCAAAGGAGTCCTTTGGGAAACTAATTTGAACATTGTTTATAGAATTGTTTGGAAGATAAGGAGTTTGGAGGTGGGATGAAAAGCAAGGAAGAGAATATTAAAAAATTTGGGTGATTAATAATGCCAAAAATTAGCTTAATGTCAGTAGTCATGAAAGAGGAACAGTGGATTTGGGAGTAACTATGAAGATATATTCTACGAAGCAAGGAAATTACTTACATATGTTTAGGATAAGGCTGAGGGAGGCGTCAAAGCATGAGTTTGTAGTTTTAAACCAAATGGATGATACCACTTGTAGGGAGTCAGAATAATAGTAACACTAGCCAGCATTTACTGAGCACCTATCGAATATCAGTCTAAGTGTTTTACTTAGTCAATCTTATTTCATCACCTAACAGCCTTTTGAGGATTAAATAAAAAAAACAACAACAAAGGGAAATAGACTCATAAATATAGAAAACAAATTATTGGTTGCTGGGGCAGGAGGGAATAAGCAAAATAGGTGAAGGGGATTAAGAGGTACAGATACCCAGTTATAAAATAAATAAATCAGAGAAATGAAAGGTATAACACATGGAATATTGTCAATAATATTGTAGTAACTTTGTGTGGTAACAGATGGTAACTTAATTATTGTTGTGAACATATTGTAATTTATGTAATTGTTGAATCACTATGTTGTACACCTGAAACTAATATAATATTATGTGTCATTTATACTTCAATTAAAAATGTAAATAGGGGCATCTGGGTGGCTCAGTGGGTTAAAGCCGCTGCCTTCGGCTCAGGTCATGATCTCAGGGTCCTGGGATCCAGCCCCGCATCGGGCTCTTCGCTCAGTGGGGAGCCTGCTCCTCCCTCTCTCTGCCTGCCTCTCTGCCTACTTGTGATCTCTCTGTCAAATAAATAAATAAAATCTTTTAAAAAAATGTAAATAAATAAATAAATAAATAAAGCAGATAAACTGAAGTGTAGAGAGGTTAAAAATTTGCCCAAGATCACCTAGCTAACAAGTGGTGGGACAGAATGATATAGGAGATGTATGTAACTAATATATTCAACAGTCTGAACTCTGACGTACAGATAAAAAAATGACTTTATTTTTCCTATCCACTAACTTAAAGCATTTGGCCAAGATCTCATTTTCTACCCCTTTTGACATGTAAGGCCAAATGTAAGTTTTCCACTCCCTTTCAATTTTGAGAACAATTCCAGTAACTGTAGATTGCTTTAGAATCTTAAAAGGTATAAATGAAGCCTAAAGTAGTATAAATCAGAACTGTAATATCACATTTAAATCAAACCTCCCTTCTTCCTCCATTTCAGGCCTGACCCATGATCCTATAGCTAGGATGGTGAGTACTTGATCCATTCAATTCTTCTCTTATTAGCTTTCTTCTTTTCTCCCAGGCATCATAGATTACTCTAGCCAGTATCTTGCTTTCGGAAGTCACCAAGAAGCAAATTACAGTGTTTTTTGTGTTTTTTTTTTTTTAATGATACGTGCCCTAAAATCCTATGGGACCAATCTCAAACTCTCCTAAGAAATACCCACAGAAATATTCTGTGCTATTACAGGCTTATGAGTTTTGCAGCTCTGTAAATATCCAATTGAGAGTGAGTTACCAATCTCTGTTTTTGTTTTTGTTTTTCCCTAACAGCTCCAATGTCTTAAGTAGAGTTCTCTCAAAGAAAATCCTGAGATAAGGATTCAAGTGCAAGCAGTATATTTGTAAGGTGATCCCAGGAAACACTGGCAGCGGAGAAGGGAATTGAGACCAAGAGACCAAGAAAGAAAGGAACCCAATAGAGACACCTGTGGGCTCAGCCGGTTAAGCATCTGCCTTCAGCTCAGGTCATGATCCCAGGGTCCTGGGATTGAGCCCTGCAACAGGCTGCTTGCTCAGTGGGTAGCCTGCTTCTCCCTCTGCCCGCCACTCCCCTGCATGTGCACACACTCACTCTCTCTCTTTCTCTATGACAAATAAATAAAATCTTTTTAAAAAGATATATATATGATATATAATTAAGAAAACTACATCAGTGGGCAACTGGGGCTGAGGAAACTCAGGAGCTGATAAAAAACACCAGCCTCAAAGTTCTACATGAGATGCAAAGGAGTTAAAGTATTTATACACAAGTACCAGAGAATCATTGGTAGGGAGTGGTTTTCCAAATATTTTCAGCTTGCCTTGTGCTGAGGCAGAGAAGCTATCTGCAGGTTCAGAAAAAACCCATCCAGGTTAAGAAGACCAGATATATAGTTAAAAATCAAGCCAGAGCACGAGAGAGACAATTCATGAATATACCTCACTAGTTTAATAATTCACTAAAATCTTAAAATTTGCCTCCTTTTTTGAATATCTTTCTTTAGTGAGCTCTCTGCAAATCATTTAGCTTTCTTTATGGGTTGGTTGGGGTCAGTGGGATGAGGGTATACCTCTTATTAAATCCCTAGAGAATGGCAGTATCTTGATCCCAATGTTAGAATAGGGGATATTTAATACCTGCTGTCCTCAGTCTGGGAACTTTAATGGAAATTCAGACAACAGAAATATCTTTAAGCATCCTATTACAGAGGTTTTACCATATAGAACTAGTAGGAGAACAAACTGAACGGGGGTCCAAAAGAATAGAGAACCAAAATATATGTGCAACGAAGTAGAACTGTTTATAACTGTAAAAATTTTTTAAAAATGAAAACTTAAATGTCCACCAATAAGAAAAAGGTTAAATAATTATTGTGCCTCTACATAGGGTAATGAGTCTGATCTATCTATACTAACTTGGAAAGGCTGCTAAGCAAAACATTAAACATCACATTAGAGAATATAGAATAATCTTAATTATTATATATATGTGTGTGTGTATATGTCATACACACACATATACACTTTGATACATATATACATATGTATATATACATACACAAAAATGTAAATATATAATGAACCCCTGCCCCTCTCCCACAATCCTTTCCCCCTTCTATGGAGGATTTTTATTTGTTTGTGTCTCTTAGATCCTGAGTCCTTGTAGAGCTGTCCAACGATAATGGGAGAAAATAACAACTCAGACTAGCTTAGAAACTCTCATTTGATTGACATTAGGTGGAGTGTGACACTACCCAGAGAAAAAAGAAATAGGGAGGCTATAGTTTTGTAAGAAAGAGAGATGTGTAAAGGTGGCTTGGAGGGAGAGAACTGTTTAAAGTAAAATTCCTGGAAATTTTGCTGTTTGTATACGTGTTGACTGGGGTGTTATTCCCTACTCCCCATTCTCTATTCAAGAGGTTTTAGTAAAAGCACACATTAGAATTCAATGTTTTAAGAAGTTAAATTTGGATTTTTTTGAAATATGACACTTCAGTGAGATCAGTTCATGGTAGTAGCAGAAAGGCTTGGTCTTATTTGGAGGATATATATGTTATATACATTTCATATAATACATATTTCATATTTGTATGAAATGTATATTATATACAAAATGCACATTGTATATTGTATTGTATATTATATTATATATTATATTGGGTTAGGGTTACTGTAGTACTTTTTATTTATCACATGTATTTTATATGCATAGAAAAATCATCCAACAATCTGTTGATAGCCAGAAATGGTTATTTCTGGATAATTATGTTGGGTGAGGATGCTGGAGAAGAACCAGAATTTATACTTTCAAATTGTAGTTTCTTCTACAGAGTGTGAATTTTTCACAAGGCTATATTCCTTTTACAATTAAACAAAAACAGCACAAGGGAAACAGGAAAAGCACGACCTATTCTGGAATCAACTGGTAGAGCAGTTGTGTGGCTGGATGCTACATTTTTGAGATGGGAGGAATGTTTTGAGATGAGACTAAAATGGTAACGTGAAAAGAGATTTTATACCTTTGTCTGCTTCATGAAGGGCTGTTAACTTAGCCTGTTGGCAATAGAGGGCCTTAGGAGGATATTTTACCTTGATATGATTTGTTCAGAGCTGTGATTTAGATAGAGGGCAAAATTTCCCTTCACAATGATTTTCTACCATCCTTTTACTTACTACCTTTTCCAACTCTTCTTTACTTTCTTCATTTTTTGGCTTATTCTAGGTTTTCTAAGTAATTATCTCATTAACTCGGGGGACACTTTATAAATTATATGTAGTAAATCCTATAAAAATACATGTTAATTATTATTATTATTATATCATCCAGCCTTAATTCATGTCTTATGTATTTGAATCACTGTTTTCTGATTTCCAGGTTGCCAATTATGTATTCTTTTTTCAGTATCTCTCAGTTCAGTCTTTCATTCCAACAAAATTTGACAGGAAGTGTGGGGATGAGTGAAATAGGAGAAGAGAATTAAGAAGTCTAAATTTCCATCTGTGAAATAAATAAGTCACAGGATGTAAAGTACAGCATAGGGAATATTGTCACCATTATTATAATAAAGTTGTGTGGTGGCAAGGTAACCATATGTGGTCATGATTCCATAATGTGTATATAAATGCTGAACCACCATTGTGTATACCTGAAACTAATAAAATATTGTATCTCAATATTTTGCTTTAATATGCTTTAATAAAAATGTTTTTTCAGTTGGTTGGAGTTTTAAATAACATATCCACCACAATTCGCTCATTCTTTCAAAGTCTATGCATGCCCTCCCTTTCTGCTTTGTGTACTGCTATTTGCAACATCTTATCTTTCATTGTCATTGTCTTTTATCAAACAAATGCTCATTTTTGTCAGAGAGAGAGGGGATGCACAAATACCAGGAAGTGCCCTCTGATATGTGCTATTAGAGACCCATGCCAGGAGAAAGAGTGGATTCAGAGCAAGAGCAGATTTATGACTAGAAGTGAAGTAACTGAAAAACCTATGTAATGTCAATATGTATTTTCCAATCAGGTAAACCTTAGCAAGTCTTCCAAGACCTTCTAAAACTCAGAGAAAAGAGAATATTTGGCATCACTGAATCAAATTTCTAGCAGATAGCAAGAAGTAGCTATGTACGTCGGGCAAAAGGAAGAAAGCAAAAGAAGAGGTAGTCCAATCTGTTTTCTTTTGAAACATGAATAAACTCCTTTTTTTTCTTACAAGAAGGGGAGGCCATTTTAATAAAGACCTTTCTTTTAAATAAAGATCTTTCTTTTAAAAGAAAGATTTACAGAAGCCAAGACTTGAGCTACATTAGAAGCTGTTTTCTCCCTTCTTGAAGGGCTTAATGGGAATTCATTTCACCTTCAATTAAATCCAACCTCAGTGCTTACTGCAGGTTAGAGGCTTATCCTAGATAATAGTCCAGGGAAGCAAACAAATTTGCTGGATTCTCCTGTTAAGAAATGTTATTCCACATTAGTCTCTTGGAGAAATCATAGGTACAATACCTCCAGAGAGATATAAATAATGGTACTTTGGTCCTCATTCACCTTCCTGGTCATGGTGAAGCCAGAGATTCCTTGTTGCTTTATTCTGTTGGTGGTACAAATGCTCTCTACAAGCCTGTATGAAAGCGAGCAAAGGTTTTTGTATTCAGATATGCCTGTCATGAAATCTGTTTATGCTCATATCAACCTCTTTAAAAATCTTTTTTGAATTGTCACTGTGATATTTTACAAATTGCTCATGGATATCCATTTCATCTTCAAAAGAAATCATCTCGCTTCACTTTTTAGGAGCACAAAATTTGAACAAGGAGAAGTTAGAATTTAAAACAAAACTGAACAGAACAAAAACATTGCTTTGTGACTCATGGGGCTGTGGGGGGGCGTTTATGGGTGTGGTATTTTCTGGAAGACTAGAGACTGCAAAACAGAAATTTTAAAAACCAATGTAAGAAATTTTTAAGACCCACTTCAGGCTGTAGGTCAGATTATATAGCATGAATCACCCTCTCTACTGACATACTAAAATGCTGGATAAAATAGAAGGGTCATCACCATTGTTGTCCTCGAATAAAGTAGAGAATTAAGGGAACTCCCCCCAAAAAGAGTTAAACCAAAACTGGGGACAGAAGAGATGGACAAGTGGGAAGGGGCATGCCAAAATGGCTTTCAACCAAACTTTGGGTTTTTGCCAAAACTTGCAAATTTTGAGCTTCTTCCTTTCACAACTGCACAAGGTATGGAAGACAGAACCAACGTCATTCTAAGTAAAGTTTGCAGTAAGTCATCCCACACATATAAATGGGGCCCAAAAGGACCACATGCACCACAACCATGGAAGAAGGGTGAATGGAGAGTCAAACCCAGCCACAGAAGAGATAGAAAACTTTCTTCTCTTGACCCTGCTATTAGATGACAGTAACATGAAATATCATCTGAGAATTCACAATCATAAGAAAGTCTTTTGTAGAGTTCACGGTTTAAATTCATACTACTTATATGGTCCAAAAACCTTAAGTGGAAAATTAAATTTAACATAGTCCACATTTGGTACCACTCCCAGAAGACTGCAGAAGCAAATAGAAATTCATTTTGGAAGACCTTGATTTCAATCCAGACTTTGAAAAACTAGAAAAAACAAAGTTCTAAGGAAAACGAATATCTCAGAGTTAAAAATCACAAAACATATCAGAAATAAAGTGCCATGAGTAAGAACCAGAAAAACTATCAGGCAATAGAAACAGACACATAAAACTTGATATATTAGAATTATCAGGTACAGAATAGAAAATACTTATATTTATAAAAATAAAATAGGGTAAAAGTAGATATGAAAATACTCAAGTAGAACTTCTAGAAAGGAAAAATACAATACGGATTTCTTATAACTTTCCATTTTAAACAATTACATATTCACAGGACATTGCAAAGGCAGTACAAAGAGGCCCCACATACCCTTCAACCAATTTCACCCAATGGTACATCTTACATAACTATAGTACAATGTCAAAATCAGGAAATTGACCTTGGTATGAGTTGTGCATATTGTTCTACATCATTTTATCAAATTGATAGATTCTATAAACATCATGGCAATCAAGGTATGGAACTATTCCATTGTTACAAATATCTCCTTTTATAGTCATATCCATCCCTTGAACCTCCATAATCCGTAACCCCTGGAAACCACTTAATCTGTTTTCTTCTCTATAATATTGTCATTTCGAGAATGTCATAAAAATGGAATCATATAGTATGTGACCTTTTGAATTTGTTTTTTTTCCAGTCAGCATAATGTCCTTGAGATCTATCCAAGTTGTTGTGTATATCAATCATTTTTTCCCTTTTTATTGCTGAGTAGCATTCAATTGTATGGATGTACAACAGTTGGTTACCCCTTCAATGACTGTAGGACAATATAGTAGTTTCCTGTTTTTGACTATTACAAATAAGCTGCCATGAACAATCATATACACGTGTGTGTGTGTGTGCACGCACACGCATGCGTGAGGAGATTGAGGTTTTCATTCTTCTAGTGTAAATGCACAGGAATGTGATTGCTGGGTCATATGAAACAAGTTTGTTTAGTTTTTTACAGAAACTGCAAACTGTTTTCCAGAATGGCTATACCATTTTACACACCCATATTGTACCACAGCCTCACCAATATTTTGTAATGAAAATGAAAAATAAGCATTTATTTTAGGTTTACTTGTAAACAAATATTATCTTCAATGTCTGTCCAAGTGTGATAAATACCTATGGGAAACAGCACAGCAGCAAGATGAAATGGGAAGCTCATAGATTCTAGAGTTAGAAAACTCTAGTTCAAGTCCCAACTCTGCCAATTAGTAGTAACTGAGTAAACTTAACCTCATTAATCCATATCTATTTCTCATCTATAAAATACAGTAAGTTTTCTCTCTGCTTAGCAGAGATTTGAATACTTTATCTGACATTTTACAACATTATAAGGCAAAAATTATACTTCCCATTTTATTTTATTTTTTAAGGATTTTATTTATTTACTTGAGAGAGAGAAAGTGAGAGTGAGAGAGAGAGAGCACAGAGGGAGAGAAAGAAGCAGACTCCCTACTGAGCAGGGAGCCCGATGTATGATGAGCAGTTCGTGCTCAATCCCATGACCTCTAGATCATGACCTGAGCCGAAGGCAGATGCTTCACCAACTGAGCCATTCAGGCACCCCTATAGTTTCCATTTTACAGGGAGATCTCTGACTTCTTTGTTTAAACAATAACCTCGTTTATACTCCAATTCTTTCCCCCCATTACCCTTCTTTACTGTTCTCCACAACAAAACTCACCATCTGATACACTATGTATCAACTTGCATTTTGAAATTGAAGTATAATTGAGATACATTATATTAGTTTCAGGTATATAACATAATGATTTCACATTTATATACATTGCAAAATTATCACCATGTTAAGTCTATTTACCATCTGTCAGCATATAAATTTACAACATTTTTTCCTCCTATTGAGAGCTTTTAAAATTCACTTTATTAGCAACTTTCAAGTTTGAAATACAGTATGACTGACTACAGTCCCCATGCTGTACATTACATCCTCATGACTTACTTATTTTATTTTTTTATTTTTTTCTCTTTATTTTTTTTTAATGTTTTAACTTTTTTAAAATTTTTTATAAACATATATTTTTATCCCCAGGGGTACAGGTCTGTGAATCACCAGGTTTACACACTTCACAGCACTCACCATAGCACATACCCTCCCCAATGTCCATAACCCCACCCCCCCCCCCCAACCCCCCTCCCCCCATCAACCCTCAGTTTGTTTTGTGAGATTAAGAGTCACTTATGGTTTGTCTCCCTCCCAATCCCATCTTGTTTCATTTACTCTTCTCCTACCCCCTTAACCCCCCCATGTTGCATCTCCTCTCATATCAGGGAGATCATGATAGGCTAGTGTCCAAAATCTATAAAGAACTTAGCAAACTCAACACCCAAAGAACAAATAATCCAATCAAGAAATGGGCAGAAGACATGAACAGACATTTCTGCAAAGAAGACTTACTTATTTTATAACTGGAAGTTTGTACCTCTCAATCCCCTTCACCTGTTTCACCCAATCCTGAACCTTCCTCCTCTCTGATAACTACTCATTTGTTCTTTGTATCTACAAGTTTTGTTCTATTTTGTTTGTTCATATGTTGTGTTTTTTTTCAAAGATTTTATTTATTTATTTGACAGAGAGAGAGAGAGCACAAGCAGGTGGAGCGGCAGAGGAAGAGGGAGAAAGCAGGCTTCCTGCTGAACAGGGCGTCTGATGCAGGGCCCTGTCCCAGGACCCCAGGATCATGACCCACGCCAAAGGCAGACACTTACCTGACTGAGCCACCCATGTGCCCCTGTTTTGTTTTTTAGATTCCAGATATGAACAAAATCATACAGTATTTTTCTTCCTCTGATTTATTTCATTTAGCCAAATGCCCTTGTGTTCTATTCATGCTACTGCAAATGGCAAGATTTTATTCTTTTTTTATAGCTTAGTAGTATATACATTGTGTGTGTGTGTGTGTGTATGTGTGTATATGTGTGTATATGTATATACGTATACGTATACGTATATACGTATACGTATACGTATATACGTATACGTATATGTATATCCATTCACCCATCAAAGGATGTTTAGGTTGTTTTCATATATTGGCTATTGTAAATACTGCTGCAATGAATATGGGGGTGCAATTTTTCAAATTCATGTTCTTGTTTTCTTCAAATAAATACCCAGAAACAATTTCTGGATCATATGGTAGTTCTATTTTTAACTTTTTGAGGAATAGACATAATGTTTTCCACAGCGGCTGCACCAACTTACATTCCCACCAACAGTACACAAGGGTTCCCTTTTCTCCACATCCTCACCAACATTTGCTATCTCTTGTCTTTTTGATAATAGCCATTCTAACAGGTATGAGGTGATATCTCCTTGTGGTTTTGATTTGCATTTCCCTGATGATGAATGATATTGAGCTTACCTATTCATCTGTATGTCTTCTTTAGCTATCCAAATCCTCTGTCCATTTATTAATCAGATTGATTTGTTGTTACTGTTATTGAGTTGTATGAGTTCTTTATATATTTTAAATATTGACATTTTATTGGATATAATTAGCCATATAATAAAGGTTTGCCTTTTATTTTTTATTTTATAAAAATAAAAATTTTTTTTATTTTTGTATTTGACATATAAATAAAAGTTTACCTTTAATTTTTATTTTTTAAGAAAGAAACACCAATGTTTCAAAAAGATGGGAGAGAAGAAAGAATGGGCTGCAGAAGTGAGGGTTTAGATTTAGGAGCACATGCTGTGTCCAGCAATGTGCAGAAGCAGGAAAAATTCCGCAGCTAAACAGCCACTGCTCTCCTGTGGCCTGGGTGCTCCTCTTTCAGGACCATGGACTCCTGCAGCAGCCCACCTGCAGCCCACCCTAGCCTGGTACCTATACCACAGAGGGCAGGAGGTGCCATTCACCAAGGGCCATGCCTCAGTAGGTAGCCTTTTAGTTTTGTTGATGCTTTCCTTTACTATGCGGAAGCTTTTCAGTTTGATGTAGTCCCATTTATTCGTTTTTTGCTTTTGTTGCTATTGCCTCTAGAGTCAGATCGAAAAAGATATCACCAACACCAACATTGAGGATCTTACCACCTATGTTTATTTCTAGGAGTTTTATGGTTTTTGGTCTTACATTAAGTCTTTAAGTCATTTTGAGTCAATTTTTGTGCATGGTGTAAGATAGTGGTCCAGTTTCATTCTTTTGTATCTGGCTGTCCAGTTTTCCCAACACTATTTGCTGAAGAGACTATCTTTCTTCCCATTATATATTCTTGCCTCCCTGGTCATACATTGCATGTGTTTTTTTTGAGGGGGGGCATTTTATTCTTTTTGATGCAGTTATAAAGGAGATTGTTTTCTTAATTTCTCTTTCTGATAGTTCATTGCTAGTGTATAAAAATGTAATACATTTTGTATATTGATTTTGTATCCTATAATTTTCTGAATTCATTTTTTAGTTCTAACAGTTTTTTGGTAAAGTCTTTAGGGTTTTCTATATATAGTATCCTGTCATCTGCAAATGGTGACAGTTTTACTTCTTTGTTTTCAATGTGGATGGCTTTTATTTCTTTTTCTAGCTCTGGCTAGACTTCCAATATTATATTAAATAAAAGTGGCAAGAGTGGCCATACTTGTCTTGTCCTTGAACTTAAGGAAGACATTTTTAGCTTTGTACCATTGACAAAGATGTTAACTATGAGTTTGTTGTATCTGGTCTTTAGAGTTTTTATCACAAATGGAAGTTTCACCTTGTCAAATGGTTTTTCTGCCTCTCTTTCTTGAGATGATCATAGGATTTTTATCCTTCATTTTGTTAATGTGGTGTATCATGTTCATTGATTTTTGGATGTTGAACCATTCTTGTATCACTTAATTAAATCCCACTTGATCATGATATATGATCCTTTTAAGGTACTGTTGAATTCAGTTTGTTAATACCCTGTTGATGATATTTGCATCCATGTTCATCAGGTATACTGACCTGCAGTTTTCTTTTCTTGTGGTGCCTTTGTATGGTTTTGGTATAAGGGCAATGCTGACCTTGTAAAATGAGCTCAGAAGCATTCCGTCCTCTTCAATTTGTACATACCTAACAACCCTAAAAATAGAGTAGTGCACCACCTATAAATAATTATAACAGTATAAATAATCCTAAAGCTAAAGTATCACATTCCCCTCAGGATTCCAGAGTCTCCCTTTGACTACCATATCAGCCTGTAGTCTGGGATGAATTAGGATCTAAATGCAGAGCCAGATGATTACAGCCACAGAAACCTGAACCTATTCTTTTGTAGAAACCTCTTTTAGAGATTAAAAAATCTGTATTAGGAGTATGCTCTGAAGGAGAGGAGGGTAGAGAGAGAGAGAAACTTACTTAATGAAGCCAAGAAGAATGTTAACAGGTATCAATAATCAAACACACTTCAATTTTGTGAATGGCACTATGATTGATGAAGCAATAAATAATATCTAGTCCTGATCTTCAAGAGGTGTATAATCTAATTTGAAAAATAAGAACTAATAAATTTGGGTGGGATTAAATAATTCCCTATTATATACATAAAACTATAAATCAAAAATAGAAGAAAATTCCCAATAGTATATGATTATTAACCAGCTGAATATGATTCTATAATTCCAGAGGAACTTCAAAGATGGAGCAATTCTATTTTTCATTGAAGTATAACTGACATGTTATATTAGTTTCAGGTGTACAACATAGAGATTCAACAATTCTATATATTACTCAATGCTCACCACAGTAAGTGTAGTCACCATATAACATTATTACACTATACTTCCTATGCTGTACTTTTCATTAAAAATGAATGATTCTTGTGAAGTACTGTAAAAGGTTTTAGATTGGGGGACTTTGTGGACTCCTTCAGGCACATAAAAATTATCCAAAGGGAATGCAGGCATGGATAGTTTCAAAGAAATCAATTTCTAGATCTTCAACTCTCCTATGTATTCCTTCTTAAAATTGGTCTGACAGAGAATGTGCTTGCCATCATTCTGCTTTTCTTTTCCCACTTTTGCTGTTAGACTCATACTTTTCCTGAAACTTACTGAGTACCCTGGGTGGGGAAACTTCCTTGGTGCCAAACAAGGGGACATTGATTTCATTGTTGTAAAGTACATGATTCTAATGAGAAGATAACAAACCTTTTGCAAAGTTGCAATTTCCAATTCTCTGCATTTGGCAAAACTGAAAAAAGTACTTAAGTTTTTGGTTGATAGATCATGAAAAGTAGCTTTTAGTGATGAAGCACATGTGATTTTTTGGCAAAGAACTAAGAATTGAGTGACAATGCCATAACTAAATTCCTTCATTTCTTATCTACTTCTGCATGTGCACAAGCTTGCTCAATGCTTATATACATAACATGTAAAATGGGAAAATAAATGATGCTGACCCTTGTCTCATTCTAGCGATAAGTTGCAGTCATCCTCAAACATATAATTAAATGAAAAAGTCCCATTCTCATCATCAAAAGATGCATTTTCATTGAAACTTTGTATTTTATGTTTGATGATTATAATTTTTTAGCATATTTATATTTTTCTGGTTATTTACTAATATTTGCAAATCAGGATGTTTGGAAATTCTCAAACTCCATAAGAATAACAAAACTGTCTCCCACCCCTGCCACAAACATACTCTAAAGACTTTTATCGAGGTTGCATTTTAACTGTTCTTTTAATTTTTTTAATGAATAAGGATGGGGATTATTGTTGAAAAACTTCAATGTGCCACAATTAGAATTGTCACCAAAGCAATGGTTATAAGGGCTCATCATGGCTCTGTGGGGCAAGAATGTGGGTTAGCACACGGCACTGGGAAGGGTTAGACATCATCCAAGGTTTGTAGCCATCTGAAATATTTTTTGGTTGTAATTAGTTTGCCTTGGTTAGCCAGTGCCTCATTTCCAGTTTGTTTTGTCTTGTAAGTCAGAACTTATTCTCAAGCCTCTATGAGATATAGTTTCAATTAAAAAATATGCCAAGTCATATCATATTTTGGCTCAAACTAATTAACTTGGGTCCCATGAAATGTCCTAGAAGATGGAATGGAATGACAGAGGTGTCAAGGAATGTACAGACATGAAGCAGGCAGGTTGGTTACACACATAGCCACCACAACAGGCTTATCTGGACCAGATAGTGACTGCAATTTGGTTAGACAAACAGTGGATAGTGGCATAAGCATCAATCAAGAAAATGAATTTAGATATATGTGAGTGATCAGATCCCCTGTGCTGGGCCCAAGTCAGAGACATTCAGGGGCTATCATAAATAGGCATTGAAACATAATTAAGTAAGAGGAGAATCATTCCTTCAAAACAGAGCAGGCCTCAAATTCTGTTGGGGACAAGGTAGGGTCTAAGTAAATAAATGTGTTGTTATTGTAAAGCAAAATATGCTGTCTTTTTTACCCTTTTTAAAAAAATATACTGTCAAAAAAAATTCAGTCAAGTTTCCATAAGTATTTATTTTTATTTGGTGAAGTCAAAAGATGGATACTCCAAGATACGACCTTGAGATGGGCAGGATGGTAAGGCCTTGACATTTCTCTTTTTAAGAAAAGTTATGCAATACATTCCTTTCATACCTATGATCCTTTACCACTAATACTGTACTTAGAAGCCTGATAGGAGGTCATGGTTTGAGAAGAAATGCTCAGAGAAAAATTCTTTATGACAAAGACAGAAGCACATTAAGACCTGGAATTTCCACTAGTCCAGTGTTTGGGTAGGCTGTGAAATAATGTAACCATCCTCTATTCTCCCTAAGCCTTAAACTAAAGAGTGATATAGGCACTTTGGGTTATCAGGAAAAGTGTCAGTAGTCCATTTCAGGGTTAGCAAAGAGGGAAGAGACCTCTCATTGGAAATGAGACATAAGAATACAGAGTTGTGCTATACAATACATTAACTACTAGCCACATGGAGATATCGAACACTGGAACCATAGCTGGTAACACATGTTGAAATAACATTTGGACATATTGGATTTTAAAAGATAGAATATTAAAATTAATTTCATTTGTTTCATTTTGTTTTTCTTAACGTGGCTATAAGAAAATTAAAAATTATATATCTGGTTTTCATTATATTTTTAATGGACAATACTGAAAAAAGAATGCAGAGAAATATAGGTATTAGAGTGAGAGATGACTAGGACAAATGTATGCTTACCTCAATATTCTTTTTTTTTTTTTTTTTTTTTTTTTTTTTTTTTTTTTTTAAGATTTTATTTATTTATTTGACAGAGAGAGATCACAAGTAGGCAGAGAGGCAGGCAGAGAGAGAGGAGGAAGCAGGCTCCCTGCTGAGCAGAGAGCCCGATGCGGGACTCGATCCCAGGACCCCGAGATCATGACCCGAGCCGAAGGCAGCGGCTTAACCCACTGAGCCACCCAGGCGCCCTTACCTCAATATTCTT
Source organism: Lontra canadensis (assembly GCF_010015895.1). Taxonomy (NCBI): domain Eukaryota; kingdom Metazoa; phylum Chordata; class Mammalia; order Carnivora; family Mustelidae; genus Lontra; species Lontra canadensis. The sequence continues at coordinate 4,868,242 of NW_022631110.1, forward strand.
AAAGGTACTGGGAAATGCTACGTTTCCCACAATATGGGATGTGAACTCAAGTCACTTTGTTCAAGTGTTAAACTGAGACTATCCTCCCAAAGTTGAGAAATATGGGACTATACAGTTTAAGGATTATACAAATGAAAATTTTTAATTCAATTATTTATTCATATTTTAATAAATGATACCATTTAAAAATTTACTAATGAAAGTTGGAATTAATTTCATTATTTGAAAAAATACCTATATCATAAAGCAAAATAATATTATGCTGTTCACAAGAAACTGCACTCTGTTCTAAGTGTAAAGATGTTTCTAGTCCTCCCTTTATAAACAGTGAAATTATCCCCTCATGGTTATTCACAACATAACATCTCTTGTAGGAGAGAAATGACAAGAGGCAGTCAATAAAACAGCTTGATACAAATTGTTCCTGCCCCTTCCCCTCCGTGCCTGAAGAAAGAGGCACTAGAAGAAACAGCATGGTAGAGTTAGCCTTTAGTTCTATAGAAACTAATAAATATTACGAATGCTGCTCATGACCCTTCGTCCTGTCACCTGGATATAGTGGTGAGGAGCATCTATTAAAACAATGCCACTCTCTCTGGGAAAACTCTGAGAAAGAGGTTGTGCAATGATGTTCTAGTGTATCTTCTCCAAAAAATAGCACAGGTTTTTGTATGTAGAGATGAAGAAAACAGATATAGAACCAACAGTGGAAATCATCTATAATGTAAATTCCCTCAGAAAAGTTAAAAGAAATGAGTGTGGAGTAGTGGGATTTTAAGTATAGTGTAAAAGGCAACTCCTACTTGCAATTAATCTACGTGAAAACCTATGCCTGGAAATGCCTTAAGATTCAGTTGGCCCACCTTCACACTTAAGATACCTCACACACTTAAGATAGAACCCCTCTCAGGCTGGACAACAAGTAGATACTTGGAGAAATATCCAATGTACATTTTAAGATAACCAATTTGTACTGCTTGGAAATTCTTTCTTATCTCTAACCTTACAGGAAGATAGAAGAAATTATGTATTTCATTTTCTTTGGGCTGTTAGAATGAAAAATATGCCTTTCAGTAAAAAGAAGTTACTGGAAATTGTGCTCAATACCATAATTAGAGTTCAGAATGCATAGCCCTTGTTCTATTATGGGATTACAACAAAGGTCCTACTATCATCATGCAACTCTCCTTCCCACCTTGTTTCATTTTCTCTGATAATCTTTTATTTCTTCATCAATTTCTCTCCCCTACTCCTCCCAGGACCAAATACTCTCTCAAGATCACCAGTCATCCTGGAATATTTTCCTCTTATTTGGCAATGAGTAACCATGACATCCATTAACTATTTTTTTTAAAGATTTTTATTTATTTACTTGAGAGAGAGTGGGGGTGAGCAAGCAGGAGGAGGAGCAGAGGGAGAGTGACAAGAAGACTCCGTGCTGAGCTCAGAGCCCGACACAGAGGTTGATCTAAGGATGCTGAGATCCTGACCTGAGCCAAAATCAAGAGTTGGATGCTCAACCAACTGTGCTACCCAGGTGCTCTGACATCCATTAACTATCTTAAATGGCAATGATGTGTGTGTGAACTATCTAAACACCACTGTTTAATATTTTTCTAAGAAAGTGACTATAGTATCCAGTTTGAGTTGCTTCCCTAGGAGATTTGTCCCCTTCTTCCTTTCAAACAGTATAGTACTACATGGCTCCTCCATGTAGTGCTTCAGTACTTCGGGGAAGGCTGGCTCCATCCCTAGCTTTAGTGGGTGACTCCTGAGTTAATCAGGCCATTCACAATGATTCTACCACCAACACATCCTGATCAGTGACTAGACAGTGAAATGTGAAAGGAAGTCTTGTCTCCTGGTCTGTTGTAGTGGGATACATCTAGGAAATGCTTCTTAATAAGAAATAAGAAACATATAAGCACTTTTTTTTCTTCCTCTGAACTTAGGTATACAAAAAGTTGATGATGAAGCTACTGCAGCCATTATATAACGATGAGGAGAGCTACCATATAGAAAATAAAGAACCAGAGCTCATGATAAAATAAATCATTGAATAATTGAAATAATAAACTGTGGAGCATCCTATCTCTGGATATTTTGTTGTATGAGATAATAAACACCCTGTGGCTTAAACAATTTTGAGCTGGCTTTTCTATTACTTGCAGCCAAAATCATTCGGATAGATGTGACAATGTAGCATATAACTTTGAAAACTGATGCTGTTTAAGTCATTCTCTCTGTGCTTGTATGCTATAATACTATTAAACGCTTTCACTTTCTTCCAGTTTACAAATGGCCTTAGGAAAACCTCTGAGTTTGGGTTTAAAATGGATAATCCAATAAATAAATACTTAGAGACTTTCAAAGTAGAGAGAACAAGTTATTCCTTTCTTTCTCTCTCATCAGAAGTTTTCTCATTCATTTTCTCTGCCCAAACTTATTTTCCATTTTCTCTACACTATAGGATTTTAAGCCCATTCTCCTGACTGCTTCATCAATAAGAACTTTTTCTTCAGTCAGAGACCCAATTGCCTGGACCCCTAATAGCTGCACCAGATATAAGCTAACCAACATGAGCAGTTGTAGTAGCAGGAGCAGCTGCTGCAGATGCTTTCCAGGAAATCCAACAAAGAATCACGGTTGATTATTGGGAAAATTGAAGGGATAGTAAGTAAAGCATGACTCAACCAAGGTTATATGTAACATCTGAGTTGTATCTAAGAGGATGTTGCTTATGTTAATAAAGTATGCAATTCAGAGGTTAATATTTCATTTAAAAATTATCAGGTGTGGGGTACTTGAGTGGCTCAGTGGGTTAAGGCCTCTGCCTTCAGCTTGGGTCGTGATCCCGGGGTCCTGGGATCGAGCCCCGCATTGGGCTCTCTGCTCAGCAGGGAGCCTGCTTCCCTTCCTCTCTCTCTGCCTCTCTGCCTACTTGTGATCTCTGTATGTCAAATAAATAAATAAAGTTTTTTAAAATATTATCAAGTTCAAACAGAATTCAAGGGACACTATTTGAGACTTCTTATTCTTCAAAATTTGTACTTAGATGAACAAGTCACTTGGATAAGAAATATTTATAGTTGAGTAATCCCTTAACCTAAATAGATGTATTTCAATTGAACAAATGTTTACTGCAAGCTAAATTTGAGCTCAGCCCTGTGGTAGACAGTTGCCATGAGCACAGAAGAGAAGAAAGGGTTCTTCTCAGGGCACCTGGTGGCTCAGTCAGTTAAGCATCTGACTTGATTTCAGCTCAGGTCATGATCTCAGGGTCATGGGATTGAGCCCTGCATCAGGCTCCCCAATGGGCATGGAGCCTCCTTAAGATTCTCTCTCTTCTTGTCTCTACCCCCCCCACCACACACACACACACACTCTCTCTCTCTCTCTCTCTCTCACTCTCTAAACAAAAACAAAAACAAAAACAAAAACAAAAAAGAATTATTGCCTGCTCTCAAGAACTTTCAACTTGGTCTTGAATCTAGCTAAAAAGTGATAAATTAAGGTCTCAATAGGGTTGTTTTTGAGCAAAAAGGGTAAGTTTATCAGTGCTGACTGGGGGACCAAAGAGTATATCACAAAGGAGGTGGTACTGGAACTATATCATAAAGGTTGAATAAGATGAACAGGGAAGGGGGCACCTGGGTGGCTCAGTGGGTTAAGCCTCTGCCTTCGGCTCAGGTCATGATCTCAGGATCCTGGGATCGAGTCCCGCATCGGGCTCTCTGCTCAGGGGAGAGCCTGCTTCCTCCTCTATCTCTCTCTCTGCCTTGTGATCTCTCTCTGTGAAATAAATAAATAAAATCTTTAAAAAAAAAAAGATGAACAGGGAAGAATGGAACCCAGGTAGGTAGATTTGAATGATCCAAAAAGACACTCCTGGAATGACAACAGAGCTGAAATTAGGTTGTATGTTTTTTATGACTTCAGCTTTGGAAGTGAGATAAACCATGAGACTTTTTCATCTTTCTTCCCCTGACTTGCCAGCTGTTAGTATTTCTCCCATCTTTGGCTATTGTTCAGCTCCTCAGTTTGAGAGCTGCAATTTCGGTCTTAATGTCTGCTCTTCGTGTGACAGTTCTTGCATAAAATGCATTCTCAGTCCCTTCCATGATACTTATTCTTGATATGGGAACAGATGTCAGAAACCAAAGTTATTTCTCTTTATGGACCATTCAAGATGTGAGGGATATAGAAATTATAACATATGACTGTTACAGACCTTTTACATGGTTTTTACTTCAATTATTTGATGGTTTTAAAGAAATAACATCTATTTTTCCTTATTTATATTTGAACAAAAAAGCATAAATAAACATCTATTCTCAATCTTTTCCTAATCAGCCTTTGTAAATTTCAGATATGATGGTATAATTTAACCTACAGATTTAAAGGCTGCATTATATTGTTCTTTGGCATTTGCTCAGTCTCACCCTCAGAGATCCCGGTCTCTTCAATATATAATATATTGTTATGTTACGTACTACTGTTTGTTTGGCCTAGGAAATAAAAAAAAGACTGTAGGGAGAGATAGGATTTTATACATACACTTAAGCAATATCATGATCATAAGCACTGGTCTAGATAAGACATAAATTTGGGTTTAAATTTGAGATCCACTACTTGATAACAGTGTAATCCTGAGTAAGTCATTGCAACTCTCTATACCCTAATATTCGGATGCTTAAAATAGGGGTATAAAATTCCTTAAGATAATGTACGTATGGGACTTAACACAATGTCAAGCACAGAATGAGTGGTTACTATACTTATACCAAGGTGCTGTGTTCATAATGTGGCCTGGAAAAGTCAAGAGAAGCCTCATAGAGGAGATATTATTTACACTAAGACTAGAAGAATGAATAGGGCTGCCTAGAGAACAGGGATATAAAGGGTTTTCTGAGCAAAAGGAGCAGTATGTGAAAAGGCATGGGGGAAAAAGTGGCTTTAGGTCATTTGAGGATCTAAAAGTATTTTGGTATGACTAAAACCCAAGGTGAATGTAAAAGAACAGGAGTTAGGAGATGGGAGTAGATAAATGAGGCCAAAGAAGTAGGTGAAGGCCAAAACACAAAAGATTTTCTGTATGCCATTCTAAGATATTTATACTTTAACATATGACTGATCTAGAATAACAGCAGAGTTTGGGGGGCCTGGGTGGCTCAGTCAGGTAAGCACCCAACTCTCGATTTCTGGGTTGATCTCTGGGTTCTGAAACTAAGTCCAGTGCCTGGCTCTATGCTCAGTAGGGTGTCTGTTTGGGGTTCTCTCTCTCCCTCACCCTCTGCCCATCCCCACTAAAATGAATAGAAAGTCTTTTTTAAAAAAGAATAATAGAAGAGTTTAAATAGCGTGACATGGTCATATTTTCATTTGGGGTCATGGTGGTAAATGTTGAGTGAAGTGTAATTATCAGGGAGGATGATACTAGTAGAGCAGACATTAGAATCTAGCTATGGCAATAATCCAGTAAAGAAACTACAATGGACTGCACTGAGATAGTTAATGGGATCTCTAAGAAGAGGAGGATATGGATCAGCAAGGCCATCAAAGGTAGAATCAATAGGACCTTAAGATTAAAAGAAAGAATCAGGGGGTTGGGGAGAAGAAACATTTAGGATATCTCTCATTTTTCCAATCTGGAAAACTAGGTGGATTGAGAGGTCATTATCTTACATTGTAATAAGAATTCATTTCTGAACATGTTGAGCTTGAGGGCCCTGTCATACATCCAAGTAGAAAGATCAATCTGGCAATTGGACTGAAGTTGTGGATTTGTCCTGGTCAAATCTAAATTAACTGTGACTTAATTATGATGACAATCTGTAATAAAGAAACTAAGTCCATTTCTTATATCTGACTACTGACAGCTTTCAAGTCCTGCCACACCCTCTTTCCCTACACCTGAACAAGTTGGTAAGAAGGCCCTGATGCTCTCTACTTTGGTGTGAGGGGGTATTCAAACTATTCAAGCCTTAGCCCATACAAGGAAACCTTTTGCCCCAGCAAGCCCCACTAACTTATCACAATAAATCCAAAGCCAGCCACCCCTCCCTGCTCTCTCAAACCATTTCTGGACCTGCTTGGGAATCCACCTTTCTTTCCACAGAAAGTCTTACTATGTGAATAATAAATCTCTTTAATACTCTCTTGGTGTATATGTGGTATGATGAGTCCCTATATCCTAACCAATTTTAGGTGAGGGAGGTTCCATTCCATCTCTCTTGTATGATAACAATTGGGCTAAACTATGTTCATTATGTAAGGGTCCAAAGTTGTTGTTGACTTTCCCATAATATGTAGCTTTTTGGTACCTAAGTGATTAAGATCATGGCAAAAAGACCACTTAGATATGGTATGTGTAATATATAGTATGTATATATAAGGTCGAAAAGGAAGTGGTCAGGGCATAGAGAACCTTGGAAGAAAACCAGCAATTAAACATCAAGCAGAAGAAGAGAATCTCATGAAGGAGTCTGAAAAAGACTTGGCTGAAAATTAAGAGATCTGTCCATCTTAGTTTCATCCCAGTGCTAGTATGTAGTTTGTGATTTTTACACAAAGTTCTGTTTTATACATTCTTGAACTATCTAAAAAAATAGGCAAAATTAGAAAGCACTTCCCAAAACTGTGATGTGGGTCCAACTCTAAGTCCACAGTTGTTAGTGCTTCTTGTTATAATATAAAAAATTATTTAGTTTTGCAGGATATGATCATTGTCTATGGAATCAAGTAGACATTTGTTCAAATCCCAGATTGACCACACACAAGCCATGTGACCCTGAATGACATATTTAATTTATCTGAGATTCAGTCTTTACATATATAAAATGGGATATAAAATTACCTATCTCAGAGAGTTTTAAGTGTATCTGAGTGTGTGCATGTGCACTTATGTTTAGTGCAAACATGACACAGAGAAACATTTTACAAATGACAAATGTTATAACATGAAAAACTTAGGTGATAATAGCTAACATATACTAGACTCATTTTATATACCAGGAAGCTAAGGTTTGGAGAAGGCAAGTAAACATCCTAAGGCTGTGCAGCTAGGAAGGAGTGGAACTGAGATTCCCAACTAGATCATTTGATGCCAGGTTATTTCAGTGTGTGGCTGGCTCAATGAAGCTCATTATTGCCTTCACTGTCTTCATAGAGTTAATGGAATTATAGAAATCATACATTTATTTCTTGCAGACATAACTGATCCAGTATGAGTGTGATGTCCCAGTTTATTTACCAGATTCATTCACTCTCATCAACCCTGAAGTACTACTATTTTTTAAAAAAACTCAAACTCCTTCCTTTAATCATCAGATTTTTTAAAAAAAGGCTTTTGTAGACTTAGGCCTGGCATTTTATTTTAGATGCTTCAAAATACACTTTGGAAAATTATTGGATTGTTGAATTTTCCTGATATTTATAGTTTGAAATCCATCTTCTTAAGATGGTTGTCTACTGCTTCTCCTGGAAAGGGCAACATTAACATTTCTTTATTTTGAGATACAGCAACCAGTTTCTCAAATAAACATCCATTGAGAGTTAATTCTTAAGTAATGGGACCAACCAAAACAAATTTAAAACCACTAGCCTGTACAATATTTTCAAAAATGTAGTATTTATCAAATAAATATTCATTTCTTTAAAAATACTTACTCTAAGGGTTATAACTTATATCCATACTTCAAGTATATCAAATACTACCCTTGTTAAGGTTAAATAAAATAACTTAAGCACCAGAAAATTTTAATAAAGACTAAAATTTTCAGAGGAGTTCCAAATTGTTTTTATCCATTATTTTTCTCAATGAAATAATTTTAAAATGATTCCTTGTAAGGTTCCACATTCTGATTTTTCATTTTTATTCCATAGCACATAAATGTCTTTATTTTGCTCTTTCACTTGTGAAAACATTTATATCATAAAATTACATAAATCATGCATACTCCAGACACAGAGTTGTCTTGAAGTTTGGTGATGACCTGGGTCATCTTTTAATTACTTGTGAATAAATTAGTAGATAGATTGCTAGGTGTTTTGCCAGTGGAATAATTTAAAATTCTGGACCATCAAGCAAACTTTTCTGAAAGTTTCCTCTTACTCTCGATTTATCACTAAATAAATAAATCTCCAAAGGTGTGGGTCCCTGTCAAATTATGGATCAGACTTCAGCTGAGGAGCTGCTTGAGTATTATTCAAATCTCTGTAAGCCAGGGCAATTTGGGTTGCAAATAACAGAACATCCCAAACAAACTAGTTTAAGCAAAAAAAGGAATTAAAGTAATTAACTGATTTACATAACAAATCCAGAGGCAGCTTGATCCAGAGGCAGGGTTGGCTACATATATACACAGCTAGAGTCAATGCTCAAAAGGTGTCATCAAGATTTGATTTCTAGGGGTACCTGGGTGACTCAGTAAGTTAGAAGTTTGATTTTGGTTTAGGTCATGATCTCAGGGTCCTGGGATTGAGCCCCCTGTCGGGCCCCATGCTCAGTGGGGAGTCTGCTACTCCCACTCTTTCCCTCTCCTCTTCTGTCTCCCCTTCCCTCTGCCCCTCCTCCTAATCATGCCCTCTCTCATATAAATAAAATCTTTAAAAAAGATTTGATTTCTCTCCATCTTACTATCTCTGGTCCCCAGTTAATTTTCTTCAGTCTCAGGCACTTTGGTATACTAGTATCAAGGAAGTAATATAGCCTCTATAGACCCTTTTGTTCATGTAGAGCAGTAAAGAGTGAATGTCTTCTCCCTAGAGTCCCTGGGAAAGCCTCAGCGTATTCACAGACTTACAGGATCATGGGACCATCACTGAACCAATCACTGTGTCTTAGGGAAATAAAATATGCTGACTGGCTTTGTCTTAGTCCCTTTGGCCTGCTAAAATGAAATCCCACGGACTGGGTAATTTATAAACAACAGAAATTTATTTCTTGTGGTTTTTAAAGATGGGAAGTCCAAGATCAAGGGGCCAGCATGGTTGTGTTCTGGTAGGGGCCATCTTCCTGGTTCATAGCTGGTGCATTCTCAGTGTCTTCACACAATGGAAGTGACAAGGGGTCTATATGGGATCACTTTTTAAGAACACTAACCCCATTCCTGAGGGCTCAACCCTCATGACCTAAGCACTTCCCATAAGGCTCACCTAACACCAACGCATTGGGCATTAGCATTTCAACATATGAATTTTGAGGTGACACAATATTCAGATTATATCAGGTTTAATCTTGACCATATTCTCCATCCTGGTGTTTCACTCAGATTCATGGGCTATAAACAGGAGACAGGTGAATCCCCCAATGCCAGCAGAAATAGCATAAACAGATGCCCAGCCACTAAAAAGTAGTATCTATACCCTCATTCTTCATGCTTTCCCGTATCTTTATTTTTTTGAAGATATTATTTATTTATTTGACAGAGAGAGAAAGAGATCACAAGCAGGCAGAGAGAGAGGGAGGGAAGCAGGCTCCCTGCTGAGCAGAGACCCTGAGATCATGACCTAAGCCGAAGGCAGAGGCTTACCCCACTGAGCCACTCAGGTGCCCCTGCTTTCCCATAGCTTTAATGGACCTTTCCCGCTATAGGGAGCTCATGAGGTAAAGAATATTATTTCTAAATTCAATTTCTGCTAACAGGTATTCTTTAAGGGAAAAAATGCTCAAGTAGCAGCTCTGAGAATACATATTGTAGGAGTTGGCTAATAAGACTATTCTGTATTCTTCTGCCACCTGTCATCTCGGGATCTCTCACCATTCATTATCTGGTAGCAGGACTGCAGTGTACAGATGGAAAAGTCACCCCAGAGGGAAGAGAGCTGTTATACTCTACCCCCCTTCTGGTTCCACTTCTGTGCAATACTAATTTAATCGGGCACATGATTCACTCACTCACCTTAAACTCAAGCCAGACCTCATTCTATTTTTAATGTTTTAATTTTATTATTCACCCACAAATGTTATCTATCTCAGCTTAGGTATATTTTTAAACAGTCAGAAATATAAGCTAAAGGAAAAGGGTTTCTCTTGTCAATCCTAGTCTGTCCTTCCAAGATCATTCCAAATACTTTGCTCTAAGCCGTGTATAAGATAAATGCTTTGAAAGCATTAGAAGTTACCTGGAAGCCACTATTGGAGTGAGTGAATAACATACTGATTGGAAATCCAAGTGAACATCCAAAAGAGCCTTTTATAGCAATGCCACTGGAAATAAAGGCTGAGCCAGTAGGCAAATGAGCAGATTCACATGGGGTCATGTTGGCATGTCTGGATTACTATTCGGAAACTGAAAGCCATTGGTTTCATTATCAGATTTTCTATGATCAATCTCATAGTTTACAAAGGATAATGCAGCTAAAAAAGTGGGAACAAGAGAAAGGAAGGTGGTCAAATCCCAAAGAATTTGTTATCACTCCCTTTGTCTAATGGAAGTTCCAAAGCAAGAACCTAGGAGAGCTATGAAAAATGAGAGAGCTGGCTTGCAGGTGTACTTCACTGAGGTAATTAAAATTCCTTTAGCCACAATACTGACTGTAGGTAGGTGAGGGGTTATAATATACTGCTGCTAATTAACCATTAAAACTTGGTCAATAGATTATGAGTCACTCCATTTCATTTTATAATACCAAATTATATTTGATTCAGTTATAAAGAAATGCTTAGCTACACCTGTGAAATCCACACTATATAAATAAATGCTTCAATTTGATTTTCAGCTTGAAGATAGAAATATGGAAAAAATCTGATAGTATTATTTGCTGTCACATATTTGCATGGTAAACTGTGTTCTGGTTATCTTTACAATATTATGATTTATGGAAGGAAGAGAAGAAGGGAGGTTGTGAAATATGCAAGATAATAGTCACATCTAGCAACAAAATTTACATGAGACACTGCCATGTAAACAACATTCTGAAAACCTCACTCTTCAAAGATAGTCTCCTGCATGATAAATAGTCTATGCAGAATCAATAATTACTTGAAGCACTAAAAATTATTTTATACGTATTCTAAAATTCCATTACAGCTTGTGAAATATACAATAATGAAAGTTGTAATTTAATGTGTTTTAGCTTGTGCATTATAAATTAGCTAATTGAGAAAGTTATTTCGGGAAGAAAAATAGAATACTGTGTGGGTTTTCAAATAACTAATAATTTTTAAACTTCTCATTGTAAATTTTCACATCTGATAACAGCAGGTTTTTTTTAGCCTTGCTATCTATTAAAAAATGAAGGTACTAAATTTTTCTTTCTGTGAAGTTTTTTTAAAAGATTTTATTTATTTATTTGACAGAAAGAAAGAGGGAGATCACAAGCAGGCAGAGAGGAAGGCAGAGGGGGAGGGCAGAACAGGCTCCCTGCCGAGCAGAGAGCCTGATGTGGGGCTCCATCCCAGGACCCTGAGACCATGAACTGAACCAAAGGCAGAGGCTCAACCCAATGAGCCCTCCAGGTATCCCACTTTCTGTGAAGTTTTTAATAGTCATGGAAAATATGACTGAAAAATTTTAACATTTAAAACTATTCTCCATATATCTTTGATTTGATGAGAATCATTACTGTAGAGCATTTTTCCCATTCAATTAAATCAATGGTTGTTGAATGCCTTATATTTGGAAAGCAAATTATTAGGGGCTGTGGGAGATACAAGAGCACTTTGGATGCTTAGAAACTAGTATGAGAAAACAGACAGATGCATAAATAACACTTAAAGCACTGCTAAAATAGAAATGCCATCATTTTAAACTTAAAGCAGAGAAAATAATATTCTTTTATTTAAGTTAAAATAATTTAAATGTTTATTTTTCTAGTAGGTTATCAGTACAGTCTGTCAGACATCCCTTCAGATGATGGACATATGTTAATGGCCAACTAGAAAAATACTCTGGAAGCCCGTAAATGAAAGGTAGTATAATACGATGTAATGGTCTCAAATGTGAGTAAATCAAAGAGGAGTTGCTAAAACACAAATTGCCGGGCCTCACCCCATGATTTCTGATCCAGAAGGTCTAGGGTGGGATCCAAAAATGTACATTTCCAACAAGTTTCCAGGTGATGCTCATGCTGATCTAGTGCCGGATCACCCAAGTCTGAATCCGGCTCACTGTTTACACCTGCATGATCTTTGGAGCATGCCCCCACCACCTCATCCAAAAAATCTCCATAATGAAAAAGCACTGTGGCAGAAACTGCTAGACAATGACCAAACCTTTGTTTTCTTCTTCCTGTGCCTAAAGCTTGACAACTGTTCCCAGGCTCCCTTGATGTAAGTTAGGTATGGACCTATAATTGAGATCTAGCCAAGGATTAAAGCAAAAATGATGGGAATCACTTACAGGCATGACTCCTAACAACTCCTATACACATCCTTCATGCCCTTTCCATTACTTCCAGCTTACCCGAAATGAGCATGGAAAACTTAAAAGCTGCAAGTTGAACACAGGAGAGCCATGAAATGGAAGGAGACGATCTATGAAGTAACACCTGAAAAGAGAACTGCCCACCAAACAATACCCATTTGGACTTTACACAAGGGAGAACTTGACCTATTGCTCCTGGTGCTCTTGACAGCTAGCATGACATCTGAGACACAGCTGCTCAATAAATAACTGCTGAACTGATAAAGAAAGACATAGGAATGGATCAGTCTAAGAGCAGACACGATGGAAGGTAATAAGCTCTACAACAATGGAGATATTTAAATAAAACTAGATGGCTGCCATGAAGAGTTCCATAGAATGTGTTCCTCAATAGGTAGAAGGTTAGGTAAGATCACCTCCAAGATACTATGCCTTAAATTTAAATAACTAAGATGTAAATGTTGATTGCTATACCTTTCTTCTCAGCTCCATTATGTTCCAGTTCTTTTGTTTTCTTCCTTTCCAAATGTTTTACCTTTCCTTGTTAATTAATCAATCAGCTTTCACTGGGCATGTAAATTATGCCCAGGCCTGTCCACAAGGTATCTGACATTTAATTGAGGAGAGTGCTTATGAAACAACAACACATTTGAAACAACTGGTAAACAATATCAAAGAGATCATTAAATGCTACAACAAAAAGTTGTTGAAGGAGTTGCTTCAATTGTGTTACTGTGCATGTTAGAAGCATGTCAACCACTGGACATTCAATTAAAAAGTTCAAATTCAACTTTCTTTTCTGTCAATAAGAAGTGCAAATTTGGAATGGATGCTGGATTTTGTCAAATGCTTTTTCTGCATCAATTGAGAGGACCATATGGTTCTTCTCTCTTCTCAAATTAATTTGTTCTATCACATTGATTGATATAGGGATAGAGGGAACATTCCTGAACTTCATAAAATCTATCTATGAAAGACCCACAGCAAATATCATCCTCAATGGGAAAAAGCTTGCAGCCTTCCCTTTGAGATCAGGAACACGAAAAGGATGCCCACTCTCACCACTCTTGCTCAACATAGTATTAGAAGTCCTAGCAACAGCAATCAGACAACAAAGAGAAATAAAAGGTATCCAAATTGGCAAGGAAGAAGTCAAACTCTCTCTCTTCGCAGATGACATGATTCTTTATATGGAAAACCCAAAAGACTCCACCCCCAAACTACTAGAACTCATACAGCAATTCAGCAATGTGGCAGGATACAAAGTCAATGTATAGAAATCAGTGGCTTTCTTATACACTAACAATAAAAATACAGAAAGGGAAATTAGAGAATCGATTCCATTTACTATAGCACCAAGAACCATAAAGATACCTGGGAATAAACCTAACCAAAGAGGTAAAGGATCTGTACTCGAGGAACTACAGAACACTCATGAAAGAAATTGAAGAAGACACAAAAAGATGGAAGATCATTCCATGCTCTTGGATTGGAAGAATAAACATGGTTAAAATGTCTAAACTGCCTAGAGCAATCTATACTTTTAATGCCATTCTGATCAAAATTCCACCGGTTCAAGAGCTGGAGCAAATAATCCAAAAATTTGTATGGAACCAGAAGACACCCCGAATCGCTAAGGAAATGTTGAAAAACAAAAATAAAACTGGGGGCATCACGTTACTTGATTTCAAGCTTTACTACAAAGCTGTGATCACCAAGACAGCATGGTACTGGCATAAAAACAGACACATAGACCAGTGGAACAGAGTAGAGAGCCCAGATATGGACCCTCAACTCTATGGTCAAATAATCTTCGACAAAGCAGGAAAAAATATATAGTGGGAAAAAGACAGTCTCTTCAATAAATGGTGCTAGGAAAACTGGACAGCTATATGTAGAAGAACGAAACTCGACCATTCTCTTACACCATACACAAAGATAAACTCAAAATGGAGAAAAGACCTCAACGTGAGACAGGAATCCATCAGAATCCTAGAGGAGAACAGAGGCAGCAATCTCTTCGATATCAGCCACAGCAACTTCTTTCAAGATATGTGTCCAAAGGCAAAGGAAACAAAAGTGAAAATAAACTTTTGGGACTTCATCAAAATCAAAAGCTTCTGCACAGCAAAGGAAACAGTCAACAAAACAAAGAGGCAATCCACGGAATGAGAGAAGATATTTGCAAATGACAGTACAGACAAAAGGTTGATATCCAGGATCTATAAAGAACTCCTCAAACTCAACACTCACAAAACAGATAATCATACCAAAAAATGTGCAGAAGATATGAACAGACACTTCTCCAATGAAGACATACAAATGGCTATCAGACACATGAAAAAAATGTTCATCATCACTAGCCATCAGGGAGATTCAAATTAAAACCACATTGAGATATCACCTTACACCAGTTAGAATGGTGAAAATTAGCAAGACAGGAAACAACATGTGTTGGAGGGGATGTGGAGAAAGGGGAACCCTCTTACACTGTTGGTGGGAATGCAAGTTGGTGCAGACTCTTTGGAAAACAGTGTGGAGATTCCTCAAGAAATTAAAAATAGAGCTTCCCTATGACCCTGCAATTGCACTACTGGGTATTTACCCCAAAGATACAGATGGAGTGAAAAGAAGGGCCACCTGTACCCCAATGTTTATAGCAGCAATGGCCACGGTCGCCAAACTATGGAAAGAACCAAGATGCCCTTCAACGGACAAATGGATAAGGAAGATGTGGTCCATATACACTATGGAGTATTATGCCTCCATCAGAAAGGATGAATACCCAACTTTTGTAGCAACATGGATGGGACTGGAAGAGATTATGCTGAGTGAAATAAGTTAAGCAGAGAGAGTCAATTATCATATGGTTTCACTTATTTGTGGAGCATAACAAATAGCATGGAGGACAAGGGGAGATGGAGAGGAGAAGGCAGTTGAGGGAAATTGGAAGGAGAGGTGAACCATGAGAGACTATGGACTCTGAAAAACAATCTGAGGGTTTTGAAGGGGTGGGGGGTGGGAGGTTGGGGGAACCAGGTGGTGGGTATCAGAGAGGGCATGGATTGCATGGAGCACTGGGTGTGGTGCAAAAACAATGAATACTGCTATGCTGAAAATAAAAAAATAAATAAAAAAAAGAAATGCAAATTTGGGCAAATTATTTAACCTCACTTCTCCCTTCTATAAAAGTAACAATTCTGTCCAATTTACTAAGGAGCAGAATGAAAAAGAATTGTTTCATGAATTAGAAAGCATGACCCATTGGAAAGGAGTACTCTGTTTGGGAACCTCATGTTTCTATTCAGCTTTACATTCCTTTTTTTTCTTTCCACATGTAATCAGGATTTTTGTTATTAGTGATGGTTCATCTAAGAGTCCTTCATTTCACCTGCCTACAGTACCCAGAAAATTCTGTTTTTGATCGTGTTAGAAAAGCACAATAGGCCTCTGGTCCTCCACAGCAAGGAATGTGACTGGAGTTCTTCACTTTGGACTTATGCCCCATTCAGTAGCCAGCTGTCGCCACCACTGCTGTTGACCTGCCTGCCACCTGCTTGAGTTCAGGGTGGAGACAAGAAACTCAAATGCTTCAGCAGGACTTATTAGGTCAGCTGCTGATGACAGAACTGGAGATTACATTTCATGAACATTATTCCATGTTCTGGTAGACATACTAAATATCCCTTCTTATCTAAAGAGATGGTAAAGAAAAGTCACAAGAAGGAACATTTAATGTTTTTCTAAATGAATGTAATGTGATAATAATTGAAGTAAAATTAGACAAGTATGCCCTGACTAGTTAAACTTCTTCTCTGCCAGCTGTAAATGCTGCCTCCAGCTGCATTCTTTTCATGGGAAAACAGTTCAATGTTGTACATTTTATCAAACTCATTTTAAAACCATTTCCAAAATGTTTTCCTCTAGTTCTGTTTTGCAGATTTCTGCATCTGTAATATATTTCTTAGATATTTTTCTCTAATTAAACCCTTTGAAAAATAAATGAATGAAAAGCTCTATTTCAGAGCTTTTCATACTGTAGACATAATTTCATACTATAGACATAGTTTTACTATAGACATAGTAAAGTCTATTAACCCCAGAGGGAAAGACAGCTACCTAGAAAAAAAAAAAAGAAGTACAATTATAAAGGGATGTAATAAGTAGTTGACAGAAAATGAAGTTGATGGCTTTTTTTAAATTTACACTTATATTCTGAGAATCTTCATGCCCATCTATCTTTTACCAAATGGCAGATAAGAAAGGAAAATTAAAAAAGAAAATACATCTTCCTACCTGTGTTTTCTAATTATCTATTCCTCCTGTTACTCTTTTATTCTTTCAGTTTGTTTCACCATAATTATGCAATTAGGTTCTATGTTATTACTAATTTTATAGACCTGATGGCTAGTGCAGTGATATGACATATAATGAATGCTCAATAAATATTTTCTAAATGAATGAATGAGTATATTACACATATGGTAATTCATTATTTAAACCTTTTTACACCTTTTCCTGACTCACTAAGAGAAAGAAAAAAATATACATTGACATTTAAACACATATGTACACTGTAAAATTAGAATGAGAAATCTATTTGGTTTTTATTCCCAGCAAGGAAAAAAAAATGCATTTACTTTTATTAATTTTCTGAACACCAAGACCAAATGACTTCTCATACTTAGCAGAATCTCCTAGATATTTGTCCCAGGAAGTGGTTTATAAATCAGAAAGTTTTTCGTAATTTAAAAATAAAAATAAAATCTCACTTATCTGACTTTGGAGCTCTTGGTACATTGAAACCATTTTTATTTGTGGGAGACACTGTGGTGTGTCACCCTGACTTCCGTTAGGAAGGGCTTGTTGTCTCAGCTGCTGGCAGTGCTGTTGGCAGGCAACCGTCAGCTGTCAGCCCCTTTGTGGTTGCCTCAGCTGCAAAGAGCCATCTGGCCCAATATCAATCCCTTACTTGATGACCCACATTCAACAACAAATCAATACAAAGGTAAAAAGACCCACCCATCCTGGCCCAACTTGGAACAACTCTGAAAAGCCTTTCTGGTTTCAGAGCTCTGTGTGGGGTCAGTCATGGTTGTTGTTGGATCTAACTTCTACCTCAAACTCTCCCTCTTTCCTAGCCTTGCTCCCTTCCCATATTGTCCCAAGGGCACCCCCTAATAAATATTTGCATGTTACCTCATCTCAAAATTGGCTTCCTGGGGGAGCTCAATCTATGATATTATTATTTCCATGCTATTTTTATACAAAATATAGAAAATGTTTATAACTTTCCACTGAGAACAAATTGCTGCATTTTGTGGAGTTTACTCTCTGAAAAGACTTATTCTAGGTCAGAGCTATTTGACAAAACCCACACTGTCAAGGTTACTGTTCGTACTACTTTTTTATTTCATTATTGTGTTGATGACACAAGGGAATAGATGAGAAGTTACATTGCCATGGTGATTCCCCTGCAGTGAAAAGAGCCTTATTTGACCTTGTACTACAGGGGTAGAGTTGGTGCAAAGGTTTCTAAATTGAGTCTCCTCCAACCAGGCCATACTGACATGAAGGAAGCATCCAGAAACATTTGACTTTTGAAAACCAAACTCAGAAATTCTCTCTGGATTAAGTCACCCCATGAGCAGTCATTCTGAAGCTCTAGCCTGCTTGCTTTGTAGTAGTATCTCCCAAATTTATTCCTGTATCTGTTTATATGATATACTGATAATTTGAGATAAAGATGGGCAAGGAGAGTTCTCCATGGTAAGAGGTCTTTCAGTTGTCTCCATCGTGATCCCTGCATAGCTAATAAATACACAAGTTAATTTTATTACTTATCTTGAAATTACCAATGGCTTCAGTTTTGGAATACCTAGGGGAGAAGCCACCAGAGCTCATACCACAATTTGTAAAACAGGTCGTATGCCAAGCTTCACTGGAGACTTAGTCTCTCTTTTCCATTTCTTTTTTACCTTCTTTAGGAACTCAAAGTCGTAATGTTTTACAGTTTGTTTCCTCCCCATTCCTACATTATAAAAAAGAGACTAAAGTATAAATAAATGACAAAGCAGCATATTAACTTCCTCTGGGAGATTGCTTTTTAAATGTAAACAAAGGAATGATGAATCTCTAATTAGGGAATTTTAGAAATTGAGAAAGTTTGTGAATTGGGGAAGAATAGGAAGAGGTTGGGGAACAAAGCCTATGCATTGATTATTCTGTGCCTCATTTTCTCCATATGTAAAAAGGAAGAGTATTATTATCTACATCTGAGGGTCACTGCATTGTTCAGCTACTGTTATTTTTGTAATATCATTTTTCACTCTGAGGTATAAAATTACCAAAGGTCTGGTTTTTCTTTTTATGGGGAAGCTATAAAGCCTTGCTATTCGAACAGTGGTCCAAGGACCAGAAGTATCAGCTATGTCAGGGAGCCTGTTGGAAGTCCGGAATCTCAAGCCCCACTCCAGACCTACTAAAGCAAAGCTTACATTTTAACAAGATTCCCACACACATTAAAATTTGAGGGGCCTTGATGTAGATATAGTGGTCTCAAAAAGAGGCTCTGAAATCAGAGACTCAAGCTCCAATTTGCTAGCTGTGGGACTGTGGGCAAGTTACTCAATCTCTGAGAGTCTGAGGTCTCTCATGTGTAACGCAGGATAATCATATCTACTTAGTAGGGCTGTTGTGAGGATTACGTGTGAAAATATGCAAAGCATTTACTGATATGCATGCTGGGCAACTACCAAATATCTTATGAATTGTGGCTATAACTATGCTCAAAAAAATCTCTGGTTTTTGAAATATGTAGTTTCAAGCTCCCAAGGACAAAGAACTTGACTTCATTCAGTGCAAGATTATTCATACATTCATATAATTTTTTAAATATTTTTTTAGTATTTTATTTATTTGACAGAGAGAGATCACAAGTAGGCAGAGAGGCAGGCAGAGAGAGAAGGGGGGAGGCAGGCTCCCCGCTGAGCAGAGATCCCGATGTAGGGCTCCATCCCAGGACCCTGGGATCATGACCTGAGCTGAAGGCAGAGACTTAACCCACTAAGCCACCCAGGTGCCCCACATTCATATAATTTTTAAAATACACAAGGAATGTTAAGGATTATCATAGATTAAAAGAAAAAAAATGGTTTTGTTTATTTTGTATTTGAAGGCTTGGCTGGTGAAGAAATGATTTTCCTTTGTGTGTCTCTGAATCTTCCATTGCCTTGCTGGGCAAGATACCTTCAGGTTAGACACAATGGTGATCAGTTGGCCATGACAGGTAGAGGTATACCAGCAGGTCTAGTCAAGCATTTGAGTCTTTTAGACATGATTCTTCCTGCCAGTGAAGGTGACCAGATTGTTCAGGTATCTGATCCTAAAATATAGTACTCCCCAAACAAAAACTGTCTGAAGACTGGAACCTGAAGCTGTTGAATTTGGATTGGTAACCACAAGGTTCTAAAATTTTTAAGAATTTATTTACTTATTTGAGAGAGAGAGATAGAAAGAGAAGTAGACTCCCCTCTGAGCAGAGACCCTAACTCAAGGCTCGATCCCAGGACCCCAAGACCATGACCTGAGCTGAAGGCAGATGCTTAACCAACTAAGCCACTAAGCAGCCCCCAGGTTCTACATTCTTAAATGCATTTCACGTTCATCTCAAGGTTAAGAGCAGAGGCTCAAGCACTGAAACACTGGGGTTCAAATTTGATCATTTATAAAACAGAGATCATTACAGCTCCTCCCTCTATGGATATTTAGAAGGAGAATTGAATGAAGTAATCTATTTATAGATGTTAGCACAGTACCTGGTTTACACTGAGCATTCAGTGTAAGCTGTTGTTGAAATTTTATCATACTTGTTGCAGCTTCTTTCCCTAGAAATCTGTATTTGATATGTCTGACTCCAGCCCTGACTCCAGTCCCATTTCCCTGAACTCAACACTGATTCAGGGACTACACCCAGCCTCTAACGAATCTATCATAATAGTTTTGTTGGAAGAATTAGAGTTAATATCATGACATACCAATGGAAATGTGAGGTTACTTAGTAGAATATTTCCACACAAGGGCATTTCCTAGAGATGACTGAGCATTGGGAGAACTAATTTCAGTGTTGTTGAAATGCTAGTGTAGCTAGGCTCTAAGAGACTGTCAGCCATTTTCAGGCTTTTAATGAGTTCCCTAAGGAGAAGCAAAAGCTACCACCCCGACAAGCATTTCCCTACACCTGAATTCTTTGTCATTCAGTTGCTGGTGCTCTGGAGACTAACATAGTCGTACCCTTTGCTGCAGAATACTGAAATGATAAAACCTGACAAATTCTTGATCAACCAGTGTTGGAAATGCAGACCCATTTGGAAATGGAAATGGAGTAGCAAATGTGAAAACCTGGACTATATATCCAGGGGACTTCCTGAAAATACAGTTCAGTAAGGACTTGAGAGACTTTAGTCACCTGAACTAATCAATTTAAACTGGGGCAAATGACAAGGTTTTGAATGGGCTTCTACAGCCTGACTGAAATATTATTTTGAGAATAATTAGTACTAGACATCAAAAGAACCTCATCAAAGGATCTTCTATGTTTTGGAAAGAAAGTTCCCCCATTTTCCACATTGCAATTCATTAACATGCCACCATCTCTCCACAAAATAGTCATGTATTCTGCACAACAAGAGAACCAACCTGATCTCTGGAGTAGGGCTGAATCACAATGATAAGAAAAAAAAGGAAGGAAAAACAAAACATGGACCAGAATTCTGATGAGCTTGTTCAGTCCAGCAGAATTAGCTCTAATAAAGTTTATGTTTTTAAAAGTATTTATAAGTTTAATTTCAATAACTTTTTGTATTCAGATAGAGGGGGGAGAGAGAGAAAGAGAATCTTAAGCAGGCTTCACGCTCAGTGCAGAACCTGACATTGGGCTCAATCTCATAAGCCTGAGATCAGGACCTGAACCGCAATCAAGAGTCAGGAGCTTAACCAACTGTGTCACACGGGTACCCCAATTTAAGTAACATTTTTTGATTATAAAAATAATATATGTTCTTTGCTGAAAACAGGAAAGAAAACATTAAGAAAATGTTTAACTACGCATAATCAAATCACCTGAAGTTAACATTTTGATATATTTAATTCTGGGCAATTTTAATGAAAACATTAAGAAAATGTTTAACTACGCATAATCAAATCACCTAAATTTAACATTTTGATATATTTAATTCTGGGCAATTTTCTCTAAGTGTTGATATTAGTTCTAATGAACATAACTGGGATTATTTGGAAACATGATTATTAATGGTTATGTGATAATATATTATGTGCTGCAATTTCAATGTCCATCCTTGGGCATTTATTTATAATCCCAATTTTTGCTATTGTAAATAATACTATCACAAATATCTTCTTTTGTAAAATTTTGCCTGGATGTACAAATGTTTCCTCAGAATACATTCTCAGAGGGTTCCTGGGTGGCTCAGTGGGTTAAAGCCTCTGCCTTCAGGTCAGGTCATGATCCCGTAGTCCAGGGATGGAGTCCCACATCGAGCTCTCTGCTCCGTGGGGAGCTTCCTTCTTCCTCTCTCTCTGCCTGCCTCTCTGCCTACCTGTGATCTCTGTCTGTCAAATAAATAAATAAAATCTTTAAAAAAAAGAATAAGTTCTCAGAAGTTAAATATTTCAATTAAAGGGTAGGAACATATTTAAGTTTCTTAGTACATTTGCCAAACTGCTTTTGAAAAGGATCATCCCACGTATCCTTCCATGAGCCATGTGCTCCAGTGACTATTGGAGTGTTATCTTGGATCATTCTTCTCTAATTTCATGGTCAAAGATGCTATCTCGGGGCACCTGGTTGGTACAGTCAGTTAAGCCTCAAACTCTTGATTTTGGCTCAGGTTGTGATCTCAAGGTCATCAGACCAAGCTCTGTGTCAGGCTCATGCTCAGCATGGAATCACCCTGGGATTCTATCTCCCTCTCTGTCTGCCCCTCCTGCTTGTGTGTTCTCTCTCTCTCTCTCTCTCTCAAATAAATAAATAAATATTTTAAAAATGCTATCTCATTACCTTATAATTCTTTTTTAAGTGTAATTTATCATTTCACACATAAACATATTGACCATTTTTCTCCTTTGGGTATTTGTCCATGACCATATCCCATATCTTCTACTAGGCAGTCAGGTTTTTTTCTCATAGTTTTCTTAGAATCTTCATATATTAAAACGTATTAATTCTCTACTATATTTTTACACTTATATTTTAACATTAATTTTAATTTGTGGTAAATTTTCATTGTTATCATTACACAGAAATTTGGAATTTTCATGCATTCAAATCTATCTACCTTTATGATTTTTTTTCACATGGCTTTTATTCTTGTAAAACCTTCCCCATTTGGGAACAAGTAATTATTTAACCATATGTTCTCTTAACCAGCAAAACCAGGTTTAATAAGTGTAAAAATGCTTATCTGAAGGCAGAATGTGGCCAGAATGATTTCACTCACCATAGCTAAACGATTTATAAAGCCCACGAATTGGGAAGTACTCATGAAATGAATATAGATATCATATCTCAGGACTTAGGTGAAATTAATTTTAAGATGATTATATAGAGTACTTGAGGAAAAAATAGTGTCAAAACTATGTCAAAGAAGAAATTGTTGTAAAAGTGAAGGTAAAACTAGAACTTTTAAAGAATTTCCATATTTCTGATTCATTGAATGGAACAAATTTCTATTAACCTTGTTTTCAGTCAGTCAGCTTCGTTTGCAAGAAATGTTTAGTAAGTACCCAAGTACTCAGATACCACTGTATTATATTAGCAACATTGTCTGATACTGATTGACTTTGCAAAGACCTTGCTTGCAATACAAGAAACATACTTCAAAACAACTGAAAAAAATAATTGCAAAAACTACAGCTGTAAATTCGTTAACAAATTTTATCCTAAGAATCCTTGTTTCCATAATGAATACACAAACAAAAGAACATATAAACTCTTTATAAAATAAACACATAAGAGGAAGAGAGGGATGGAGGAAGGAGGGGTGGTAAGACAGTTGACAAAGGTCTTAAACTATTTCCACCCAAATTTATTCTTTGAGAAATTGAAAGTGATGTGTAAGTCTGTGCCCACATAGAGAAGCCACATCACAAAAAAAAAAAAACAGATCTACACAGGAAAGGAAGAGAGAAAAGCATAGGTTGTCAGGAAATTGTGTCTCCAATGACACCATCAACAACAGCTGGTTTGCAGAAGTGTACCTTCAAGTAACCATTACTCAGAGAATAATGGAGACAACACAAGGCAATACATATTATTAGCAATAGATTCTTATGGTATATATACTACACACATGAACAGTGTGCTGGACCACATGTTCTCAATAAATATATAATAGACTGTGGTGTACAGATTGTACTAATAGTCCAATTTTTCATGTATCTTTGTATTCATGCCCTATGACAGTGCCCTTTCACCCTGACTTTGGGCCTGGCCATGTGACTGTCTTTGGACAAAAGGATAGTAACAAAACTGATGGAAAGAGAGGCTTGAAAATGCACTTGTGTGGTTCTGATTTCTTTCTTAGACCCTGTGACTAGGAGAAACACAGGGCCTAGCTAATCTGCTAAAAAATGAGATAACATGAAGCATAACCGAGATGTCCTAGATAAAGTCATCCTAGACCTGTAGCCCTAGCCAACTTGTCTGCTGACTATAGGTGTATGGGCAAGCTCAGATCAGATGAGTTTAGCCCAACTTATGAAAACATCTCAGCTCACCCTAGACTCATGAGAAATAAATGGTATTTTAAGCCACAAAGTTTTGGTTGACTTGTTCTATATTAATAGCTACCTGATACAATAATTAACAAGAAGGTAGGGGCCCAGGTTATTAAAGGGCAAAACTGTGGTTATCAAAGGCACTTCCAGAGAGAGGCACAGAAACAGGATAGGGTTAAGGTAAAAAGCCACCAGGAGTACCTGTGTAACATTCCCCGGCCAACTAAAAATTTTAGTACAGTGAGGAGGGCTTCAGAATTTTCTGCCTTCTTCAGGACAGAAGCACAACCAACATGCATTCAATCAAAAGCTGGTTTTCAGGAGCAAATTTCTTGACCATGGGAAGCTTGAGGAGGAAACCAATAATTGCTTCAACCTGCAATGGGATGGTAGCTTTGACCTCTGTCTTCCAAGGATTTTATAGAAACTTTGGCTGGCCCCAAATGTAGTGACACAAGGATCTAGCAAGTTCCCACAAATACTTTTGTTTTGCTTCTGTTTTCTATGTAAGTTACTGAACTTAGTTATTAAAAACTCTCTGTGATTTGAATTAAGAAAGGATTAGAGGGGGTGCCTGGGTGGCCCAGTCCTTAAGTGTCTGCCCTTCGGCCCAGGTCATGATCCCGGAGTCCTGGGATCGAGCCCCACATCAGGCACCCTGCTCAGCAGGAAGCCTGCTTCTCCCTCTCCCATTCCCCCTGCTGTGTCCCCTCTCTCACTGTGTCTCTCTCTGTCAAATAAATAAAAATCCTTTTAAAAAAAGGAATGGATTAGAGGTTTTCCATTTTGTTTTATATCAGTCTGTAAAGGGAGATGAGATTTCGCCTGCATCTTTCTTAATGACCTTTGCTGTAAAGTGACACGTAATCATTTAGAACAATGGTTTTGAACCAGAAGTATGTATCAAAATTACATGTGACCTTTAAAAATCACCCATGCTCCTAGGCCTTATTTTGGTGTGGTAGATACACTGCCCAGATTCCACTTCAAGGAATGGCTTGCTGCCTAGCTCCTGGAAGTGCAGTTGACAGCTTCCAGCAGTCAGTTCCTTCAGGGTCTGTCTCAACTGTAGAGAGACCCTTGACTCTGGGCTATACTCTTCCCAGGGAAGCCTGTATCGAGTGACTAAGAAAAGCAAAAGTATACTAGCCATTTCAGCTCTATGTGGGGCACTGAACTGCAATCCTTATCCCAGAGCTCCCTGCTGTGTTGGCTGTAGTTTGTCTGACCTAGTTGCAGCTGTACTTCTCCTTCTGCCTAATCCCATTTCTTACCCTTTCCCTTCACAGATACCAATCTCTAATAAACATCTTGCACTCAAAACTCCATTTTAGCACCTGCTTCTGGAAAACCCAACCTAATGCATATGGAGAATTTCATTCAGTAGATCTGGGGTAAGCATCGCCCAACTATGTGCAGTTTGAAAAAAACACCTTAGGTGATTCAAATATGCACTTTTCTTTTTAAATGCCTAACTTAGAATGTTCCAGAATCCCTGAAAACTGAACATAATATCTTAGGATTGCTATATAGTCCTAACACATAACTACCTGAGAAAAGCTTTCATAGACATAGACTTTTAGATTCTGAAACCACTGAAAACACTTGATGTTATCCAACCTGTCGCACTAAGAAATAATACAAATTGTTTAACCATGTAATTTTAGAGCTAAAGATGTGCCTAGAAACACAATCCAGGTATTTTTTCAAAAGAGGAAACTGAGTCTCCCTTAAGAAGTAATGGTAGCACCACGGCCAAATCCCAGGACTCTTGGCTTTTGTTCCATATAGAAAGTCTAAAAAGTTCACTTTCAAATGTTAGTTTTAATGTCCTCTATTACTACTTCTATCATCAACATTAACTTCATATAAATCAAATAATTTGAGATTTGTATCCTTTCATTTTTCTCTTTCCACTGAGAGGTAGAGGTGCTAATAACTAAAAAATGGTAAAGATGAGCTTCTTCTAGTGACAAGAAGGAGGGTGAACAACAGAACTTAGAATTTATATGCAGTCATAAGCTACACAAAGATCTGAGAGAAAAGTGTTCTAGACAGAGGAAACAGCATATCCAAAGACCATGAGGCAGAACCCATGGTTTGGTATGTTTAAGGAAAAATTAGAAGTTCAAGTGACTTGAATGGGGTAAAAGAGGCAGAAAATTAAAGGACATGATAAGAGAAAGTTTACCAGGCCCTGTACTGTAGTTATTTGGGTTCATCTCTCTCTCCCAGACGCAATTAATTGCAAGGTCTTTGATAACCACATAGTTTTCTGGAAAGGGAATTCCAATTTCCACTAATGGGAGACTTGGGTTATTCTCACCAACCTGCTAGAGGAAAACAATGAAAAATATTGAGTGAAGGTTTTTTTTTTTTTTTAATCTCTTAAAAAGCATAAAGAGGGATGCCTGCGTGGCTCAGTCTGTTAAGTGACGGCTTTCTGCTTGGGTCATGATCCCAGGGATCTGGGATCGAGGCTTACATCAGTCTCCCTGCTCAGTGGGATGATTAAGTGAACAAGGAAGCCAATTTTACCCTTGGGACACTGGATATTTCCTTAAAACACACATGTTTATTCTGATGGTCTCACGGGACTAGGGGCATAGAGATCAAAGCTCAAGGCCCACAGAAGATGGGAAGTGTATTATGAGACTCTTCTCACAGAAAACTATGATCTCAAAGAGCTACACCCTCAAGGAAGAGGTATGTGCCCTTTCAGCCTAAAATCATGTCACTTTTGTGGTCCAGGGAACTTAAAAACTGAACTTAGATTAAGGTGAACCTAGAGTGCTAGCAACACCAGGCACCTGGTAAAAGCAGGTGTAAGTTCTTTACAAAGGAAGATCCTTTCATCTTATGATTTAAGTTATTCATACAGATAATTTTCAAGTACAATGGCCAGCAAATATTCAAGGGCAACCAGGCACACAATGAAAAATAATACATGAGCAAAATCCAGCAGAATCAGTAAACAATAGAAATTGACCCATAATGACTTTATATATTGGAATTATCAAATATAGACTATAAATAAACCATGTTTACCACAGCAATTCCCACAGTATTGTGTACATAAGAGGTATTAAATGAATGTTTGTGGATTTAACTCAGTAATCATCTAGCCCTTTCCATGATATCAACTACTACAAATTTTCATTCACTCTTATCCAAAAAACATTATTGCCTATTCACGGTGGTCCATGCACTGTTTTCAGTATGAAAGATACACTTGTAAACAGTATGTACATGGGGTGTTCACTCTTAAAAATTCTCACATCTAGTGGGGTAGACACATACATAGACAGACAAATAGAATCTGGTAAGATTAGTAGTCCCTCAAAACTACAGCAGAACTAGATAATTAAATACACTCGTAAGACTCCCAAGAGTCTTCCAAATGCAGCTCCCCAAGGTCCTTCTTATTCATTCAAAGATGCAAAAGATTTGTGTAATAAGTATTTGCTTAGGGAGAGCTCCCTAAAAGTTTCTTGCAATTTCTTCTATGACCCTCTAGTCACATAACCAAGCTAGACTCTAACTGGTTATACCAGGTGTAAGGCATAAATAAATAGGGCTAGATCAGGAACTAGGTGAAGGTGCTCCTTCTTACCACTCACATTTATGGAACTTGAAGTCCTGGCCAGAGCAATCAGGCAAGGAAAAGAAACAAAGGGGGTCAGAATCAGAAGGAAAGACATAAAACTATCTCCCTTTGCAGATGATATAAGTTGTTTTATAAAAAACCCTAAAGCTCCACGAAAAACTGTTCAGATTTGATCAACAAATTCAGTAAAGTTGCAACATGTGAAATCATCATAAGAAGTCAGGGGTATTTCTACACACTAGCAATGAATTGCCAGAACAAGAAATAAAGAAAACAACGCCACCTATAATAACATTGAAAACAATAAAATACTGACGTTCGGGGCACCTGGGTGGCACCTGGGTTAAAACTCTGTCTTGAGCTCAGGTCATGGTCTCAGGGTCCTGGGATCGAGCCCCGTGTCTGGCTCTCTGCTCAGCAGGGAACCTGCTTCCCCCTCTCTCTCTGCCTGCCTCTCTGCCTACTTGTGATCTCTCTCTCAAATAAATAAAATCTTTAAAATAAATACTGACTTTCAGGGAATATGGTGGTCTAGAAGGACCCTAAGCTCACCTCATCCCATGTATACAACTAGATAACACCACATCAATGTAAATAAACCAAAAAATGACGAGAAGACCCACAGAACAAACTCCCCACAGCTGAATGTAGAGAAGAGGCCACATCAAGAGGGAAAAGATGTGGTCAGGAACTAAATGCACCTATGGTACTCTCCATAGGAGGGAGGGATGCTGTGGGCACTGAGAGGAAAGAGAAACAGATTTTCGCACCAGGATCCCCACATGGGTAAGACAAATAGCCATAACATTTGGATTTAAAAATCAGTGGGGCCTAAACCTGAACTTTTAAAAATCAATAAACTCTTGGGAGAGCCAGGCGGGTGAGAGGAAACTGAGTCCCCATGCTTAAAGAGACAGCACAACAGAGACCTGCAGAGATACAGCACAGAAGCAGCAGTATGAAAACTACCTGAGGTATGAGGGAAGACTTGTTTACAAATCACAGAGAGTATGCTGGAGGGGCAAGGATCCTTGGGAGACTTCTCCAGAACAAAGGAGCTGGTGGGAGCATTTTGCTTCCCTGCCTCCCAGCCTGGATACACCTGCAGGAACCACTACTGTGCCAACACTCACTATCTAACTTGTTAACAGTGCACCACCCTTCCCCTTTTTCCTGCCACCACACCCCCAGCCAGCCACACCCTCAGCCAGACCTCACAGCAAACCTATGCAAACCTTACTACCACATGGCATCCCATCCCTGTGCACTTCTGATGATCAGCCTACCTCTAACTCAGCCTGCACTGGGCACTGGCACAACAGGTCCCCTCCCACCAGCACAGACCATGTTGGCACTATGTGCCCCATTCCTGTGTTCTCCTACAGTTTGGGGCTATGGAAACTCTGGCAAACACCTGGTGCAACTCAAGCCCAAAGCAGCCCCAGCATGACCCACCAACAACACAGGGATAAAACCCTGCCCACAACAGGCCAAGAGACCCCTTGCAGATGGCTATATTGATGGAAAAAGTGGCTCAGCCACAACAATAGGGCACTGCATTGCAGAGCACTATAGGAATTCTTCTTCATAAAGTCAGTGCTTTCAAGAGCAGGAGATGTAGCTGACTTTCCTAAAACACAGAAACAGACACAGAGAGTTAGAAAAAAAATGAAGAGACAGAAAAATATGTCCCAAAGGAAAGAACCGGACAAAATCATAGGAAGAGAGATAAATAAAATGGACAGAAGTAATATGCCTTACAGAGTATCTAAAGTCATGGTCATAAAGATACTCACTGGGCTTGAGAAAGGAGTGGAGAACCTCAGTGAGATCCACACAATGAGATAGAAAAGATAAAAAAGAACCAATGAAACATGAAGAACTCAATACTAAACTTTAAAATATACTAGATGAAATAAAGAGTAGACTAGAAGAAGCAAAAGAATGGATCAGCAAACTGGAGGGCAGAGTAATGGAATATAATCAAGCTGAACAAGAGAGAGAAATAAAAAATATAAAGAGATTCAGGTAACTCAGTGACACCATCAAGCATAAAAACATTTGCATTACAGGGACTGTGGAAGGAGAAGAGAAAGAAAAGGAGGCAGGGAATTTATTTGAAGAAATAATAGCAACAAACTTCTGAATCTGTGAAAAGAAACAGAAATCCAGATCCAGGAGGCAGAGAGAGCTCTCAAAATCAAACCAAGGAAGTCCACACCAAGGCATATGGGTAATTAAAATGGCAAAAAGTAATGATAGAGACAGAATTTTAAAAGCACAAAGGACATTGGGAGATGGAGGGGAGAAATGAGTTGGGGGAAATTGGAGGGGGAGACAAACCATGAGAGACTGTGGACTCTGAGAAACAAACTGAGGGTTTTGGAGGGGAGGGGGTTGGGGAATTGGGTGAGCCTGGTGGTAGGTATTATGGAGCACTGGGTGTGTTGCAAAAACAATGAATTCTGGAACACTGAAAAGAAATAAAATAAAATTTAAAAAAAAAAGAATTTTAAAAGCAACAAGAGAAAACAGTTACATACAAGGGAAACCCCATAAGGCTATCAGCTGATCTTCAGTAGAAACACTGCAGACCAGAAAAAAAGTGGCATGATATAATCAAAGTGCTGAAAGGAATAAAATCTGTAGCCAAGTCTATCCTGCAAGGCTATCATTCAGAATAGAAGGAGAGATAAAGCATTTCTCCAACAGAAGTGAAAAGATTCATCACCACTAAATCAGACCTACAAGAAATGATAAATGTAGACTCTGAGTGGAAAGGGAAGACCACAATAGGAATAAGAAAAGTAGGAAGCATAAAATCAGTACAAATAACTATATATAAAATCAGCCAAGAAACTCAGGGGTACCTGGGTGGCTCAGCCCTTAAGCATCTGCCTTCAGCTCTAGACATGATCCAAGGGTCCTGGGATTGAGGTCTGCATTGGGCTCTCTGCTCAGCAGGAAGTCTGCTTCTCCCTCTCCCACTTCTCCTGCTTGTATTCCCTCTATCACTGTCTCTCTCTCTCTCTCTCTCTCTGTCAATTAAGTAAATAAAATCTTAAAAAAAGAGAAAGAAACTCATAATATAAAAGGATGTAAAGTATGACACCATATACCTAAAATGTGGAGGGGAGAGAAGTAAAGAATGAGTTCAAACATAAGTGACCACCAACTTAATATATATAATTATACAGAGATGATGTTATATACAAATCAAAGAGTAACCACAAATCAAAAACTAGTAATAGATATGCATGCAATAAAGAGAGAGGAATCCCAAGTGTACCACAAAAAAAAAGCCAACAAACCATGAGAGAAGAAAACAAGGGAAGAAAGGAACAGAAAAACTACCAAAATAACCAGATATCAAGTAACAAAATGGCAATGAGTACATACCTATCAAGAATTAGTCTGGATGTAAATGGATGAAATGGTCCAATCAAAAGACATCAGGTGATGGAATGAATAAAAAGCAAGACTCTTCAATATGCTGCCTATAATCATTTCAGACTGAAAGACATATGCAGATTAGAAAAAAAAGGGATAGAGAAGCATTTATCCTCCAAATGGAATGAAAAGAAAGCACGGGCAGCAATACTTATAGCCAAAAAAGTAGATTTTATTTATTTTTTTAAAGATTTACTTATTTATTTGAGAGTGAGAAAGAGAGAGTGAATGTGAGGTGGGGGAGGGGCTCAGTGAGAGAATCTTTAAGCAGACTCCCTGCTGAGGATGGAGCCTAAAGCAGGGTTCCATCCCCTGATTCATGAGATTGTGGTGTGGGCTGAAATCAAGTCAGACACTTAACTGACTGAGCCACATAGGCACCCCCAACAAAATAGATTTTAAAGACTGTAACAATAGACAAAGAAGGGCTCTATATAATCATAATGGCAACAATCCAACAAGAAGATGGATGGGTATTAAGGAGGGCACATGTGATGAGCCCTGGATGTTATAGGCAACTAATGAATTGCTGAACACTACATCAAAAACAACTAAATATGCTGGCTAATTGAATATAATACATAAATAAATAAATAAATAAATAAATAAATAAATAAATAAAATAATCTGTCAAGCTTGTCATCTGTGCAATATTGAAAAAAGCATAAAGGAGGGCACTTGGGTAGCTTACTCACTTAAGCATGCAACTCTTTATTTTGGCTTAGGTCATGATCTCACGGTTGGAGGATAAAGCCCCACATCAGGCTCCTCACTTAGTGGGGAGTCTGCTGGAGATTCTCTCCCTCTCTCTGCCCTTACCCTGTCCCTGCTTGAGTATTCCCTCTCTCTCTCAAATAAATCTTTAAAACAAAGCATAAAGGAAGCAATCGATAGTGATACAATAATGGTAGGTGACTTTAACACTCCACTTAAATCAATGGATAGGTCATCCAAATAAAAAATCAACAAGGAAACAGTGACTTTGAATGATACGTTGAACCAGATGGCACTAACAGATATATTCAGAACACTCTATCCTAAAACAGCAGAATACACATTATTTTCAAGTGAACATGGAACATTCTCCAGAACATATCATATGTTAGGCCACAAAATAAATGTCAACAGATTCAAAAAGACTGAAGTCATACCATGCATCTTTTTAAATCACAATGCTATGAAACTAAAAATCAATCAAAAGACAAAATCTGGAAAGAATGCAAATACATGGAGGTTAACTAACATGCTAGTAAACAATGACAGGGTCAACCAAGAAATCAAAAGGGAAATTTAAAAAATACATAGAAACAAATGAAAATGAAAACACAATGGTCCCAAATCTTCAGGATGCAGCAAAAGCTGTTTTAAGAGGCAAGTTTATAGCGATACAGGCCTACATAAAGGAGCAAGAAAAAACTCAAAGAAACAACCTAACCTTCTACCTAAAGGAGCTAGAAAAAAAAGAAAAAGAACCAAAACCCCAAACCAGTAGGAAGAAGGAAATAATAAAGATTACAGCACTTAAAAAAATGGAATAGAAACTAAAAAACAACAAGAGCAACATAAATAAAAAACAATAGAATAGAAAAATGAAAACAGGAACTGGTTCACTGAAAAGATAAACAAAACTGATAAAACTTTAGAAGACTCAGACTCACCCAAAAAGAGAAAGAGAGATTGAGAAAGAACTCAAATAAATAAAATCAGAAATGAAAGTGAAGAAATCACAACTGACACTAGAGAAATACATGATAGTATGGGAATATTATGAAAAATTGTATGTCAAAAAATTGGACAACCTATAAGATATGGATAAATTCCTGGAAACATATAATCTCCCAAAACTGAATCAGGAAGACAGAAAATTTGAACATATTGATTATCAGTAATGAATTTGAATCAGTAATCAAAATACTCCCAATAAACAGAAGTCCAGGACCACATGACTTCACACGTAAATTCTACCAAACACTTAAAGAAAATTTAATACCAATTCTTCTCAAACTATTTCAAAAAAAGAAGGAAAACTTCCAGATTCATTCTATGAGGCTGACATTACCCTGATAACAAAAGCAGATAAAGACAATATAAGAAAAAAGAACCATAAGCCAATATCTCTGATGAACACAGATAAAGAAAAAATCCTCAGCAATAATTAGCAAATAGAATCCAACAATACATTAAAAAAATCATTCACCAAGATCAAATGGGATTTATTCCAGGGATACAAGGGTGGTTCAAAATTCACAAATCAATGTGATATATCACAACAACAAGAGAAAGCATAAAAACCATAAGATCATTTAAAAAGATGTAGAAAAAAGCATTTGCTAAAGGACAACATCCATTCATGATAAAAACCCTCAACAAAGTAGGTTTAGAGAGAACATACCTCAACATAATAAAGGCTTTACATGAAAAACTCACAGCTAACATTATCCTTAATAGGGAAAAACTGATAGGTTTTTGTCTAAGGTCAGGAACAAGATAAGGATGTTCACTCTCACCACTTTAATTCAGCATAACCCTGGAAGTCTAAGCCACAACAATCAGACAACAAAAAGCAATAAAAAGTATCCAAATTGGTAAGGAAAAAGTACAACCATGACTATTTGCAGATGATATGATATTATATGTAGAAAACCCCTAAAGACTACACACACACACACACACACACACACACACACACACAAACTACTCAAATTGATAATTCAGAAAGATTGCAGGATACAAAATAAATGGACAGAAATACATTGTATTTCTACACACTAATAATGAAGCAGCAGAAATAGAAATTAAAAAACAATTTCATTTACAATTGCACCAAAAATAATAAAGTACCTATCAGTAAACTTCACCAAGAAGGTGAAAGACCCATACTCTGAAAATATTAAAACACTGACGAAAAAAAACTGGACTACATAAACAAATGGAAAGATATTCAATGCCCATGGTTTATAAGAACAAATGTTTAAAATGTCCATAATATTTAAAATGTCCATACTACCCAAAGCAATCTAGAGATTTAATGGAATCCCTATCAAAATACCAATAGCATTTTTTTTTACAGAACTAGAACAATTCATCCTAAAATTGGTATGGAACCACAAAAGATCCCAAATAGCAAAAGCAATCTTGAAAAAGGAAAGCAAACCTGGACGTATCACAATCACACATTTTAAGTTAATACTACAAAGCTGTA
Organism: Lontra canadensis; assembly: GCF_010015895.1. Classification (NCBI taxonomy): domain Eukaryota; kingdom Metazoa; phylum Chordata; class Mammalia; order Carnivora; family Mustelidae; genus Lontra; species Lontra canadensis. The sequence continues at coordinate 4,902,665 of NW_022631110.1, forward strand.
GTAATCAAAACAGTACATTACTGGCACAAAAGCAGACACCTAGGTCAATGGAACAGAATAGCCCCCAAATAAACCAACATTTACCTTCAAAAAAGCAGGAAAGGAAGGGCGCCTGGGTGGCTCAGGGGGTTAAGGCCTCTGCCTTCGGCTCAGGTCATGGTCCCGGGGTCCTGGGATCGAGCCCCGCATCGGGCTCTCTGCTCTGCGGGGAGCCTCCTTCCTCCCCTCTCTCTCTCTGCCTGCCTCTCTGCCTACTTGTGATGTCTCTCTCTCTGTCAAATGGATAGAATCTTAAAAAAAAAAAGCAGGAAAGGATATGGAATGGGAAAAAGACGGTCTCTTCAACAAATGCTGTTTGAAAAACCAGACAGCTACATGCAAAAGAATGAAACTGGACTTTTTTACACCATATAGAAAAATAAACTCAAAATGGATTAAGGACCAAAATGTGAGACTTGAAACCATATATATCCTTGAAAAAGCATAGGCAATAATATTTCACATATCAGCTATAGCAACATTTTTCTAGATATGTCTCCTGAGGCAAGGGAAACAAAAGCAAAAATAAACTATCAGGACTACATCAAAGGAAGAAGCTTCTGCACAGCGAAGGAAACTATCAATAAAACTAAACAACAACCTACTGAATGGGAAAATATATTTGCATATGACATATCTGGTAAAGGGTTAGTATCCAAAATATATAAAGAACTTATACCACTTAACATTTAAAAAAATCAAATAATCTAATTATAAAATGGGCAGAAGACATGAACAGATATATATCAAAGTTGGCCAACAGAGAAATTAAATGATGCTCAACGTTACTAATCATCAGGGAAATTAGAATCAAAACCAAATAAGATATCACTGCACACCTGTCAGAAAGGCTAAAATGAAAAACAGAAGAAACAAGTGTTTGTGAGGATGTGGAGGAAAATGTACCCTTGTGCACTGTTGGTGGAAATGAAAACTGGTACAGCTACTGTGGAAAACAGTTTGGAGTTTCCTCAAAATATTAAAAATAAAACTACCCTATCATCCAGGAATTGCAACACTAGGTATTTACCCAAAGAATACAAAAATACTGACTCAAAGGGTGTGTATAGCAGCATTATCTCCAATAGTTAAATTATGGAAACAGCCTAAATGTCCATCCATCGATGAATAGATAAAGAAGATGGTGTGTGTGTGTGTGTAATAGAATATTACTCAACCATCAAAAATTTCCAATGGCATGGATGGAGCTAGCGCGTACTATGCTAAGCAAAATAATTCAGTTGGAGAAAGACAAATGACATATTTCACCCATATGTGGAATGTAAGAAACAAAACCAATGAGCAAAGAGAAAGAGACAAACAAAAAATCATATTCTTACATAAAGAAAACAAAGTGATGGTTTCCAGAAGGGAGGTCAGTGAGAGAATGGGTGAAAAAGGTGAAGGGGGTTAAGAGTATACTTATCTTGATAAGTACTGCATAATGTATAGAATTGTTGAATCAGTGCATTGAATATCTGAAACTAATATAATACTGTATGTTAATTATGCTGTTATTTTTAAAAAATAAAAATAAAACGAAGGGACCAAAAGTAAAACAGTTATTTAGAGAGGGTTTTCACTGAGTTAAAAAAATCCAGGAAACTATTTAATTAAAAACCTGTTTGCTTCTTCACAGCCACAGCGACGTATTCTACTTTGGAAGTACATGCAAAGCAATTTAAGTTTCAAAAAAAAAAAAAATGAGCTGAAGATCTGAATATACATTTCTCCAAAGAAGACACAAAAATGGCCAATAGGGGGCACCTGGGTGGCTCAGTGGGTTAAAGCCTCTGCCTTTGGCTCAGGGCATGATCCCAGCATCCTGGGATCGAGCCCCACATCGGGCTCTCTGCTCAGCAGGGAGCCTGCTTCCCCCTCTCTCTCTGCCTGCCTCTCTGCCTACTTGTGATCTCTGTCAAATAAATAAATAAAATCTTTAAAAAAAATGGCCAATAGGTACATGAAAAGGTGCTCAACATCACTTATCATCAGGAAAATGCAAATCGAAAGCACAATAAGCTATCATCTCAGACCTGTTAGAATGCCCAAAATCAAGAAGAGATAACAAATGTTGAGGTTGTAGAGTAAAGGAAACCCTTATACACTGTTGGTGGGAATGTAAATTGGTATAGCCACCATGGAAAACAGTATGGAGGCTCCTCAAAAAATTTAAAATGGGACATCCTATAATCCAACAATTCCACTTCTGGGTATATATCTGAAGGAAACAAGAGAACTGTCTCAAAGAGATATCTGCAGCCCCCATGTTCACTACAGCATTACTTAAAAAGTTAAAACATGAAAACAACATAAATACCTATCAGTGGATGAATGGATAAAGCAGATATAGTATAATACATATAATGGAACATTATTTAGCCATAAATAGGAAGGAAATCCTGTCATTTTCAATAACATGGATGAATCTAGAGGGCACTATGCTAAGTGAGAGAGGTCAGACAAAGAAAAACAAATACTATATGATGTCACTAATATGTAGAATCTAATAAAACCAAAGTTATATAAACAGAGAAGGGATTGGTGGTTATCGGAGGTGGTGGGGTGGTAAGATAATGAGTGAAGACAGTCAAAAGGTACAAACTTCTAGTTATGAGATAAGTAAGTTCTGGTGTTGTAATATACAACATGGTGACTATAGTTAACAATGCTATATTGCATATTTAAAAGCTGCTAAGAGTGTAGATCTTTTAAATTCCTTATTACAAGGAAAAAATTGTAACTATGTGAGGTGACTAAGGCTAACTACACTTACTGTAGTAATCATTCATAATATATACACATATCAAATCGTTATGTTATCTACCTTAACTTATACAATGTTACAGGTCAATTATATCTCAATAAAACTGGAAGAAAAAAACTACATAAACTGGTTCTATGTGCTGCCAGAGGGTTTCAAAGTTTAAACAGCATGTTGCAAATCATTGGTTAGCCACTGCTCACATCTTACCCAAGAGTCAGTGCTAGACATCCAGGCAATCCTGGACAGAAGCATAGAACTATCCTAGTCCAGCTGCACAATAATTCTATCATTCTCAACTACAAAGGTGGTGACCTAGAGAAAATGCTGCTTAAGCCAAGTCTTGAATACATAGGCATATTCATTATGAATTGTGCTAGACAGTTACTTGATAATTAATAAATATTAAATACTTGTTAGTTGCTACATATAGAAAGAAAAAATAATTTCTGACTAAATTCTCTGGTAGTTTTAATTTTTCCTTAGCATTTGTACTACCTGTAAACTCTCTTGCCTGCATTTATGATTTTAATGTCTTACTGTTTTTGGATTGAGCTTATTTTTTTAAACATTTTATTTTTAAGTAATCTTTACACCCAATGTAGTAGGACTTGAATGGACAACCCCAAAATCAAGAGTGACGTTATCAATTGAACCAGCCAGGTATCCCAAGATTGAGCTCATTTTGGATCTGAGAAGCAAGATTTATTCTTATAATAACAAAAGCTACCTTTTTATTTATTTATTCTTATTTTTTAAAGATTTATTTATTTTAGAGGTAGGGGTGGAAGAAGGAGAGGGAATCTTAAGCAGAATCCCTTCTAAGCATGGAGCCTGATACAGGGCTTGATCCCATGACCCTGAGATCATGACCTGAGCCAAAACCAAGAGTCTGATGCTTAACAGACTGAGCCACCCAGACATCCCAAAAAAGTTACCTTTATAATTTCCTTCTATGTGTTGGGTATTTTAAGTGTGTTATTTAATTTTGACAATCACCCTGTGAGGTACCTATATTGTCTGTGAGTTTCAGATAAAGCACATACCCCGAGAGGCTACATAATTTATCTAATAAGTAAGCACCACCATATCATCAGGTCCCAGGAATTTAGCTAGATAATTATCAAACCATTGTGAACACCTACAACTTCAACAGGGGATAGAAGAGAAGAAGAGCAGCAATTCTAGGAACAGAAAACTGACCACTTTCTGGAGGTCAGGTTGTGTGGAGAAGTAACTCCAAGGCAATGCCTAGAAAGATAGACTGCAGGGGAGGGGCCAGCTCCTGGCAAGTGACAGAGCAGTGGACCACAAAATTGGAACTTTTAGAAGTCTGTTCCACTCAGGGATATAGCTCCAGAGGCTAAGTGGGAGGTGGAGATCTTGCGGGGACCGTGTGGTCTGAGGACCCCTGGGGTCAAAAAAGGACCAGGGGTGTCTGAGTGTGGCAAGCTCCCAGGTATCAGAGTGGGGAAGCCAGCTGCAGAACATCCGGGAAGACTCAACTTCCTTCTCCAAGAGGAGCTATGTGGGAGCATGCTGCAGGAATCTGCTCGGTTTGGAGACTCCAAATGGGGACATGTGCCAGAGATAGAAATGCTCGGTCTCGGGCTGGGTGAGCACTGAGTGTGGCCTGCCAGAGACCAGGGAGACAGGAGGGACTGACTGCTTTTCTCTGAGGGTGCACTGAGGAGTGGGGCCCCAATTCTCGGCTCCTACGTTCCAGAGATTGGGAGGCCACCATATTCATTCCCGTCTTCCAAAGCTGCACAGAAAGCGCTCAGGGAACAAAGCTCCTAAGAGCAAACCTAAGCAGATTGTTTAGCCTGGCCCCTGGCAAGGGCAGTACAATTCCACCTCGGGCAAAGACATTTGAGAATCACTGCAACAGGCCCTTCCCTCAGAAGATCAGCAAGAACATACAGCCAGGACCAAGTTCACCAATCAATTGATAACTGTGGAACTCAAGAGTAAGGGGAAAGCAACACATCGAATTCATGGCCCTTTCCCCATGATTCTGTAGTCTTTCGAAGTTAAATATTTTTAATTTTATTTTTTTCTTATTTTATGTTTTACATTTTTCCTCTTTCCTATTGAAACTATTTTAGCTATTTTACCTTATAAATACCTTTTTAAAAATCTTTTTAAATTTTCATTGTCACAGTCATATTTTATCCCTTCATTGTCTTTAATCTTATTTATTATATACATATAGGTTTTTTTCTTTAAAATTTTGGGATACAGTATCTTCTAATAGATCAAAATATACCCTAAATCTAGCACAAGGTTTTGTTCTAGTCTCCAGCCTGATAACACTCTCGCCCCCTTCTTCTCTCCCTGGTTTTGGGTCTCTTCTGACATGGTTAGTGTATATCTTTCTGGGGTCTTTGCTACCCTTTCAGTATTTTGTTCTCGGTTCATCTATCCTTATCTGGATAAAATGACAAGGCAGAAACACGTGCCCCCCCCCCCACACACACACACAAAGAACAAGAGGCAGTACCAACAGCTGGGGACCTAATCAATATGGACATCAGTAATATGTCAGAACTAGAGTTCAGAATGATGATTTTCAAGGTGCTAGCTGGACTCAAAAAAAGCATGGAAGACACTAGAAAATCTCTTTCTAGAGAAATAAAATCCCTTTCTGGAGAAATAAAGAACTAAAATCTAACCAAACTGAAATTTTAAAAAGCTATTAATGAGGTGCAATAAAAAATGGAGGCTCTCACTGCTAGGATAAATGAAGCAGAAGAGAGAATTGGTAATATAGAAGACCAAATTATGGAGAATAAAGAAGCTGAGCAAAAGAGAGTCAAACAACTACTGGACCATGAAGGGAGAATTTGAGAGATAAGTGATAACATAAGATGAAACAATATTAGAATAATTGGGATCCCAAAAGAAGAAGAAAGAGAAGGAGGGGCAGGAGGTATATTGGAGTAAATTATATCAGCGAATTACCCTAATTTGGCAAAGGGAATAAGCATTAAAATCCAGGAGGCACAGAGAAACATCCCCAAAATCAATAAAAATAGGTACACACCCCATCATCTAATAGTAAAACTTATAAGTCTTAGTGACAAAGAGAAAATACTGAAAGCAGCCCAGGATGAGAGATCTATAACTTACAATGGTAGAAAGAATGGCAGTGGACCTATCCACAGAGACCTGGCAGGTCAGAAAGGACAGTCAAGATATATTCAGAGCACTAAATGAGAAAAATATGCAGTCAAGAATTCTATATCCAGCTAGACTGTCAGTGAAAATAGAAGGAGAAATAAAAATCTTCCAGGACAAACAAAAAATAAAAGAATTTGCAAACACCAAACCAGCTTGACAGGAATATTGAAAGGGGTCATCTAAGCAAAGAGAGAGCCTAAAAGTAACAGATGAGAAAGGAACAGAGACAATACACATTAACAGTCACCATACAGGCAATACAATGGCACTAAATTCACATCTTTCAATAGTTACCCTGAATGTAAATAGGCTAAATGCCCCAACCAAAAGACACAGTGTATCAGAATGGGTAAAAACAAGACCCATTGATATGCTGTCTACAAGAAACTCATTTTAGACCCAAAGACACCTCTGGATTTAGAGTGAGGGGGTGGAATACAATTTACCATGCTAATGGACATCGAAAGAAAGCTGGGCTGGCAATCCTTAGATACATTAAATTTTAAGTGAAAGACTATATAATAAGAGATGAAGAAGGACACTATATCATACTTAAAGGGTCTGTCCAACAAGAAGATCTAACCATTTTAAACAGCTATGCCCCTAACGTGGGAGCAGCCAACTATATAAACCAATTAATAACAAAATCAAAGAAACACATTGATAATAATCAATAATAGTAGGGGACTTTAACACTCCTCTCACTAAAATGGACAGATCATCCAAGCAAAAGATCAACAAGGAAATAAAGGCCTTAAATGACACACTGGACCACATGGACATCACAGATACATTCAGAACATTCTATCCCAAAGCAACGGAATACACATTCTTCTCTAGTGCACATGGAACATTCTCCGGAATAGATCACATCCTGGGTCACAAATCAGGTCTCAACTGGTACCAAGAGATTGGGATCATTCCCGCATATTTTCAGACCACAATGCTCTGAAGCTAGAACTCAATCACAAGAGGAAAGTTGGAAAGACCTCAAATACATGGAGACTAAACAGCATCCGACTAAAGAATGAATGGGTCAACCAGGAAATTAAAGAAGAATTGAAAACATTCATGGGAACAAATGAACATGAAAACAACTGTTCCAAATCTGTGGGACACAGCAAAGGCAGTCCCGAGACGAAAGTATATAGCAATAGAAGCCTTTCTTAAGAAACAAGAAAGGTCTCAAGTACACAACCTAACCCTAAACGTAAAGAAGCTGGATAAAGAACAGCAAAGAAAGCCTAAACCCAGCAGGAGAAGAGAAATAATAAAGATCAGAGTAGAAATCAATGAAATAGAAACCAAAAGAACAGTAATCGATGAAATCAATGAAACTAGGAGCTGGTTCTTTGAAAGAATTAATAAGATTGATAAACCCCTGGCCAGACTTAATCAGAAAGAAAAGAGAAAGGACCCAAATAAATAAAATCATGAATGAAAGAGGAGAGATCACAACCAACACCACAGAAATATAAACAATTATAAGAACATATTATGAGCAACAATACACAAGCAAATTTGACAATCTGGAAGAAATGGATGCATTCCTAGAGATGTATAAACTACCAAAACTGAATGAGAAAGAAATAGAAAACCTGAACAGACACATAACCAGTAAGGAGATTGAAGCACTCATCAAAAATCTCCCAACAAACAAGAGCCCAGGGTCAGATGGCTGCCCAGTAGAATTCTACCAAACATTTAAAGAAGAATTAATACCTATTCTCCTGAAACTCTTTCAAAAAGTAGAAATGGAAGGAAAACTTCCAAGCTCATTTTATGAGGCCAACATTACCTTGATCTCAAAAAACCCCATCAAAAAGGGGAATTACAGACCAATATCCTCAATGCACACAGATGCAAAAATTCTCACCAAAATACTAGCCAATGGGATCCAACAGTACATTAAAAGGATTATTCACCACTACAAAGTCAGATTTTTTTGTGGGCTGCAAGGTTGGTTCAACATCCGCAAATCAATCAATGTGATACCTAGGAATAAACCTAAGCAAAAGGTAAAGAATCTGTACTCAGAAAACTATAAAGTACTCATGAAAGAAATTGAGAAAGACAAAGAAATGGAAAAACATTCCACGCTCATGGATTAGAAGAACAAATATTGTGAAAATGTCTATGCTACCTAAAGCAATCTACACATTTAATGCAGTCCCTATCAAAATACCATCAACCTTTTTCAAAGAAATGGAACAAATAATCCTAAAATTTATATGGAACTAGGAAAGACCCTAAATGGCCAGAGAAATTGTGGAAAAGAAAACCAAAGTTGGTGACATCACAATTCCAGACTTCAGGCTCTATTACAAGCTGTAATCAAGACAGTGGTACTGGCACAAAAACAGACACATGTATCAATGGAACAGAATAGACAGCCCAGAAATAGACCCTCAACTCTATGGTCAACTAACCTTTGACAAAGCGGGAAAGTATGCCCAATGGAAAAAAGACAGTCTCTTCAATAAATGGTTTTGGGAATATTGGACATACACATGCAGAAGAATGAAACTGGACTACTTCCTTACAGCACACACAAAAATAGACTCAAAATGGATGAAAGACCACAGTGTGAGACAGGAATTCATCAAAATCCTTGAGGAGAACACAGGCAGCAACCTCTTCTACCTCATCTGCAGCAACTTCTTCCTAGAAACCTTACCAACAGCAAGGGAAGCAAGGGCAAAATTGAACTACTGGGACTTCATCAAGATCAAAAGCTTTTGCACAACAAGAGAAACAGTCAACAAAACTAAAAGACAACTGACAGAATGGGAGAAGATATTCACAAATGATATATCAGATAAAAGGCTAGTATCAAAAATCTATAAAGAACTTATTAAACTCAACACCCAAAGAACAAATAATCCAATCAAGAAACGGGCAGAGGACATGAGCAGACAATTCTGCAAAGAAGACATCCAGATGGCCAACAGACACATGAAAAAGCATTCCACATCACTCGGCATCAGGGAAATACAAATCAAAACCACAATGAGATACCACCTCACAGCAGTCAGAATGGCTAAAATGAACAAGTCAGGAAATGACAGATGTTGTCGAGGATGTATCAAAAGGGAAACCCTCCTACACTGTTGGTGGGAATGCAACCTTGTGCATCCACTCTGGAAAGCAGTATGGAAGTTTCTCAAAAAGTTGAAAATAGAGATACCCTATGACCCAGCAATCGCACTACTGTGTATTTACCCTAAAGATACAAATGTAGTGATCCGAAGGGGCATGTGCACCTGAATGTTTATAGCATCAATGTCCACAATAACCAAATTGGGAAGAACCTAGATGTCCATCAACAGATGAATGGATAAAGAAGATGTGGTATATATATACTATGGAATACTATGCAGCTATCAAAAAACTGAAATCTTGCCATTTGCAATGACGTTGATGGACTAGAGGGTATTACACTGTGCAAAATAAGTCAATCAGAGAAAGACAATTATCACATGATCTCTCTGATATGAGAAATTTGAGAGGCAGGGTGGGGGTTTGTGAGAGGTAGAGAGGGAAAAAATGAAAAAAGATGGGATCAGGAGGGAAACAAACCATAAGAGACTCTTAATTTCATGAAACAAACTGAGGGTTGCTGAGGGGTGTTGGGGGAGGTATAGCGTGGCTGGGTGATGGACATTGGGGAGGGTATGTGCTATGGTCAGTGCTGTGAATTGTGTAAGCCTGATGATTCACATAGCTGTAACCCTGTGGCAAATAATACATTGTATGTTAAGATAAAATAAAAAAAAGAAGTAAACACCATATCCAGACCAACCAAACTCCATTGCCACTGCTTTACAACTGCAGCAGATATTGTCAAGTCCCAGTCCTATCCTTTCAACACTTGTCAACTATTCCATGCACATCAATAACATGCCAGTGCAAGGACACATGATTCTCCATCTGCACAGGCCAGAGGAGTACTAGGGATTTAATGTCCCAGAAAATAGTCCCCCTTCAGGAGAAATAAGAATGGAAGATAGATACCCCTGCTGGGGTTGGCCAGGACAATTCTGAAGTGTGTTTTAGAGGTTCCTAGCAAGACTCATATCACCTCCTTCCTACTGATACTTTCTAGGATCACTTTCCCAATAAACCACTTGCATTTAAATCCTTGCCTACAAGTCTAACTTCGGTGCAACCCAGCCTAAGACCCTTTCCTTCCCTTCCAGCCTTAGTTCAGAAGTAATCTGAAAAGTTACCTTGAGTTCAACCTCCCACTCACTGCAGTCTTCTACAGTATCATTGACAAACAACAGACTCTGCTTATAAAATTCTAGGAAAATTGTGCTAAATGTCAGCATGACAATCAATTTTAACTGAGGATAGCACTAGCTGAGAGCTAGCTAGTTCTTGCTTTTATTGAGTAGACCTACTCTTTCATGTAACTGAAACTTCTCATTGCAGTTCACTCCTTTAGTGCTAGGGCAAGGATATTTCCTCTTCCACTTGCCAACCTTTTGCATATTTGAAAAGAACTATCCAGTCCTCCCAAAGTCTTCCTCATTCTATTTTTTCCAATGCTTAGTTGTGTAAATTACCTAATTGAGAACCAAAATTCTGGAAACACCTTTTAAGAGGTATCTGACATAGTCTCCCTTCTTAAAGAATGGCTAGATCTAAATCATCAAAGACAGATGGTAAAACTATGCAAATCTGCGCTCAGTATAATTTTTTGCACTTTTATTCCCTGGCCACTGTCCAGAATTATGTCCCCTTTCCCCCTTCTGCAGCTCTATTTCCTAAATATAAAGTAGAGAAAGAAGGCTAATTGGAATTCATCTATGGCATAGCAATTTGCAGGAAAATATTAAAATTCATTTTCCTGGGATTTTCAATTTTAGGGTTTGGCAATGATGAAAACCACCCAGATCCTAGGAAAGAAAGAATATGATTGCTATCTAATTCTATATTCTTTCTAAGAGTAGAACATTTTCTACTTTTTTCCTTTTTTCTAGTTTTTTCCTTTGAAAAAAAAACTGCCCAAATTTGGAGAACTCAAAATTAACATGAAGCCACTTCTTTCATAAGTGTTAGTTTTATCAGCTTTCAAAAAAATGAACTACTCTTCATCATGTACAAATTTACATCATTATGTAAATATCATCTATCTCCTAAGCCTTTTACAACACAGTCATCTTTCATTCATCCTGTGGTTATGTACTTGGCAGGGTGTGCCATGTCCAACATAGTCATTTTGGAGAAGGACAGCTTAAGAATTTTGCTTTTCTGGCTTTCTGTTAAGTCTTGTAAAATTGTTGGACTTATCTCATGTAACTGCATTGTGTCCTTTTCATTAATTTTTCTAATTATGTGTCTCTTAAACTTATTCTAACATCCCTCTTCTATTTAAAACTAGATAAACTGTTAGTTTTTTATTAAGCTCAACCCTTAGTGGGATTATGAAGAATTTACCAAAATGTGCCCATTCCCTCTGGGAGATGATGCCCCCCTGCCCATCATGTATATCAGGTACCTCTTTACTCTACCACTTCCCACCTGTTCTTAGTAAGTTATCTTATATGAACGACTTACATCTTAAATATACTAAAAGAAAAAAATCTTTTTTTATGTAAATTGAAAGGTCTTCTCCACTGCCAAATGTATTTTAAAAATCAACTCAATGATAGGGGAGATATTTGGAGGCCCTTGAAATCACCTAGGATTCATCAGATACATTCACAGAAAGCAGGTCCTGTCTTGTAACCTCTAAAAACACTGGAAACCTCTAAGGGTGTTCACAAGACCAGTGCTGGCCTGACCACATTAGTATTATGGGAATGTTTACAAAACCTAAATCCCTGGGATACACAAGTGGAGATTCTGATTCTGTAGGTCTGGTTAAAGAATCTAGGGGTGGAGAGAGTGAAGAAGAAAAGAAAGTGAACAAATAATTGTGACAAATTCCAGGTCTAATTTTTAGTGATGATACATGGGTCAAGCTTACGAAGCTTCCTCCTTCTAAGCCTATTCTGCAAGTTTGTCTGCATCCATAAAAGGCTGTGCAGAATGCCAGAAGTCTCCTTACTATAAGGAGCATGCATATTTGAGGGTGGAGGATAGTAAGGAAGAAAGAAGAGTGTGATGATCATCCTGCATCACAGAAAGTCAAGTACAGTGTTTCCCCATGTCACCTACCATTACAAGTCCAGCGGTTTCATACAATGTCATATAATGTTCATAACATTAATGTAACATTTAATTAAGGCTGTGAGGATAGTTTTTAATCTTCATTCTCAATTTGTTGAAGTTTCTCTGGAGCCTCATATCAGATGGATTAGTTATAGTGCTTCTGTTATAGTATTTCCAAGACACTCTTGGAAAATGGAGCAATAATTAGAGGATTGTAAAAACTTTTTCAGTAGGGATCAAGAAAACGCTTTACCATAAGAGAGCTGAAGCTTCAGGCCTAGTGGTCTTTAGTCCTTTTCTGCTTTTGAGCTCATTCCAGCCCTGACTCACAGCCCAAACTAGGTATACACAAAGACATCCAACTGGAACCTTAGAATTAGAGACATGGCACGATCCAAGGCCCATTTCTGTGTGTGTGTGAAGCCCGTGCTATCTTGTGTCTGACCCCACAGAGAATGTTCCCTGGTACTGATGATTAAAATCTCTTCATATTCACAAATGTACTCTGTGGGTAAGCTTCATCTTTACCTCCCCCTCTTGGCCCTCCTCTTCTCTTAGTTTTCCACTTGGCGTTTCTCTTTTTCTCTTCATGCACTTGTGACTCTATGTTTTATTTTGGTGACACTCCTCAGCCTAATGGTGTCTTCTTTCTCTTCATAGACCTCTAATCTCCTACCCACACAAATATATCTCATATTTTCATATAACTCATTTCTTTTCCTTCGGCCTTCCAGACTTTCCAAAAGAATTCACTCTCACAGCTGGGTGTCTGGTTGTTCCATAATCTCCAGTTTTTCCTGTGAACATCTAATACAGGAGCCTGTTGTAACAATTTTGTTCTGTGTAATGTAGTCATACTATATTTTCTTAGAAAAAGAAGGGCTTAAAACTTCATTATTCTACTTGCTTCCTTTCTTTTTCTCCCCTTCTTTCATTAAATCAAAATACCTTTTAGAGCTTTTCATTTTCTAATATTACAAACACAGAAACAACAAAAAAAATAGTTTCCCTTTCTCCAAAAAGAATACAGAGCTGATAGCATGAAAGATTCAGTCCAATTTAAGTTCTACTGAAAGTACAGTGTAGGCTTGTGGTGTTCTATAAATAATAGCCACATTTCCCAAAGCTGTCCGTGGTTTATACAGAGGACCCCAATTAAACTCAAAACAGCTGAAAAAATAAACCTGTCAAAGAAAATGCATTTATAGTGTACCAGGTAGGTTAGATTATGGAATAAGTCAAATTCTAATTTCCTTGAAGTCATTGAGCTTCCATGTTTTGGTGAGATCAAGTCCTAAATAATAAATTCATTTGATTTTACACACTCTTATAAATAAGCTTTTTTATTTTACAGGGGCTTGGTAGTAATTTTCTGATGAGATCACACATTTAGAACAATACATTTGAATAAATTCTCATCTCCCAAACCCTGAAAGTACAAATCCACCCTTTATATCAACTCTTATTTGAAAATTAGTACACCAGCCTCCATACCCTATGTAAACCTTTGTTCCTAGGTTTCAAAATATTATATTAGGACCCGGTAAAAAACAATGTGCTAAATTTCTAACCCTTAAATTCCCTGGTATGTTTACGTTAGAGTGTGGAAAAGAGTGTGAGAGATGACATTGATGAACACACAATGACTCGACTTTCATGAGTAGGTTTATATTCTGATTTACCAAGAATAGATGGACACAAATAGTGGAGAGGAAATGTGGTAGCAGTGATTGTCTGAACCTTTCAATGAAATCCAGGTAAGGCCAGTATTAGCCTTAGTAGGCTGGGGTGTTCCTATTTAAGGAAATGTCCAAATTAGTAACCAGACTTTTTATAAAACTATCCCTTTCTCTAGTTCTGGTATAAGGAGTTAAATTCTTTTGCCTCTCAGAAAATACTGAATAAGAAAATTCTGTCTTTGAATTAACCAGACAAATTCTTTAAATGATAATCTCTACAACAGAGTACATGAATCATTCTTAGACTTCTGAGTTTGAGTCCTAGCAAATATTAGGCATTCACACAAGAACTTTCCCCTTCCTTTCTAACACAATCACCCCCTCTTCCATTTGCTTCCCTAGGTTTATCACCCAAGAATATTAGCAATAAAGAGCTGGAAGAACTAAAATTGAATAGTTTTGCTCCTTAGCATCACACCATCCAGGTTACACCCTATTTGCATGCCATCTTTTAAACCAACACTATTCTTTCAGGAAAGGACACTGGAAAATCTTTTAAATCTGATCTTAGATTTGTTTTAAGAGCAGATTTTACAAAATTACCTCAGAGATGGGGTAGGTTGCCAATACTTCCTACCCATTAGTATTTGTGTTCAGTGTCATGAAAAAAAATTCCCCATTTTGCCAATTAGGTCACACTCATTTGGACCACATATCAGACAGGGAAAAAGATGTCTTCTAATCTACTAGAGTTGAAGGACCAAAATGCAGTAAAATACAATAAATGCATAAAATTCAAGTTGTGAATATTTTGGAACTTGCTGTGCACATTATTTCTTTGTATTCATCACAGATGTTTTCCCCAACATATTTAGTTGGTGAATAACAGTCGGTGACACCTGGCCCTCTATGTTTATTTACATCATTTAATTAATTTGTTTCATCTAACTGTGGTTATCCCTTTCATTTTGTTTCTATTAGTCTACTGAGCTTTTTTTTTCCTGCATTTTACCTAGCTTCTAGACAATCAGCATTAATTCTTCCTCCATTCAATCACCTTATTAGATACTGGGATGATATCTCTGCCTCCAACTTCCTTTTGAAACACTTATTACTTTTCTCTCTGTTTAACTGTGAAAGATTCCTGATCTGCACATTTAGCCTGAGGTAGATGAAAGCAGTTCTGTAAATTAAACAACAGTGTGTGACAGTTCTTTTTTAAAAAGTCATTTGAAATTAACTCTCCTAGGAATCTATTAACCCCTCATTCGTATCTTTGGGATATTTTATATAAAACATAGTACACTGCTGATATAATCCCTGGACTGTTTTATTTTCTAGTGAACAAAACTAAAACTAAAGAAGGAAAGAGATTATCCTACAGAAGTGATATTTGAAAGCATAAATAACATTTTAATTTCTGAGCACTGACAAGTTACTTGTATATGGGGCAAGCAGTTTTTAATTCATAATGTTATTAAGCCCCAATCTGAGCCAGGTACTGTGCTAGGCACTGAGTTACACAGTTATTGAAGACAACCCTTCACTCAAGTAGTAGCTGTAGCTTATACATAGAGACAAGAATACAATTATAATACCATCAGTTGTTACAAGTTAAGAACAAGCTAAGGACCAGGTGCCAGTTTAAAGGTTGAAGAAACGCCTCCTCAGGACTGAACAAGTAGGAATAAGGCAGGTAGGAAAGGAAAAATGATGTTCTAAGCCACGGGAACAGTATTTGTAAAGGCATAGATGGTAAAGCATAAACTGTGTATATAAAGGTAGTTAAATTTTAGCAAGGCCTCCATCCTCTAGGATCCTTGAAATTGTAGTTGGTGTCCTTCCCTTTGATTTCCCAAATAATACTTATAATATAGACCAGTGTTAAATTATGTATAACAAAATACTTATATTAAACAGGCTTTCTACTGTCTGCATATAAGGATCACTTTAAACTTTTAACACTTGACTACTCTCAAGTGGTACCCATTTGTAGATAAATTTGATGGGAATAGACAAGTTGATTATTTACCACATAAACCAGGTTCTAATTATCATTACATGGGAGAAAAGATATATTCTTTGGGAAAATTATTCAGGTAAGACCATTGTCTTAGACCAGTGGTTCTCAAACTTGAATGTATACCAGAATTCCCTGGAGGCCTTGTTAAAATGCAGACAGACAGGCCCCAAACTCAGAGTTTTGATCATCAGGTCTGGGTAGGGACTGAAAATTTGCATTTCTAATAAGTTCCCAGGTGATGCTGATGCTGCTAGCCCAAGACTACATGGTCTACAGACTTCTTTGAAGACACTGCAGTCATAGGACTGTAAATATCAAATCATATCAACTATGTGTTAACCATAAATCAGAGTTTAAAGCTCCAAAAATAACAGATTGCACCCAAGATGTTTTCCAACTGAAGCCTAGAGACTTTAAATCTCATTCACTCCCCAGTCCCCCACCTTCTTAGCTTTGTCCTCTGGGCTTCAGAAAGCAATGTGATTTAAATAATTTATTCCCATACTAAAAGCCTTGTTTCTGACAAGCACACTCTCTCCTGCACTCTGGTGCTTTCTGAAATATTCTGTTATGTAAGGAACAAATTACTCCCAAATTTAAGCAGATGTCAACAGCTATTACCCTTGTGAAAGCTGCTTGTGAAAGTGTGGAGAGTGATCTTTAATGTTTTCTCTTTCTAGTGAAGGAGAAATCAAGCAAAAGAAATGTCACTCTGAGGGTCCAGATACTTGCAGTTGAATTTAAATAATGAAATAAAATGTCAATATTTTCAGGGAACATTTGTCTTTAAAAAAAAGCTTTCTTTGCTTCCCAAGATATATATGGCATTTTGGCTAAATGAGGTTTGTTAATATATTCACTGAGCATAATCACAGAAACTTTCAAGCAAACCAAGGTTCAGAGTAGCCCCAGGTTTGTTGTTTTTTTTTTTTTAATGACAGAATGGCTGGGTTTAAACAAAACATAGGCAATGAAGCTTCATTTTCACCCAGAATAGCCTGTTCCCCACTTGCCTTGTTATGAAACCCTGCTGACTGAGGGAGCCTCTGGTACAATGACTCCACAGTTATTTTAAGTAGCCCTGTGGGAAGAATGGGGGATGGGATGAATACAAGGTTGATAAATTCACTTACCCACCTCTGGAGGAGTGGAGCTCTGGACAGGGCCCTGCCTTATTTACTGGGCTAAAAGTGTAATCCATTAGATTTGACCTATGGAAAGGTGGGAGGGGGGAGAAAAAGGAAAAAGAGAACACTAAATTGAAAGTATTTCCATTTGTCCATAATTTTTGAAGGAAAACCACAGAATAAGCAATAGAATGTTTTAAAAAAATATTTTTAATGAACATATCACTACTCATTCAACTCCTATTTCAACGCGCTTGCTAAACTGAGCTGAAATATCTATGAAGCTCTTATCATCTGTGCACAGTTGGGGCTGTCAGAAGCATGATGAAGAACACCCTGAGCCAAGCCAAGTTAAAAGCAACAGATTTCACGTTGGGCAACATTTTCTTTTTACCTAGAAAACACTCACATACACTATCTGTGGATCTCTTGATGAGGTGATTTCTTGTAGGAAACTAGCCCACACCATAACTTCCCTGTGTCTAGCCACTTGGAGAGGATTCCCGTCTTCCCTGCGGCTGCCCCCATATCAGGTCATGAGCGTTGAGCTGCTCTCTAAGCCCTTCCCAGTACATTGGATTAAAGAGGGCAGGATGAGAAGTGAAATAGCCACTTTCTCAAATGTCAGGACCCTGACACAGGAATCATGTAATTTAAAAGTAGCCTCATAAATTTTAGACCCAAGCCATAATGCCTAAAGAATAATCTGATACTGTAAATGTCATAATACTTAAAGAAAATGTCTCAGGTAACAGAGAAAACATTTGTCAAATGTATAACATCAAAAATAAATGAAGCATATATGGATTAGTGTGAGTATCCATCCTACAGGGTTTGAGAGAATAACCCCAAATAATTATTTATTTTTTAATATACAGCAAATTATCCATAACTATTGGTTTTGTGGAATAAATTCTATGACTATTATAACCACAGTGATAACTATTGTATTTCATAAATTCTAAGGTGCAATATTTTATACTTTTTTATATCTAACAAATCAGGATGCATCTTACAGTGAATAGTGTATCGTGGTTTTATTGGCATTTTAAAAGTTGAGTAGCACATAAAACAACAACGCAGTTTATATTCAATGGAGTCTTTGCTTTGGTGATATGTATAATTACCTATGATAGGGAAAAACTTTAGCATGAAACATTTCAACTAAGAAATCATATTCTGAGTAACTTACTATATTCAAGGGTTTACTTGGGTTTAAAAAAAGTTGATGAGAAGGCAAAATTACATAGAATTCACTCCTGATTTCAGATTGAACAATATAGTAAGGGAGGGTCATAAATAAACAGCTAAATAAGTGTAAGATTTAGTGCTATGGGAACACAGAAGAAAGACAAGACATCCTAATTAAGAGATCAGAGAAGGCCCATGAAGGAGGTGAGTTTTGACATGAGTCTTGAAGGATAAGAAGGCTTCCATGATGCACATTTGATGCAGGTTGAAGAAGTAGGATCTAGCCTGGAGAAGAGGAGAAGCAAATCTTGGAAATCATTCAAGAAATATCAGAGAATTATGATATAAACTAAATAAGGAAACCAACTGGCAATCCTAGTTTGGGCAGGGGTGGGGGTGAGGGTAGAGTAAAATTCAGATTATTTGAGGCATAGTAAGGTTGAGGTATTTATAGGACATTATAGTGGGCATTTGCCTTTTTTGAATGTCCATCCCACACGGAGGAATTTCCCCACTTTTTAAGTCTTGTTAGAAAGAGGAACCTACTTCCCAGTACAAAAGCAAAAAAAGCTAAATATTTGCTTTTTGACTTTCCTGCTGCTAGGGTACAGTTGGTAGTTGTAGGCCAGCCTTGGCCAAAAAGACATGCCTGTCCTGGGGCTTGAATCTGAAGTCAGTGATTCAAAAATGTAAGGCCAGGGAGAATTCTTTTGGAGGTGATTTTAGTGGCAGGATCCAGTATCCATTAGAAATTACAGTATTCAATATTCAGCATTCAGCAGTACTGTTGTCACCACACTGGTTCTGCTGAATGATTTCAGCCAAGAGTCCCAGCTATGAAACTTCACTACAATCTTGCCAGTTTTCCAACCTGGTTTTCCAACTTTCCCAGGAATGTTGAGAGATAGACAATATATTCTTAATCGGTTGCTTTTCTAC
The DNA here is from genome assembly GCF_010015895.1 of Lontra canadensis. NCBI lineage: Eukaryota > Metazoa > Chordata > Mammalia > Carnivora > Mustelidae > Lontra > Lontra canadensis. Next base: position 4,921,769 of record NW_022631110.1, read on the forward strand.
TTAAATCCATAAGACTTAGTTTCTATGGTTTGCAAAACAAGAACCCAAGGTGCTACTTATATTAGAAGATGTCTGACAAAGACTTGGAAAAGGAGCACAGAGCACAGGAGGGAAGCTGGACTAGACAAATAAAGAGGGGAATCAACTGACTAGGACCAAAAATTAAAGGTAAGTCAGAAAATATAGATATAGACAGAAAAAAGAGTAAGGAAGGAAATAGTATAATTTGAGGAAGATGATGGAGCAAGAACACTTTGCATATGTGAGAGGGGAGGGAATAGTCAGAAAGCCATAGAAAGCACCTATTCTGAGGGCCTACTATGTACTAAACATCTTATACATGCTAGTTTAATATTTACAAATTTTGATATTGGTATTGGTATCCTGACTTTGTAGATGAGGGAAAATGGTATGCATAAACATTTATTAAATAACTTTTTGAAAGCCCCATAAATAATACATGGTATAGTCAGGATTCAAACTCAGATTTATCTGATTCCAACATCACACTGCCTCCATCCCAGAAGTTTTAGGAAAACACTTTGGTATGGAAACCAAAGATAAGGTGTTAACACAAGAGTTCTCAACACTGGCTGCACATTGGAGAGATAAGGAAACTGCTGATGCCTGGATCACATCTCTAGAATTTTCCATGTTATTGGCGTGAGGTGTAGCCTGGGGATCAGAAGCTTCCCAAGTGATTCCAAAGTGCAGCCAAGGTTGAGAACCACTTTGGTAGGTGCTATTTCATCAGAGAAGTTAAATTGCTTTAAGAGTGAGTGGGAAATTGGGCTACAGAAACAGCAAGTGATGATGGTGATAAATAGCTTGAGAACAGTGCAGTGAAGGGGGAAAGGTTTGAAAGACATGAGTTTCAAGTGGATTGAAAAGTAAATTCCAAGTGGACCCAAAGAAAGTGAGTGTTCAAGGCTATTCTTAAGTTATAACTATGGAGGTGAAGGACTGTTGCTAGATATGAGTAGGTCTTAGGAGACTTGTAGGAGAATATGCTCTGGGAAGATAAAGAGCAGTCAGAAAGGCTGAGAAAAAGGGGCCCTTGGTAAGTGGGAATTGCAGATAAAAGGGAGAAGGTTGAACTTCTGGAGAAGATGGAGTCTGGTATTCAAGAGAAGAGAAAGGTTAACCTTCAGAAATGAAAAGGACACTTTTTCATTTAATAAAGAAAGAAAAGATATTTTTGTGTCAGAGTGGACTGAGATACGTGGTGGGAAAGTAATAGGAGGAGCTGGAAGGAAGTGAAAAGGCAAGATTGGAAAATGAACATAAGGAATGAAATAAAGGAGTGGAAACAAAAGAATTGAGTAGTGTTCACCTAGAATGAGATAAAAGGAATTTCAAGAGTAATTATTATTAGGATTACATGGCTTTAACAAACAAACTTGAGAGTTTTGAAAAGGTAAGAAAATGGATAGGAGAGTTTACCCTGAGTTGGAGATTGCCCAGGCTGACTGGAGGGAGGGTCAAGGGAAGAACGAACTTTGGGGTGCTACTGAGATCACATACAGATGTACATTTGAAATCTAAGCAAGACTTTTTACATAGACATAAAATTTAGTATATTAAAATTTACATGAGCCTCCACCTCTTCATTGGCACACAAAATATGTGAAATCCATACTATCATGTTGATATGCAAAAGTGTTCAATGACAGATAATGATGACTCAGAGGAAGAAGCTGTGGTTTCAAATCAAGAAATAATTAGAAGTGATTAGACTATTGGCCAGAGGCCTAAATAATTAATTTGGTAATTCATCTTTCCTGTTTTCAGATAGGCCACATATCAAGTACTGGCTAAAACATACAAATTTAGATATAGGTAAAAATCAGCCCCATAAATACAGAATGCTAATTTCATCAATTTTGCCTTTTCTAATTCAACAGGGAAAGGAAGTTTCTCAAATATTGCTCAAACTGATACATCTGCTCTCTTCTCCTAATTCAGATCTCCTTCCGATTGTTTTTGAAACCTCCTCATTCTAGCCACAAGCCACTTAACAATAAATGTTATTTATGACAACATTTTATTTTATTTTTTAAGTAAGCTCTATGCCCAGTGTGGGGCTTAAACTCAAGACTCCAAGAACAAGAGTTGCATGCTCTACTGACTGAGCTAACAAGGCATCCCTATTTGTGACAACATTCTAAAGAAATGTTCCTCCGGACAACCATGGTGTTGAACGTGGTACTTTATGTTCTTTGAAATGCTCTCTTTTGACTTCCAGGGAAGACAGTGGAGTCGGAGGACTCTAAGCTCACCTCTTCCCATGGATAAAAGTAGGTAACACTCACATCAGTGTATATAACCCAGAAAATGACCCAAAGACTGGCAGAAAAAACTCTCCACAGCTAAACAGAGAAGAGACCACATCAAAGTGGGTCGGAAGGACAGAGACATGGTTGGGAGCCAAAGAGACCTGCAGGGCTGTCTGCCAGAAGGAGGGACACTGCAGGTGCAGAGAGGTTTAGAGAAACAGGTTATTACACTGGGGAACCCACATGAAAAAGATGAATACCCATAACATCTGGCTTTGAAAACCAGAGGGTTCAAATTTTGCAAGTTCTTGAAATCAGTTGACTTAAAACCTGGAACTTTACAAATCAGTGGGCTCAGCTCTGGGAAAACCAGGAGAGTGAGAGGAAACTGAGTCACAGTGCAACAGCACAGGGAGATACAGCATAGAAGCAGCAGTTTGAAAATCACCTGGGTTATTCTGGGGGCCAGGGGTGGAGGATTTGTTTACTAATCACCGATTATGCACTGGAGGGACAGGAATAAGATCCATTTTCTCTTACATAGGCTCAATCTGGCTTCAACTGTGCCCTCTCTATCAGGTTCTCCAGTTGGACAGGGCTTCATCTCTACCTGTCTTGCCCTTGAGGTCCCTGGGTCCTGACTCAGTGTTTTGTATACATCAGCTAAGCTTTGTTCCTGAGGAGGCCAAAAACCCAAGATTTTTCTGAAGAAAATGACTGAATCTGCTGCTCAAGAGGACATTACCAAGAATCATGGGGGGGGCTTATATTTGGCATTATAAGTTTCACAGCCCATACTCTAGTGATATTTTGCCCTCTCCACCCCAAATTTGACATTTCTAACACTTTCTCCTACCCCAGAGCCTCTGAAAGCATTTATGCTCTTAGTGTCCTACTATCTGTGAAGAAGGTGTGAACCCCTGAAGCTTATATATTTAGGGGCCCTCTTTAAGAAAAATGGGTACAAAACTACAAATACAGAATTAGGCAGATGGCTTAAGAAAGAACCTATGCAGTTGAGGGACCCTGAGCCTTAAGTTATTTCAGTATATCTGCCTTTGCAATAGAGATTATAGAAAGAAAGAGTATTATGTTTGGAGTTAGATTTCAAGCTCCTGATCTATAAGAACACCATCTGTAGAAGGTTTGTTTGAGAATTTACTATGATAATTCATGTGAAGGGACTTAATAAACTGAAGAGTGCTAATAAAATATGAATTGTGACTTTATCACACTCTAAAAGTCTGTTTCCAGAGAAGTCTCTCCTTATAACTCCCTGGCCACCAGACAATACCTCAGAGAAAAGAAGGGTAGAAGTCGTGGGCATTGTCCTATCCCCATTGGGTGGACCATCATGAGAGTCAAAGTCACCATTCCTACTCTTTTCTTTCTTGATTCACATCCAGAATGATCTCTATACTAACCAAATTTTAATTAAAAGGAAGTAGAATAGTAAGATATAATTTTTCACCTATAAAATTAGCATATAGGTGGGAGTATTACAGCTTTCTTGGAAAGCAATTTGAGAAACTGTTAAGAACTTAAAAGATGAACACGCATACCTATTTTAAGGAAATAATTAGACCAATGAATATTTTGACAGGGTTATTTATCATTCTGAATAATTGGAAACCTAATTGTACAATGTCCAATATTGGGTGAATGAATAAATAATAGTATACTAAAATAATTACAGTGCATTCAGATAATAGGCTAATATGCATTCATTAAAATAATGCTTCAAAATATTCCTTTAAATGAATATGTTTATAATATAATGTTTTAAAAATTTTGTGTAGAGTAAAATCTCAAGGTTGAAAGAAAATATGGTAAAAGGTTAACACTGGTTATCTGTAGGTATTAGTTTTTAAGTGTTTGTTACTTCCTTATTCTTTTATGTATTTTTCCAAACTTTCCCCAATAGATAGATACCATGATTATAGTCAGGAGAAAATTAATTTAAAAACATGAAAAACTTGATCTGAAAATGGAGATACCTATTGCTCATAAGGAGCGTGGTTTCAGATGGACTTCATTACCTCTATCAGTTAACAAGACTAAGACTCTACTGGCAAGCGCCTGGGATCAAGTTTACTAGAATTTTAAAAAGTCTTCTGTCTGAGGGCAGTAGACAGGAACAGCTTAGTTTCTTAACACGGTAAAAGAATGGGCAAGTGGAACCTGATTCTACCAGCATGTCTGTCTTTGAAATTGTGTGCTGGTTGACAGATCAAGAGGCACCCTGCAGGTCCTCACATGGCAAGAATTTAGATGGTAATTTCAGGCCACAACAGATGGGAACTGCAAGAACAGAAGGTCACTCAAAATATTAGTTGTTTTCTTTCTGTAGAGCTATGAAGAGAGGGAAGAAGTTACAGACCTGCCATAAGATAGTACATTTGGTTCACCCCAGAATGCTCCTATCTGTAGGATCAAAGGGTATAACACATACAAGGGCAGACGTTCAATTAAGGCACTCACAAAAGACCACTGGGACCAAAGGCAGAGAATGACAGCCTGGCTTAAAGTTAAAAAACATTGTATCGGGGTTTCTCTCTCTCTCTTTCTTTCTCTCTCTCTCTCTCTCTCTATATATATATATATATATATATATAATCAGAAGGCCTTATGAACACAAAATGTATATTGTTCAACTTAGCAATTCAAGGTCTTAAATGATTCAGGATGAAATTTAAGTGAAAAACATTTAAAATATCGGTAACCTCATACTCAAAGTGCTTTAATTTGACACCAAAAATTTCTTTAGGGATGAATTTTTCTTTTTAGGACTAAGGGTGACAGATTTTATAGGCAACAAAAAAGAACATTTCAGTAATGGAGTTAAAGTATGAAAAATGTTTTCCAGATCTTCATAAGGTGATTGAGTCTATGAATAGGATACTTTTAAATGAGTAAAAAGTGATGAAGCCATGAGATGTGAATTAAATTTAGAATACATGAAACCAATTGGGCTTTGAAGATCATGGCTCATATTTTTCCCCCTGCTTTAGCTGAATTTAATGAAGACCTTTGAAATTTTCATACCTCTATCATTCAAAAAACCTCTCAAAACATGCTTCATTGTAGAGGAGTGACACCATCATAGTCATATAATAAAATAAAGGAGAATAACAACTGACAAATAGAACTGAGAGAAAATAGAAGTCAAAATAAATCATTTAAGAGTTTGTAGATGCTTCTTTTTAATTTAAGATGAATTTGAAAAAGTTATTAAAGATAGGCAAGGCATTTATGAATAAGAATGTTCTTATATTTTTTAAACTTAATGTCTATGTCTTCACATCTGCTATTTGATCTTCTAAATGGATGTTTCTTTTCTTTTTTTTTTTGAAGATTTTTAATATTTTATTTATTTATTTATCAGATAGAGAGAGAGCACAGGCAGGGGAAGCAGAAGGTAGAGGGAGAAAAAGGCAGAAGGAGAAGCAGGCTCCCGCTGAGCAGGGAGCCCAACAAATGGGACTCTATCAAAGGACTCTGGGATCATGAGCTGAGCTGAAGGCAGACACTTAACTGACTGAGCCACCTAGATGACTCTAAATGGATGTTTTTAAGCCTCAGTGTGACTCATAGAAAATCTTGACTGTGGATATTCTTTTAGGACTATACTTCACTAATTTGAAAGTTGGAACTTACAAACTATATAGGTTGCTCCCTTGAAGAAAGTAATTGTAAAACATTTTAAGACTTGACCTGGGCTCTTTTAATCATTCAAGCAGCTTAAGTGACTTTTGTTTTGGGAGTGTGACACCAATACAGAGGCTAGACTGTGTACCTATGCTATGAAGTTGAGTAGGGAGATGAAGAATTTCTGAATATATTCTTTCTTTTTAAGTGTCTGTTTTATGTAATAAACATTTGTTTAGGTGTCTATTATGTACCAAACACTAGAAGCCTATGATGAATAAGATAGTCTACCTGAGGGGCGCCTGGGTGGCTCAGTGGGTTAAAGCCTCTGCTTTCGGCTCAGGTCATGATCCCAGGGTCCTGGGATCAAGCCCCGCAGAGGGCTCTCTGGTCAGCGGGGAATCTGCTTCCTCCTCTCTGCCTGCCTCTCTGCCTGCTTGTGATCTCTGTCTGTCAAATAAAAAAAAAAAATTATAAAAAAAAAAGATAGTCTACCTGAGTTGTTCATAGGCCATGTTGGCCTGGCTCACCCCCAACCTAGATATATAAGCAAAATGATCATTTCTTTTGGTAATCATTGTCTTACTTCTTAATCTTCAACTTAATATGCTTCGTGACTCAAACCCATGGCCACAGAGGATTAGGACACAGATAGACACATGGCCCAGGCTGAGCCAACCAGTCAAATTCTGTTCTGAGAATGGGAGTTAAGACTATGAATACTAAACTGAATTAGGAATGCGGGGAACTTGAACAGAAAGGACATGTAAAATCAGAACTAGAGTCATCATCTTGGTAATTAAGCTTCTAGAATCAAGCCCAAAATTAATGACCTGACATTGCTTTCCACCAAGACTTCCTGACTTCTCTAATCATGCTACTCCCACAAACAGCTATGCCCATTTAAATCTATGCATTTTTTAATCATTTTTCTCCCATCACCTTTCCATCCTTTAAGAACAACCTCAAGCCCTACTTCTTGACCATTCTGGACAACTTATTTCTCAGAAAACACAGTAGTAGTGGTAATGATAATTATAATAACAATGGCAATAATAGCCAACCTTTATTGAGCATATACTATATTGAGGCACTGTTTTAAACTCTATATGTATATTACTTAATTTACAATAACCTTGTGTAGCTAGTATAATTTACAATTTTTTTTAAGATTTTATTTATTTATTTGACAGACAGAGATCAAAAGTAGGCAGAGAGGCAGGCAGAGAGAGAGGAGGAAGCAGGCTCCATGCTGAGCAGAGAGCCCAATGCAGGGCTCGATCCCAGGATTCTGGGATCATGACCTGAGCCGAAGGCAGAGGCTTTAACCCACTGAGCCACCCAGGCGCCCCGTAGCTAATATAATTATTATCACCATTTTATAGATGAGGAAACTGAGTTAAAGAAAGTGAAGTAATTTGCCCACTAAGAGATTATGCAGTACCTAAAGGCCACACATGTTAGGTTTCATATACTGTCTCATCTTCATATATGCTATCTCTTTTAATCCTTACAGCTACCATATTTAAATAGGTTTTATTATCCCAATGTTGAAGATGAGAAAACTGAAGCTCAGAGAAGTAAAGGACATTATTCAAGGTTACATAGAGAGTATGCAGCACTTCAAAAGTAAAACCTAGATTGCATATTTACACTCCCTTGATTCCTAAGCACTAGATCTTAAGATTCTGAGGATCAGGGTTACACGCTATCCTTTGGACACAGGGCCCAAGAAATTATTCAATAAACAGAAACTAAAATGCTCTAAAAACATTTGTTCTAATAAGGGACCTAAAAAGAAATACTGAAATAAGTTAGCCAAAACAATAACTGATTTTTTTTTGCCTATGATGAAAATGAAAATTATACCTTCCTCTAAAACCATAAAGCTCCTAAAAGTTAATTAGCTTTGTGTTAATATTTTGATGCATCTCTGCACTTCTCTAACTGCAAATTATTATTACATGAGCCATTCTGTCTGTGGCAAAATGAGGAAGGATAGAGCACAGCCCCCAAGGTTGCTTACCCTTGAAAGATTTGCAGCTTGATATGTTGCTTCTTGCTTTTTGGCTTATTTCAGCTAGAATAGAAAGAGAGGAATGATTATTGTGTGGGTGTTTTTGCCTCATTTCCTTTCATCTACCTATTGAGGGTTGAGAATTCTCTGCTTAGAAAAGGAGGTAAACACAACCCATTTTCAATAGAAAGTTAACAGATCAAGTTATACCTGACATTCAAAGAGCCCAAGGGAGTCTACTCTCCACCAATTAGAACAAGATTGAGTCTAGTTCTTTCTGCAGCTATTCTGAAGAAAGGTTTTGGGGTGAAGTTTTCTGAACCTTCCATTGTTTTGATGAATGATAGGAAGCCATTGTTGATATCAAGGGAATAGTGGAAATGGAAATAAAATATTGACTCTCAAGTTTGAATAGAACTTGGCAGTCATTTAGGTTTAAATATCTTCCACAACTGGTCACTGCCTATACTTAAAATCATTTGAGAGAATGCTTAGATTCCAGAGTTGGTTTATTCCATCTTTGGGTGGCTCTTGGCATATTGGAATGAAACATTTCTTCCTCTCTAGTCTCTCCACAGTAATAAGTTATCACTCTAAGTTTGCCATAACTACATGTATATGATATTTACTACTGTTTTATGCTTACATAAAATAATATCATAGTTGTATCTACTAGGAAGGTATTTGACAATTATTTCCCACACATATAAAATTATAATAGGTACTTCTTAGGGACCATGATGATAAGAGTTCATAAACATTACGGGCGCCTGGGTGGCTCAGTGGTTTAAGCCTCTGCCTTCAGCTTGGGTCATGACCTCAGGGTCCTGGGATCGAGCCCTGCATTGGGGGGAGGGTCTCTGCTCAGCGGGGAGCCTGCCTCCCCACCCCCCGCCTGCCTCTCTACCTACTTGTGATTTCTGTCAAAATAAATAAATAAAATCTTTTAAAAAAAGAGTTCATAAACATTAGTTATTTATTATTATTGAGCACTTAAAGGGTTTTTGAGGCATAATATTAAGCACATTACAGATACTCATGAAATCCTCACAATCACATTATGGGGTAGATGTCATAATCTCTGTAATGCAGATGAGAAAACTGAGACCCAAAGAAATTCAGTCTTTTTTGGTCATTGAGTTAAACAGTAGAGCCACATTTATTTAGGTCCTAAGTTGGTGATAAAAAAAACAAACAAAGCAAAAACAAAAACAAACACACACTAGTCTGTACCACCTCCCAAATCAAGATACTAGCTCTATAGAAACTTTACATAAACTCTTCTGTTTACTGGAGTTACATCTACTCGTAAGGCTTTATGTAGTATTGGATAGATTAACTGTGTGTGTATTAAATGTTTGTGAATGTAAGTCTAATAGTAGTGAAGTACTTAGAAAAAATAAAAACCTTACATCACAGAAGTAGATATTTCACCAATGCTGCTAGAAATCACTTGGGAAGAGTCCTCATTTCACGCCATACTGGTGGACAAGAAAATGTACTGTATGTCAACTACACTTCAATTTAAAAAAAAAGGAAAAAGAAAGAAAATGTCACAATCTTTATGGCTATAGTGACTACCATTTTTTTCAGCTCAAGCACACCCAAATCACTCTTTTCTACTTTCTCTGTGCAGAGGGGCAGGGAAATAATGATTTGACATGAAGTCAGCCCAATATATCCACCCAGAGTGGTGTGTACCCTCAGCATTACAAACAAAGAATAATATCTAAAGGTAAAAGAAAATAAGAAAAAGCTCATGTTCTATCTGATAGCACACAAACATAATTTAATTTTTTTGCTAGATTTTTGAAACCCTATTAAATAAGTAGTGGTTCATTTTGATGTTGCTTTAGGTATTCTTCCAGCTACAATTAGCATAATCTTGTCTCTACGAAATCATGTGTTTTAGTTTCCAATTCCACAAACCTATAACCAGTGTCATAAGTCAATTTTTAAAAAATGTGATTACTTATTGTGTTACTGTTTGGACCTCATTTGTAAAAGCTCATTTAATTGTCTGCTGTGATTGTTTGCTTGCAAATACATAATGGCCTACTGAAAACCTTGAAAATTAAGGCAATTTCTTGGCAAAAAAATTACTCTCCAAGGATTTCGCAGATACAGAAAGATTGCCTTTTTTGGTCTGGAGATTATAGGAAAATTCCACCAAAGGTCTCTTCAGAGCTAAGGATTGAGCACAATATCCAAAAGTATGGTTCATCACTATTGTCTAATGTCTGTGTTGCATCTCACATTCATGAGGAATCCTGGAATAGAAAGTTGTTCCTGAACCACTTCACACCCATGAAGACGGCTATAATGAAAACAATAGAAAATAACAAGAGTGGGAGTAGATGTGGAGAAATTGTAACCCTTGTGGAAATATAAAATGGTGCAGAGGCTATAAAAAACCATTGGATAGTTATTCAAAAAGCTAAACATAGAATTACCATATGACCCAGAAATTCCACTACTGTGTATAAACTCAAAGGATTTAAAAGCAGAGACTAAAAAAGATACTTATATGTTAATGTTCATTACAACATTATCAGCAATAGCCAAAAGGTGGAAACAACCAAAGGGCCATCAACAAATGAATGGATAAACAAAATGTAGTGTATCCATATAATGGAATATTATTCAGCCTTGAAAAGGAACGAAGTACTAATACATGTTACAACATAGATGAACCTCAAAAACCATTACGTTAAGTGAAACAAGTCAGAAGCAAAAGGAGAAAGACTGCATGATTCCACTGTACGAGCTATCTAGACTAGTCATATTAATAAGGGCAGAAAGTATATTAAGTTTAACAGGAGATGGAAGAAAATTAGGAGTTATGGCTTAATAATTTCAGAGTTTCTCTTTGGAATGATGAAAAACTCTTAGATTGTGGCAAAGGCTGCACAACATTGTAAATATAATTTACACTACTCAACTGTACATTTAGAAAGGGTTAAAATTTCAATTTTTGTTATTCACACATTTTACCACAGTTTAAAAATATTAATAATGTAATGTATGAAAAACCATAGAATGAGTTAATTCTATGGTGTGTGAATTATATCTCAATAAAGCTGTTAAGAAGAAAAAATGCTACTGAATTAGCAATGGTAACTGTGATGATGATGACAAAGATAATAATTCTAATAAAAGCAACAACTACCATTTCGCAAGCATCATGTGAGAGTTTTATGGGACTTTACCTCACAAGAGTTCCTTAAATGAAACATAACAGTATGGTCTCTCTTTTCACATGAGGTGCAGGGAGTTCAGGTAGCCCATACAACTTGCTGAGGGTCAAGAGCTAATAGTGGTGAAGGTGGGATTTAAATTCAAGATTATCTGAATCCAAAATTCTTTCTCAAACTACCTCACCAGAACCACATCTCTTGAAATTTGCAGTATTTGCTAAAATATGTTTCTATAACTCCCTTATTTTGGGGAGGAAAAAAAGGACTCCCACTCTTTCACTCTAATAAAGGAAGTCTAATGCTTTCACATGGGCATTTCAAGTTCCAGAATGATGCTGGTCTTGAGACACTACATCTCTATAAGATAAAATATGAGTTAGGATAAAAGATGGGGATGACTACAGGCATGGCTGCCTAATCAGAACTAATTAAGGAGGAAGAATGTTGTTGAAGTTAAGAACTTGGGTTCTGTTGACAGATTGACTTGGATTTCAATCATCACTCTGCCACCTTCTAGCTGTGTGGTTTAGTGAAAATCACTAAAAATTTCTGAGACTCAGTTATTTCATCTATAAAATAAAACTAACACCTCTACTTCTTAAGTCTGACATGAGGATTAAGGACAATAATGTCTATATAGGTTGACATTTGGAACATCATCTGGTGGAGAATCCACACTCAACACATGGAACCTCTTACTGTTACAATAGTTGATGGGCTGGGAACTTTTGTAAAATGAAGTAAGAAGGCAGAAACCATATTAATGAGGTAAGACACAGAAATCAGAAGATGAGATAAAGTCAATATTAAATGGAAAAAACAGGTGTTTTTCTTGTGCTTTGCTCTAAAGAACAGAAAGAAATTAAAGTCCTTCTCCAGAGATACACAGGACTAGAAGAATTTTGAAGTTACTTTTGAGGACTGAAACAAAAACATGGTCGGGGGGCAGTCAGGTGGAGAAGCTGAGGGAACTTGGAGCAGGAGAAAAGGGGCAACAGTGACAGATACAAAGGTAAATTTGTGTGGACTCTTCGGACTTTATGGTAAAAGTACAAAATTGTTTTATCCCAGCCTCTACACTCATTGTATATTGAAGATAATTTTGTAACTTTATTTCCCCCTGCCCCAATTTTTAATTTTTAGCAATGAACTGTATGTGCATGCCATCCCAGTCATTACAGACAGAACTAAGAGATACCTAAGGGGTTACAAATATTATCATAGTATGGAGCACCCAGATTCCAAAGATGACTTAGTCAAGAGTGAAGAACATATAGCAGGCCTCTTAAAGTCCACCTCATGTCTCCTAGTAATCTAGGGATGAAATAAAGGGGTTTAGTAAGGACACTGGCAGACTCCATCCTGCCTTACTTTTTAAAATTGCAAATATAACATTTACATATGGGAATACAAATTCAAACCATAGAGGGGGATCTAAAAGAAAATATTCATAATGTTTCTCCTTTCCACCTTTGTGTCACTCCTAATCATAATTTCCAACTGTAATGAGTTTTTATGTTAATCTTTCTGTTGATTATTTCCCTTGCTATAAATCAGTGGTTCTCAAATTGCTGGATATACAAAAATTACCTGAAAAGCTTGCTGCTTACTTAAAAAGATTACTGGGCCTCACACTAAAAAGTTCTGGGATATAGCTAAGGAGCCTCAATTTATCAAAACTACCAACAGTGGGTTTGATTCAGGTAGTTTATGGGATAAACTTTGAAAGAAAGTAAAATTATAAGAAAAAGAAAAAGACTGAGAAGATTGAACCACACTAAATTCCTGGGAATAAGGCAGGTATGAAGGGGGGAAAAATATGGAAAACAAAAACTAGCATTTCCAAGAACTTTCTTTGTCTTTCCCTTTTATGTTACAGAAGATTTATTATTTTACCCCAGTCTACTTATTTTATTCAATTTTTCATTTTGACAATAATATTTTGAACCTCTATATCACTCTTATTTGTACTCTGACTACTTTTTTCTCTTGGCAGGTGAATTTTATTTTGTATATACAACCTCTTCTCAAATGTCTCATTTGAGATACCTCATTAGAAGATACCTCATTAGAAGTTTTAAAAATTTCTCTTCTCTGAATTTCTTGATTCTGCTATAGACTTATTTACTCTGTTCATTCACTTTTGTGCTGTTGGCTTCTCAAAAGTAGGAAGATCTTTGTTGTCCTTCCATGGTCCTCCAAAGCCACTTCTTTGGATAAGAGAGCTAACAACCTTCAGTTGTGATTAGGATAACATAAATGACAGCCCTCACTTCAGGGTACAGAAGCTAAGTAGCAGACAAGTGGCCTGGATGCCAACACCTTTTCCCTTACCAAACCTCCATATACATTATATACATTTATAACTATCCTTAGATCTCAAGGCATACAATATACCTAAGTCATCCTTCATCACTGAAGTGTGTATACCCAAACCTATGTTTTAAATAGTCCATCAGATAAATTTAGAGGTTGACTTTCAGGCAAAACTGATTATATGGTCATTGTATTTAATTCTTAAGAATTTTTTTTGTTCATTTGTGCTTAAGTTCTTATTACTCTTCACAGAAATCTTTCAAGCTATTTGTTGATTTTGTGAGGGGTCACCTTGATAATGACTGGTTAATATAATAGAAATTATAATTAGAAGACCTTTAAAGTATAAGCTATCACAAAATGCTGAACATGAACAGATGAGTGAAGGCCTGTCTTAGTTTGGGATCTATCAGAAACAGAGTCCAAGTAAAGGATCTGAATGAGAGCAGTTTATTTGAGAAGTGATTCTAGAATGCTCAGTAAGAGAGAGGGGAGACAGGAAAGGGAATAAAAAACACTAAAGGGTACATTACTGAGCAAAACACTAAAGGTTACTACTGTGAGTGGCTGGGACATAATCTTGCTGAAAAAATTTTGGAGATCATGTAAGTTATCCTTTAGGGTTATATACTATACACTCTATTTTTTTTTATTGTGTTATGTTAGTCACCATACAGTATGTCATTAGTTTTTGATGTAGTGTTCCAAGATTCATTGTTTGCGATTAACACCCAGGGCTCCATGCAATATGTGCCCTCCTTAATACCCATCACCACCCATACCGCTCACCCATCCCGCCACCACCATACCTTCTAAAACCCTCATTTTGCATACTCTTTAGAGTGTTCACTCACTGATACTCTGGTTATCCATTTCCCCTTCATTTTTAAGGCCAAAGGGTTTCCTTTACTTATTTGCAATCTCAGCTATGACTAAGGATGTTTGTAATAGTTTATCCAGATTTTCCAACTGTTACATTGTGGGAGAGTTTTAAGTTTATTTAATTTACCATATTGTCTAGTTCCCCCCAAGAATAAATGTTAAGAAAGAGAAAAAAATCGACAAATAAATATTAAAAGATATAAATGTCTTAGAAGAATGCCTAGCATACTGTAAGTGTTCATTAAATTTAGCAATTGCTAATATTGGAGACAGTAGCAACACAAGTCATAGAAATAGTGGAAGAAAAAGAGAGAGAGAGAAATTGATGGGGCTACTTTTGATGCTCCTGAGAGGAAGAACAACAAGGTTAGTCCCAATGCTGTTCTATTTCATCTTATTGCCACTAAAGTCCCATTCTCCGCACGTCTTAGTTTGCATCACTGAACTTGAACAACACATATGAATTATGTGAGAAAACATTTTATCTCATTATCAGGTGCTATTAGAACTTCTTTGTAGGAAAATAACAGTTTTATTAAACAGAGCTTTGCTACCAATGGAGCAAGATGTTGGAGGAGTACCAGACTGAATTGACATCAGGTACCAGGAGTTCAGCTAGATAGGTATCAAACCATTTCAAACACCTACAAACTCAACAGGAGATTGAAGACAAGAAGAGCAGCAATTCTAGGAACAGAAAATCGACCACTTTCTGAAGGGAAGGACATGTGAAGTGAATCTAAAATGACAGGAAGTTAGACCATGGAGGGAGTGCAGGCTCGCGCCAAGCAGTGGAGCAGTGGAGCACAAACCAGAACTTTTACAAGTCTGCCCTATTGAGGGACATCACTCCAGAGGCTAAGTGGGGGTGGAGCCCTCACAGGGACAATGAGGTCTCGGGTCCCGCAGGGTCACAGAAAGATTGGGGGTGTCTGAGTGTGGCAGAGCTCCCAGGTATTGGAGTGGGGAAACTGACTACAGAGACAGAGCCAAGGAGTGAGCTCTCAGCTCGGGATTACCTTAAACTATGATCCACAGCACAGTCGGGCCCCTGCTACTTGAGCAGGGACACTACAAGGGGCAGATCCAGGGAGATTCACCTTCCTCCTCCAGAGGAGCAGCGTGGTAGGAATCCGCTGGGTATGGAGACTCCAAATGGGGCTGTGCACCAGAGATAGAAATGCTCAGTCACAGGCCGGGTAAGCTCGGAGCATGGCCGGAGACCAGGGAGATGGGAGTGATTGACCGCTTTTCTTTGAGGGTACACTGAGGAGTGGGAACCCTGAGCTCTCAGCTCCTCTGGGACAGAGATTGGGAAGCTGCCATTTTCATTCCCATCCTCCAGA
Organism: Lontra canadensis; assembly: GCF_010015895.1. Taxonomy (NCBI): domain Eukaryota; kingdom Metazoa; phylum Chordata; class Mammalia; order Carnivora; family Mustelidae; genus Lontra; species Lontra canadensis. The sequence continues at coordinate 4,937,451 of NW_022631110.1, forward strand.
GCTCTACAGAAAGCATTTAGGGAACAAAAGTGCCCGAGAGCAAACTGAGCAGATTACCTAGCCTATCCTCTGGCAAAGGCAATGCATTTCCGCCTTGGGCAAAGAAATTTGAGAATCACTGCAACAGGCCCCTCTCCCAGAAGATCAGCAAGAACAACCAGCCAAAAACAAGCTCACAGATCAAGGAGAACAGCAGAACTCCAGAGCTAAGGAAAAACAATGCATCAAATTCACGGCTTTTTGCCCATGAACTTTTACTCTTGCAAAGTTAATTTTCTTTTATTTTAATTTTTTTCTTATTCTATTTTTTTAACTTTTCGCCTTTCCTCTTTCAACGATTTTTAACTAGTTTATCTTAAAAATACCTTTCTAAAAAAATCTTTTTAAACCTTCATTGTTATAGTCATATTGTATCCTTTGATTATATTTAACCTAATTTTTTGTATTCATATAGGCTTTTTTCTTTAAAATTTTGGGATACAATTTCTTCTAATAGATCAAAATATACCCTAAATCTAGCAAATGGCTTTGTTCTAGTCTCCAGCCTCCAGTCTCTCTCCTCTTTTTTTTTTCCTTTTTCCAACCAACTTACCTTAGCAATTCCTTTTTTTAGAATTTTTTAAAATTTTCATCTTTACACTCATATTCCATCCCTTCATCATGTTTACCCATATTTTTGTATATATGTAAGTTTTTCTTTCTTTAAAATTTTGGGAGGTAGTTTCTTCTAAGAGACCAGAATATACCCAAAATCAAGTGGGTGGCTCTGTTCTATTCACCAGTCTAATGTATATTTTTTTTTCTTTTTTAATTTTTATTTCTTTTTTCTTTTTTCTTTTTATTTTCTTATTTCTTTTTTATTTCTTTTTAAATTTTTTATTTCTTCCCCCCCCCCTTGTTTCTCCGCCCAGTTTTGGGTCTCTTCTGATTTGGTTAGTGTACACTTTTCTGGGGTTTTTGCCACCCTTTTAGTATTTTATTCTCTTGTTAATATATTCTTATCAGGATAAAAGGACAAGGCAGAAAAACTCACCACAAAAGGAAAAAAAAACCACAAGAGGCAATACCAACAGCTAGGGACCTAATCAATACAGACATTGGTAACATGTTAGAACTGGAGTTCAGAATGATGATTCTCAAGGTGCTAGCTGGGCTTGAAAAAGACATGGAAGATACTAGAGAAACTACTTCTGGAGAAATAAAATCGCTTTCTGGAGAAACAAAAGAACTAAAATCAAACCAAGTTGAAATCAAAAAAGCTATTAATGAGGTGCAATAAAAAATGGAAGCTCTTACTGCTAGGATAAATGAGGCAGAAGAGAGAATTGGTGATATAGAAGACCAAATGATCGAGAATGAAGAAGATGAGCAAAAGAGAGACAAACAACTACTGGACCACGAGGGGAGAATTCGAGAGATAACTGATAATATAAGATGAAACAATATTAGAATAATTGGGATTCCAGAAGAAGAAAGAGAGAGGGAGACAGAAGGTATACTGGAGCGAATTATAATAGAGAATTTTCCTAATATGGCAAAGGGAATAAGCATCAAAATCCAGGAGGCACAGAGAAACCCCCTCAAAATCAATAAAAATAGGCACACACTCCATTATCTAATAGTAAAACTTACAAGTTCTAGTGACAAAGAGAAAATCCTGAAAGCAGCTTGGGACAAGAAGTGTGTAACATTCAATGGTAGAAATATTAGATTGGCAGCAGACTTATCCACAGAGACGTGTCAGGCCAGAGAGAACTGACATGATATATTCAGAGCACTAAATGAGAAAAATATGCAGCCAAGAATACTATATCCGGGGTGCCTGCGTGGCTCAGTGGGTTAAGCATCTGCCTTCAGCTCAGGTCCTGATTTCAGGGTCCTGGGATTGAGCCCCGCATCAGGCTCTCTGCTCAGTGGAGAGGCTGCTTCCCCCTCTTTCTCTGCCTGCCTCTCTGCCTACTTGTGATCTCTCTCTCTGTCAAATAAATAAATAAAATCTTTTTTTTTTTAAAGAACAGTATACCCAGTAGGTTATCATTGAAAATAGAAGGAGAGATAAAAAGCTTCTAGGACAAACAAAAAATAAAGGAATTTGCAAACACCAAACCAGCTTGACAGGAAATATTGAACGGGGTCATCTAAGCAAAGAGAAGGCCTAAAAGTAGTAGACCAGAAAGGACCAGAGACAATATACAGTAACAGTCACATTAGAGGTAATACAATGGCACTAAATTCATATCTTTCAATAGTTACCCTGAATGTAAATGGGCTAAATGCCCTAACAAAAGGACATAGGGTATCAGAATGGATAAAAAAAATAAGATCCATCAATATGCTGTCTATAAGAAACTTACTATAGACCCAAAGACACCTCTATATTTAAAGTGAGGGGTAGAAAACAATTTACCATGCTAATGGACATCGAAAGAAAGCTGGGCTGGCAATCCTTATGCCAGATAAACTAGATTTTAAGCCAAAGACTATAATAAGAGATGAGGAAGGACACTATATCATACTTAAAGGGTCTGTCCAACAAGAAGATCTAACCATTTTAAATATCTATGCCCCTAACGTGGGAGCAGCCAACTATATAAACCAATTAATAACAAAATCAAAGAAACACATTGATAATAATCAATAATAGTAGGGGACTTTAACACTCCTCTCACTAAAATGGACAGATCATCCAAGCAAAAGATCAACAAGGAAATAAAGGCCTTAAATGACACACTGGACCACATGGACATCACAGATACATTCAGAACATTCTATCCCAAAGCAACGGAATACACATTCTTCTCTAGTGCACATGGAACATTCTCCGGAATAGATCACATCCTGGGTCACAAATCAGGTCTCAACTGGTACCAAGAGATTGGGATCATTCCCGCATATTTTCAGACCACAATGCTCTGAAGCTAGAACTCAATCACAAGAGGAAAGTTGGAAAGACCTCAAATACATGGAGACTAAACAGCATCCGACTAAAGAATGAATGGGTCAACCAGGAAATTAAAGAAGAATTGAAAACATTCATGGGAACAAATGAACATGAAAACAACTGTTCCAAATCTGTGGGACACAGCAAAGGCAGTCCCGAGACGGAAGTATATAGCAGTAGAAGCCTTTCTTAAGAAACAAGAAAGGTCTCAAGTACACAACCTAACCCTAAACGTAAAGAAGCTGGATAAAGAACAGCAAGGAAAGCCTAAACCCAGCAGGAGAAGAGAAATAATAAAGATCAGAGCAGAAATAGATGAAATAGAAACCAAAAGAACAGTAGAACAAATCAACGAAACTAGGAGCTGTTTCTTTGAAAGACTTAATGAGACTGAAAAACCCCTGGCCAGACTTATCAAAAAGAAAAGAGAAAGGACTCAAATTAATAAAATTATGAATGAAAGAGGAGAGATCACAACCAACACCAAAGAAATATAAATAATTATCAGAATATATTATGAGCAACAATACACAAACAAATTTGACAATGTGGAAGAAATGGATGCATTCCTAGAGACATATAAACTACCAAAACTGAATAAGAAAGAAATAGAAATCCTGAACAGACCCATAACCAGTAAGGGGATTGAAGCAGTCATCAAAAATCTCCCAACAAACAAGAGCCCAGGGCCAGAAGGCTTCCCAGTAGAATTCTACCAAACAGTTAAAGAAGAATTAATACCTATTCTCCTGAAACTCTTTCAAAAAGTAGAAATGGAAGGAAAACTTCCAAACTCATTTTATGAGGCCAGCATTACCTTGATCCCAAGACCAAAGATCGCATCAAAAAGGAGAATTACAGAAGGAGCATGTGCACCCAAATGTTTATAGCAGCAATGTCCACAATAGCCAAACTAAGGAAAGAACCTAGATGTCCATCCACAGATGAATGGATAAAGAAGAAGTGGTATATATATACAATGGAATACTATGCAGCCATCAAAAGAAATGAAATCTTGTCATTTATAACGACATGGATGGAACTAGAGCGTATTATGCTGAGTGAAATAAGTCAATCAGAGAAAGACAATTATCATATGATCTCCCTGATATGAGGAAGTGGAGATGCAATGTAGGGGGTTTGGGGGGTAGGAAAAGAATAAATGAAACAAGATGGGATCAGGAGGAAGACAAACCATAAGAGAGTCTTAATCTCACAAAACAAACTGAGGGTTGCTGGGGGGAGGGGGTTATGGAGAGGATGGTGGGGTTATGGACGTTGGGGAGGGTATGTGCTATGGTGAGTGCTGTGAAGTGTGTAAACCTGGCGATTCACACATCTGTACGCCTGGGGCTAATAATACATTATATGTTTATAAAAATAATTAATTTTAAAAAGGGCTTTGCTAAACTCACTGTGAGGTAGAAGTAATTCTAAGATTGCTCAAGTTTCATCAGAAATGAGAAAAGGTCACTGCATATTAATTAAGAATAATTTTGAGAATTTCCTGGAGCAAAGATCAAGGAGATAAGGCCCTTGACTATTGGAATGTCTGAAGAAAGATTTTTGAAAGAATCAAAGCGCTGAATGGAGAATTACTTAAATATCCACAATGTGTTGTAAACTAAAATCTCTCTCTTAACAGTCTCTTTGAAACCCTTAATACAGGTCTCTTTACTCACTAACCATTTTATGTGAATGGAGTTTCAGTTTGAAGGAACTCAAAAAGAACTACTAAGGGATGTTTATATATCTGAATGATAGCAATTCCTTTATTCCTTGGGAGTAGAAGCCATGAGATACTCTATGAACTGTCCCTCCTAACTAAAAGATCAAGCGGAGGGGCGCCTGGGTGGCTCAGTGGGTTAAAGCCTCTGCCTTCAGCTCAGGTCATGATCCCGGGGTCCTGGGATCAAGCCCCGCATTGGGCTCTCTGCTCAGCAGGGAGCCTGCTTCCCCCTCTCTCTCTCCCTGCCTCTCTGCCTACTTGTGATTTCTGTCTGTAAGAATAAATAAAATTTAAAAAATCTTTAAAGGGGCACCTGGGTGGCTCAGCAGGTTATGCCTCTGCCTTCAGCTCAGGCCATGATCTCCGTGTCCTGGGATCGAGCCCCAAGTCAGGCTCTCTGCTCCGTGGAGAGCCTGCTCCCTGCCCCCTCCCCCCCCGCCTACTTGTGATCTCTGTCTTTCAAATAAATAAATAAAATATTTTTTAAAAAATCTTAAAAAAAAAAAGATCAAGCAGAGTGAAAAGGGGCATTTTGGGGTAAAAGTACAGCATGAGCATCTTTCTGGAACTGGAGCAGATCAGTGAAGGTAGATTCCAGGGTACAGGGTGGTGGTTAGATCCCAGGCTACATGGTGGTGTTTAGGCAAGAGGTATGACCAGAAGAAATGGTAGGGAACAGACTACAAAGAGCCTTCAGTGCTGTTCCAAGGGTATCAAATTTTTAATATAGATGATGAGGATTACTGAATAGTTTTCAAGCTCAAAATTGATTCCCATTTAATATTGTGGAAAGACAATTATTGGCATAGTTTGGGATAATGCTTTAGAGGGAAATAAGACCAAAGGCAGGCTAAAAAGCTAATTTGGGACTACTGCAGAACCTTAGCCTAAGGAGAGTGAGAACCTGGATAAAAGAAAGGGTAGCTGTGCTGAAGGTGATGGGACGAATTTGAGAGCTCTCTATAAGACAGAAATGACTAACTTTGGAAGAGTAATGTATTCATTAGGTAGGCTAAACTGTAAATGATGGACCTGAATATATACAATGGTTCAAACAACAAAAAGGTCCATTTCTTGCTCATATTACTGTCCAAGGAAGATGTTCCTTGACAGCTAGATAGTCTTCTTCATTTGGGGATTCTGGAATCTGGGCTCCTGCAATCTTATGGTTCCACTATCCAGTAAAACTTCATGATAGCACAAGGGAAAACAGAGTGTGAAGGGGGAACACAACACATTCATTTTAATAGCTTTGTTCAGGAAATGACTCATAACACTTCCACACACATTCTATTCACTAGTATATCATACCATGGCCACATCTTACTGTAGTGGAGGCTGGGAAATATAGTATAGCTCCATACTGAGGAAAAAAAAAGAAATGAAGTTTGGAAAATATCTAGAAGTCTCAGTATAATCAATAAGTGAAAGAAAGGATCTTGAACTAATTCTTGATATTCAGATTAACTAGCTGGATGACTATAGGTTTGCTTGGAGAAAGGTGGGGTAATGAGCTCAGTTTGGAACATGTTTGAGTCAGAGTTGCCTGTGAAATAGCTGTGCGGAGATATGCATTATATCTGTCTATGCATCTCCATCCTTAAAGATTAGAGATGTACAGCATTGGCAATTATGTTAATTTATTAAGTTTTATATAAGCTTTAATTATGTATCCAACATATATAAGATCTATTTAAATAAAGTCTCCAAAAGCTCTTCCACTAAATCCTTTGTTGGTCTATACTCACAGGCACAGACAGGGAAAATACAACTTAATATTATTCCAAAGCAGGAAGCAAATTGATTTCCAATGAAAGCTAAACAATTATGTTCTATTCAGAACTGAATTATTACATACTGCACAGCCATCCACAATGAAAAAAAAAAAAAAAAGACTGGGAGCATTGTCCTGGTGTGGCTGTGCTTGATTTCAAATCAGGGGAGATAAGCAGAGTTGAGATTCTTTGCTTGTTTATTTTTCACGGAACTCCTTTTTAAAATTATGCCCCATAGAGCTGAAAGAGGTGAAGAGGAGCTATTAAAGTATCTGATGCTTGAGAACAGGTTCACCTCACTTCAGTTCTGATTCCTTCAAAGTAAACTGCCTCAACACTGGGGTGCCTGGGTGGCTTAGTTGGTTAAGTGTCTGTCTCGGCTCAGGTCATGATCTCGAGCCCCCCATCCGGCTCCCTGCTCAGTGGGGAGTTTGCTTTTCTCTCTCCCTTTGGTCCTCCCCACCCCACTCCTGTTTTCTTTCTCTCTCTCAAATAAATAAATAAAATCTTTTTTTAAAAAATGTAAATTGCCTCAACACGAAATTAAGTCTCAAGTTATCCAGGAACCATATTCCCCCTGTCTATAAGCCAACCACTAAGATTAATCTGAGTGTTCTCAGGACAACTTGGTAAATCACTGAGATTTTAGGGTCCTTTATGACTATCTTGTGGTCTGAAAGTTCTTTGTCACCTCCAGGACAGAACTTTTTCAATTGAATGATCCAGGTGACTGAATGAATTAAAATATTTCTATCTTTCTTTCTTTTCTTTTAACTTTTAAGAACATTATCAAGTGTATATATTTATTACTAATAAATCTGGATAATAGTACTTATATTAAGATTTTCTGTATCTTTGATGTGTCAGATTTTGTTTCATTATTGTGTGATAACAGCTCAGGATGAGGGTGAGGTGGAAGCATTAAATGACTTAGTGGAATCATCACAAAATTTGCAGTTAAGTGATTCTACATGTTTTAACATGTTCAGTCAGGGTCAGCTGGGATATATAATTCATTAATAAATAGCTATAAAACATGCTTAAGAATTGTCCAAAATGTTATCATGTGAAATATAAAACAATAAGACCAAAAAAATCAACTATAAAATAAAAACCCTATGGAAACCTATATATCACAAAATATACCAAAGTAGTTGTGAGTGGGGGCAGGTGATAGGGAGAGGGAAAGAGTGTGTATATGACACTTTTTGCCCTTGGGAGAAAAAACTGGCAGTATAATAGTTTGAGTGTTAGAAAAGACCTCAGCACAAACTGCCAAAATGATATATAAAAACGCCCCTTTTGCTTTTCTTCACAGAATAAATATTTTTCTATTCATACCAATGAAAACCCCAGACACTACGCAGACAGCCAATCTGTATTTACTTCTCCCTGTTATGTAACCTGTCTTTCCCCTAACTCTCATACTCCACAGGGGAGTCAGAGATCTACAAACAGCCTAAGATGAAATCATCATTATTATGGCTTTTGCATGCAGAGTTGTGGCTTGGTCCCATAATTCCAAGGACTAAACCCATAGAGACGAAAAAGATTAGCAAAGGCTCTTTGCCACTCTAGCTGCAGGAGTCCACTTGCAGGGCTTCTCCACTGACTAACCCCCATGGAAACCCAGTGCCAGATTCTGTAACACTACAAAACACAAGGTTGCATTACATACTTCTTTATGTGGATGCCAGATGGAGCTGCCAGTAGGGGAAAACGACCAGATCTTGAATCTATGTTTCTTCTAGGGAAACATAGGGAAAAAGGAAAACCCATCGCATGTCGATTAATAACATGCCCTCAGTCCTTGCCCTTCTCCCTCATTGGGAGTTCACTACTCCAATTAATTTCTACCTCAATTAGTATTCATCAAGTGTCCACAGTAAGCTAGGCCCAGCTGGGGGTGGGGGACCAAATAAGGGCAATCACTCCCTCTGTCCATATTTCTAGTATGGACTGTATTCATCAATATGGAAATTTCTAGCACCCCTACTGACCTTGAATAGCTGGTCTTCATGATCTCTTCAGAAGTAATTATTAGGCCATCTGCCTTATGTAGAGATATATGACCCTAGAGGAATTCCAGTGCAAGTAAGAGGTACATCTGTCTGATACATCTGCCTTTGTCTGTGCCAGGACCTTTTTATAGAGGTTTCTGTAGTAAGATGTTTAGAGGCTGTCAACAAAGTACAATCCTCACTACAGACAAAAATGTCCATTTTATTTTCCTTTGCAAAAAAAAGAAGAGTAATAATGTTGACATTCAGAATGTATTCAGCCAGTAGTTTCAGATGAATCAGATTATACACATATACACAAAAAGAGGCATAAAGAGATAATCCAGTGTTCCCAGTTCTCTATGGAACAAAGCTGAGTTGTTAAAGGATTTCTAAATGTGAAGTGATGACAATTTTCTAAGTTTCCTTTGCTCTGAAATTTATTGCTTAATATTTCTCAGTGGCAGGCACAGTCAGTGGTAGTCTCATGTATACTTTTCAAGATAACACAGCAAACCTGAATTAGTACTAGTCTGTTAGCTTTAGAGCTATCTATGTATGCAAATAATCTTTTACCTGAATTTCCTATATTTGAAAACTTACCCACTGACAGGTAGATATGAAGATTGCTATATAAGTTCTCAACAAGTTGGAGGCATTTTTAAGGCTATTCTGAAAGATTCTAAATTATTAGTTTTGGCTTAAAAGAAGTAATAAAAATTGTACAGTCTCCATGGGAAATTAATTTTGTTACCTTTTTTAGTAATAAAAGTAAAACTCTCTGGGATCTAGTGTTTTGCTAGTACCTTCCAAAATGTCCATTGTTTATTCTGATTATTTTAAATTGAAGGTAAAAAGTTTGCAACACCAACATCCCTTCTTCACAGTTAATGGGCACCTCAATTTACCTTGAATATATATAATAGTATTCTAAGCTGGAGCCTTGCATAAGCTGGGGAGAGTATGTATATGGGTTGAGCTCCGCCTTCAGTTAAAAGGAAGCAGTAAACCCTGATGACCAGAAAGAGAGGAAGCCAGGGGATAAACAGCCTCTCCTATTCTTCCCACCTTCCTATTTCATGCAGGTGCCTCTTACTGACCAAATGGGGAGCCAAAGGACAAGGGAGCCTACTGAGATAGTCTGCAGAGGTCAGTAGCAGGCAGAGTGATATAAGGATATGGGATAAAAAGGGGAACATATAAAACATTCAGCCTAGGGATGCCTGGTGGCTCAGTTGGCTAAGCCATTACGTTTGGCTCAGGTCATGATCCTAGGGTCCTGGGATCGAGTCCCACATCGAGGTCCTTGCTCAATGGGGAGCCTGCTTTTCTCTCTTCCTCTGCATGCCACTCTGCCTGCTTATGCGCTCTCTCTGACAAATAAATAAAATCTTAAAAAAAAAAACCTCAGCCTAGACCCTTTCTCATTGTTGGATGTTTTGTACTCTGCTCTGATGTTAATGAGAAGATCTCTTTACATCACAGTATGAAAGGCAAGATTAATACAACATGTAGTGCACTATGAATACAATAATTTAAGTAAACTTCATAATAAATAGTGTATTGTGAATGCAATCATCTATAGTTATGACATACTACTTGTTTTCTGAAAATTCAGCATACCAGAGTTATACTGGCTCCACTAGGTCAAAGATATTTACCAATAACATATGGGAGATGCATGAAGTGAAATAATCTTTTGTAGGAGATTAACGTGAAGTTATGAGTCTACACTAACATATTTTGAGAAACTTAAATACATTTATAACTTAATCTTTAATTTCTTTATATTTTTCCCAAAGTTTCCCTGCATATGAAGTAATTATAACTTGAATTTAATGCATTGTTCAAATCAACACAACTGGTTTAGTCCTGAATACAAAAAGTCATAATATGACAGAAATGTTCACTTAACTCTAGATCACAGTTACCTGAATAATCAAATAAATACTCCATTGGAATTTTTTCCTTTTTCCTTCCTTTTCTATAGAAATGATTACAAATACCATCTATATACATTATTTCTGCTGCATTAATGACTTTTGGACTGAACATATTCAACTAAGTCATGATGTATGGGCTAATTTACTTCTAAGCTTTTGTCTCTCTCTTCCATTTCTTGAGGCATCTCTGGGTAAGTAACATTTTGAATAACTCATTCACCAGTTGGTTCTTCCACTACTGTAAGACCTCCATTAGTATTTGTTGATTCCCATTTCCTTTTGTAGAATGGAATGAGGGGTCTTCATATATAAATGCCCAGCTATCCCTTGAAGTCCTGTTCATTGTAATAAATACCTCAGTCTTCTCTGAAGAGCGCTAACTCTTCAAGTACTCCTCAAACAGAGCATTTGGCTGTTAATGTGATCCTACCCAGGGAGTATTTAATGGCTGGCCAAGAAGCCAGCCCTCCTGACTGATTCACTCTGCCAATCTACCACTGAAACTCCTCACAGCAGTCTGTTTGTACATGGAGGCAAAGCCCAGATGTTAGGTGGCAAGGACTTTGTAGTCCTTAAGAGAGCCTTTTTTTTTTTTTTGACTACCATTGCTCACCTATACAGACTTTTTGGACATATTTTTCTGAATAATCTCCCCACACTATGAAATTTTAATATCACAGAATCACTGTATAGCTGTTTATGTACTGTTTGACCTTTTGCAAGGTCACAAATCATTATAGGATGTTAAGGTTTTTTTATCCCAACAAGAACAAGTATGTACCTCCTTGGAAGTGATGATCACTTCCATTGAGAAGGCAAGCTTTATTTGGAGGGCTTGAAGATTTCCAAAGTATAAGAGAGAGGTTTACTGATTTCTACTTTATCTGCAAGTGAAGGAAGAAGAGTGAAGGATAATGGTGGAAAAGAGATGAAAATAAAGGACTACCATTACTTTGACCTAAGGTCCTAATCAATCAATCAATGAGAGATTTACTAAGTTCTGACTGTGCTGTATAGGTATGCATATATAAAAGAAAAAGGATAGGGGTGCCTAGGTGGCACAGTTGGTTAAATGACTGAGTTGATTTTAGCTCAGGTCTTGATCTTAGGGCTGTGAACTCAAGCCCCAAATTAGGCTACACACTGGGTGTGGAGTCTACTTAAAAAGAAAAAGGGGGCACCTGGGTGGCACAGCCAGTTCAGCATCTGACTCTTGATTTCGGCTCAGGTCATGATCTCAGGGCTGTGAAATCTTACCCCATTTTGGGCTCTGGGCTCAGTGGGGAGTCTGCTTAAGATTCTCTCTCCCTTTTCCTCTGCCCTCTCTCCTGCCCCCCTAAAATAAATAAATCTTTAAAATAAATAAATAAAAATATAAAAAATTAAAGATATAAAGTACAATTTTAAAATGTTCCATTCTTTAAATATCTATTCCATACACACTGACCATCTTCTGATGTACCCCATATACTTGCCAATAATTTCAACACAATTAAATTAAGACTTCATTTTCTGGAGGGCACTTCTGAAAAAATACTTCTCTATATACAGTTATGCTTAGAAAGATGTGAAAAATCACAAAAATACAATGAAAACTCAGTCGTAGTCACTTTCCTAGAGTCAAAGGAAGGAATGAATGAAGGGCTTTCAAAACAGGAGCTTATTGGTTTCATGTCAACCCAGGAAAAAGTAAATTGCTACAATAGCAATACTATTCCCTTCATAATTATCTCCTAACTTCTATTTCAGATTTCTTCCCATAGTAGCATACTCCTGTGGGGATGTGGTCTAGAAATGTCTGGTGATGACCACCTAATATGTAAGTAATTCAGTCCATATGCCATTTGGAGAGAAAACAGATGCATGGGGTCATCTTTATTATAATGTCATCTTCACTTAAAAAATAATTCAGCCTCTACTACATGGTGCTGGAGACAGAAATGACCTCAGACCGCATTAGTCTGGTCTTCTACAAATATTAAAACATCCAGAGACATGCTCAGAAAAAAGATGAGAAAATACAGACACTAAATGCAGATATAAGTTTGACTATATAGACATGTGTACCTGAGGTATGTGTGTATGGGTGTGTGTGTGTGCCTTTAGTGAGTATGCATATATATCTATATATGTTCAGGATCACTTCCATTTCCCTTCCCCAATTGCTTCCCACAATTCACTACCCACTATTCTCCACATTCTTTGTATCCTGGGAGACTGACCTATGTAAATTATATCAATGGGTTTCCTCACCCTCTGGCCTCCTGTTAGGTTCAGACAATGGGAAGAGCACCAGCAGAAGATCAGAGGGCAGTAAAAGAGAAAGGCCTGGATATTTATTTCTTTGACTCCTCCGTGAGGTCACTATGGGTGGCCATGTCCTCAACTAGAAATCACAATTTCTCTCAATTCATATTTCTCTCCAGGTTCCAGTTGCTGTTCTTTTCCTTATCCCTTCAGTGGTGATAGCACTTTGTTGTGACCATCTCCTGAGGTATTCTACTAACCTTGTGATTTCCCTATACCCTGTCTACAACTTACAAATAGTATCTTTATTAAACTCTTTTCAGATTACCCAATCTGAATGCTATCTGTTTCTAGCAAAGACCCTAGTTAATACAATATGACCTGACAACTCACAAAGATTAATAGTGTTCTTGCAGTCTATTACACCTTTCTGGACTTTACAAAAACATACTTTTTTGGTAATGAGCTAGGTCTATTAGACTATAAGATTTTCAAGAGCAGTTATCATACCACACACATGGTTGTAACATTTGCAGGCCTAAATAGATCCTGTTCATAGTTGGCACCCAACAATTATTCTGAGGAATTGAATTGAACTAAAATGCAACATAGCTATTCCTAGGCTATGATCTTGAATGAACAAGATAAACATTATCTTAATCATGACATAAAAATCACATGATCCTAAAGAATGGAGGAATGTTAACTTGCTAAACATAATACCCATTTTAATGTCTTCTTCATGCAGAAATAAATGGTGTTTAAGGGTATAATACAACTTGCTGTGTAATTACATTAATCAGAGAGTGCCTCTTCTGTTGGTTCCTTTGCTGTTGCCATGGTAGCAACCACATACTTGCAAGTAGAGAGCATACATAGAACCCATTCTTAATTACACGCGTAGCACTACATTTCAGAGAACACAATAGGTATGGAGGTCATGGAATACGTGGAAAGGAGATATGATGAAAAAGAGATTTGCTCTCTAGTTCTTCTATCTCTTGGTTATTCCTAAACCCTTTATTAGTATGACTCCCTATTACTCTTTCTCTTTCACTGCAGTAAAAAGGCCTCTGCAGCCACCCACCAAATTATAATCCTCTACTCCTAGAATGATCCAGAACTATCTCTGATAAAAATGTCAGTAGGAAATTAAGTCCTGTCATAACAAAAATAGAGTGGAGTGAGTGTCCAGTGACAATTTTCTAAGAAAAGTGACACCATCATTGTCTTTTTTCATATCATAACAAAGCATCAGAAGCCCTCCTTTCTAAATAGTTTGTATTACTAAGAATTTTTTTGTGCTTAAATACCTTGCTTGGCTGTGCACTTTGAATAATAATGTTTGCTATTTACAAGGATATTGCCAAGATTAATTATTGCACATTTTAAAAATAAACAAACGAAAAAAGCAAAATACCGAGTTTAAAAAGAAATTTTTCAATCAAAAGTTTTCATTATATCTAGGCTTAATGATACCTTCTCTTTTTCTTCTTCTATTTCTCGGTATTCCTTAAGGAAGATAACATTCTTTGGAGGAACAAGAGATAGTCAGTCTTTCCCTAATCCTAATTAAGTCTTTCCAAAGAAGAACCATATACTAATTCAATCAAGTTGAAAAACTTTTATTTATTTTAAAGATTTTATTTATTTATTTGAGATAGAGCAAGAGAGAGAGGAAAAGTGGGGGGGAGGGGCAGAGGAAGAGGAGGAAGCAGGCGTCCACTGAGCACGGAGCCCCATGCAAGGCTTGGTTCCAGGACACTGAGAGAAGGACCTGAGCTGAAGGCAGACGCTCAACTGACTGAGCCACCCAAGTGCCCCAACTTTCATTTATTTTAAATAGTCCCACAGTTTAATCACATATTTTAATATTACTTTTGGCTAATAAAAACTAGTCTTATATGGGCAATAAATTGTCATTGTGCAAAAACCGATTTGTTTTTGCCTCCTTTGGTCTTCATCTCATCACCACTGATCATTTATTTATCCTTTTTATCAGCATGTTGCTAACTACTAATCATGAACTTAACACTTTCCCAGACTCAAAGGATAACTGAAATGAACAACCTAACTCTCTAAAAGCTCCTGTCTAAAGAAAGATATGAACAAAAAGTCAACTTCAAGCCAGATGTTTATGGCCTATGAAAGTCTTAGTGGGAACCACTTAGCTCCGCTCCCTGTATTCAGTCATCTCCTAGCAGCTATCCCCAAGATAGTTCTCATGGAAAGGGCAGAGAAAGAAAAGAACAGGAAGTACATAAGGGCTCCTGAGGTCTAAGCTTTAAACAGGCCCACTGTATCCTGTTGACCATGGCAAGTCATGAGGCCAGCTCACATTTAAGGGATAATTATAGTGGGTTCCACCTCTTGAAGAAGGATAAGCAAAGTAACGATGCAAAAGTTGTGGATGCAGGGAGGAGTGGACAAATGGGGCCATTTTTGCAATAGTACCAAGCGCACTGTAAGACAACAAATCCAACCTTTTTAAAACCTGAGTAGGATTTACCACAATGATATGCATTGAAAGACAAATCAATACTTAGATACTATAAAAGGAGTTCAAAATATACAACTGAGTTTCCTTGTTACATTTAAGTGTCTCCTTGCTACACTTCCCACTTAGCTACATCTCTAAAAAATAAAGTAAGACCTTTTTTCCCTGAGTTTTAGCTAAATTAAATTCTGATTAAAATCAATTCAGGTCTTATATTCTCACAACCACTTCAATACATAAAAATTCTTAACTGTCAACAACTGGAGAACTACAAATATTCCAGAGACAAATTTAAAGTGAATGCCTCATAAGTATTTCTTTGCTGAACAAATCAATTAATTAATTAAGGGATGAATGAAATAACTTTCAAAGACTTTAAAACTTCATTAGGTCAGCCAGGCAATACCAACAAAGCTTATGCCACAAACAGCAGCCTAAACTGGGAAGCCTCTTTAGCCCCATAAGCTTGAGACTGATTTTCCTCTCCCATCAAGAGAAACTGAACAGGCCAACCTCAGGAAATCCCATCCTCTCAGGCAGCAGCAGCAAAGACCAATGGGAGTCTTAGTGGTACTAGATAAACTGAGCAGATCAAACAACTGTAAAATCTCTGAAAATTAAACTGCCATTAGAACTGAAGACCACAAAAGTAGACCAACACCTGTATGCCAAATCGAAAGAGGAGGAGTACCTACTAACATAAAAGATTTAAATAGTATTCTGAGTTTCTGAACATAATAACAAAATGTACAGCATAGTATAAAAAATCACCCATAATTCCAAGAAGCAAGAAATCACAAATGAGAAAAGACAGACAGCTAACACCAACACGAGGATGAGTCAGACGTTCGAGTTATCAGAAAGATGTTAAAGCAGCCTTCAAAAACGCTTCAACAATCAACTATACTTTCTTTTTCAAAAAATGCAAAAATCTCAGCCAAGATCCAAAAGTTATAAATTACCAAATATAGATATAAAACTAATAAATGCAATAACTTTTTTTACAAACCTTTTGGGGGCAGTTTAATAGTAAAGTTGAGTGACATAGAATAAAAGCAGCAAACATGAGGTCAGATCAATAGAATTCACATAATCTGAAAATAGAAAAATGAACAGAATCTCAGAAACTTGTGAGATAATGACAAAAGATTCAATACTGTTATTATCAGAGTCACAGAAAAGGAAAAGAAAAATAATGGGCTGAAAGATTGTAAGAAAAAATAATAGCTGAAAATTTTCCCATTATGGCAAAAGACACAAAGCTATAGATTTAAGAAATTCAGTAATATCCAAGTAGGATGAATTCAAAAATATCTACACAAAGATACATCATGTTTAAACTTCTAGAAACTAGAGACAAAAAAAGGTCTCTTGAAAATACACAAAAAGAAACAAAAATTTACCTATATAGGACCACCAATTAAAATCAATTAAAATTCAAATAAAAAACTATAAAATCTAGAAGGAAGTGGCAGACATTTTCCACATGATAAAAGAAAAGAACTTTCAATTTCAAATTCTATATCGGTGAAAGTATCCTTCAGGAATAAAAAGGAAATACAAATATTCTCAGATAAAGGAAAACTAAAAGGATTTCTCATTAGTAAATCTACCCTTATAGAATGGCTAAAGGAATTGTTTCAAACAAAAAAGAAATTATAAAAGAAGGAATATTAGAGAATCAGGAAGAAAGAAAAATGGGAAGAGCAAAAATATACTTATATAAATAGACTTATATACTTATATAGACTACACATTTTGTAAATCATATATGATATTATATGAAATGAAAATTATAATATGATCTGATACTCAAGACAATGGTATTTAAAAGTGGAAAGAGTAAATGGAATGGTAAATGGAACAATAAATGGAAGTATGGATTTATATTTCACTAGAAATGATAAAATGTTAATACCAGTAGACATCACATACATGCACACTCTAATACATACATACTCCAATACCCACATAAATTGCTATAAAAACTAAAAATATACATTGAAAATGCTATAAATAAATCAAGATGAAATTCTAAGAAATATTCAAGTAACCCACAGGAAGGCAGGAAAGAGAAAGCAAGAACTGGTAAAAACAAACAGAAAAAAATAATAAAATGGAATACTTAAGCTCTAAAATATCAGTAATTACCTTAAATGTACATAGTCTAAATAAATTGACGAAAAGACAGAGTGGGAGAATAGCTAAAAAACATGACCTAACTGTATGTTATTTCTAAGAAACTGACACCAAATTCAATAACACAGGTGGGTTGAAAGTAAAAAGACGGGAAAAGATATACCATGCAAACATCAAAAACAAGCAGAGAGAGTGATATGCATATTAGACAAAGTACACTTCAAAGCAAACAAAACTACAAAAGAGAAAAAGGAAAACTACATAATGACAAAATGATTACTAAACCAGCAAAATGATACTACATGTGTACATATCAAACAAAGGAGCCTCATAATATATGAAGCAAAACTAATAGAGCTGAAAAGAAAAACAGATAAATTCAAAATTATAGCTGGGTACATCAAAACCTCCCTTTCAACAACAGATAGAACTAGTATAGGAAATAATCAAATACGTAGAAAATCTGTACAACATATTCAACAAACAGGATCTAATTGACATATATAGACTATTCCATCTAACAACAGCAGAATACTCAATTTTTTCAAGCACACAGGTATTATTTAGCAGATACACTATATCCTGGGCAGAAAAACAGCCCTCAACAAATTTCAAAGAAGTGAAATCATACAGACTATTCTCCCACTATATCAGAATCAAACTGGATAACAGAAGGACAACAGGAAAATATCTAAATGTATAGAAATTAAAAACACACTTTGAAATAATCCATGGGTCTAAGAGGAAGTTCAAAAATATTTGAAAATAGATAAAACCTAATTAAAATGAAAACGCAACATATCAAAATACATAGGACGCAGCTAAAGTAATGTTGGGAGGGAAATTTGTAGTATGAAATGCTCATGATAGAAAAGAAGAAAAGTGGCAAATCACTTAATCTACGTTCCCACTGCAAGAAGCTAAGAAAGTAAGAACAATCTAAACCCAATGCAATCCAAACTAGTCCAGCCACTGAGGAAAACAATTGGAGATTCTTCACAATGTTAAAAATAAAACTATCCTACAACCCAGCAATTGCACTACTAGATATTTACACAGAGGATACAAAAGTACAGATTTGAAGGGGCACATGCACCTGATGTTTATAGGAGCATTATCAACAACAGCCAAATTATGCAAAGAGCCCAAATGTCCACTGATTGATGAATGGATAAAGAAGACGTGGTGTATATATATACAATGGAATATCACTCAGCCATCAAAAAAATGAAATCTTGCCATTTGCAACAACATAGATGGAGCTAGATTGTATTACACTAAGCAGAGTAAGTCAGTTAGAGAAAGACAAATACCATATGATTTCACTCATATGTGGAATTCAAGAAGCAAAACAAATGAACATAGGAAGGGGGGAAAGAGAGGGAAGTAAACCATAAGAAACTTTTAACTATACAGAACAAACTCAGGGTTGATGGAGGAGAGGTAGGTGCGGGGTGGGTTAAATGGGTGATGGATGTTAAGGAGGGCACTTGTTGTATTGACCACTAGGTGTTATATGTAAGTGATGAATCACAAAATTCTATTTCTGAAACCAATATTACACTATATGTTAACTAACTAGAATTTAAATAAAATTGGAAGAAAAATTGTTAGGGGTGCCTGGGTGGCTCAGTCATTAAGCGTCTGCCTTCAGCTCAGGTCATGATCCCAGGGTCCTGGGATCGAGCCCCACATCGGACTCGCTGCTTGGCAGGAAGCCTGCTTCTCCCTCTTCCATTCCCCTGCTTGTGTTCCCTCTCTCTCTGTATCTCTCTCTGTCAAATAAATAAATAAAATTTTAAAAAAAATAAAAAATAATAAAATAACTTCTTTATTATTTTAAAGATTTTATTTATTTATTTGACAGAGAGAGATCACAAGCAGGCAGAGAGGCAGGCAGAGAGAGAGAAGGGGAAGCAGGCTCCCTGCTGAGCAGAGAGCCCAATGAGGGACTCGATCCCAGGACCCTGAGATCATGATTCGAGCCGAAGGCAACAGCCCAACCCACTGAGCCACCCAGGCACCCCTAAAAATGTTATTTTATTATTAGAAAAAATAAACCCAATGCAATCTAAAGGTACAAATAATAAGCATAAGAGGAGAAAATAATGAAGGTAGAAATAGGAAACAAAAGAGAAAATGAAATAATGAAACAAAGAACTGGTTCTTTGAAAAAATCAAAACTGATAACTAGGAAGACTGACAAAAAGGAAAAACATAATCATCAGTATCAGGAATAAAAGAGAAACTATCAGTAGAGATCATGAAGCCATTAAAATAATAAGTGCATAATACTGTTATGAGTTACACTATGCTCCCCCCAAAAAGATATGTTTAAATCCTAACCCCACTGCCTCAGAATGAGACCTTTTTTGGAAATATGATCTTTACAGAGGTAATCAACTAAAATGGGGTCATTATGATGGGCTCTACTCCAATATGAATGGTAGCCTTATAAAAAGGACAAATTTGGACTTTGAGAAGGATACACCAAAACAGAGGATAATATGAAGAGGCACAGGGAAAATGTCATGTGAAGAGGAAGTCAGAGACTGGAATTATGCTACCATAAGCCAAGGAACAAGGGGGCTATTAGAAGCAGGAAGAATAAAGGAAGGATCTCTCTCCTACAGGTCTTAGGATCATGGCCTAGCCCATACCTTGATTTTAAACTTATAGCATCCAGTAGAAGACAATAAATTTCTGTTTTTCTAAGTCATCCAGTTTGTAATACTTTATTATGGCAGATATAGGAAATCCATAGAAATATGAAGAACTTCATGCTCATAAATGTGACAACTTAGAAGAAATGAATTAATTCCTGCCAAAACTCAATTAAGATGAAATAATCTGAATTGTCCTACTCAGGAAACTGAATCTATAATTTTGAAGACCCTGAAAAAGAAATCTCTGGGCCCATAGTTGCACAGGAGAATTGTGTGGAATACTAAACAGATTTAATATCAATTTTACACAAACACTTCCAGATACTTATTCCAGAAAACTTATTCCAGATAACAAAACAGGGGATACTTCCCAATTCATTCTGTGATACCACTTCACTCTTACACCAAAACAAATATAATACAGTACCAAAAAAAAAAAGTTACAGAAGAACATCTCTTACGAACTCACATATAAAATTCCCAACAATACATATTAGCAAATCAAATCCAAACATGTATACAAAGACTTATATACCATGACCAAGTAGCGTTTGTTCCAGTAATGGAAGGGTGGTTTAATATTTGAAAATCAACATAAGCCACTTTATAAACAGACTAAAGAAAAAAGTAATATGGTCATATCAATATAGGGGAAAAAAGCACATGAAAAAATCTAATATTCATTCATAATAAAAAAGCTCAGCAATCTAGGAATAGAGGGAAATTGCCTCAATTTGTAAAAGAGCATCTAAATAATAACTACAGCTAACATCACACTTCATGGAGAAAGATTGGAGGTTTTCTCTCTGAGGCTAGTAATAAATGAATAATGTCTGTTCTCACCATTCTTATTCAAAATAACTTGAAGTTAGAGTCACTACAATAAGGCCAAAATAATAGACCTGGCAAGCCAGAAAAGGATGGCAAGACATATTCAGGGTATTAAATGAGAAGAACATGCAGCCAAAAATTCTTTATCTGTCAAGGCTGTCATTCAGAATGGATGGAGTGATAAGGAGCTCCAGGACCACCAGAGACTAAAAAAATATGTGACCACTAAGCTGGCCCTGCAAGAAATATTAAGGGGGGGGTGGTTCTATAAAAGGAGAAAGACCTCAAGAGTGACATAGAACAGAAATACACAGAGACAATCTATAGAAACAAGGGCTTCGCAGGCAACATGATGACAATAAAATCTTATCTTTCAATAATCACTCGCAACGTGAAGAGCATAAATACTCCCATATAATGGTACAGGGTTGCAGATTGCAGAAAAAGACAGGACCCATCCATATGCTGTCTACAAGAGACTCATTTTGAACCTAAAGATACATCCAGACTGAAATTAAAGGGATGGAGAACCATCTTTCATGCCAACAGACCTCAAAAGAAAGCTGGGGTAGCAATTCTCATATTACATAAATTAGATTTTAAGCCAAAGACTATAGTTAGAGATACAGAAGTGCACTATATCATTCTTATTAAAGTGTCTATCCAATAAGAGGATCTAACATTTGTAAATATCTATGCCCCCAACATGGGAGCAGCCAACTATATAAGGCAAGTATTAACCAAAATAAAGAGACATGTTGATAATATCATAATACATTAACAGAAGGAGACCTCAACACTCCACTCTCAGCAACAGATAGATCATCTAAGCATAAAATCAAAAAAGAAACAAGAGCTTTGAATGACACTGGACAACATAGACCTCGTAGATATATACAGAACATTCCATGGTAAAACAACAGAATACTTATTCTTCTCAAGTGCACATGGAACTTTCTCCAGAGTATACCACATACTGGGTCACAAATCAGGTCTCAACCAATACCAAAAGATTAAGATTATTCCCTGCATATTCTCAGACTACAATGCTTTAAACTGGAAATCAAACATAAGAAAAAATTTGGAAGAAAATCAAACACTTGGAAACTAAAGACCATCCTGCTTAAGAATGTTTGGGTCAATCAGGAATTCAAAGAAGAACTTAAACAATTCATGGAAACCAATGAGAATGAAGATGCATTGGTCCAAAACCTATGGGATATGGCAAAGGTGGTCCTAAGGGGGGAATAGATATTCATCCAAGCCTCACTCAGAAAAATAGGAAAATCCCGAATTCACCAACTAAACTTACAGCTTGAAGTTGAGAATAAACAACAAATGAAGCCTAAGCCATGCATGAGAAGAGAAATAATTAAGATTAGAGCAAAGATTAATGAATTAGAGACCAGAAATACAGTACAGCAGATCAATGAAACTAGAAGCTGTTTCTTTGAAAGAATTAAGAAGATCAATAAACCACTGGCCAGACATATCCAAAAGAAAAGAAAGAAAACCCAAATTAATAAAATTACAAATGAAAGGCGAAAGATCACAACTAACACCAAGGATATAAAAACAACTACCAGAAATTATCAACAACTATATGCCAATTAATTAAGCAACCTGGAAGAAATGGATGCATTCCTGGAAACCTATAAACTACCAAGACTGAAACAGGAAGCAACTGACAACCTGAATAGACCAGAAACCAGTAACAAGATAGAAGCAGTGATCAAAAACCTCCCAAAAAACAAGAGTCCAGGACCTGATGGATTCCCTGGGGAATTCTACCAAACAGTCAAAGAAGAAATAACACCTATTTTCCTGAAGCTGTTTCAAAAAATAGAAGGAAAACTTCCAGACTCTTTCTATGAGGCCAACATTACCTTGATCCCAAAACCAAGCAAAGACTCCATCAAAAAAGGAGAATTTCAGACCAATATCCCTGATGAATATGGATGCCAAAATTCTCAACAAGATCCTAGCTAATAGGATCCAACATTACATTAAAAGGATTATCCACCACAACCAGATGGGATTTATCCCTGTGATGCAAGGGTAGTTCGACATTAACAAATCAATCAATGTGATAGAACACACAAATAGTGAAGAAACAAGAACCATGTGGTCCTCTCAATTGATGAAGAAACAGCATTTGACAAAATACAGCATCGTTTCCTGATTAAAACTCTTCAGATTGGGGACACCTGGGTGGCTCAGTAGGTTAAGCCTCTGCCTTCGGCTCAGGTCATGATCTCAGGGTCCTGGGATCGAGCTCCACATCGGGCTCTCTGCTCAGCAGGGAGCCTTCTTCCCCACCCCCCGCCTGCCTCTCTGCCTACTTGTGATCTCTATCTGTCAAATAAATAAATAAAACCTTAAAAAAAACTCTTCAGAGTGTAGGGATAGAGAGAAGACTCCTCAATTTCATAAAATCCATCTAAGAAAAACCAACAGCAAATATCATTCTCAATGGGGAAAGGCTGAGAGCCTTTCCCTTAAGATCAGGAACATGACAAGGATGCACACTCTTGCCACTATTGTTCAACATAGTACTAGAAGTCCTAGCAACAGCAATCAGACAACAAAAAGAAAAACAGGTTTTCAAATTGGCAAAGAAGTCAAACTCTCTCTTTTTGCAGATGACACGATACTTTATGTGGAAAACCCAAAAGACTCCACCCTTAAATTACTAGAACTCATACAGCAATTCAGTAATGTGGCAGAATACAAAATCAATGCACAGAAATCAGTTGTTTTCTTATACACTAACAATGTAACTGTGGAAAGAGAAATTCAGGAATCAATTCCATTTACAATAGTACCAAAAAACATGACATACCTAGGAATAAACCTAACTAAAGAGGTAAAGGATCTATACTCTAGGAACTACAGAACACTCACGAAAGAAATTGAAGAAGACACCAGAAGATGGAAAAACATTCCATGCTCATGGATCAGAAGAACACACATTGTTAAAATGCCTATGTTAAATTGCCCAGAGCAATCTATACTTTCAACGCCATTCCAATTAAAATATCAACGGTATTTTTCAAAGTGCTAGAACAAATAATCCTAAAATTTATATGGAACCAGAAAAGACCCCAAATTGCTAAGGATATGTTGAAGAAGAAAAAAAAAGCTGGGGGCATCACGTTGCCTGATTTCAAGCTATATTACAAAGCTGTCACCACCAAGATAGCATGGTACTGGCACAAAATCAGACACATGGACTGGTGGAACAAAATAGAGAGCTCAGATATGGACCCTCAACTCTATGGTCAACTAATCTTCGACAAAGCAGGAAAAAATATCCAATGGAAAAAACTCAGTCTCTTCAATAAATTGTTCTGGGAAAATTGGACGGCTATATACAGAAGAATGAAACTCGACCATTCTGTTACACCATACACAAAGATAAACTCAAAATGGATGAAAGACCTCAGTGTGAGACAGGAATCCATCAAAGTCCTAGAGGAGAACATAGGCAGTAACTTCTTCGATATTAGATACAGCAACTTCTTTCAAGACACATCTCCAAAGGCAAGGGAAACAAAAACGAAAATGAACTACAGGGACTTCATCAGGATAAAAAGCTTCTGCACAGCAAAGGAAACAGTCAACAAAACAAAGACGCAACCCATGGGATGGGAGAAGATCTTGCTCCTCTTCCCTGTAGTACTGGGATTTTTAAAAAAGCTCCCCAGTGATTCCAAGGTACAGCCAATGTTGAGACCTACTGCACTAAAGAAAACCGAAAACACAGCTCTGTCACCAACCATATTTAACTGGATAGTTAAGGTAAATTAATTGCAAGATAATTTTCTCAAAGCAAAAAGCAATTCTGTCAGCATAAAAAAATATTCTTCACAGCTGTAGCTAATAATACACAGTTTATTCCTGACTATTGATAATAACTCATTTTATCAAGAAAATTTTGGTCAAAGAACTAGGATGTATAACATATGTCTTTCTATCATTTTTAAAAAATCTGACATGGACTAATCGAATGCAATAAAAACAGGTACTTCAAATTGTCAGTGACATGCTAAAGTTCCATTATTATGCTATAATTCTAAGTATGCATATTTCTAACTGCTAAAACTTTTTTTTTTTCCTAACTGCTAAAACTTTTATGGGAATATTTTATGCTGACCGTTTAGGCAGGGTTAGACAGGATAGCAAATAGTATCATGGCTTTCTTCAAACTATTTATATTATTGACGTAATAATAAAAGCATTTTTTTGCTTTTGTCTCATTACCCAAATCTGTTTCAGTTTAAAGGTTGGTCATATTATTAGCTAAGTAAAACTTCTTTATACAGGATGTCTAAAACAAAGGTCATTCCAAATGAGGAAGTGTTATAGTTGTTATGTATGCAATTCTACTTCAGTTCACCCTGTATTAAAACACTGAAAACTTCCAGGGCTGCAAGGTTGGTTCAACATCCGCAAATCAATCAATGTGATACAACACATTAATAAAAGAAAGAACAAGAACCATATGATACTCTCCATAGATTCTGAAAAAGCATTTGACAAAGTACAGCATCCCTTCCTGATCAAAACTCTTCAAAGTGTAGGGATAGAGGGCACATACCTCAACATTATCAAAGCCATCTATGAAAAACCAATCGCAAATATCATTCTCAATGGAGAAAAACTGAAAGCATTTCCACTAAGGTCAGGAAAACGGCAGGGATGTCCGTTATCACCACTGCTATTCAACATAGTACTAGAAGTCCTAGCCTCAGCAATCAGACAACAAAAAGAAATTAAAGGCATCCAAATCGGCAAAGAAGAAGTCAAACTATCACTCTTCGCAGATGATATGATACTATATGTGGAAAACCCAAAAGACTCCACTCCAAAACTGCTAGAACTGGTACAGGAATTCAGTAAAGTGTCAGGATATAAAATCAATGCACAGAAATCAGTTGCATTTCTCTACACCAACAACAAGACAGAAGAAAGAGAAATTAAGGAGTCCATCCCATTTACAATTGCACCCAAAACCATAAGATACCTAGGAATAAACCTAACCAAAGAGACTAAGAATCTATACACAGAAAACTATAAAGTACTCATGAAAGAAATTGAGGAAGACACAAAGAAATGGAAAAATGTTCCATGCTCCTGGATTGGAAGAATAAATATTGTGAAAATGTCATGCTACCTAAAGCAATCTACACATTTAATGCAATTCCTATCAAAGTACCATCCATTTTTTTCGAAGAAATGGAACAAATAATCCTAAAATTTATATGGAACCAGAAAAGACCTCGAATAGCCAAAGGAATATTGAAAAAGAAAGCCAAAGTTGGTGGCATCACAATTCCAGACTTCAAGCTCTACTACAACGCTGTCATCATCAAGACAGCATGGTACTGGCACAAAAACAGACACATAGATCAGTGGAACAGAATAGAGAGCCCAGAAATAGACCCTCAACTCTATGGTCAACTAATCTTCGACAAAGCAGGAAAGAATGTCCAATGGAAAAAAGACAGCCTCTTCAATAAATGGTGTTGGGAAAATTGGACAGCCACATGCAGAAAAATGAAATTGGATCATTTCCTTACACCACCCACGAAAATAGACTCAAAATGGATGAAGGACCTCAATGTGAGAAAGGAATCCATCAGAATCCTTGAGGAGAACACAGGCAGCAACCTCTTCGACCTCAGCCACAGCAACATCTTCCTAGGAACATCGCCAAAGGCAAGGGAAGCAAGGGCAAAAATGAACTATTGGGATTTTATCAAGATCAAAAGCTTTTGCACAGCAAAGGAAACAGTTAACAAAATCAAAAGACAACTGACAGAATGGGAGAAGATATTTGCAAACGACATTATCAGATAAAGGGCTAGTGTCCAGAATCTATAAAGAACTTAGCAAACTCAACACCCAAAGAACGAATAATCCAATCAAGAAATGGGCAGAAGACATGAACAGACATTTCTGCAAAGAAGACATCCAGATGGCCAACAGACACATGAAAAAGTGTTCCATATCACTCGGCATCAGGGAAATACAAATCAAAACCACAATGAGATACCACCTCACACCAGTCAGAATGGCTAAAATTAACAAGTCAGGAAATGACAGATGCTGGCGAGGATGCGGAGAAAGGGGAACCCTCCTACACTGTTGGTGGGAATGCAAGCTGGTGCAACCACTCTGGAAAACAGCATGGAGGTTCCTCAAAATGTTGAAAATAGAACTACCTTATGACCCAGCAATTGCACTGCTGGGTATTTACCCCAAAGATACAAACGTAGTGATCTGAAGGGGCACATGCACCTGAATGTTTATAGCAGCAATGTCTACAATAGCCAAACTATGGAAAGAACCTAGATGTCCATCAACAGACGAATGGATAAAGAAGATGTGGTATATATACACAATGGAATACTATGCAGCCATCAAAAGAAATGAAATCTTGCCATTTGCGACGACGTGGATGGAACTAGAGGGTATCATGCTTAGCGAAATAAGTCAATCGGAGAAAGACAACTATCATATGATCTCCCTGATATGAGGGAGAGCAGATGCAACATGGGGGGTTCAGGGGGTAGGAGAAGAGTAAATGAAGCAAGATGGGATTGGGAGGGAGATAAACCATAAGTGACTCTTAATCTCACAAAACAAACTGAGGGTTGCTGGGGGGAGGGGGGTTGGGGGGGATGGGGTTATTATGGACATTGGGGAGGGTATGTGCTATGATGAGTGTGGGGAAGTGTGTAAACCTGGCGATTCACAGACCTGTACCCCTGGGGAAAAAAAATATATGTATATAAAAAATATAATAAAAAAAAATAAAAAAAAATAAAACACTGAAAACTAACCCCCTATAAATCTATGCTGCTCATAATTTAGTTTGAAACAAACAGCACAGGCATCACTTGGAATTTTGTTAGAAATGCAGTGTTAGTCCCCTCCCACACCTACAGACTCAGAATTTGCTTTTTTTTAAAATAAAGATTATTTCTTTAACAGAGAGAGAGAGAGCACAAGTAACCAGAGCAGCAGGCAGAGGGAAAGGGAGAAGCAGACTCCCCACTGAGCAGGGAGCCTGATGTGGGACTCAATCCCAGGACTCTGGGACCATGGCCTGGGCCAAAGGTAGCTGCTTAACCGACTGAGCCATCCAGGCACCCCCAGACTCAGAATTTGCTTTAACAAGATCTCCAAATGATGTACACTAAGGTTCACATGACCACTTTGGATGATTTGTATTCACATGAAAGTCTGCATGACCACCTTGCCAAATTCTCTAAATTTATCAAGTTACCAAAAGCACGGTTTAAGGAATAGTGTTGAATTTATCTAATTAATATATTCAATACCCATATTCTCCTTAGCAGCATTTTTAAGTAATGTATAGCTAGTCAAATGGTCAGGGTCATTGAGTAGCATAGTCTATTAATCTATTTTTATCAACATATTTAAAAGGAAGAAAACTGAATAAAATGAAGTTATTTAAATATATTCTCAAATGTAAAAATATTAATAATAAAGGATATATTCATAAGCATATACATTTAATGTATATTCTTAGTCTTTGAAAACAAATAATATTTTTGGTAAATTGCTAAATTTGGAAAACTGGCCATTTGGTGAAATGGTCATTTATCAAATTAAGCTTTAGAACGAATGGTATTTGGTACATTGATTTCCAGTGATCAGCCTCTCCCAGTGGATAATACCTAGCATGGAAAATCTACCAGTATTTGAACTATACTTTTTTTTTTCACTGTGGTTTTAAAACCATATAAGTAAGCTGATTAATAATTAGACAATATTAAGTAGGATTAAGAGATGTGAGTTTGAGTACACAATTCACTCCCTGTATGATCTTGATTAAATTATTTAACTCTCTAAGATGTTTCCCTAGTCTACAGGACTCTTGTGTAATCAACAATAATACAGAAGTCCCTGGTGTGTATTATTCTCAACTTTTTCTTTAAATTCCAGTTGGTTAACATACAATATAATATTAGTTTCAGGTGTGGAATTTAGCGACTCATTACTTCCATACAACACCCAGTGCTCACTGCAAGTGCCTTTCTTAATTCCTATCACCTATTTAACACATCCTTCTGCCAACCTCCCCCCTCCAGCAACACTCAGTTTCTACTCTATAGTTAAAAGTCTGTTTCCTGGTTTGCCACTCTTGTGGTTTTTCCCCCTACGTTCATCTGTTTTGCTGCTTAGATTTCACAAATGAGTGAAATCATATGATATCTGTCTTTTTCTGACTGACTTATATCACTTAGCATAATACTCTCTAGCTCTATTCATGTCATTTCAAATGGCAAGATTTCAATCTTTTTGATGCTTGAGGGATATTCTATTTTATATATATACCATATCTTTATCCATTCATCAGTCGATGGACATTTGTGTTCTTTGCATAATTTGGCTATTATTGATAATGTTGCTATAAACATTATAGCATGTGCCCCTTCAAATCTGTATTTTTATATCCTTTGGGTAAATACCTAGTAGTGAAATTACTGGGTCATAGGGTAGTTCTATTTTTAACATTGTGAGGAACCTCCATGCTGTTTTCCAGAGCAGGTACACCAGTTTGCATTCCCACGGTGTAAGAGGCAGTGAGATTTGAAGCAAAGCAGGCTAAACAGTCAGTGTCTGGTATAGTCACCCTCAGGAGGTGTCTCTGTACCTATGCTGAGGGGCAGGGGAAAGAAATGGTGCCCACCAGCAGCTTTGTCCCTGGAGAGGTGTGTCTGTGAACACTATCTCTCACAGATTAAAGAAGAATGAACAGTCCCTCTCTGTGTGCCTTCTCTGCTGATTCAACTGTAAAATTCTCATGCATTTAATAGATGCATTTTGCCAGTGATATATAAAAAATTAACAATTTGCTTAATCCCTACTTAGTTGAACCCCCAAAACCACAGCCCTGAGTAAATTCATTTCTGAGGAACAGACAGCCTTGGAATCAAGTGACGAGAGTCCCTATTGTATTATGTCAAAATATTTTAAGCTTGAAGCTGCCACGACATTCCCTTGATGAAATAGCAATCAGCCAGTTCCTGCCAAAAAGGAAAAGAATGAGTTGCAGGCAACAACCAACATAGCATTAAACACCACACATGGTAGAACTGATAGATTTGCTACTCATTGAGTCAGCACAAGGAGCTACATACCTTGGTTAATAAATTTCAGGTCTTCAAATAATAATTAGAGTTGATTGAATGTAACAAAAATGGATGCTCTGGTTATGAAACTGAAGGCAGCTAAAAGGTTTTTTTTAAATTCTCTTTGGGAAAAAATCATGAAAAGGAGGACATAATGTAGAAAAGTTTCTTTTACAAAAACATTTCTTTCTTTTCGATGGAAAATATGCCACAGTGTGCTCTTATAGAACTTGAACATATTTCTCTTCTGTTTACCAAAATAATGGCCATTTGTACAGGGCCAGTTTAATATCTAAACAAAGCAGGCAACAGCTTGTCTTGCCCTTCCAAACCATGCTCCCACCAACCTAATTAGGGGCTTGAAATTGCACTAATTCTCCCTTTGAGATAAGAAATGTTATGTTCCATGGAATGTCTAACATAAATTAAAAAGGTTAAAATATAAACTCATCAATAGTCTTTAGCCCATAGACTCAAATAAATTAATGTGTTAAATTTTTACAGTAAGACATAGAACATAGAACAACTAATTCTGTCAAGAGAAGGGTAAACAACATATGAGGCTATGTCCAAAGGTTGCAAGCTAGAACAGTAGAATTTAATGGAGAGACTCTGGCAGACACTGTGGACCTATATTCCCACTGGTAAAAGAGAAGAATAAAAAGGGAGAAAGAAGGAAGATGGATGTGAACTGTGTCTGTATTTCAATTTTGCCTTAGGGAAGCACTGGTAATTTTGTTTGGATGTATCCATTATCACTATATTCTGCTTTGCATATTTAAACTCTCTCATTTGAAAATGATGGCCTTTCTAATTTTTTCAGGGTGAGATACAGAATGAATAACCCATCCTTATTTAACAGTATGGTTATGTAGGTACCTGGGGAGCTGCTGGTCCAGAAGAGATGGGAAGAAAAATGGTATAGCTTCTGTTTAAGAAGAAGCAATAAGGGGAACCTGGGTGGCTCAGTCGTTAAGCGTCTGCCTTTGGATCAGGTCATGATCCCAGGGTCCCAGGTTCAAGCTCTGCATCAGGCTGCCTGTTTGCTGGGAGGCCTGCTTCTCCTTCGCCCATTCCCTCTGCTTGTGTTCCCTCTCTCGCTGAGTTTCTCTCTGTCAAATAAATCTTTTTTAAAAAAAGAAGATATAAAGATAAGCATTGGCAGTAGAAGTCATTTTCTCCTGTCATTCAAGGGCACAAATGTGAATGCCTTTAAAATCTCTTGAGCAAGCCTTTGGGGCTCTCTATGAGCAGTTTTTGGTGGCGCACCACTGGGAACCAGGAAAGACACATCAAATTCAGTCCTTGCTCTTAAAAATTTTTCCCACAGAGGACTTTGATATGACACTAAAGACACAGAGCAGTTGTCAGTTGATTACAGCTATTTTACACTCACCTAAAGGGTCTTGCTTGATTCTAACAGAAAGGTTTATTTGGTGTGCTTGGCTTTGAGTAGTTTTCTACTATAGGTGAAACAAAGTGACCTGTTTTAGCCATGGTTGCTTTTACCAGGGCACTCTGACAAAACACAAGAAATTATGTTGGGAAAAATCATGTATTGTGGGAAAAAGTATGAAAGGTGGCAAGCAAGGGACAGTCAGAAATGTACCAAGATTAGGAGAAAAAGATAGTTACTATCTTTTTTCAAAAAACAAAAATCCACAGGTCATGAAAATATGAGTTTTACAGAATACCTCCTATATTTTGACTTAGATCAACAACTGTTATATCATTAATTTAAAAGATACCTCCTTAGAGTGAGTGAGAACCCAGGATTTCAACAGTCCGTGGTATAGAGCTTATGGCCTCCAGAACAAAAGATCTTCCACAGTGATGACAATGTGGGTTTTATCTGGTGCGCATGAACTAAGGGTAGAGAATTTGTAAGATGTATGGAATTAATAGCTCTATATTTTTTTCTGCAATTGTTTTTCAATCTTCTTGAACTAAGAATGTCAGTAAAGAGCTTTGGCCATTTCTTTGTCTCACGTAGAATGAGAATTCAGTATTTGCCAATATGGGGATTACTGGCCTAGAAAATGCCCTTGGTGCGAAGAACATTTCAGGTATACTTGTTACCATATGCTACTTTTATCCACTATGCATTTCCCTTTTTACAAACCCTTTTGTCAAGGACTGACTTTCAATAGATAGTAGGGAGGGAGCTTCTCTACTACATACAAAACCTAACCCAGAAGCAAGTCATTTGTGAATGGTTTAGCAACATGTTCGTTCCCCATGATCATGCTTTTGTGTGACTGGTGAGTGGACAGCCCCCTTTTGGGCTAAGCCTGTTTTGGGAGGAGGGGTTCTCCACACTGGATCTGGCCAACTGGCAGGCAGGGATGGTCGGGGACAGCTTTGAGGCCAAAAGAGGCCCCAAGGCACTGCCTTACCATTCATTCTGCTTGGATGGGATTCTAACTTAGAGGTGTTCAGTCATAATCCCACAGATGGTTTTATCCATAATTTAATTTAGTTACATTAAATCTTTCTGGAAGAAGTTAGAAAGGAAAGAATAAAAAAAGAAAATGAAGACGAGAAGAAAGGAGTTTGGTTTATAGAAAGTGAGGAAGGCTGTGGTATTAACAGCTTAACCATTTTACCTATTTTTCAATACTGTAATTTTAGATGGGAGGAGGAGGTTAACTAAACACAAGAGAACAAGAGAAGATTTCCAATGAAAAATAATGTCCTAAACCAAAAAAGAAAGTGGGTTCTTACTCTCTAATGTTAAAAAGAACTGCCCAGTCTCCTACTTCATTTGCAGTTGACCCATGTCATAGATTAGTTCCTAAAAGCAAAGCCTGAGATACAACTCTTGTGTAAGTAATTTATTGAGGGACTGCTCTCAAAAGGATCCTGTAAAAGAATAAAGGCATAAAGATAGAGCAGAGGGAAAGCAAAGGGAAGATGTGGTATTAGCTTGAGACTAACTTCAGCTTGATCCCCCGGGAGTTCCAAACCTTGAATTTCACATCAAGACATGATGGCCAGATGTTGGTACCTCAGTTTCAGTCAGTCATTGCCTGCAGACTGTCCTATGACTCACAGGAAGGGGTACCGTTCTCCCAGGGAATGCAGTTCCCCTCTCTCAAGAAGGTTGTAGTTGTGAGTCTTTAGCGGCTGACATTCACAACAGCTAACAAATGGATGGATCAGTTCAGTAAGCAGGATGTGAGTGAGGCAGCACCCACTACCATCCCTTTAACTCCAAAACCAGAAAGTTAGATGATGTTAAGGGTTTAGAGCAGTAAAAACAACCTTATCATAGGAATCCTTTTGTACTAGTGCTGTCATCTAATTTCCAGGGATCTTATTTGAGTCCTTATGTGGAAAGGTTTCTGAGAAAATTATAGGAGCTATAATATAATATGGCATTTTTCCCATTAGCCATACCTCTGCAATTCATGCTTTAGAAGAGATTCCTAATTATAGTCTCACAAATATAATCTTAAAAAGTATAATATCGTTTTGAACCACGCTCCAAAAGCCCTAAAAGAGGAAAACTCAATAAGGTTATGAAATTATGCTTTGAGATCCCTTTTATACCAAGCTGTAAGAGCAAAATATTTTGTTTTGTTTTGTTGTCTAATAGATTTTATTCTTGAAATAAGGGTTATGTATTTACTACACCAGGTTTATATCATTTAACAAGATGTTAAAACTAAGATTTTGATTTGATTCGTCTCCCTCAGCCCATTTACTAACAATTCTGGATCTTTTGATGAGAGATTTATTACCCCCATTCATTCTTCCCAATGGGTAGCTGTCACTAATTTCATACCTTCTCTACCTTTACTTTCTTTTATTTGACATATAAAATGTAAAGAATAAAATGTTATATGACTATGAGGAAGGCATGAGTAAGACAAACTTAATTGAGTTGATCCCCCTTCTCAATTCTTAATAATCTCAGATATTTGTTCTCATGTTTTACTTAATCTTTAATATATTTTAATTTAAAAAGAACACTAATCATACATTTTGGTCTGAAGTGATCCCTCTCCTGAAATGCCAGATGCTAACTGTAATTCTGTCTTTAAAATAAAAACCCTAAATGTTTAATAAAAATGAGAACTAGTTGGCATTCTACTCTAAACCAGCTAGCCTAGGAAAAGAGGCCTTTGCATAAAAGTGGTGTGGTAGGCAAACTTCTAAGATGATCCCAAATTATCCCTGCCTCCTCCACACTCTTGTGTAATCCTTTCCCCCTTGAGAGTGGGCTGGACCTAGTGACTCACTTCTAATGAACAGAATATAACAAAAGCAACAGTATGTCTCTTCTCAGATCAGGTTTCATAAATATTCTGGCTTCTATCTAGCTTTCCCTTTATCATTCTCTTGCTTGTTTTCAGAGAAGACTGCTTCCATGTTGTAAAATACTCTATTGAGAAGCTTATATGACAAGGATCCAAGGGAGGCCCCTGGCCAACTGCCAGGGAAGAACTAAGTCTTCAGTCCAATGACAAGAAACTAAATCCAAGATTGCTGGGAAGACAGAAGAATAAGAGGACCCTAAGCTCACCTCATCCCACGGGTACAACTAGATAACACTCACATCAGTATAAATAATCCAGAAAATGACCCAAAGACTTGCATAACGAACTTCCCAACTAAATGTAGAGAAGAAGATGCACTTAAGAGGGTAAGAAAGATGGAGATGCACTCAGGAGCCAAACAGACCTGTGGGGCTACCTGCAGAAGGGAGGGACACACTGACACAGAGAGGGAAGAGAAACAGACTGTTATACTGGGGGAGCCTGCATGAAGAAGATGAATCCCCGTAACATTTGGCTTTGAAAACCGGGAAGCCAAATTTCACGAGTTTTTACAACCAATGAAACTTAAAACCTGGAATTTTAAAAATTATGAGGGGTGCCTGGGTGGCTCAGTTGGTTAAGCCTCCAATTCTAGATTTCAACTCAAGTCATGAACTTGGGGTTATGAGATCAAACCCAGTATCAGGCTATATACTCAGCAGGGAGTCTGCTTGAGATTCTCTCCATTTCCCACTGTGTTTCCTTCTGCTCTCTCTCTCCTCTCTCTCTCAAAAACAAATAAATAAATCTTTAAAGAAAATCAGTGGACTTTGCTCTGGGAGAGCTCAGAGGGTAAGAGGAAACTGAGTCCCCACACTTAGACAGCAAAACGAACAGTCCACAGAGAAAGAGCACTGAAGCAGCAATTTGAAAAACACCTGGGGCATATGAAAGTGAGAGTTAACTCATCTCAGAGATCACTGTGGGACTTTTCCAGGAACAAAGGAGATGGCAGACACCATTTCTCTCCCTTGTTCCCCAGCATAAACATGCAGCCCCCTGCAGGAAACACTGCAGCAACTACACTCCCCACCTAACTTCCTGACACTGCTTTGAGGGTATTTTGGTGGATCTGTCCCCTCCAGCCAGGCATGTATCAGGTCTGGCTATGAAGGTCCTGTCCCCCAGAGGACGTGCACACAAACCTTGCAAACACTGTGTGTCTCAACCCATGCACCTTTTGAATCATCCTCCTCCCAATAGGCTCTTGACTAAAGACCATCAAAAGGGGTACCACGGGGCACCTGGGTGGCTCAGTGGGTTAAAGCCTCTGCCTTCGGCTCAGGTCATGATCCCAGGGTCCTGGAATCAAGCCCCACATCGGGCTCTCCGCTCAGCAGGGAGCCTGATTCCTCCTCTCTCTCTGCCTGCCTCTCTGACTACTTGTGACCTCTCTCTCTGTCAAATAAATTAAAAATATCTTTAAAAATTTTTTTTAAAAGGAGTTCCACAAGCCTTGTGGTGTACAATTAGCCCCAAGAGTTGCAAAACCACCCCAAAGAGAATTCTGCCCTTGGGAGAATAAAGATAATTACATATACCAGTTAGACTGCAGCCCCAGCAATGGGCTGAGAGCAGACAGCTGGTATGACTATAGGCTCTGCCCAGCAATGAAAGCTTCTCAGGGAACAACACAGAGAAAGTGCCTTGCAGTTTGGTGCTACTGCATCTTGCACATGCCTGGTTTGATTCAACTCTAGCCCAAGGCAGCCCCAGACTGATCCACTAACCAAATAAGGACTAAACTTTGCCAATAACAGGCAAAGAAAGACACTTCAGATGAGGGAACAGAAGGAAAAAGTGGCTCAGCCACAACAGCAAGGCACACATAACACACATAAGAGACACCTCTGAAGTGCCAAGTTCCAGTGAAGAGGGGACACTGCACTGCAAGGCACTACAGGATCTCTTCTTCATTAGGCTTCTACTTTTAAGAGCCAGAAATGTAGCTGACTCTCCTAATGTGCAGAAAAAGACACAGAGAATTAAGACAAAATGAGGAGACAGTGGAACATGCCCCAAGTGAAAGAGGAAAATATCACAGCAAAATGCCTAAATGAAATGGAGATAAGGAATATGCTGGATAGAGAATGTCAAGTAATGATCTAAAAGGTAATCACTGAAAAAAGTGGAGGACCTCAGTGACACCCTTAATGAAGAGATTTAAAAGAAAACAATGAGAGATGAAGAACACAATAAATGAAATTAAAAATACACTAGATGGAGGGATACCTATGTGTTTCAGTCAATTAAACAGCCAGCTCTTGATTTTAGCTCAGTTCATGATCTCAGGGTCCTGGGATCAATGCCCATATTGTGCTCCATGCTCAGTGGGGAGTGTCCTTTAGGATTCTCTATCCCTGTCTCTCTGCCCCTTCCCCATTAAGTAAGTAAAACATTTAAAAAAAATGCACTAGTTGGAATAAATAGTAGACTAGAGGAAGCAGAAGAATTGATAAGAAAACTGAAAGACAGAGTAATGGAAAGTAACCAAGCTGATCAGGTGTGAGAAAAAAAAAATTATGCCAAATGAGAAGAGACTCAGGGAACTCAATGATATCATCAAGTGATATAACATTCATATTATAGGGACCCAAGGAGAAGAGAAAGAAAAGGGGGCAGAAAAATTATTTGAAGAATTAGTAGCTGAAAATTCCCCTAATTCTGGGTTAGGAAACAGAATTCCAGATACAGGAGGCATAAAAAAAAAAAACACAATAAAATCAACCCAAGGAAGTCCACACCATGACACATAGTAATTAAAATGGCAAGTTAAAAAAGGAGTAATGAAAGAATTTTAAAAGAAGCAAGAGAAAAGAAAACAGTTACATACAAGGGAAACCCCATAAGGTTATCAGCTTATTTTTCAGCAGAAACTTTGCCAGAAGAAAGTGGCATGATATATTCAAAGTTCCGGGGTGGGGGGGGGGGGGGGGGAGACACCTGCAGCCAAGAATACTCCATCCAACAAAACTATCATTCAGAATAGAAGGACAGTTTCCTAGACAAATAGAAGTTAAAAAAATTCATCACTACCAAACCTGTAAGAAATGTTAAAGGGGAATCTTTGAATGGAAAGGAAAGACCAAAAGTAAGTGTAAGAAAAGTAGGAAGCACAAAAGCAGTAAAAATAAATATAACTGTAAAAATTAGTCAAGGAAGTCACAAAATAAAAGGATGTAAAGGCCTTCCCAATGTAAATTTACGCAGTTATGGAATAAACAGAGAGCTTTCCTGTATCTGCTGGGTTTTTATTGCCTTTAACTTGAAATAATCATTATACCACACATTTTGGGGTGTCTCATCTTGTACCCCTTCACTTACATACATGCTCAGGTGCCTTCCTCCCTACTTCTTTATGCTCCTGGTAGGTCTAAATCTCAATAGTAAAACCAAAAGTTTTTGAGCCCCTTGCTGGAGCTCCAGAAGGACCATTTCCAACTCAGTTCTGGCTCCTGGCTCTCCACCTCCACTGTCCTCCTCATCCTGGCCTGGTCTAGGCAGGGAAGACTGGGTATGGTCAAGATAAGGAGGAACCCAAAGACAAGTGACAAACTAGAACCTTCAAAGAGCTTGTTTGTTTTGCATTGACATTTCTTGATGTAACTGTCAGCAGTATATCAGAGTAACTCTCCTGAAGTCACATGGAGGTCCTCTAGAACTCAGTGTTCACTCAGTATCAGCATGGGCCCCTTGTGACTTCTCACAATGCACAGATGTATCTGCTATGACAGCACCTACACTTACGTCATGGATAATGTTCATCTACTACATGAGGAAGAAAATATTCCACATTGCTGAACCTTGGTTTTTCATATTGCAGATGACATGACCCTCTCTGAACAGACCCAGGAACTCCCTTACTCCAAGACAAGGACACAGTATCTTGTTGTTTTGTTGTTTTAAGTTGTAGTTAAAAAGAGACATCACCTACAGTGATAAAAGGATATAAAATATAATATCATATACCCAAACATGGGGGAAGGGAAGAGTAACTAATGACTTCAAACTTAAGCAAATATCAACTTCATGTAGACTGCTATACGCAGATGTTATATACAAACCAAACAGTAACCTCAAATCAAAAACCAGTAATAGACATGCAAAAACTAGAGAGAAAGGAATAAAACCAACTAATCATGACAGAAGACAGCAAGGGAAGAAAGGAAGAGAGAATATTACAAAAACAACCATTAAAATGGCAATAAATACATACATACATATCAATAATTAATTTGAATGTAAATGGACTAAATGTTCTCATCAAGAGACTCATTTCGGACATAAAGACACAGCAGATTGAAAGTGAAGGAATGGATAAGGATTTATCATGCAAATGGAAGTGAAAAGATAGCCAGGGGAGCAACACTTACATCCAACAAAATAGATTTCAAACAAAGACTATGAAAAGAGACAAAGAAGGCACTATATAATCATAGAGGAAACAATACAACAAGAAGATATAACAATTAATTTATACACCACACATGGGAGCACCCAAATACATAAAGCAACTATTAATAGCTATTAACAACTATTAACAACTCTTAACATAAAGGAAGTAATCAGTAGTGATAAAATGATAGTAGGTGACTTTAACATCCCACTTAAATCAATGGATAGATCATCCAAACAGAAAATGAATAAGGCATCAATGGCTTTCAATGACACATTGGACCAGATGGCACTAACAGATATATTCAGAACATTCCATCCTAAAACAGAAGAATACACATTTTTTTTTTAGTGCACATGGAACATTCTTCAGAATAGATCACTTGTTAGGCCACAGAATAAGTCTCAACAAACTAAAGAAGATGGAAGTCATACATGGTTTCTGACCAAAATGCTGTGAAACTAGAAACCAACCCTAAGAAAAAACCTGGAAACAAAATATATGGAGGTTAAATAACATGCTCCTAAACAATGGGTCATCCAAGAAATCAAAGGGGCAATCAAAAAACACACAGAAACAAATGAAAATTAAAAAAACAATGGTTTGAAATCTTTGGGATACAGCAAAAGCTGTCCTACAGAGTACATTTATAGTAATACAGACTTACTTCAAAGGCAATAAAAATCTCAAATAAACAACCTAAACAAGCTAGAAAGACAAGTAAAATTCCAAACAAGTAGAAAGAAGGAAATAGTAAAGATTAAAGTAGAAATAAACAAAATAAAAACTTAAAAAAAAATAGAACAGATCAATGAAGCCAAGATCGCTTCACTAAAAGATCAACAAAATTGATAAATCTTTAGCCAGACTAGCAAAAAAAAAAAAAAAAAAAAAAAAAAAAAAGGAACAGACTCAGACAAACAAAATCACAAATGAAAGAGGAGAAATAACAAGTGACACTACAGAAATACAAAGGATTGTAAGAAAATATAAAAAATCATATGCCAAGAAATTGGCCAACCTAGAAGAAAGGGATAAATTACACAAAACATACAAACTCCCGAAACTGAATCAGAAAGACAGAAAATTTGAACAGACCCATTACCAGCCATGTAATTGAATCAGTAATCAAAAAGCTCCTAACAAACACAAGGCCAGGCTTAACAGGTGAATTCTGCCAAATATTTAAAGGATTATCAATTCTTATTTTCTTAATTTCTTCCAAAAATAGAGGAGGAAGAAAAACTTCCAAATTTATCCTATGAGACCAGCATTAATCTGATACCAAGATGAGACAAAGACACAACAAAGAAAGAAAAACTACAGGCCAATATCTCTGGTAAACACATATGCAAAAATCCTCAACAAAATATTAGGAAGCAGAATTCAACAGTACATTAAAAAAAATCATTCATTAATGTCAAATGGGATATATTCCTGGGATGCAAGGGTGGTTCAATATTTGTAAGTCCATCAATGTAAAATATCATATCAACAAGAGAAAGTATATAAACCACAGGATCATTTCAATAGATGCAGAAAAAACATTTGACAAAATACAACATCAAATCATGATATAACCCTCAACAAACTAGATTTAGACGGAACATACCACAATGTAATAAAGACCATATATGAAAACCCACAACTAACATCATACTCAATGAGGAAAAACTGAGAGTTTTCTCTCCAAAGGTCAGGAACAAGACAAGGATGTCCACTCTTACCACTTCTAAGTTCTAGCCACAGCAATCAGACAATGAAAAGAAATAAACAGCAAACAAATTGGTAAGAACGAAGTAAAACTTTCACTATTTGCAGATGACATAATACTATATATAAAAAACCTAAAAGACTCCTCCAAAAAACTACTCAAACTGATAAATGAACTCAGAAAGGTCACAATAAACAAAATCAATGTACATAAATCTGTTACATTTCTATACAATTTAAATGAAGCAGCAAAAAGAGAAATTAAGAAAACAGTCTCATGTGCAATTGCACCAAAGATAATAAAATTTAACCATGAAGATAAAAGACATGTACTCTGAAAACTACAAAACACTGATGAAAGAAATTGAAGATGACACAAACAAATGGGAAGACATTCCATAAGCAAGGACTGGAAGAACAAATATTGTTAAAATGTCCAGACTACCCAAAGCAATTTACAGATTTAATGCAATCCCTATCGAAATACCAGGAACATTTTTTCACAGAACTAGAACAAATCATCTTAAAATTTGTGTGGAACCACAAAAGACCTAAAATAGCCAAAGCTATCTTGAAAAAGGAAGACAAAGCTGGAAGTATCACAATTCCAGATTTCAAGTTATACTACAAAGCTATAATAATCAAAACAGTACCGTACAGGCACTAAAACAGATACACAGATCAATAGAACAGAAAGCCCAAAAATAAACCCACCGTTACACGGTCAATTAATCTTCGACAAAGCAGTAAAGAATATGCAATGTAATAAAGATAATTTCTTCAATAAATGGTGTTGTGAAAACTGGACAGCTACATGAAGAAGAATTAAACTGAAAAACTTCCTCACATCATACACAAAAATAAATTGAAAATCGATTAAACACCTAAATGTGAGACCTAAACCATAAACATTCAGAAGAGAGCACAGGCAGTAATTTCCCTGACATTGGCCATAACATTTTTCTAGATATGCATCCTAAGACAAGGAAAACAAAAGCAAAAATTTTAAAATACTATTGGGACTACATCAAAATAAAAAGCTTCTGCACAACAAAGGAAATAGTCAACAAAATGAAAAAACAACCTACTGAATGGGAGAATATATTTGCAAACGACATATCCAATAATGGGTTAGTATCCAAAATATATAAAGAACTTACACAACTCAATACCCAAAAAACAAATAATCCAATTAAAGCCAGAAGACATGAACAGACATTTCTCCAAAGTATATATACACAGATGGCCAACAGACACATGAAAAGATGCTCAATATCACTAATCATCACGGAGATGCAAATCAAAAACACAGCGAACTATCACCTGATACCTGTCAGAATGGCTGAAATAAAAAACACAAGAATCAACAAGTAATGGCGAGGATGCAGAGAAAAAGGAACCCTCTTACACTGCTGGTGGGAATGCAAATTAGTGCAGCCACTGTAGAAAACATTATGGAAGCTCCTCAAAAAAATTAAAATAGAATTCCCTTAGGATCCAGGATTTCACTAGTAGGTATTTACTCAAAACACTAATTCAAAAAGATATATGCACTATATTTATTGCAGCATTATTTACAATAGTCAGCTATGGAAGAAGCCCAAATGTTCATGCACAGATGAATGTATAAAGAAGTGCTATGTATATATACTGATTTTATTTATATATATATATATATATATATATATATATATATATATATATATGATTCATATGATGGAACACGACTCAGCCATAAAAAAGAATGAAATCTTGCCATTTGCAACATAAATGGACCTGGAGAATATAATACTAAATGAAATAAGTCACTTAGAGAATGATAAATACCATATGATTTCACTCACATGTGGAAATAAACAAACATAGGAAGAAACAAACAGGAAAACAGAGACAAACCAAAGAACAGCCTCTTAACTATAAAGAACAAATAGATGATTACCAGAGGGAAAATAGGTGGAGGGGAGAAGGGTGAAATAGATGAAGGGGATTAAGAGTACATTTTCTTGATGAGCACTGAGCAATATGCAGAATTGTTGAATCACTGCATTGTACATACACACCTGAAACTAATTTAAGACTATATGTTAACTATATGGAATTAAAGTTTAAAATTTAAAGTTAAAATTTAAAAAACTGCAAGGAAAAAAGAATTGAATCCCATCAACAGCTACTTGAGTAAGCTTGAAAACATGCACCCACCTCCAGCTGAGCCTTAAGACAAATACAGTCCCTAACAACACCCTGATTGGAGCCTTCTGAGAGGGACTGAGACAGAAAAGCCAGCTATTTTCAGATTCCTGACCCACAGAAACTATGAAATAATAAATGTTGTTGTCATAAGGCATCAATTTTTGGAATAATTTTTTGTGGAACAATAGATAATTAATACACAAGGATCGAATAATTTTTCTCTGTTGTAAATCTTTCCCAAATCCTTCCTTCTATCCTTAAAATAAAGCAAATACGCGCTTCACAAGTATTTTTGGCAGGTGGTGATATAAATGTTGACAGTGATTGACTCTTTGGATTTAAATTGCCATCACTATTTCCATAGGGAGTATAGGAGCTTTATGTAAATGTATGAAGAAAAAGCCTAAATTTGATATAGAACATTCCCAAAATGTGAATTGAGAGCTGTTTTGCCTAAAATACAGATAAATCTGTGTTCTTTTATGCTACCTTAAATTTTAGTGACTTTGGTTTGAATTTTTACAAACTTCTGAGCATCAGTGATGATATATTCATTTTTTCTCAAAGACATCCTGATGAAGCACTAAGCATTTTCACAATGGAAAAAAAGCAAAATATTGCTGAAAAAGAAAAGGAATAAAAAGGAATCTAAGAAGCTAAAAAGTAGAATAGTAAGAATATTTGCAAGTCTTACATACCAACTATCTTTGTTCTCTATCATCATGTGCCAAATATATGTGAGTCCTTGTGATATTTTAAAAATTCTTTTTGAGGGACTTTTTAAAGGAATGATTTATGAAAGTTAGCTTGATCCTTAACAATAATGAGAACAGGTTTTTTTTAATTACTTTGGATTTTCTCTATTCCTGATTTCAGGAATTCAAGAGTCAAATGGGGATGTAGTCAACAATATCCTCTAGCTACAGAACTCAGACTTAGCTTCTAGATTATTTATTCCCCTTCCTACATAGTCATTCCAAAATTAAACAAAAGAAAATGCCTAATGTTTAAGAAAAGGATTCCAGAATTAAAGTACTCTTTTACATAGGCTATCTCATCTTGGTCCTTTAGGTATTATCTTCACTGGTTTGAAAAGGCATGTATCTGGAGCACCTGGTTGCTCAGTTATTAAGTGTCTCCCTTCAGCTCAGGTCATGATCTGAGGTCCTGGGATGGAGCCCCATATCCAGCTCCCTGCTCAGCAAGAGGCCTGCTTCTCCCTCTCCCACTCCTCCAGCTTGTGTTCCCTCTCTCGCTGTCCCTGTCAAATAAATAAAATCTTTAAAGAAAATAAAAGGCACGTATCTTTTATTGTGGCTTTCAAATGGCAAGAAATGGGTTTTATTTGGTAATGTTATGATTAGTTATTTGAGACAAAATGTCCTAGCATAAAATGAATTAACTAAAGAGACAGGCATTCTAGTACCATGTTGGAAATTTTCTACAAATAGAGTGGGTGCATTCTGTTGGACACTATTATTTCTAGGCACTGAAATTACAAGGATGAGTCAGATATCTGAATAGATAGCTACAATTTTAAGCATGTACAGGTATGCATAAGTATGTATAGAACAAAGAAGAGGAAGGCTTTTTAAATGAGAAATAATTATCCAAATAAACATGCATGTGTTGGTTTGGTAAGGGGCATGTTGAGAGAATTCCAGAAAGAGGTGACCGCATAAGCTAAGATTCAAAAGCAAGAAACTGTATGCTATGTTCCAAGAATCTACACCAGACCAGAAA
Source organism: Lontra canadensis (assembly GCF_010015895.1). Classification (NCBI taxonomy): domain Eukaryota; kingdom Metazoa; phylum Chordata; class Mammalia; order Carnivora; family Mustelidae; genus Lontra; species Lontra canadensis. The sequence continues at coordinate 4,981,750 of NW_022631110.1, forward strand.
ACACAAAACTCTCTAGCAAACCTGACAAATAATTTTTACTCATTACCAAAGAGAAACTAAAATATTGTACCAAAAACTCCCCCTTCTAGCTCCATACATCTGTTACAGTTGATTATTTATGTTGAAATTTATTATATAAATAAACATGCATAAACCTCATGTAATTAAAAAGGTTTACTAATTTTCAACAATATTTTTGCTCTATCAACTCTTGAAATACAGAACACCTTCATAATTATAGATTAATATCTAGACTGGGTCAACCCTATTTGAATCTTCTCATTGTGAATAAGGAGCCATTAGTGGGCCAAACCAGGTAAATACCAGTCAGTAAAATATACTTTTTCAGCAAAGGTTGGTTGTTGTTTTTAGTTTGCTTGTTTGTTATTTACTTTCTGGGTGTGCGGTAAGTTATCCAGGAGTTTTGTAGGCATTTTCCTTATTCTACCCCAAATACAGCCACTCAACTCCAAGTACGCTTTTCTAAAGCAAAGACAGTGAATTACACCCAAAAGATATTTCTTGAGCTGCCTTATTATTTCTATGGCACCATTTATTATTTATATCACAGCCTTTCAACTTTTAGGTCACACATAGCAATGTTGTCATGGGGACAGACGCTCTTTGGCCCTGTATTTGGCCCAGAAAATAATTTCATGCCAAGAAGTGGAAGACAGCAGTGAACGATATAATGAAATATAACTATAATCCCCCACAGTGAGTGTTTGTTGATTATTTATTATTTATTTATTTTTGTCACTGCCCAAAAATATTATTTGTAGCCAACTTAGTCAAAGAATGGTTGAATACATTTTTTAATTGCTCATAAACTTTCTAGCAACTTATTTTTCTGCTGTAGAAACATTTCTTCATACCATTTTTTTTGTTTTGTTTTGTTTTTTTGAGAGAGAGAGATGATGGGGAAGGCAGAAGGCAACAGAGAGAGAATTTTAAGCAGGCTCCATGTTCATCATGGAGCTGAATCTCCCAATCCTGAGATTATGACCTGAGCTGAAATCAAGAGCCAGAGGCTTAACCAACTAAGCCACCCAGGAGCTCCTAAAGGTAATGTATTTTAAATGGGATATATTTTTCTGCCTGGTATATAAATTAAAACTATCAGTGAACTGTTACAACAAATTATATTTAATTAAGCACTACTCTTAGATTTAATTTCTCCTTATAAACTCATTACTATAGGTAGATGAGAATCATTTAGATAAAAAGTGTAATTTCATTCCTTTTTCCACTTGAGTGTTTATAAAAGAGGACTTAAGAATTTACTAGAGAATAAGAACTGCTGCATCGGAGTGGAGGCAAGATGGCGGAGGAGTAGCAGACTGAAATGACATCAGGTTGCAGGAGTTCAGCTAAATAGTTATCAAACCATTCCAAACACCTACAAACTCAACAGGAGATCGAAAAGAAGAGCAGCAATTCTAGGAACAGAAAATCGACCACTTTCTGAAAGGTAGGACAGGTGGAGAAGTGAATCTGAAGGGACGGGAAGATAGACCGCGGTGGGAGGAGCTGGCTCCTGGCAAGCAGTGGAGCAGTGGAGTACAAAATCAGAACTTTTAGAAGTCTGCTCCACTGAGGGACATCACTCCAGAGGCTAAGCGGGGGTGAAGCCCTCACAGGGACAGTGTGGTTTCAGGTCCCACAGGGTCACAGAAAGATTGAGGGTGTCTGAGTGTGGCAGAGCTCCCAGCTATCAGAGTGGGGAAACTGACTACAGAGACAGAGCCAAGGAGTGAGCTCTCAGCTCAGGATTACCTTAAACCATGATCTGCAGCACAGTTGGGCCACTGCTCCTTGAGGAGGGACACTACAAGTGGCAGACCTGGGGAGACTCACCTTCGTCCTCCAGAGGAGCAGCACAGCAGGAATCTGCTGGGTATGGAGACTCCAAACAGGGCTGTGCTCCAGAGATAGAAACGCTCAGTCGCAGGCCTGGTGAGCTCAGAGTGTGACCAGAGACCAGGGAGATGGGAGTGATTGACTGCTTTTCTCTGAGAGCGCACTGGGGAGTGGGGAGCCTGAGCTCTCACTGGGAAGCTTCACATTGGGAAGCCGCCATTTTCATTCTTGTCCTCCAGAGCTCTACGGAAAGCGTTTAGGAAACAAAAGTGCCCGAGAGCAAACTGAGCAGATTACTAAGCCTATCCTCTGGCGAAGGCAGTGCATTTCCACCTCGGGCAAAGAAATTTGAGAATCACTATAATAGGCCCCTCCCCCAGAAGATCAGCAAGAACATCCAGCTAAGACAAAGCTCACTGATCAAGGAGAAGAGCGAAACTACAGAGCTAGGGGAAAGGAATGCATAAAATTCATGGCATTCTCCCCATGATCCTTTAGCCTTGCAAAGTTAAATTAAAATTTTCTAATTTTATTATTTTATTCTATCTTTAAAAATTTCCATGTCCTCTTTTAACATTTTTAACTAGTTTATCTTAACAATACCTTTCTAAAAAATATCTTTTTAAACTTGATTATTATAGTTACATTTTATCCTTCATTGTATTTAGCCTTCTTGTTTGTATACATATAGGGTTATTTTTTTCTTAAAAATTTTGGGATACAATCTCTTCTAATAGATCAAAATACACTGTAAATCTAGCACAAGGCTTTCTTCTAGATCCAACCTGAGCACATTCTCTTTTTTTTTTCTTTTCTTTTTCCAATAAATGTATCTTATCAATTCCTTTTTTAGAATTTTTTAAAAAATTTTCATCTTTACAGTCATATTCCATCCCTTCATCATGTTCATCCTTACTTTTGTGTATATGTAAGTTTTTCTTTCTTTAAAATTTTGGAAGGTAGTTTCTCCTAAGTGAACAAAATATACCCAAAATCAAGTGAGTGGCTCTGTTCTACTCACTAGTCTAATATATATATATATTTTTTTCTTTTTTTTAAATTTCATTTTACCACCTTTCTTCTCCCCCTGCTTTGGGGTCGCTTCTGATTTGGTTAGTGTACACTTTTCTGGCATCCTTGCCACCCTTTTAGTATTTTATCTCTTGTTCATTTATTCTTATCTGGAAAAAATAACAAGGTAGAAAAACTCACCACAAGAAAAAGACCAAGAGGCAGTACCGATGGCTAAGGACCTAATCAATACGGATGTTGGTAATATGTCAGATCTAGCGTTCAGAATGACAATTCTCAAGGTGCTAGCTGGGTTTGAAAAAGACATGAAAGATATTAGAGAAACCCTGTCTGGAGAAATAAAATCCCTTTCTGGAGAAATAAAAGAACTAAAATCTAACCAGGTTGAAATCAAAACAGCTATTAATGATGTGAAACCAAAAATGGAAGCTCTTACTGCTAGGATAAATGAGGCAGAAGAGAGAATTAGTGATATAGAAGACCAAATGATGGAGAATAAAGAAGCTGATCAAAAGAGAGTCAATCAATTACTAAACAACAAGGGGAGAATTCGAGAGATAAGCGATAACATAAGACAGAACAATAAAAGAATAATTGGGATCCCAGAAGAAGAAGAGAGGGAGGGGCAGGAGGTATATTGGAGTAAATTATAGTAGAGAATTTCCCTAATATGGCAAAGGGAATAAGCATCAAAATGCAGGAGGTATAGAAAACCCCCCTCAAAATCAATAAAAATAGGTCCACACCCCATCATCTAATAGTAAAACTTACAAGTCTTAGTGACAAAGAGAAAATCCTGAAAGCAGATTGGGAAAAGAAGTCTGTAACGTACAATGGTAGAAATATTAGATTGGCAGCAGACTATCCAGAGACCTGGCAGGCCAGAAAGAACTGGCATGATATATTCAGAGCACTAAACAAGAAAAATATGCAGCCAAGAATACTATATCCGGTTAGGCTATCATTGAAAATGGAAGGAGAGATAAAAATCTTCCAGGACAAACAACAACTAAAAGAAATTTGCAAACACCAAACCAGCCAGGCAGAAAATATTTAAAGAGGTCCTCTAAGCAAAGAGAGAGCATAAAAGTCTAGACCAGAAAGGAACAGAGACATTACACAGTAACAGTCACCACAAAGGCAATACAATGGCACTAAATTCATATCTTTCAATAGTTACCATGAATGTAAATGGGCTAAATGCCCCAATTAAAAGACACAGGGTATCAGAATGGATAAAAAACAAAACCCATCAATATGCAGTCTACAAGAAACTCATTTTAGACCCAAAGACACCTCCAGATTTAAAGTGAGGGGGTAGAAAATAATTTACCATGCCAATAGACGTCAAAAGAAACCTGGATGGCAAACCTTATTTCAGATAAATTAGATTTTAAGTCAAAGACTATAATAAGAGATGTGGAAAGACAATATATCATACTCAAAGGGTCTGTTCAACAAGAAGATCTAACAATTTTAAATATCTATGCCCTTAACGTGGGAGCAGCAAACTATATAAATGAATTAATAACAAAATCAAAGAAACACATCGACAATGATACAATAATAGTAGGGGACTTTAACACTCCCCTCAATGAAGTAGACAGATCATCCAAGCAAAAGATCAACAAGGAAATAAAAGCCATAAATGACACACTGGACCAGATGGACAGCATAGATATATTCAGAACATTCCATCCCAAAGCAACAGAATACACATTCTTCTCTAGTGCACATGGAACATTCTTCAGAATACATCACTTCCTGGGACATAAATCAGGTCTCAACTAGTACCAAAAGACTGGGATCATTCCCTGCATATTTTCAGACCACAATGCTCTGAAGCTACAACTCCATCACAAGAGGAACATTGGAAAGAACTCAAATACATGGAGGCTAAAGAGCATCATACAAAAGAATGAATGTATGAACCAGGAAATTAAGGAAGAATTAAACAAATTCATGGAAACAAATGAACATGAAAACACAATTGTTCAAATTATGTGAGACACAGCAAAGGTGGTCCTGAGAGGAAAGTATAAAGCGATACCACAGAAATACAAACAATTATAAGGACATATTATGAGCAACTATATGCCAGAAAATTTGACAATCTGGAAAAAATGGATGCATTCCTAGAGATGTATAAACTACCAAAACTGAACCAGGAAGAAATAGAAAACCTGAACAGACCCATAACCAGTAAGGAGATTGAAGCAGTCATCAAAAATCTCCCAACAAACAAGACCCCAGGGCCAGATGGCTTCCCAGGGTAATTCTACCAAACATTTAAAGAAGAGTTAATACCTATTCTCCTGAAACTGCTCCAAAAAAATAGAAATGGAAGGAAAACTTCCAAACTCATTTTATGAGGCCAGCATTACCTTGATCCCAAAACCAGACAAAGGCCCCATCAAAAAGAATTGTGGACCAATATCCTTGATGAACACCGATGCAAAAATTCTCACCAAAATACTAGCCAGTAGGAGCCAACAGTACATTAAAAGGATTATTGACCATGAACAAATGGGACTTATTGCTGGGCTGCAAGGTTGGTTAAACATCTGCAAATCAATCAATGTGATACAATACATTAACAAAAGAAAGAAGAAGAAACATATGATACTCTTAATAGATGCTGAAAAAGTATTTGACAAAGTACAGCATCCTTTCTTGATCAAAACTCTTCAAAGTGTAGGGATAGAAGGTACATACCTCAATATCATCAAAACCATCTATGAAAAACCCACAGCGAGTATCATTCTTAATTGAGAGCAGTTCCCCTAAGGTCAGTAACATAGCAAAGATGTCCACTATCACCACTGCTATTCAATATAGTACTAGAAGTCCTAGTCTCAGTAATCAGAAAACAAAAAGAAATAAAAGGCATCTGAATCAGCAAAGAAGTCCAACTCTCAGTCTTTGCAGATGATCTGATACTTCATGTGGAAAACCTAAGAGACTCCACTCCAAAACTGCTAGAATTCATTCAGGAATTCAGTAAAGTGTCAGGATATAAAATCAATGTACATAAATCAGTAGCATTTCTATACACCAACAGCAAGACAGAAGAAAGAGAAATTAAGGAGTCGATCCCATTTACAAATGCACCCAAAACCATAAGATAACTAGGAATAAACCCAACCAAAGAGACAAAGAATCTCTACTCAGAAAACTAGAAAGCACGCATTAAAGAAAGGAAGACACAAAGAATAGGAAAAATGTTCCCTGCTCATGGATTGGAAGAACAAATATTGTGAAAATGTCTATGCTACCTAAAGTAATCTATGCATTTAATGCAATCCCTATCAAAATACCATCCATTTTTTTTTCAAAGAAATGGAACAAATAATCCTAAAATTTACATGGAACCAGAAGAGACCTTGAATAACCATAGGAATGTTGAAAAAGAAAGCCAAAGTGGGTGGCATCACAATTCTAGACTTAAAGTTCTATTACAAAGCTGTCATCATCAAAACAGTAAGGTACTGGCACAAAAACAGACACATATATCAATGGAACAGAATAGAAATAGACCCTCAACTCTCTGGTCAACTCATCTTGGATAAAGCAGGAAAGAATGTCCAATGGAAAAAAGGCAGTCTCTTCAATAAGTGGTGCTAGGAAAATTGGACAGCCACAATCAGAAGAATGAAACTGGACCATTCCCTTACACCACACACAAAAACAGACTCAAAATGGGTCAAAAACCTCAATGTGAGACAGGAATCCATCAAAATCCTTGAGGAGAACATACGCAGCAACCGCTTCAACCTCAGCAACTTCTTCCTAGAAACATCGCCAAAGGCAAGGGCAGCAAAGGTAAAAATGAACTCTGGGAACCTTGTCAAGATCAAAAGCTTCTGCACAGCAAAGGAAACAGTCAACAAATCCAAAAGACAACTGACAGAATGGGAGAAGATATTCACAAATGACATATCAGATAAAAGACTAGTATCCAAAATCTGTAAAGACCTTATCAAACTCAACACCCAAAGAACAAATAATCCAATCAAGAAATGGGCAGAAGCCATGAACAGACATTTCTGCAAAGAAGACATCCAGAACAGGCCGAGAAAGTGCTCGACATCACTTGGCATCGGGGAAATACAAATCAAAACCACAATGAGATACCACCTCACACCAGTCAGAATGGCTAAAATGAACATGTCAGGAAATGACAGATGTTGGCGAGGGTGTGGAGAAAGGGGAACCCTCCTACACTGTTGGTAAGAATGCAAGCTGGTGGAGACAGTCCGAAGAACAGCATGGAGGTTCCTCAAAAAGTTGAAAATAGAGCTACCCTATGACCCAGCAATTGCACTACTGGGTATTTACCCTAAAGATAAAAATGTAGTGATCCGAAGGGGCACGTGCACCCAAATGTTTATAGCAACAATGTCCACAATAGCCAAACTATGGAAAGAACCTAGATGTCCATCAACAGATGAATGGATAAAGAAGATGTGGTACGTATATACAATGGAATACTACACAGCCATCAAAAGAAATGGAATCTTGCCGTTTGCAAGGACGTAGATGGAACTAGAGGGTATTATGCTGAGTGAAATAAGTCAATCAGAGAAGACAATTATCATATGATCTCCCTGATATGAGGAATTTGAGAGGCACAGTTGGGGATTTGGTTGGTGGGAAGGAAAAAATGGAACAAGATGGCATTGGGAAGGAGACAAACCATAAGAGACTCTTCATCTCACAAACAAACTGAGGGGTGCTGGGAAGGTATGCAGAGCGCGGTTGGGTTATGGGCACTGGGGAGGGTATGTGATATGCTGCATGTTGTGAAGTGCGTAAGCCTGACGATTCACAGACCTGTACTCCTGATGCAAATAATATATGTTAATAAAAATAAGTATTTAAAAAAATATTATAATTCAAGGCAAAAATATTAACAAACTAAGAATGTTTTCTATTATATTTAATTACAAATTATGTGTTTATGTATATGACAGATTATATAGACCAAATACATCTTGGTATTAATTATGTCCTAAACAAATTAAAAAGGTAATTCTGAAATCTGTTGACAGCTGTTTTATAAGCAGCCTCCACTGTTTTTAATTGGAACTTCACTCAAAAAGGAAGTTATAGCTCTTCCTTAAGACAAGTAGGGTTGGGCATCTGGGTGGCTCAGTGGGTTAAAGCCTCTGCCTTCAGTTCAGGTCATGATCCCAGGGTCCTGGGATAGAGCCCCACATCGGGCTCTCTGGTCAGCAGGGAGCCTGCTTCCCCCCTCTCTGTCTGCCTTTCTGCCTACTTGTGATCTCTCTCTCTCTGTCAAATAAATAAATAAAATCTTTTAAAAAATTAAGACAAGTAGGATTGATCTCATTAGTCTCAGGTGAAAAAGTTTTAACTTATATGATTCATTTCCGTGATTAAAACTACTAAAGCAAGCAGAAATGGCATATATTACTTGGTAGGTCAAAAGTACTTGAATTAGTGGGGACTGTACCACAGGAGTGCATATTTGTCTAATTACTTTCTCAGAAAACCATAAAAATGAATAAAATAACCTAGAAATATGAAGAAAATTCCATCCAAAGTAAGGCAACGAATACACACACACACACACACACACACACACACACACACATTTCCCTTGAAACTGATTTAGGAGAAATATCTGTCATACACAATAAAATTTAAGTCAAAATAAAGGAGAGCTCTAAGACTGATGAACAGTGATGGGTGAAATTATCAGGTAATAAATAAGAGACTGGTGAGGAGTCCTACCAAGATCCCTGAACCTGGAAATGAGGTCTGAAAAATGTTGGCAAGTCACAGTGGAAGCATTCAACTAGGAGCCACTTTCCACATGACAGTATTATGAGGGAGAGAAAGGTAAAGGAAAGTCTACCATGTGGTTAAATGACTTTTGTTTTCCCATATTCTGTCTTTGAGCCAATCAGAATAGTATGGAGATGCGGTGGAGCACAAAAAAGGTAGGAAATAGCATGTGCTAACCAGGTTAATGCAAAAGGAGACAACAGTAGATTTGTAGTCAAAATATACAGCTGCTTCAATAGAATTCACTAAGTAGAGCTAAATTAGATCAAACAACAAAAGAAAATATTTGAGTATAAAGTCCTTATACAAGAATTAAGAGAAACAAAATTCTATTTTTCATCCCTCACCACCCCTCAAACATTGAATAATAATCTGGAACAGAGAGTAAAAGCTTCCAAAAATTTGGTGGATGACCATTTAAATTACAGCAGCCAATTCTCTGTTGCCTCAGCTTACCAGCACTGCTTTTTAAACAACTGAATGACAATACTGAAAATATGTTTTCCAGCTCAAGTTTTAATAGAATGATTCAAGTAGTGCCCAGAAAAGGATAGTAGGATTCAGCAGAATAAAAATCCATATATTTTTCAGTGATGAAAATGTTTGGGTACTACTGTACGATTATTAAAAAATAATAAGAAGAAGACAGAAAAAGCTATAAAAAGTTTTTCAGGGGGGGCATCTGGGTGGCTCAGTGGGTTAAAGCCTCTGCTTTCAGCTCAGGTCATGATCTCAGGGTCCTGGGATTGAGCCCCGCATCGGGCTCTCTGCTCAGCGGGGAGTCTGCTTCCCTTCCTCTCTCTCTCTGCCTACTTGTGATCTCTGTCAAATAAATAAAATCTTTTAAAAAAAAAGTTTTTCAGGGGCACCTGGATGGCTCAGTTCGTTAAGTGTCTGCCTTCATCTCACGTCATGATCCCAGGGTCCTGGGATCCAGGCCCATTTTTGGGCTCTCTGCTCAGCGGAGAGCCTGCTTCTCCTGCTCCCTCTGCTGTTTCTCCTGCTTGTGCTCTCTGGCTCTCTCCTCTCTTTTGCTCTCTACCAAATAAATAAAATCTTTTTTTAAAAAAACCTTTACAAAAGTACTATGAAATACAAACCATACAACAATTAGAGGAAAAATTATTCAAGAAAAGTGAAAAAAATCCCAAAGCTGTTTTTCACTATTATAGAAATAAAAATTCTTTGAAATATGAAATAAAAAAGTACTAATTAAGATATTAACACAACTAGATTTTTAAAAAAAGAAGCCAATAAACATAAAGCAAAAGAAGAGAAAAATATAATGACTGAAAATCATATTACAAATAATCTACAAAAATAATAATAAATCATGGGCAATGAATTTATCCCAGGAATGAAAGATTTGCTTAACATTAGAAAACTGACTAAAAGACTAAAAGAGATTTAACTATACATTTTCATTTCAACTGATAGAGAAAGCACATATGCTAACATTCAATAGCTGTTCAGAATAAAATCTCTAAGCCAAAAGTTAAAAATTCTAAATATAGAAGGGAACTTAATGTGTTTAAAAATCTTTAGCAAATATCAAACTAAAGTGTAATACAGTAAATCATTTCATGTGTAGGTTAAAAGTGAAAGGATGATATAAAAGGATATCAGAGTAAACTGAGACCAACAACATTCATGATCAAATGACTCAAAATTTTAAATGTTAATTTTCTTTATCTTGATGATCCATAAGCTCAATGAAAGTTCAATCAGAATTAAAATTAACATTTTTATTTGCAGAATATGACAAGTTTATTCCTAAATGGTATGGAATAAAAAAGGGCTAAGAAAAGATAAAAAGAAGAAGAAGAAGAAGAGGAGGAGGAGGAGGAGGAGGAGGAGGAGGAGGAGGAGGAGGAAGAAAAACTCTTGGGGAAAAAGAAGAAAAAGCATATTGGAGAATTTTCCCCTACCAAATATCCATAATTTTTAAAAAGTTGTTCTGGGGCACCTGGGTGGCTCAGTCCGTTAAGCATCTGCCTTTGGCTCAGGTCATGATCCTTCAGGTCAGGGTCCTGCTCAGTGGGGAGTCATCTTCTCCTTCTCCCTCTGCTACTCCCCCTGATGTGCTCTCTTGCTCTCTCTCTCCAATAAATAACTACAATATTTTTTAAAATTTAATTTAAGTTTTTCAGTGTTCCAAGATTCATTGTTTATGCACCGCACCCAGTGCTCCATACAATACGTGCCCTCCTTAATACCCACCACCAGGCTCACCTAACCCCCCGCCCAACTCCTCTCCCCTCCAAACCTCTCAGTTTGTCTCTCAGAGTCCACAGTCTCTCATGGTTTATTCCCCATCCAATTTCCCCTCAATTCACTTTTCCTCTTCTTTTCCTAATGTCCTCCATATTATTCCTTATGCTCCACCAGCATTTTTCAAAGTGCTGGAACAAACAATCCTCTAATTTGTATGGAACCAGAAAAGACCCTGAATTGCTAAGGAAATGTTGAAAAGGAAAAATGAAATTGTGGGTATCATGTTGCCTGATTTCAAGCTTTACTACAAAGCTGTGATCATCAAGACAGCATGGTACTGGCACAAAAACAGACACATAGACCAGTGGAACAGAGTAGAGAGCCAGATATGGACCCACAACTCTATGGTCAAATAATCTTCGACAAAGCAGGAAAAAATATACAGTGGAAAAAAGACAGTCTTTTCGATAAACGGTGCTGGGAAAATTGGACAGCTATGTATAGAAGGAAACTTGACCATTGTCTTACACCATGCACAAAGATAAACTCAAAATGGATAAAAGACCTTAACATGAGGCAGGCATCTATCAAAATCTTAGAGGAGCACATAGGCAGTAAACTCTTCAACATCAGCCACAACAACTTCTTTCAAGACATGTCTCCAAAGGCAAAGGAAACAAAAGTGAAAATGAACTTTTGGGACTTCATCAAGATCAAAACCTTCTGCACAGCAAAGGAAACAGTCAACAAAACAAAGAGGCAACCCACGGAATGGGAGAAAATATTCACAAGTGACACTACAGACAAAGGGCTGATATCCAAGATCTATAAAGAACTCCTCAAACTCAACACTCAAAAAACAGATAATCACATCAAAATGGGCAGAAGACATGAACAGATACTTCTCCAATGAAGACATACAAATGGCTAACAGACACATGAAAAAATGTTGATCATCTTTAGCCATTAGGGAGATTCAAATCAAAACCTCATTGAGATACCACCTTGTATCAGTTAGAATGGTCAAAATTCTTTTGTTCTTCAGGAAACAACAAGTGTTGGAGAGGATGTGGAGAAAGAGGAACCTTCTTACACTGTTGGTGAGAAGGCAAGTTGGTGCAGCCACTTTGGAAAACAGTGTGGAGATTCCTCAAGAAATTGAAAATGGAACTACCCTATGACCCTGCAATTGTGCTACTGGGTATTTACCCCAAAGATACATATGTAGTGAAAAGAAGGGCCATCTGTACCCCAATGTTCATAGCAGCAATGGCCACAATTGCCCAACTGTGAAAAGAGCCAAGATGCTCTTCCATAGATGAATGGATAAAGAAGATATGGTCCATATATACAATAGAATATTACATAGCCATCAGAAAGGATGAATACCCAACTTTTGTATTGACATGGACAGGACTGGAGGAGATTATGCTGAGTGAAATTAGTCAAGAACAGAGAGTCAATTATCATAACTAAAATATTTTAAAAATAAAATTTAAAAAATTAAAAATTAAAAAAAATTTTAAAACTATGCTAATTTAAATATTGTAGCACTGGTTCAGAGAGAGATACATAGAACCATATAACAGAACACATCCTCAAATACATAGAAACCTGATATTTGATAGGGTGTCATCACAGATAATGAGAAAAATAAGTTTTTAATAAACAGTGATGGCATAGTTATTCATATGGAAAAATGTATTTAGATCTCTGATACAACATACTACACATAAAAATCATTTCCACACAGAGTAAATATTTAAATAAGAAGAAATTTAACTTTTAGAAAAATTATGGGGTTAGATCATAACCTTGGGTAGAGAAGAATTTCTTAAAGAACTAAAGAAAAGTAATAAACTGTAAAGGAAAAATTAATAAATTTTATTACATCAAAATAAAATATTTCTTGCAAATAAAAACCACAATGAGATATCACTTCATACCTCTAAGGATGGCTAGTGTCAAAAAGACAGTAAATAATAAACATTGGTATGATTGTGGAGAAAAGTGGATAGAATATGGTACACTGTTGGGGGAATGTAAATTGATACAGCCATTAAGGAAAATACTATTAGGTTTCCTCAAAAAATTAAAAATAGAACTACAATATGTTCTAGAAATTCCACTTCTAGGTAAGGAACTAAAATCACGATTTCAAAGAGATACCTGTATTCTCATGTTCACTGCAGCATTATTTACAGGAGCCAAAATATGGAAACAATCTAAATATCCATCAAGAGAAAACTGGAAAAGTAAAATGTGGTATGTACATATACTGGAATAGTATTCAGAAAAGTTAATTCTTATGTTAAAAATCTAAATGTTTCATAAAACCTAATCCCAAACTCTAAACAATTACAAAGTACATCCAGAAAAAGAAACCTGTGGAAAGAACCAGGAATTTCCTAATTTTAAGAATAATTATAAAATATATAAGGATGCTCTCATCCTGTCAAAATGTAAAATTTAATATGTACTTTGGTAATTAAAATAACAGGTTACTGATTAGGAATAGGCCAAGATATAAAATAAATAAATTGGTCAAGCCTAATATCTATAAGAATTTAGCACATAAAAATGATGGAATTTCAAGACTGTAGAGAAAACATCAATTGTCAAAAAATGGAGTTGGAACTGGCTTGCCAAGAAGAAAAGAAAAATACATGTTTAAAGCAGTCCATACATGGAAATAAACTTAAAGATGAATAAAATATTTTAATGTAAAGTATAAGATATAAAAATATTAGAAGAAATTATAAAAGAATATTCTAATCTTGAGGTAATACTAATATGACACAGAAGCCAAAAATAATTTTAAAAAACAATGATTTTGTGACCACAGGTTTAAAAGATAAATAAGAAACAAAGTAAAATATTTGTAACATGTATTTTTTGCATAGTACTTTGGGAAAATATAAGAAAATAAGAATGACAGCCAGTAATAATAGCATAAAAGACACGAACAGGTAATTCATCAGAGAAATGGATAATAAAACCACATCAGTAATCAACAAACTAAATTAAGAGTTTTCTTTCATTCACCAGATTAACCAAAATTAAAATGTATAATAATACCCAGTGATGACAAGGGTATGGTGAATGAGGCATTCTCAGACACTGTTGTTAGAAGTGTAAATCAGCACATGTGTTTGGGCAGTAATTCAAAATTTTCTATTATACTGTGAAATATGTATTTTTCATGACTCAGTAATTCCACTTTTACAAATTTATTCTATAAAACTCTTGTGCAGGGGCGTCTGGGTGGCTCAGTGGGTTAAGGCCTCTGCCTTCAGCTCAGGTCGTGATCTCAGGGTCCTGGGATCGAGCCCCGCGGCGGGCTCTCTGCTGGGCGGGGAGCCTGCTTCCCTCCTCTCTCTGCCTGCCTCTCTGCCTGCTTGTGATCTCTGTCTGTCAAATAAATAAATAAAAATCTTAAAAAAATAAAATAAAAAAAATAAACTCTGTGCAATTGCACAAGAACATGTACATCTTGCAGCACTGTTGTGATCAGATATAATGAAACTATATGTCCATTAACAGAAAGGGGTAAATAAGTTAAAAAATATCCATACAGTGGGATATTGAACCACTATAAAAAAGAATTAAGTAGGAGGAAGGCAAGATGGCAGAGGAGTAAGGGACCCTGTTTCAACTGGTCCCCTGAATTTAGCTGGATATCTATCAAACCATTTACTTTATTTTATTTTATTTATTTATTTTTAATTTTTTATTTCTTTTCAGCATAACAGTATTCATTGTTTTTGCACCACACCCCGTGCTCCATGCAATCCGTGCCCTCTCTTATACCCACCACCTGGTTCCCCCAACCTCCCACCCCTGGCCCCTTCAAAACCCTCAGATTGTTTTTCAGAGTCCATAGTTTCTCATGGTTCACCTCCCCTTCCAATTTCCCTCAACTCCCTTCTCCTCTCCATCTCTCCTTGTCCTCCATGTTATTTGTTATGCTCCACAAATAAGTGAAACCATATGATAACTGACTCTCTCTGCTTGACTTATTTCACTCAGCATAATCTCTTCCAGTCCCGTCCATGTCTATCAAACCATTTTGAACACCCATGAAATCAGCCTGAAATGTAAGAATATATACCTGGATCTCTATAAGCAGAAAAGAGACTGCTTTTGGCAAGGTAGGATGTGCAGAATTGTGAATCTGTGGGGAGATATCAGAAGATAAACAGAAGGTGGGTTGAGCAGCCATTAGCTGTCACCTAGAAAGTGATATAACACCAGAACGCAAAATTGGAACCCTGAGAAATCTGCTCTAGTAAGAGATATCCCTCTCTGAAAGGGGGTCTAGAAATGAAAAGGCAGAATTCTAGGTAGGGCACTATGAGGGACCACAAAGCAAAAGTAGATCCCTGAAACTGTAGAGGGCCCAAGCATTGGACACAGGAAGCAGGTTATGGTCAGCAAGCCCAGGAAGAAACTCTCAGCTCGGATTGCCAGAAACCTTGAACTGGGCGAGTCCATACGCACTCCTTCCTTGAACAGCTTGAAAAAATCTGAAACCAGTGGCTAGGAAAGAACTTTAGGGGGGAAACAGAACTGATTCTGGAGCTTCAGATGCTAATGCAAGCCCATAGCTACTAGCGGTTTTAGAGGCACAAAGGGCAGAGATACCCCCGGGACCCTGAAAACACTTCTGAGAGAGTAGCTATGGGAGCACACTGTGGGAGGCTGCGGTTTTCAGAGGCAGAAGCAAAAGCGGAGACTGTTTGTACTGCAGAGTTTATTAAAGAGGGCAGACTGTGAATTTTCTCCTCTGGGGCAGAGGTTTGGCTGCAGCCATTTTTGCTCTGATCCCCTGAAGAGGCTCAGAAAGGCCCCAGGGAACAAAAGAGGCACAAAAGGCCAGTTTCCATTGAGCCCATCCCCTGATAGGGGGTGGGGCAACTCCACACAGGCAAAATTACCTGAGAAATAGTACGGCAGGGCCCTCCCCAAGAAGACAGGCTGGAGGAACAAATGGATGACAAAACTTTGGATCCTATAAGATTGTAAAATCCCAGCACCAGGGGAAAATTGCATATTGAGCTCCAAGTGTGGCCTTACAAATTGCTTATTTTTCAGATATAATTCTCCTTTTCTTTTCTTTCTTTTTTTCCTTTTCCTCATGACATTTTCCCCTGCTATATTTTTCTTTATACCTTCTTCTTATTTCACCTAGATGTCTATTATACAAACTCATTTTTCACAGTTGCTTTTTTTTAAAGATTTTATTTATTTATTTGTCAGAGAGAGAGAGAGAGAGAGAGTGAGCACACAAGCAGAGGGAGTAGCAGACAGAGGGAGAAGCAGGTTCCCTGCTGAGCAAGAAGCCCAATGCAGGACTCGATCCCAGGACCTTGGGACCATGACCTGAGCTGAAGGCAGATGCTTAACTGACAGAACCACCCAGGCATTCAGTCTGTATTTTTATGCCCTATATGTTTTATAGATATATGCTTTATTTTAGCTCTTTTTTCACTCTACTCAGTTTTACCTTTTTATATATACAAGTTTTGCACTCTTAGTCATTTTGGGACATAGTCTCCTCTAACATAGAGATTGAAATATACCCAGGAATAACTGAAATATCCTGCTTTGTCTACACAGAGAGTGTATAGCCCCCTTTCCCCTCCCCCCTTTAAAATTTTTTAAACAATTTTTTAAGTGTTTAATTTTTTTATATTTTCAATTTTTAAATTTCATTCTTGTGTTTCACTTTGGCTTTGTGTTTTTAGTGGTGGTGGTGTTTGACCACTCCAGATTTTGCTGGGATACATCTCATTTGGGTCCTGGTTGCTATTTTGAACTCTGTCCATTCGTTCAACCATCCCTCAAAAAAGTGACTAGGAAAAGGAACTCCCATCAAAGAAAAGAACCAGAGACAACGTCCTCTGCCACAAAACTAATGGACATTGGGGTGCCTGGGTGGCTCAGAGGGTTAAGCCTCTGCCTTCGGCTCAGGTCATGATCTCAGGGTCTTGGGATCGAGCCCCACATTGGGCTCTCTGCTCAGCAGGGAGCCTGCTTCCTCCTCTCTCTCTGCCTGCCTCTCTGCCTACTTGTGATCTCTGTCTATCAAATAAATAAATAAAATCTTTAAAAAAAAACTAATGGACATGGATATAAGCAAGATGTCAGAGACAGACTTCAGGATAACAATTATGAAGTCAATAGCTAGGCTTGAAAAAAAATTAGTGACAATGTAGTATCTCTAAGGGCAGAAATGAGATCAAATCAGGCCTAACTTAAAAATTCTATGACTGTAGGCTCTGAGAAACAAACAGGGTTTTGATGGGGAGGGGCATGGGGGGTTGGGTGAGCCTGGTGTTGGATATTATAGAGGGCATGTATTGCATGGAGCATTGAGTGTGGTGCATAAATAATGAATTTTGGAACACTGAAAAAAAATTAAATTATTTTTTTAAAAAATGCTGAGGGAGATGCAGTCTAAACTGGATATTGTAACAGCCAAGTTAAATGAGGCAGAAGAAGGAGTTAGTGATCTAGAAGATAAGCTGATATAAAGGAATCTAAGGAAGATAGGGATAGGTAGCTAATAGCCCATGAAAATAAACTTAGAGAGATCAATGAAGCCATGAAATGTTCCAATGTCAGAATTGTTGGGATCCCTGGATCCAGCAAGGAAATTGAAGCAGTAATCAAAATACTCCCAACAATATAGAAAGTATATTTGAGCAAATCATAGCTGGGAACTTCCCTAATCTGGGGAAGAAAACAAGCATTTGGGTTCAAGAGGCAGAAAGGACCCCTCCCAAAATCAATGAAAATTGATCAACACTCCAAAATGTAATAGTGAAGATTGTAAATCTTAGAGCCAAGGAAGATATCCTGAGAACAGCTAGGGGGTAGATATTTTTTTATGCACAGAGGGAGGAACATCAGAATAACATCAGACATGTCCACAGAGATCTGACAAGCCAGAAAGGGCTGGCAGGACATACTCAGGGCACTAAATGAAAAGAACATGCAGCTAAGAACACCTTACCCAGCAAGGCTGTCATTTAGAATGGAAGGGGAGATAAAGAGCTTTCAGGGCAGGCAGAAACTCAAAGAATATATGGCCACAAAGCCATCCTTGCAAGAAATATTAAGGGGGATTCTGTAAGCAAAGAGAAACCCTAAGAGTCACATAGACCAGAAAGAAACAGAAAACCTACAAAATTAGGGACTTTATAGGCAATGCAATGGGACTAAATTCATACCTTTCAATAGTCACTCTCAACATGAAAGAGTTGAATGCTCCCATCAAGAGACTCAGGGCTTCAAATTGGATAAAAAAGCATGACCCATCCATATACTGTCTACAAGAGACTCATTTTGAACCCCAAAACACTTCCAAATTGAAAGTAAGGGTATGGAGAACAATTTACCATGCCAACAGACCTCAAAAGAAAACTCAGGTAGAAATTCTTATATCAGACAAATTAGATTTTAAATCAAAGACTGCAGTAGGAGATCCAGAGAGATACTATATGATACTTAAAGGGTCTATCCAAGAAGAAGATTTACAGTTGTAAATATCTATGTCCCCAACATGGGAGCAGCAAATTATATAAATGAATAATGAAAATAAAGAAACATATGTATAATAATACATTAATAGTAGGAGATCTTAACACTCCACTCTCAGCAATGGACATATCATCTAAGCAGAAGACCAACAAAGAAACAAGAGCTTTGAATGACACATTGGACCAGATGGTCTTTGTAGATACATACAGAACATTCCATCCTAAAACAATACTCATTTTAATCGAGTGCACATGGAACTTTCTCCAGAATAGACCACACACTGAATCACAATCATGTCTCAACCAATACCAAAAGATTGAGGTTATCCCCTGCATATTTTCAGGCCACAGTGCTGTGAAAGTGGAACATAATCAAAAGAAGAAATTTGAAAAGAATTCAAACACTTGGCAGTTAAAGCACATCCTTATAAAGAATGACTGGGTCAACAAGGAAATTAAAGAAGAACTTAAACAATTCATCAAAACTAATGAGAAGGGACACACACTGGTCCAAAACCTCTGGGATGCTGCAAAGCCAGTCCTAAGAGGGAAATATATAGCCATCCAAGCCTCTCTCAAAAAATTAGAAAAATCCCAAATGCACAAGCTAACCTTCCACCTAAAAGACACAGAGAAAGAACAACAAATAAGACATAAACCAAGCAAGAGAAATAATAAAGATTAGAGCAGAAATCAATGAAATAAAAACCAAAAGAAAGGTAGAACAGATGAACAAAACTAGAAGCTAGTTCTTTGAAAGAATTAATAAGATTAAGAAACCACTGGCTAGACTTACCCAAAAGAAAAGGGAAAGGAACCAAATTAATAAAATCATGAATAAAAGGGGAGAGATCACCAAGGAACACCAAGGAAATAGGAACAATTATTAGAAATTATCACCAGCAACTAGATGCCAACAAATTAAGCAAACTAGAAGAAATGGAAACATTCCTGGAAACTTGTGAACTACGAAAATTGGAACAGGAATAAATAGATAATCTGAATGGATGAATAACTAGCAAGGAAATTGAAACAGTAATCAAAAACAAGAGTCCAGGGCCAGATAGCTTCCCAGGGAAATTCTACCAACTTTTTTTTTTTTTTTTTTTTTGTCAGAGAGACAGGGAGAGAGAGCGAGCACAGGCAGACAGAATGGCAGGCAGAGGCAGAGGGAGAAGCAGGCTCCCTGCAGAGCAAGGAGCCCGATGCAGGACTCGATCCCAGGACGCTGGGATCATGACCTGAGCCGAAGGCAGCTGCTTAACCAACTGAGCCACCCAGGCGTCCCAATTCTACCAACTTTTAAAGGAGAAATTATACCTATTCTACTAAAACTGTTCCAAAAAAGAGAAATAGAAGGAAAACTTCCAATCTCGTTCTATTAGGCCAACATTACCTTGATCCCAAAACCAGAAAAAGACCCAAACAAAAAGGAGATATGCAGACCAATATCCCTGATGAACATGGATGCCAAAATACTCAACAAGATTCTAGCCAAGACGATCGAACAGTACATTAAAAGGATTATTCACAACGACCAAGTGGTATTTATTCCTGGAATGCAAGGGTGGTTAAACATCCACAAATCAATTAATGTCATAGAACACATTAATAAAAGACAAGAAACATATGATCATCTCAAATGATACAGAAAGAGCATTTGACAATATACAGCATTCTTTCCTGATTAAAACTCTTCAAAGTTTAGGGATGGAGGGAATATACCTCAATATCACAAAAGCCAGCTAGTGAAAGCTGACAGCAAATATCATTCTCAATGGGGAAACACTGACAGCTTTTCCCGTAAGGTCAGGAACATAACAAGTATGCCCACTCTGACCATTATTGTTCAACATAGCACTAGAAGTCCTAACAACATCAATCAGACAACAAAAAGAAATAAAAGGCATTCATATTGGTAAAGATGAAGTCAAACTCTCTTCACAGTTGACATGATACTTTATGTGGAAAACCCAAAAGACTAAAACCGCCAAGTTATGAGAACTCATACAGCAATTCAGTAATGTGGCAGGATACAAAATCAATGTACAGAAATCAGTTGCATTTCTATACATTAACAATGAGACAGCAAAACGATAAATCAAGGAGCTGATCCCATTTACAATAGCTCCAAAAACCGTGAGATACCTAGGAATCAACCTAACCAAATTAGGTAAAGGATCTGTACTCTAAAAACTACAGAACAGTTATGAAAGAAATTGATGAAGAAACAAAGAAAAGGAAAAACATTCAATGCTCATGGATTGGAAGAATAACTCTTGTTAAAATATCTTTGCTACCAGGGCACCTGGGTGGCTCAGTGGATTAAGCCTCTGCCCTGGGCTCAGGTCATGGTCCCGGGGTTCTGGGATTGAGCCCCACATGGGGCTCTCTGCTTGGCGGGGAGCCTGCTTCCCACCCCCCCCGCCTGCCTCTCTACCTGCTTGTGATCTCTCTGTCAAATAAATGAAGAGAATCTTTAAAAAAATATATATCTTTGCTAGATAGAGCAGTCTACACATTCAATGCAATCCCTATCAAAATACCATCAAATTTTTCACAGAGCTGGAACAAACAATTCTAAAATTTGTATGGAACCAGAAAAGAACCTGAAATCACCAGGAGAATGTTGAAAAAGAAAAGCAAAGCTGGGTGCATCAACAATGCTGGACCTCAAAGTATATTACAAACTGTCATCATCAAGACAGTATGGTATTGGCACAAAAACAGACATATAGGGGGGAGGAGTCAAGATGTTGGAGAAGTAGCAGGATGAGACTACTTCAGGTAGCGGGAGATCAGCTAGATAGCTTATCTAAAGACTGCAAACACCTACAAATCCAATGGGAGATCGAAGAGAAGAACAGCAATTCTAGAAACAGAAAATCAACCACTTTCTGAGAGGTAGGACTGGCGGAGAAGTGAATCCAAAGCGACGGGAAGATAGACCGCGGGGTAGGGGCCGGCTCCCGGCAAGCGGCGGAACAACGGAGCACAAAATCAGGACTTTTAAAAGTCTGTTCCGCTGAGGGACATCGCTCAAGAGGCTTACCCGGGGTGAAGCCCATGCGGGGTCAGCGTGGCCTCAGGTCCTGCAAGGTCACAGAAGGATCGGGATTGTCTGAGTGTCGCAGAAGTTGCAGGTATTAGAACGGGGAAGCCGGCTACAGAGACAGAGCCGAGGAGTGAGCTCTCAGCTCGGGGTTACCTTGAACCAGTCGCAAGCTCGGTCAGCTCGGAGTGTGGCCGGAGGCCAGGGTGACGGGAGTAATTGGGCGCTGTTCTCTGAGGGCGCACTGAGGAGTGGGGCCCCAGGCTCTCGGCTCCTCCAGGCCCGAGACTGGGAGGCCTCCATCTTCATTCCCGTCCTCCGGACTCTACGGAAAGCGCTCAGGGAACAAAAGCTCCTGAAAGCAAACCCGAGCGGATTACTCAGCCCGGCCCCTGGTAAGGGCGGTCCAACTCCGCCTGGGGCAAAGACACTTGAGAATCACTACAACAGACCCCTCCCCCAGAAGATCAACAAGAAACCCAGCCAGGACCAAGTTCACCTACCAAGGAGTGCAGATTCAATACCAAGGAGAGCAGCGGAATTCCAAAGGAGGAGAAAGCAAAACACGGAACTCATGGCTTTCTCCCCATGATTCTTTAGCCTTGCAGATAATTTTTTTTTCTTTTTCAATTTTTTTTCTCTTCTTCTGCCAATTTTTTTTAACTTTTGCCCTTTTCTTTTTATTGTTTTTTAACTAGTTTATCTAATATATACATATTTTCTCTTTTTTATATTTTTTCTATATTCGTTTTCTTTTTTTGTTTCTTTTTTTTTTTTTTTTTTGCTGAACCTCTTTTTATCCCCTTTCTCCCCCCTCATGATTTGGGATCTCTTTTGATTTGGATAAAGCATATTTTCCTGGGGTTGTTGCCACCCTTTTAGTATTTTACTTGCTCCTTCATATACTCTTATCTGGACAAAATGACAAGGTAGAAAAAATCACCACAAAAAAAAGAACAAGAGGCAGTACCAAAGGCTAGGGACCTAATCAATACAGACGTTGGTAATATGTCAGATCTAGAGTTCAGAATGATGATTCTCAATGTTCTAGCTGGGCTCGAAAAAGGCATGGAAGATATTAGAGAAACCCTCTTGGGAGATATAAAAGCCCTTTCTGGAGAAATAAAAGAACTAAAATCTAACCAAGTTGAAATAAAAAAAGCTATTAATGAGCTGCAATAAAAAATGGAGACTCTCACTGCTAGGATAAATGAGGCAGAAGAAAGAATTAGCGATATAGAAGACCAAATGACAGAGAATAAAGAAGCTGAGCAAAAGAGGGACAAATAGCTACTGTCCCATGAGGGCATAATTCGAGAGATAAGTGACACCATAAGATGAAACAACATTAGAATAATTGGGATTCCAGAAGAAGAAAGAGAGAGGGGAGCAGAAGGTATATTGGAGAGAATTATTGGAGAGAATTTCCCCAATATGGCAAAGGGAAAAAGCATCAAAATCCAGGAGGTTCAGAGAACCCCCCTCAAAATCAGTAAGAATAGGTCCACACCCCATCACCTAATAGTAAAATTTACAAGTCTTAGTGACAAAGAGAAAATCCTGAAAGCAGCCCGATAAAAGAAGACTGTAACATACAATGGTAAAAATGTTAGCTTGGCAACAGACTTATCCACAGAGACCTGGCAGGCCAGAAAGAACTGGCATGATATATTCAGAGCACTAAATGAGAAAAACATGCAGCCAAGAATACTATATCCAGCTAGGCTATCATTGAAAATAGAAGGAGAGATTAAAAGCTTCCAGGACAATTGCAAACACCAAACCAGCTCCACAGGAAATATTGAAAGGGGTCCTCTAAGCAAAGAGAGACCCTAAAAGTAGTAGATCAGAAAGGAACAGGGACAATATACAATAACAGTCACCTTACAGGCAATACAATGGCACGAAATTCATATCTCTCAATAGTTACCCTGAATGTTAATGGGCTAAATGCCCCAATCAAAAGACACAGGGTATCAGAATGGATAAAAAAACAAAACCCATCTATATGTTGCCTACAAGAAACTCATTTTAAACCCGAAAACACCTCCAGATTTAAAGTGAGGGTGTGGAAAAGAATTTACCATGCTAATGGACATCAGAAGAAAGCAGGAGTGGCAGTCCTCATATCAGATCAATTAGATTTTAAGCCAAAGACTATAATAAGAGATGAGGAAGGACACTATATCATACTCAAAGGATCTGTCCAACAAGAAGATCTAACAATTTTAAATATCTATGCCCCTAACGTGGGAGCAGCCAACTATATAAACCAATTAATAACAAAATCAAATAAACATATTGACAATAATACAATAATAGTAGGGGACTTTAATACTCCCCTCACTGAAATGGACAGATCATCCAAGCAAAAGATCAACAAGGAAATAAAGGCCTTAAATGACACACTGGACCACATGGACATCACAGATATATTCAGAACATTTCATCCCAAAGCAACAGAATACACATTCTTCTCTAGTGCACATGGAACATTCTCCGGAATAGATCACATCCTCAGTCCTAAATCAGGTCTCAACCGGTATCAAAAGATTGGGATCATTCCCTGCATATTTTCAGACCACAATGCTCTGAAGCTAGAACTCAATCATAAGAGGAAATTTGGAAAGAACCCAAATACATAGAGACTAAACAGCATCCTTCTAAAGAATGAATGGGTCAACCAGGAAATTAAAGAAGAATTGAAAAAATTCATGGAAACAAATGGTAATGAAAACACAACGATTCAAAATCTGTGGGACACAACAAAGGCAGTCCTGAGAGGAAAATATATAGCAGTAAAAGCCTTTCTCAAGAAACAAGAAAGGTCTCAGGTACACAACCTAACCCTACACCTAAAGGAGCTGGAGAAAGAATAAGAAAGAAACCCTAAACTCAGCAAGAGAAGAGAAATCATAAAGATCAGAGCAGAAATCAATGAAATAAAAACAAAAATTAATAGAACAAATCAATGAAACTAGGAGCTGGTTCTTTGAAAGAATTAATAAGATTGATAAACCCCTGGCCAGACTTATCAAAAAGAAAAGAGAAAGGACCCAAATAAATAAAATCATGAATGAAAGAGGAGAGATCACAACTAACATCAAAGAAATACAGACAATTATAAGAACATGCTATGAGCAACTCTACACCAACAAATTTGACAATCTGGAAGAAATGGATGCATTCCTAGAGACATATAAACTACCACAACTGAACCAGGAAGAAATAGAAAGCCTGAACAGACCCATAACCAGTAAGGAGATTGAAACAGTCATCAAAAATCTCCAAACAAACAAAAGCCCAGGGCCAGATGGCTTCCTGGGGGAATTCTACCAAACATTTAAAGAAGAACTAATTCCTATTCTCCTGAAACTGTTCCAAAAAATAGAAATGGAAGGAAAACTTCCAAACTCATTTTATGAGGCCGGCATCACCTTGATCCCAAAACCAGACAAGGATCCCATCAAAAAAGAGAACTACAGACCAATATCCTTGATGAACACAGATGCAAAAATTCTCACCAAAATACTAGCCAATAGGATTCAACAGTACATTAAAAGGATTATTCACCACGACCAAGTGGGATTTATTCCAGGGCTGCAAGGTTGGTTCAACATCCGCAAATCAATCAATGTGATACAACACATTAATAAAAGAAAGAACAAGAACCATATGATACTCTCAATAGATGCTGAAAAAGCATTTGACAAAGTACAGCATCCCTTCCTGATCAAAACTCTTCAAGGTGTAGGGATAGAGGGCACATACCTCAATATTATCAAAGTCATCTACGAAAAACCCACCGCAAATATCATTCTCAGTGGAGAAAAACTGAAAGCTTTTCCGCTAAGGTCAGGAACACGGTAGGGATGTCCGTTATCACCACTGCTATTCAACATAGTACTAGAAGTCCTAGGCTCAGCAATCAGACAACAAAAGGAAATTAAAGGCATCCAAATCGGCAAAGAAGAAGTCAAACTATCACTCTTCGCAGATGATATGATAATATATGTGGAAAACCCAAAAGACTCCACTCCAAAACTGCTAGAACTGGTACAGGAATTCAGTAAAGTGTCAGGATATAAAATCAATGCACAGAAATCAGTTGCATTTCCTACACCAACAACAAGACAGAAGAAAGAGAAATTAAGGAGTCCATCCCATTTATAATTGCTCCCAAAACTATAAGATACCTAGGAATAAACCTAACCAAAGAGGCTAAGAATCTATACACAGAAAACTATAAAGTACTCATGAAAGAAATTGAGGAAGACACAAAGAAATGGAAAAATGTTCCATGCTCCTGGATTGGAAGAATAAATATTGTGAAAATGTCTATGCTACCTAAAGCAATCTACACATTTAATGCAATTCCTATCAAAGTACCATCCATTTTTTTCAAAGAAATGGAACAAATAATCCTAAAATTTATATGGAACCAGAAAAGACCTCGAATAGCCAAAGGAATATTGAAAAAGAAAGCCAAAGTTGGTGGCATCACAATTCCGGACTTCAAGCTCTATTACAAAGCTTTCATTATCAAGACAGCATGGTACTGGCACAAAAACAGACACATAGATCAATGGAACAGAATAGAGAGCCCAGAAATAGACCCTCAACTCTATGGTCAACTAATCTTCGACAAAGCAGGAAAGAATGTCCAATGGAAAAAAGACAGCCTCTTCAATAAATGGTGTTGGGAAAATTGGACAGCCACATGCAGAAAAATGAAATTGGATCATTTCCTTACACCACCCACGAAAATAGACTCAAAATGGATGAAGGACCTCAATGTGAGAAAGGAATCCATCAAAATCCTTGAGGAGAACACAGGCAGCAACCTCTTCAACCTGAGCCACAGCAACATCTTCCTAGGAACATCGCCAAAGGCAAGGGAAGCAAGGGCAAAAATGAACTATTGGGATTTTATCAAGATCAAATCTTTTGCACAGCAAAGGAAACAGTTAACAAAACCAAAAGACAACTGAAAGAATGGGAGAAGATATTTGCAAACGACATTATCAGATAAAGGGCTAGTGTCCAGAATCTATAAAGAACTTAGCAAACTCAATACCCAAAGAACAAATAATCCAATCAAGAAATGGGCAGAAGACATGAACAGACATTTCTGCAAAGAAGACATCCAGATGGCCAACAGACACATGAAAAAGTGCTCCATATCACTCGGCATCAGGGAAATACAAATCAAAACCACAATGAGCTATCACCTCACACCAGTCAGAATGGCTAAAATTAACAAGTCAGGAAATGACAGATGCTGGCGAGGATGCGGAGAAAGGGGAACCCTCCTACACTGTTGGTGGGAATGCAAGCTGGTGCAACCACTCTGGAAAACAGCATGGAGGTTCCTCAAAATGTTGAAAATAGAACTACCTTATGACCCAGCAATTGCACTACTGGGTATTTACCCTAAAGATACAAACGTAGTGATCCGAAGGGGCACATGCACCCAAATGTTTATAGCAGCAATGTCTACAATAGCCAAACTATGGAAAGAACCTAGATGTCCATCAAGAGGTGAATGGATAAAGAAGAAGTGGTATATATACACAATGGAATACTATGCAGCCATCAAAAGAAATTAAATCTTGCCATTTGCGATGATGTGGATGGAACTAGAGGGTATCATGCTTAGTGAAATAAGTCAATCGGAGAAAGACAACTATCATATGATCTCCCTGATATGAGGGAGAGCAGATGCAACATGGGGGGTTAAGGGGGTAGGAGAAGAGTAAATGAAACAAGATGGGATTGGGAGGGAGACAAACCATAAGTGACTCTTAATCTCACAAAACAAACTGAGGGTTGATGGGGGGAGAGGGGTTGAGAGAGGGGGTTGGGGTTATGGACATTGGGGAGGGTATGTGCTATGGTGAGTGCTGTGAAGTGTGTAAACCTGGTGATTCACAGACCTGTACCCCTGGGGATAAAAATATATTATATATTTATATAAAATAAAAAAATAAAAACAGACATATAGATCAATGGAACAGAATAGAGACCCCAGAAATGGACCCTCAATTCTATGGTCAACTAATCTTCGACAAAGCAGGAAAGAACATCCAGTAGAAAAAAGAGAGTCTCTTCAATAAATGGTGCTAGGAAAACTGGACAACCACATACAGAAAAATGAAACTCAATCATTCTCTTACACCATACACAGAGATAAACTCAAAATGGATGAAAGACCTCAGTGTAATATAGGAATCCACCAAAATCCTCAAGGAGAACATAGACAGCGGTTTCTTCAACATCGGCCACAATAATTTCTTTCAAGACATGTCTCCAAAAGCTAGGGACACAAAAGTAAAAATGAACTTTTGAGACTTCATCAGATCAAAAGCTTCTGTACAGCAAAGGAAAGAGTCAACAAAACTAAGAGGCAATCCATGGAATAGAAGGTATTTGCAAATGACATTTCAGATAGAGTTGGTACCCAAGATCTATAAAGAACTTCACAAACTAAATACCCAAGAAACAAACAGTCAAGTCAAAAAAAGGGGAGAAGACATGAACAGACACTTCTCCAAAGAAGACATTCAAATTGCCAATAGACACATGAAAGAGTGTTCAACATCACTAGCCATCAAGGAAATACAAATCAAAACCACAATGAGATACCACTTTACACAAGTTAGAATGGCCAAAATTAACAAGACAGGAAACAACAAATGTTGGTGAAGATATGGAGAAAAGGGAATCCTCTTACACTGTTGGTGGGAATGCAAGCTGTTGTAGCCATTTTAAAGAACAGTATGGAGGCTCCTCAAGACATTAAAAATAGATCTACCCTATGACTCAGCAATTGCACTACTAGGTATTTACCCCTAAGATACAGATGTAGTGAAAAGAAGGGGCAAATGCACCCCAATGTTCATAGCAGCAATGTCCTCAATAGCTAAAATGTGGAAGGAACCCAGATGCCCTTCAACAGATGAATGGATAAAGAAGATGTGGTACATATATATAATGGGTTATTACTCAGCCATCAGAAAGGATTTTCATTTGCATTGACATGGATGGAACTGGAGGGGATTATGCTAAGTGAAATAAGTCAAGCAGAGAAAGACAATTATCACATGGTTTCACTCATTTGTGGAACATAGAGTGGAGGACAACAGGGGAAAGGAGGGGAAACTGAGTGGGAAGAAATTACAGATGAAGAAAAACCATGAGAGACTCTAGACTACAGGAAATAAACTGAGGGTTTCAGAAGAGAGGGGAGTAGGAGGATGGGGTAAGAAGGTGATAGGTATTAAGGAGAGCATGTGTTGTGATGAGCACTGGATGTTATAAGCAACTAATGAATCATTTAACACTACATCAAAAACTAATGATGTACTATATATGCCGGCTAACTGAACATTTAAAAAAAGGAATTAGGTATAGCTACCTGTACTGATATGGAACACTGTCCATGATATATTATAATTTGCACCTATATATGCACTATATGCAACAGCTATGTTGCCTCTGCTGAGGGAAAACAGGATCTCAGGGAAACCACATCAGGAAAAAAAAATCACGGAGACACTGAAAGTTGGAAAAATCTCATCTCTAGACTTCTGATTATATAATAAACATTCTAATTAAGTCCATTTTAGTCAGTTCTCCTGTTACTTAGCCAGAAAATTTATAACTATCATAGTTGCCTTATTAACACAACTGTAAATCTGTAATGTGATGATTCTAAAATAACTGATGGTACATTTTTGGTATTACATATGCATGGCCTTTCCAAAGAAAGGAAGTCCAAGGGACGGAATGGTGAATGAATTCTACCTGCATGATTCATTGTTTCTTTTCATGAGAATAAGATTAAATTAAGTCAAATCTCCCAGATTTAGACATTAGGTAACATCATATATGTTATAAATATAAATGTTAAAACATGAAGAGTTATTCTAAAATACAAGTAAAATTACTTGTATAATTTGTTGAAAGGGATAAGAACTTTAGGAGATACTTTTCCTTTCAAATTCATTTTGCTTAATACAACACATCACACTTTATTTATATTAGTGATACTTTTAAATCTGTATGTCTTAGCTTGAATTCACCCAAAAAGCAATCTGACACACTGGAAAGCCTGAAACGGTGAAGGAAAGAAAGCCAAGGAAGTGCTTTATTGAGCTACCTAGTTCTCTTGATAACTTGGGGCTCAAATCCACTGGGAACCCTGCCACGAAACATGTAGAATGCACTGCAGATTTGCATCCCTAAGGCCTTCCTGAGGCTTCGCTTCCTTCAACTGCAAAATGAGAACTTTTTTCTTTCCATGAATCCCCAAATCACATAGAGTTCTAAAATTTGTATTTATGTATAAACACAAATGCTGCTCTGATTAACCAAAAACAATACAACAAAAAACATCATTCAGTAAGCATGAGTTAAAAATTTTAGTCATGTATTTTGAAATATATACCAAACTCCTACAGTGCTGTTGCATATAATAATGCACAATGGGAAATGCAGTAAAAAACAAGCATAACCTTTAACTTATCAAAAATTGTTTTTTTTTCTATTATAAAGTATCTACTATGCCCAGACAGTGCTGGGAAACAAACTCAAATGACTAAAGTAAGAGCTAAGAATAGCTGATTCTTCAGTTGAAGATGTTTGGGATATTTTCACTCTACCAATAAATATTTCATTATATTTTAAATATATATTGATTCAATCATAATAACTATGTGCAATCAAAAGAAAAGGGAAATAGAAACTGTTATATCTAAAATAAGAGTTTGTTACAGTGATTCCAATTTGAAAGAAACTTTATCACAACTAACATTAAAGTTTTGGAAGTGTTTATTATAGTTGTTTATAACTGCTTTTTTCTTACATAAATATGTTACATCATTAATTATTTCAATCCATTGTTACATGTTCATCTTTTTAAAAAATTTTTTTAGTTACATGTTCATCTTAACTTTATGACTTACCATTCTACATGGGTATTTATTATAATTTTATAGGTTAGAGTAATAGTATAATGTCTTCTAATTTATTAATTTAATTATATATCAAAAATCATAGATTTTTATTAATATGCTTATGAAAATTCCCTTTTCTTAAGAAGCAAAATAGTTGATATATTTTCCCTACATTTTTGGCAATTACCTTTATATTCATAACTAACAATGACTTAAGGGAACATTTAAGAATATTTAGTTTTATTTTTTAGATTTGAAAAATGAAAGAAATTTCACAATGTATATCATTTCTTTGGTCAGAATTTATCACATTATCTTATGGCTCTAAGTTGGTGTTTATATGTTTGTTAAGATTAAAAAAAGTTTTATATTTCTCAGATTTTAATTTTCTCTAATGATGTTAACTGGTCCTCTGTATTTTTAAGATTTTATTTATTTTGAGAGAGAGAGTGAGCAAGTGCCTGAGCAGGCACAGGGGAAGACACAGAGGGAGAGAAAATCTCAAGCAGACTCCATGCCAAGTGCAGAGAGCCCAACTCAGAGCTCGATTCCACAACCCCAAGATAATGACCTGAGCCAAAATCAAGAGTTGGACACCACCAACTGAGCCACCCAGATGCCCCAACTCCTCCTATATTTTAATTATTGGAAGAAAATCTTTGAAATAATCTTCACAAAACTACCCAAGCAGATTTGATGTACTCTTTATATACTTACACTGTAACAATTCTACTTATCACTGATAATCAATTACTTCCCAAATCACCTTGGAATTTAGTGGACATCTTGTAGATTATAGGGAAGGCCTGAGTAGCATGGCCTAAAAAGCATTTTACTGTAATACTAATAGTCTTTGTATTGTTCAGGGTTTATTAATATTGCATGAAATTCTCTAATGTAAAAAGAATGTATACTAATATGTACATACTTTTGAAGGTGGATATAAATCTTCTCTTAAGCAATGAAATGAACCAAAGATTTATGTGTTCACTGTGGTGTGTCTCACAACATTGTGCCCCTATTAAAGTCCTTTCCCAGTATTAATCTTTTCCTAATCCATAACACAAAGCAGTCTGTGTTTTTGTGTGCTGTTGAGAGGGCCTCATAACTGAACTCACAACAAAACTCAACTGTGGCAGAATTATTTTCATTTTTGTAGATCTCGGGAAGAAGTGTCACCTAGGGAATTTAAAAAAACAGCACAAGTATGAAACAGGAGTTTGCATCTCATTAAGAATTTGGGATTTTATATAAATTGTTTCTGACAAATGTGTGGCAGATGAACATTTATATGTGATGGTTAGGAGGAATCATTAAAGGAAAACAGCTGTGCTAGAAACCTTAGTATCTTAACCACTGGAAAAAACGTAAAAGTGTTAAGACTTTTAGCAATTCACTTTAAAGCTTTATACAGATCAACACTTAAACAGTCGAGGGTCTGAAAAAATGGAGACCCTCCCATAAGTTTCTCTTTTTATCATATAAATTTTTCAACTAATTCTATATATGTAGTACTCCAATTGTTTTTTAATTCTCCTCCCTACTTCAACCAATCCTGAATTATCCAATAAACAAATTAAGTATATGCTAAGACACCAATACAAGAGCAGCATCCAAAAACCCTTTATAAAAAAATGTGAGAGCTGATATCTAGACCCCTCCTCCTGCATTAAAGTAGAATTGGCAAAGATTTAACTTAGTATTCTTTTCTTTAGCATTAACACCATTTCTTTTTACTTATTTATCAGGGCAGAGCGCCATACTTTTCTTTGTTTAGAATCTCTAACTATTGTCTTTGTTTCTAAAGTTTTATCATAGATATTTTCAAATACTGAAGTTGAAAGACTAGTATCATAAACCTACATACACCTATCACCCAGCATCAACATTCTATAACTCTTGATAATTATTTCATCTATACTTCCACCTACCATTATTCTGAAGCATATGTCACATATTATATCATTACATTTGTAAGTATTTAACTGTGTATCTCTAAAAGAGACTTTTTTGAAAAATTGAAATCTTCAGAAAAATTATAAAAATAGCACAATGAATACTAGTATTTCTTTACCAAGATTACCAACTATTAATATTTTGTCAGGTTTACTTTATCTTTTTCTATGTAGTATATAAATATATGTGTAAACATATTCCAATTATTTCTGCTGAGTCATATAAGAGTAAATTCAAATTGCAGATATCATGACCCTTTACCCTGAAAGAGTTCAGCATGTGTCTCTTAAGAATAAGGATCCTTGCTTATATAAACATATTACCATGATCAAATTCAGAAAATGTAACATTGATACAAAACTATTGTTTAATGCATAGTTCACCTTCAGATTTCTCCAATTTCCCCAGTAATACCTTTTAGAGTGAATATTTTCCAGTGATCTAATTCAGGATTGCATTTAGTTATCATATCCCTTTAACCTCATTTAATTTGAAGTAATTCCTTTGTCTTTTTTGTTTTTCCTGACAATGACATTTTTTTCAAAGACCAGTTGGTCTGGGAATGTTCTGAATTATCTTTCTATAGCCCTGACATCAACCATCTTCATCCCTGCTCTCTAGGCCTCTCACCTCTTTTGGGTTTATGGATGCCATAGCGAGAGATGAAATTGTCTTCACTTAGAATCTCTTTGATATAGAGAAATTAAATGTGTTTGGATTTGTAGGGAAGTAGAAAGGCAATGCAGAGAAGGAAACAGGAGTGGACACTGCTAAGAATAAGCTCAAAGTCATTAAGATTCAAACATTTAATGTTTTCATTACAAGCTTTTTCAACTGTTTTCTGTTACTATTTTTAGAGATTCACTTGACAAGTGTTCCAAAAAGAACATTTTAATAAGCAAGTGTGTGTATCTAATGAGATTTGGTGAACAGCTGAGACCACTGCTTGTAATACACTAGTTTGCTTTCTACTTGCCCTAGGCTGTCGTCCACTGCAATCAGAAGAACCTGTTTAAAAACACAACTATAATGATGTTGTTCCCCTGCTGAAACATTATGAATGAGATAAAGTTCAAGCTCCATGGCACAACACAGAAAGTCTTTCATGACATGATATATTCTAGTTACCATTCCAGTTTCTCATATTTCCTTCTGAGCTTCCCAAAGAAGAATATGTATGTGTCCAGAGAAATGAGACACTATGCCAGAGAGATCAGTATTAGTGCAGTTTTCTAGAACTTCAACTTTACACAGTGATAAGGAATTGTGGCATACTGTATTTTCCAAAGATGGATGCCAAAATATATCTCAACCTACACACTCCTCTTAAATGTGAAATTTGACAATCCTCCCATCGAGAGATAGCTCTATGTTACTTTCCCATGAAAGAAATGAGAGAGATTGTGTGTGTGATGGGGGGCAACATCTTCATCAATGCCAACCATAGCATAAAAATAACTTCATCTTCAATGTTTATAGCAGGAATGTCCACAATAGCCAAACTACCAAAAGAGCCCAGATGTCCATTAACATGTGAATATATAAAGAAGATGTGGTATAAATATACAATGGAATATTATGCAGCCATGAAAAAGTCAAATCTTACCTTTTACAATGACATAAATGGAACTAGAGGGTACTATGTTAAGCAAAATAAGTCACTGAGAGAAAAACAATCATCATATGATCTCACTGATATGTGGTATTTAAGAAACACAACAGAGGACCATAGGGGAAGAGAGGAAAAAATAAAACAAGATGAAACCAGAAAGGGAGACAAACCATAAGAGACTCTTAATCACAGGAAACAAACTGAGGGTTGCTGGAGGGGAGGGGGTTGAAGGGATACAGTAACTGGATGATGAACATTAAGGAGGGCATGTGATGTAATGAGTACTGAGTATTATATATGAATGATGAATCACAGACCTGAACCTCTGAAACCAATAATACATTATATGCTAATTCATTTAATTAAAATTAAAAATTAAAAAAAAACCTTCATCTTTCAGAACTGTCATTAGTTCTGTCATTAGTAAATCCAATCATGATTTTAGACCACTAGTTTTCATTGTGGGAGGTATATATATATATATATACCCCAGGGGATTTGCAACGTTATCCACTAGGATATGGGGGAAAATAACTAGAATGTGGAACTTCCTTTTATATATTTTTTATTGTCATATATCTTTAATTTATATTTTATGTTTTTAAATTTTTTTTAATTATTTTTTAATTTTTTATGTAGGCTCTATGGCTGGGCATGGAACCCAGTGCAGGGCTTGAGCTCATGATCCTGAGATCAAGACCTGAGCTGAGAGTTGGGAGCTTAACCAACTGAGCCACCCAGGTGCTCCTATATTTTATATATAAAAAATATAAAACTACAGTCTCAGATACTGTAGATATTAGTCACACATGATTATCAAACACTTGAAATGTGGCTAGCCTGGACTAAGATGTTCAAAGTTAAATACACAACAGATTTCAAAGATTTATTATTTAAAACTATATCTCATTATAATTTTATATTGATGTCATATTGAAATGATTTTTTGAAATACTGGCTTAATTAAAACATTAAAATTAATTCTACTTGTTTCTTTTTATGTTTTTAATTTGGCTGCTAGAAAATTTAAAATTACATATGTAGCGCTCATGTGTAGCTCACAGTATATTTCTACTTGACAGTGCTGACATACAGTTTTATAGTGTAGGAGCCCAGGGCAGGCCCCCCAAAATATGTCACTTTGGTATATTGAGTATTTTGAATTAAAGTTACTTAAGAAACACACAAATGTAGGAAGACTACTTTGACCCTCCTTTGTCTTCAGAAAGCAGGAAATAAATCCCCCGGTGAAAGGTACCCTCCTATATATAATGGGAGGTAAAGAGATATTCTTATCACCAGGGATAGAGAATTCAAAGCTGAAAAGGCTGTATAAACAAACCTTGTTACTTTTACTAATTTACTACCCTAGGCCACATACTGTTTAGAATTCCTTACTATTTGAAGCCCCCAAAGTTAAGTTTTCTTTGTCCTGTTAATTCCTCATAGATTTGTCTAAAATTTATAAAAACAACATGCCTCAGTCATTTCTTTGGGTCTCAATTTCATAATTAGGCCCCCATGTGCACATAATAAAAGTTTAGTTTTTTCTCCTGTTAATCTGTCTCATGTTTATTTAATTCTTAGACCCACTAGAGGAATCTTGAAGAAAAACACTTCTGTCCCCATCATTAGTAAAGATATATATTTTTAAACTAATAAACCTGTGTTGGGGAGATATGTATTTATACATTTTTGTGATAGGATTGGGCAAACAGAGGTGTTTGGAAAATGCTGATCTAGAAAGCCAATTGGGAAATCCCTCTTTTGGCAGGGGGTATACTTTTTACATAAGGTAGGACCCAAGGCACCAAAAGGAAAGAAACAGCCATCTCTATCTTTTTGCTTTTCCTCCTACAAATTCTCCAAAAATATTCATTATTCTATAAATCAATACTCCCCTACTAGGAGGGTCCAGTTTGCACTACTTTGAACTTTGTAGTTTGCTCCATGTATCCTACTGGCAAAACTGCTAGTGTAGGTCTTTCTTGCTAACCAGCTGTCTCATAAAAAGTTGCTCTCTTAGGTGACCTCAGGTCAGGAACTGGCTACTTACTTCTGTGGGCCAAAGCAAAAGGAATGGGGGCCCTTTGTTCAAAAATTATTAAACATTTCAAGAAACCAAAAACAGAGCATTAAACTAAGTGCAAGGCCCTTCTGAGCCCTTGGCCCTATGCAACTACACAGGTCACATGCCCATGAATCTGACTCTGCCTCAGGTCACGTACCTTCTCAGAGTTTCCAGGTGTTCTCAGTTCTTTCATACCCCCTAGATAATTACTTTGAGGTGCTGAGAATTCCCTATCCTAATTTAGCAGAATGATTATAGGTCTCTATAATTATAGTTCTTGAAGTAAAGGCTCTGCTCTTTCATTAA
This sequence comes from Lontra canadensis, assembly GCF_010015895.1. Lineage (NCBI taxonomy): Eukaryota > Metazoa > Chordata > Mammalia > Carnivora > Mustelidae > Lontra > Lontra canadensis. The sequence goes on from NW_022631110.1 coordinate 5,018,165, forward strand.
GCTGCAAAAACCATATGTTTTCTTAAGTCTTCTCTTGAGTCTCTCAGACTGTTTCTGGATGGAGCATTCTTGGCCACAGCAAAGAGAAAGTTTTTACTGTCTTCACAAGAAAAACATCTCATTCTTTAGCATTCTTGGCAGCTGTTTGATTAAATCTGAAGTAGAATGTTTTTCTTATTGAGTAAGAGACAATGTTTTAATGATAATTATTTCTTCACACAATATAAGGCCTAAGTGACCTAAGGCATGTTAAAAGAAATGTGGATGGCTGTCATTCTCACTATTTCATTAAAATATAAGAAATACTAACAAATTTAAATGTCTCATTACTGTATGAAATTTTTTAAAAAGATTTTATTTATTTATTTGAGAGACAGAGATCACAAGTAGGCAGGCAGAGATAGAAAGCAGGCTCCCTACTGAACAGAGAGCCCAATGTGGAGCTTGATCCCAGGACCCTGGGATTATGACCTGAGCCGAAGGCAGAGGCTTTAACCCACTGAGCCACCCAGGTGCCCACTGTATGAAATTTTTATCCCAATTTAAAATATCATTATTATGCCAGAAAGCTGCTTAAGAATGATAACAGGAAGGTACAATGTTTCTCTTGAATTCAAAAAGGTGAGTTTTTATCAACAGAATTCAAAGAACTGGTTCTAATTAACTTTGTGCAAATAAATCAGAGTAATGATTGCACTACAATAACATAACATATAATTTTTATTCATAAACTGACCTTCAATAAAGTATGTCTTCTGAAAGTAGAGGAAGTTGAAAACTATGCTTCTCATTGTGGAACAGAATAGCAGCTAGTGCATGGGAACAGGCATGAGTAATAGAGGTGCGGACATAGAAAACCTGAGTGATTCAAAGATACAATAAGAGGGTACATTTCATTAAAATAACAGCTGCCATAAATCCCATGACCTAATTTCACTCCAATGGCAGATGGTTTACTTTTAAATAACTTATGCCCATACCATGTTTGTTTTCATTTTAAACTTAATTGGGGATGAACTGAACAGAAAATAAAATGTTAAGTTTTAAGTCAAGGTAAGTAGGTATCAAATCAATACATGAAAAATAATAAAGTATAGTATTAGACAACTTTCATGAAGCTATCTTGTATTTTTGTAATAAAGCATTTGTATAGCCAACACAAAATTTCCAACATTATATGTAGTCAATTAGAATACTAACAGAAATTACTTTTATAATGACATGTCACCTGGCAATACAGTCAGTGTCAAAAGTTATTTACTTTTGGTCAGCATCTTTCTCCCCAGACATACAGAAAATAAAGTAGTAGAGATATTTTAAATTATATTATAATGTAAACATATAGTAAATGCCCAAGTGAAGTGTGCTGTTATTTTTAGTAACCACTGACTCAATGTCTATTAAGAGCGAGACACTTGTTTATCTCTAAAAAATAATCATAATGCTTGCTCTGCTCATTCAAATGAGAAAATAAATAAAGAAAAAACTACAAAAAAGTCTACAAATCACTGTGTAACTATATCATATTTGTGTATCTTAAATCCTTAGGATTGTTTTAGTTCTGGGGCTCATATGGGGTCCCTTCTCAGTCAAATGCTTTCTCCATGTAGTTTAGATTATTTTTCAACTATGCTGTGACTGTTGTCCAAATGTTACCATAGCATGTTTCCTCACATTGTGGATAAGCACATGGTGAGGATGATGTCCATCTCAGGCATAACACAAAACAATTAAATTTTTGTGCTGTATCATGAGTAACATGACTGTTACTTACACAAAACATTATAAATAAATAAGATTCTTCTACATATGTTGCCTAAGTAAACAATCTGACTTAATCACTACAATTGAACTTCCTAGCTAATGTGAATTAAGTAAAAGAAGAATGGGTCTTAGCAAGTTGCATTTTCTTTAGATAGATGACTCATTTTTCACATGGCTATTGATTATTCTGTGACACATGGAAGACAGCAGGTGAATGTGAATGAAAAAGGTCACTTTGTTCAAAGTAGGAAAAATAGCTGTGATGTGATTTTCATAACAGTCAATCATATTGATTCATATAAATGCAGAAAGTGACAAAGCCAATTCTAAAATGAAACACTTCTTACTGGCTATCTAGGAATAAAGGAAAAAACCTTCCTGAAGATCAATCCAGCATTTCCAGTGGACATTTAGTTCTCTTTCTAAAAAATAGATCACAATCATCTTATTTTGGTTATATATTATAAATGTGCTGAACATGATTTTGGGGTAAAATCTACTTATCCAAAGGCATTCTATCACAACAGGATGGATATGATGAAATAAGACATAACATGGGTCTGATTCAATTATAGTACCCAAAGAATTGGTGTTTACTACTTGTTAAGCATTATAAAAACTATGTATACAATAAGATCTCTAATTTTATTCTAAATACTCAGGTCCATTCTGAGTTATAACATTATAATTTCTCACTCCAAAATCCAATTTCAAGGGACAAATTTTTAAAAGGTTAAAAAAAAAGGCACCTGGGTAGCTCAGTAGGTTAAGGCCTCTGCCTTTGGCTCAGGTCATGATCCCAGGGTCCTGGGATTGAGCCCTGCATTGGGCTCTCTGTTCGGCGGGGAGCCTGCTTCCCTTCCTCTCTCTCTGCCTCTCTGTCTACTTGTGATCTCTGTCTGTCAAATAAATAAATAAAATCTTAAAAAAAAAAAGGTAAAGACCATGGTCCACATTAATTAGTACTTGGTTCATATCATAACAAAACAAAACAGTAAAGTGGAAAAGACCACAATGATTTTATTTCATGACATATATAAGTACACTAAGGCCTAAAGAGGTAAAATGACTACTAAACTATGTTAACAGCAGAGAAGAGCCTAAGCTTACATCTCTGGGATCCTAATATCTATTTTTATATGAAATAAGTTGCTCTTGTTACTTTTGAAAAAAGATTACTATATTTCTTCTTTGTAGGATTTTGTGTCACATAGACACTTGATTAAATCCTAAATTCTGGTTTCTTTCCACCTTACACACTAGCACTAACGACAACAACAACAAAAAGCTAAATAAGTAAATATTTGGCATCATCCAAATCTCACCCTTTTTCTTCCTTGGAATAGTGCTATGATCCATTTCAATTCTGATTTTCTAATATTATCATCTCTGGAGCCTCCTCAGAGAATAGGTAAAAGAAGAAAGTTCTGGTTAGAGAACAGTGGAGACCTACAAGTTCACAAAGGTAGTCCCAGTCCTCTCAACAGACTATCTTCCTGAGAAAAAGACAAAAAATGTTGCAATTTCTTCTATAGTTTATACCAGAGCTATCCAGGGCATCTATTTAGATTGACTGTTTGGCTGTGTGGTTGTTATAAGTAGATTACAGGGTTTCACTGACAACTATAAACATCATGATATACCATAGGACCTCTCTTGGCTGCTGCTTCTTGGGTCATGTATCATTTCTAACCCATCAGTCTCTTTCCAGCAATTAACATTGAGCAAGTGTTTTTAAACATCTTTTGTATGTCAGGAAATGTGCTGGCATTGAAGATATGTGACTATGATAAACCAGGTAGCTAAAATCCGAATCTGGCATGAGAAGAAACAAATGAAGCTAACAATGTGATAAAAAGAATCTGAGGAAATTTAAAAAGTAATATGATTGGGGCGCCTGGGTGCCTCAGTCCTTAAGCATCTGCCTTCAGCTCAGATCATGATCCCAAGGTCCTGGGATGGAGCCCTGCAATGGGCTTCCTGATCAGCAGAAAGCTTGCTTCTCCTTCTCCCACTCCCCCTGCTTGTGTTCCCTCTCTCACTGTATCTCTCTCTGTCAAATAAATAAATAAAATCTTGGGGCACATGTGTGGCTCAGGCATTTGGCATCTGCCTTCGGCTCAGGTCACAATCCCAGGGTCCTGGGATCGAGCCCCACATTGGGCACCCTACTTGGCAGGAAGCCTTCTTCTCCTTCTCTCACTCCCCCTGCTTGCGTTCCCTCTCTTGCTGTGTCTCTTTCTGTCAAATAAATAAATAAAATCTAAATAAATAAATAAATAAATAAATAAAGTAATATAATAGTGCCTGAGTAACTTCCACAGGTGGTTTAATTTCAGTAAAAGGGTTGAGGAAAATCTTTCTGAGAAGATAAAAGAGCTAATCCCTAGAAGGTTAGGAAGTTGATGTGGTTGGTTTGTAAAAAGTACAGTATTGTGACATGAAATGGAAGTAGGAGATAGAGGCAGAGTTGATCATGTAAAGTTTTAAAGTCTGTTGAAGGAGGTTTTGATTTTGTTAGTGCAACAGAAAGCCACTGAAGGCATTATGGAAGGACTGACCTTTTTATAATCTCAAAATACAAAAATAGATGAGACCACAGTGATTATTTTGTTTAAATATTTTATTATAGAGATGAGGACAGTAAAGCCTACAGAAATAAAATGACTAAAAGAGTAAGTCAATAGCAAAGCTGAGCCTAAACTTGGGTCTCTGAGCTCTAGAGAAAGGCAAAAAAAGGTAAATGTCAGGAAAAAGTAAAGAGGAGATATTTTTAGATCATTATATGAGAGTAAAAAGTAACCATGGGATAAATAAGTTTTAGGTAATTTCTTCTAAATGAAGAAAATGTTCAGGCAAAGCAATAGCCAAAAAGATCAATCTGAAGGTTGGAAAAACTGTAGCACCTTTTCTTTGGCAAAGGCAACATGGACATTTGTGTATTTTTAGGTCATTAAGCTCCAAAAAAAAAATCCTAATTTCCCCTAGTAATCCTACTATGGATGTAATTGATAAACACTGTGCTATCTATATACGTTTTCAGCCATACCATCTCTTATGATTCTGCTTCCAATGTTTGCTATCTACTATATATAACTCAACAATGACATTAAATAAAATTCTGAAAGTTTTCTTTAATTTCTTAAACTTAATTAATCTCAAACATGTTTCCAAATGCCAGAATAAATTTGCAACAATAACCATTAGTGGTTAATGTTTGTTGACAGCTATCACTAAGTGCTGAAGAAAGTATATTTTTAAATCATTGATTATTTCACATATTCTGAAGAGAATATTTAATTTAGCAGAAATGTATTTATTTATAAATGTATTTATTTTCCTAAAGTGCTTTATGCTTTCAGCATGTTGTACAATCCTGGTCATTAGTTATTTCTCAAATAATACTTATAACTACTTTAGCACACTACATATATTTTTTTCAAGTGAACTTTTTAAAAAATTCAAGTATAATCAACATAGTGTTCTATTAGTTTCAGGTGTACAATATAGTGATTCAACACGCCATACATCACCAGGTGCTCATCAAAGAACACTCCCTAATCCTCATTATCTATTTCACCCATCCCCCCACCACCTCTTCTCTGGAGGAGCTTGTTCTCTATAGTTAAGAGTCTATTTCTTGGTTTGTCCCTCTCTCTTTTTTCCCTTAGCTCATTTGTTTTGTTTCTCATTTGTACAAATGAAATCATATGGTATCTGTCTTTCTCTGACTGGCTTATTTGGCTTATTTTGCATAATACTCTCTAGCCAAATCCATGCCATTGCAAATGGCAAGATTTCACTCTATTTTATGGTAATATCCCTGTGTGTGTGTGTGTGTGTGTGTGTGTGTGCACATACACATATATTTTGATTTTTATATACATGTATGATTGTATCTGTGGGATAATTTCCCAGAATTGTCATTACTGGGGTCATCGTATAAAGTACTTGTTTCTAAGTTTACAGCATATATTTCATAATGATTTAATAGTCACTTTGCTGTTTAACTGATATTTAAGGTGTCGCAAGAATTGCTTTGTCTTCTATAATGAGTATTGTACTTATTTCTGGTTTCTTACTAAACAACAAGCAGTAGCAATAACTACTATCTTAAATGGTTATGAGTTGATTGAACAGCCTGCAGAATGTGTATAAATAAAGGTTAAGGCAGACCAGATGAGCCATGGCATGACTGGCTCATTGTCTTACTGGCATAAACTTTATCACATGTAAGAAGTGTACATACTCCCATTTAGGTGTTCCATCAGCCTAGAAATAAAACACAATGACTTGTCTAGAAAATTGGAATAATAATTGCCTATTTCTCAGATTACTCCCAAAGAAAGGATGTGTGAAAAGTTGTGGATCATTTCTGCACCTAAGTGTAGGAAACTTGCTTTTTCTAGGATGTTATGGCAACATTTATGGACCAAACGTTGTTATTATCTGTCTCTGCTGATGTGTCATATTGCACAGCTCTGATGCACTACCATCTTAATTTGTGGCTATACATTTTGATATTCTATCCATTCAAAAATTTGTGATAGAATAAACCTTTTTCCTTTAACTGACTTTAGGTAGAGTTAAGGTATAATTAAGGTATGGGCAGTATATAGTCTTTTTATGAAAAACCACAAACCAATAGAGTTTAAATAATCAATAATTAATATAAATAAATATTGTGATAGTACTGAACATCTCTTCTGGCTCAGAAAATGTTCACTAAATCCAAATCTAAAATCAGTTATGAAATCCAGACAAATTATTTGAGAATAAAGGCTTGAGCAGTCTTTATTCTGAAAGCTAAAAATAAAAAAGAATTGAGATTTCCTCTTTTAAGATTTTCCACTTCCATCAATGAATTTGATATCCAAGGTAGAACTTAGGAAGGTAAGAATAATACTAAGGTAGTTCCCAAAATTAAAACAATATATAGAACAGTTATTTCTCAGAACAGTTGCACATCATTGCTATAATTCTGACAGATACTTTATTTCCATCCTAAAGCTATCATCCTAAATGAATGAATGAATGAATGGTGTTTCTAGGGTAGTCAGATGGAAGACTAATTACCCCAATCAGCCTCCTAACTAAAAAATAATATCTTTGGGGAGCCTGGGTAGCTCAGTTAGTTAAGCATCCAACTGGTGATTTAGGCTCAGGTGATGATCTGAGGGTCATGAGTTCAAGCCCTACATCAAGCTCCGTGCTCAGCAGAGAGTCTGCTTGAGGTTCTCTCCCTCTGGCCCACCCCCCACTCACACTCACTCATTCACTCTCACTCTCAAATAAATAAATCTTTTTAAAAATAAAAAATTTAAAACATCTTTTCAAGTGCATTGGTGAGTTGATACAAAAGAAAGAATTCTGTAGAAGTAAAACAGTGAAACCTGGGATTTAAGTTAATGTCAAAGTTAACCTCATCCTGTGATTTCTACTGGATCATAGACACCTTAAGCTTTTGCCTTGTTAGCTGTATTAACATGGAAGGAGGACAGGAGATAAAGCCAGGATGCCAAAATTATGAAATATGACAAGAAACCCATCATAAAGATGGGCCCAAAGGTGTATAAGTACATGGATAAGAAAATCAAGTCAAAACTAAACTAAAAAACTACAAAAAAACAACTTACTAGGGGCGCCTAGGTGGCTTAGTGGGTTAAAGCCTCTACTTTCGGCTCGGGTCATGATCTCAGGATCCTGGGATCGATCCCCATGTCTGGCTCTCTGCTCAGCAGGGATCCTGCCTCCTCCTCTCTCTCTGCCTGCCACTCTGCCTACTTGTGATCTCTGTCTGTCAAATAAATAAACAAAATCTTTAAAAAAAAAACTTACTAATCTTGAACCTGATACTGGGTGGAATAGAAAAGAAACATTGCTCTTGAAAACTTATGAATAACCGTGAGCTGGTTACCTCAAGAATTTGTAGTCTAAACTCATATTACCTGAAAGGCCAAAAATATATTGAGCAGAAAATGTAATTTAAAGTAACTCGGAGATCCTCATTAAAGATGGCAGAGTACAAAGACCCTGAGCTCACCTTATCCTACAGATAAATTAAGGCTACAACTATTTATAGAGCAACGCTAAGAAGGACATGAAGACTGGCAAAACAGCTTTTCCACACACCAAAGCATATAGAAAAAAACACATCAAGAAGGGTAAGAGGCAGCGAGTAGTCTGATTGGGACCCATTCCCAAGTACAGTGAACCACAAGTGGAAGAAAAATCACAGTGGGGGAAGTCATCCCTGAGGAGCAAGAGGTTTAAATTCCACATCGGGCAGCTCCTGCTTGGGGACCTGCACTGGGGAGATGACCTCCTATAATGTCTGGTTTTAAAAATCAGTGGGGCATAACTTCAGTAGAGCCAAAAGCTATAGGAGACCAAGACTCTGCTCTTAACAAACCCCCACACTCTCACTTACTCCAAGACTAGCACACAGGCAGAAGTTTGAAAAGCATCGGGGCTAAACCTATAGTAGATTTATTGAGTAATTTTGTGGCAAGTGCTGAAGGGGCAGGAATCAGTAGGAACTTTCTCTGGGAACAGAAGCACTGGCAGGGGGCACCTGGGTGGCTCAGTGGGTTGAGCCTCTGCCTTTGGCTTAGGTCATGATCTTAGGGTCCTGGGATCGAGCCCCACATCAGGCTCTCTGTTCAGCGGGGATCCTGCTTCCTCCTCTCTCTCTGCCTGCCTTTCTGCCTACTTGTGATCTCTCTCTGTGTCAAATAAATTTTTAAAAATCTTAAAAAAAAAAAAGCACTAGCAGGTACCATTTTTCTTACCCCCTTCTGCCTAACTGGACTGATTCTAACAGGCATTAGATCTGACACTCTCCATCTACCCTGATAGCCCCCAATTGTCCCATCAAAGCATTCCCCTACTGACTACCCACCCTATACATCTGCCCTGGCAGGCATACCTCCAAAGGAGCTCCTACCTCATCATACATGGTGGGCATATATGGCTGGGACTACCACCTCTCCAAAGTTGCTGCTATACCACCACACCCTAAGGTATCCTCAGCTAGCAATGGTACCTCTCCAAAGAGGATTCTGGTGAAGTTGGGTAGAAGGAGAGCCCGCCCACTAGGATATCTGCAACAGTGGCAACCAGCCCTTATGGTCAGCCATACTGGAGGCTAGACCCATGAACAAGTGAGCCTGCAGCTGCCACAAATAGGCCTCTCAGCCAGCTGCATTAGGCAGTCAGACCCGCTGAGCAACACACCTACACCAGCTGTATCCCACCACAACAGGAAGGCACACACAGACCACACAGGGACACCATTGGAGGTCCTGGTTCTAGTGAGAAGGGGGAATGATGCTTCTGAACATAAAGGACACATTCTGAATAAGACCACTGTTTCAAGACTAGGAGATGAATCTGATCAACCTAATACATAGAAACAAACAAAGAGAGTTGGGCTAAATGAAGAGACAGACGAATATCTCTAAATGAAAGATCAAGACAAAACCTCAGGAAAAAAAACAAAACAAAATGAAGTTAAGCAATCTACCTAACAAAGAATTCAAAGTAGTATTCATAGAGATGCTCATCAAATTCAGAAGAATGAAAGAACAGAGTGAGAACTTCGACAAAGAGAAAGAATATATAAAAAAGCAAAATAGAAGAGTAACTGAAATGAAAATTACATGAGATGGAATCAACAGTGGATTAGAGGATGCAAAAGAATAGATCAGTGATCTAACAGACAGGGTAGTGGAACTCACCCAAGCTGAATAGCAAAAGAAAAACAATTTTAAAAATGAGAATAGTATAAGGGACCTCTAGGACAAAATCAAGTGTACTAACATTTGTATTATAAGTATTTCATGAGAAAAGAGAGAAAAGAGGGCAGAAAACTCACTTGAAGAAATAATAGCTAAAATCTTTCCTAACCCGGGGAAGGAAACAGACATCCAGGTCCAGGAAGCACATAAAGCCCCACACAAGGTAAACCCAAAAAGGTAAACACTAAGACATTTAATTATTAAAATGTCAAAAATTAAAGATAAAGGCAGAATCTTAAAAGTAGCGAGAGAAAATGACTACCTATGTACAAGGGAACACATATAATATTATAAGCTAATTTTTCAAGAGAAATTCTACAAACCAGAAGGGAAAGGCATGATATATTCAAAGTACTGAATAAAAAAGAAAAACTACAACCATGAATACTCTATCAAGAAAAATTACCATTCAGAATTGAAGGAGAGATAAGAAGTTTCTCAGACAAACAAAAGTTAAAGGAGTTCATCAACACCAAACTGACCTTAGAAGAAATGTTATAGGAACATCTTTAAGCAAAAAAGAAAAGGCCATAAAGAGAAGATGATGATGAAAGAAGAAAATCTCACTCTTAAAAAAATACATAGTAAAGGTAGTAGGATCAACCACTTACAAAACTAGTATAAAGATTAAAAGAAAAAAATAGTAGAATCAACTATATAAACAATAACTAGTCAAGGGATACATAGAACAAAAATGCAAAATATGAAATTAAATACATAAAGCATGGATGGAGTAATAAAAATGTTGTGCTTTTAGTATGTGTTTGAATATGTGACCCTCAATTTAACATAGATGACTACACAATCTTGGAAAAAGAAAAAAAAACCTGGAGGGATCATGGTCTGACTTCAAGATGTACTACAAAGCTGTAGAAATCAAAATTGTATGGTACTGCCACAAAAATAGACATAGAGATCAATAGAACAGAATAGAGCCCAAAAATAAACCCACCATTATAAGATCAATTAATCTTAGACAAAGCAGGAAAGAATATGCAAAGGGAAAAAGATAGCCTCTTTAACTAATGGTGTTGGGGAAATCGGTCAGCTACATGCAAAAGAATGAAGCTGGACTACATTTTCACACTAAACACAAAAATAAATTAAAAATGGATTAAAGACCTAAATGTGAAACCTGAAATCACAAAAATCCTAAAAGAGAGCATAGGCATTAATTTCTCTGACATGAGCCACAGCAACATTTTTCTACATATGTCTCCTGAGGCAAGAGACAGCAAAGCAAAAATAAACTATTGGGACAATACCAAAATTAAAAGCATCTAATAAATAACTAAATAAATAGCTTCTGCACAGCAAAGGAAATAATCAACAAAATGAAAAGATAACCTACTGAAAGGGAAAAGATATTTGCAAATGACATATTTGATAAAGGGTCAGTATCCAAAATATATAAAGAATTTACACAATGTAACACCCAAAACAGCAAATAATCCAGTTTAACAATGTGAACAAATAACGAGAGAGCAAGAGAAAAAAAAAAGGGGAACTGAGAAGACTTGCAAAAAAATTAGAAAACAATGAACAGAATGAAATAAGCACCTTTAATTACTTTAATAATTATTATTTTAAATGTGGAAGAGCTAAATGCTTCAATCAAAAGATATAAGCTGACTAAATGGATAAAAAAAAAGACTCATCTATATGTTGTCTACAAAAGACTCATTTCAGACCTAAAGACAAAAAGAAACTGAAAGTGAAGGGACAAAAATAGATATTCCATAGAAATGTAAATGAAAAGAAAGCTAAAGGTAATAATACTTACATCAGACAAAGTAACCTTTAAAACAAAGCCTGTAACAAAAGACAAACAGGGGCACCTGAGTGGCTCAGTTGGTTAAACCACTGCCTTTGGCTCAGGTCATGATCTTGGAGTCCCTGAATCGAGTCCCGCATTGGGGACTGCTTAGTGGGGAATCTGTTTCTCCCTCTGACCTTCCCCCTTCTCATGCCCTCTCTCTCGTTCTCTCTCTCTCTCAAATAATAAAAAAAAAAGACAAACAAGGGCATTACATAATGATAACGGGATTAATCCAATAAGAGGATATAACAATTGTAAATACCTATGCACACAACACAGGAGTACCTAAATATATAAAGGAACTATTAGCAGACATAAAGGAAGAGATTGAAAGTAATACAATAATAGTAGGGGCTTCAACACCCAAATTACACCAATGGATACATCATATAGGAAAAAAAATAAGGAAAACATAGCCTTAAATGAAACATTAAACCAGATGGAGTTAACAGATATATACACAAAATCCCACCCAAAACCAGCAGAATACAAATTCTTTTCAGGCAAATATGTAATATTGTCCAGGACAGATCACATGTTAGGCCATAAAATAAGTCTCAATAAATTTAAGTAAACTGAAATCATATCAGGCATCTTTTCCCAACCACAATGGTATGAAATTAGAAATCCTTTAGAAGAAAAAAGCTGGAACAATACAAACACATGGAGGTTAAACAACACACTACTAAACAACCCACAGGTCAATAAAGAAATCAAAGATGAAATAAAAACCTTAAGACAAATGAAAATAGACATGCAACATTCCAACATATATGGAATACAGTAAAAGCAGTTCTAAGAGGGAAGTTTATAACAACACAGGCCCATCTCAAACAAAACAAAACAAAACAAAATAAAAACTCAAATAATTAAACTTATACCTGAAGTGATGAGAAAAACAAAGCCTAGTGAATAAAACAATGGAAGTAATGATTATTAGAGCAGAAATAAATGAAATAGAGACTAAAAAACAACAGAAATAATCAATGAAACTAAGAGGTTATTAGCTAGATTCAGCAAGAAAATAAGAGGACTCAAATAAATGAAATGTAAAGTGAAAGAGAATATTTATAATTGACACCATTGAAATACAAAGTATTATAATGACTACTATGGACAATTATATGCCAACAGATTGGACAACCTAGAAGAAAAGGATAAATACCTACAATCATACAATCTTCCAAGACTGCATCAGGAAGAAATACAAAATCTGAACAGACCTATTACTGGTAATGAAGATGAATAAGTAATCAGAAACCTCACAATAAACAAAAGTAGATGACCAGACAGCTTCATTGGTAAATTCTACCAAATATTCAAAGAAAATTTATTTCAAAGAAAATTTAATAGCTGTCCTTCTCAAGCTCTTCCAAAATACTGAAGAGAAGAGAATGATTCAAAGCTCATTTTACAAGGCCAGCATTACCCTGATACCAAAACCAGACAAGGACATCAATCCCTGATGAACATGGATGCAAA